>NC_133005.1:42697000-43301500 GCF_048564905.1 Vicugna pacos | reverse complement strand
TATAATTATGTTTACTTCAGTTGTTTTCATTTGTTTGCTCTGTTTAACATCTTCTAGGGTTTTAATTAGACTTGGGGAAATGATCATCTTCAGAAAATTTATTCTCTTCTAGAACAAATTACTCTAAATTCTATCATCTCCCTTTGTACTTTCCAGTAAATTTTTTCATAGTTTTCATACATCTATCCCTTGTTAAGTTTATTTCTAAGTAATAAACTTATCATTAATTTTCCTGTTATAATTTATTTCTTGTTATAATTTATGAGATGCTAATACTGGTACATAAGAATATTACTAATTTTGCACAATTTCTTCTATATCTGGCAACTTCTGGCAGGTTTATTTGTACTTCTCATCACCTGAAATTGAATTTTGTCTCTATGAGCCCAATATGTATTCTTTGTAAATCTTAATTTGGTTCTTAATTTATTGAAGAGAATAAAACAATGTTAAATTAAGGCAGCACCTTAATTTCATTCTGCTTTTAAAAAAATTGTCTCTTGATTTAAAAAAAAAGTTCCATAATATGTTAAGTCCTTAGAAAAAAAAGTATAAAAGGCAGTGATGCTCAAATTTTCCCTTTCCTTCTCCAAAATAAACAAAGTAATGTTTTGAGTCAAAAAAATGTAGTTGGCATGTGTGTTGAATTTTTTCAGATCACTTTTCAGCACCTATAGAAATGACCATATGTGGACTTTTATTTATTTCATTGATGTCTTATAAGACTTTACAATTGAACCATCCTTGAATTCCAGGGATACATTTTACTTTCCAATTGAATGCCCCATTTATGAGTTTTATTTAAGATTTCCCCGACTATGTTTATGACACTGACACTGTTTGGAGTGCTTATCCTATCCTTATCAGTAATGTATTAGCTGTTTTTCTCTGTCAGAAATGCTCTTTGTAACAGTATTTTCTATTTCTTAAAATATTTTAAAAATTCACTCATGTTAAATGCCTTTTTTGTGGCATTATAATAGTTCTCCGATGACTCTTGATTTTTTCCTTCTCTTTTAAATTGATAAATATTATCTTTGTCTTGCATCAATTTTAGGAATTTTCATTTTGTATGAAATTTGAGAATTACAAATACAGTAGCATACTTATAGATATTTCTTTCTTATAGTTTTTATTTCAGTAGAGTTTTTATTTCCTTTCTAATTTCTATTTTTAGGTGTTTTTTATTTTTCTTGATTAGACTACTAGACTTGATTAGACTACTAGAAGTTTTTTTCTATATTATTAAGTTTCAAGGAATCAACTCTTGTTGACTTTATTTTTTACTTTCCAATTTATAACTATCTTTCATTGTGTTTTTTTCTTCTCTGGGATACTAAGTTGAATTAGTTACACACTTTCTATTTTTAATTTTGGCAATAAAATATTTAAAGATTTTATCGACACTTTCTCTAAACATTGATTTTGATATGTAGTACTTTTTTTTTAATTTTCTAAATTGCCTTTTATTGAGTTCTTGATTTTCCCATTGTCCAACTGTTCTTTAGGAGAGTATTTTAAAGTATCAGAATAATTTGCAGTTTTGTTTGTTTATTCTTAAGTCTTACTAATTTTAAGTTTTAGTTATATTTCAGTTAGATTGTAGACTACTAAACCCTGATGAAGCTTATTCATTTAATTTTATGTAAACTAGCAAGAGATAAGATTGGTAAGCGTTTTTGAGTAATTCTTTAAAATTTATCTCATTTAAAAACTACAGAATTTTGTCTACTTTACTTGTGGTTTTGATTATGAGGAATTTGATTCCCCCCATGACAGAATTTTTGTTAGTTTCTACATGGAATTCTTATATTCTTCACTTTGTGTGTTTTGTTGCTATGTTGTTTGGTGCATATGAATTCACAATTATTAAATCTTAAGTATGTACTGTGTTTATCTTTGTATAACCACCCATTTATTTCACTTAATATGTTTTATCCTGAATTATTTGAAATTGTTATTTCAACTCTCACTTTTCTATATTTATTATCACTGGTATATCTTTGTAGCAACTTTTAATTTAGGTTGTCGGTATGACTTTTTATGTTATTTGTGAGCAGCACAATTTTGAAGTATATTTTAGAATCCTTTTTGAGCATCTTTGCCTTTTACTGGGATTTCCACTTGGTATTTTTCTTTTTCTTTTAGTTTCTTTCATTTTCCTTCTACAGAAGTTTTAAAACTTTTGATTAAATTTGATTCACCTGAGTGATCGTTTTCATAGCTGATATGTTTCTTTGTTTTAAGCCAGTTTATAAACATTTTAGAGGCTCTGAGGGGGAGAGGATCCCTGATGTTCCCTACATTATCATTCCAAAAGAGTAGAGCAATGACTGATAAAACGTAGGAATATCCAAGTTTCCAGACTTCCCACCACCACAAACAGCTCCTTTTCCTATTTAGGTTGTGCTTTCTTCAATTCTGTAATTGTCCATTTGTCTTCCACCACATGCTGATTCCTATGTGTTGATCTCAAAATTTATTATTCTGGTATAATATTTTTAGATATCATCTTCAAACTTTAAATATGCCATTCAGGTTCCTTTTAATACCAAAAATACCATATACAAAGCTCATTTTACTTTCCTCTCAATTCTTCTACACAATTCCATAGTTTCTTTCTTTATTTTTTTTTAAATCTCAATAAACCATAGCATTTTATTCATTCTGTTTCATGAAGAACTTTGAGAAAATAATGTTCCAAAAGCCAATTCCTTCTTTTTAATGAACACTTTATGAAATATTCTTTCTCTTAAGGTCATTATTATTATTGTTCCAATTTGATAGTATTAGTGTTTACATAGACCACTGAAATATCAACTCCATTTTTTTTCTGGTACTTTCTCACCTATTCTGATGGAAAATTTCTTCTGAGTAAATGACAAGCACAATGTAAACTCTTCTCCATATAGCACTAATTTCTTAAAAAGTCAAACTTACCTGTAACAACTATAATAAATAGCAATATTAAATTAACTCTTTTTAAAACTCAGTTTTGTAACTGGTGGTTTTGAGGCATTATTTATCTACTAGTAGTGAGTGTATGTGGTAGTGAGAAGTGAAAAAATTGGGGTGGGGCACAGAGAGCACAAGAGGGGCACAGAGGAGATCAATAGTAACCAAGATGAAGAACTGTAAGATTAATAAGTAAGCGTTATGTGTATTAATATTAGAATTTCCAGCTTTGGTGCACCCCCTACTGACTGAAGTCCAAATAAATTTATCTTAAAATATTTAATGCATGTCATAGAAATCAATCAAGTTACTTAGGAAGAGTCTTGATTAGTTTTCTTCCTAAGAAACTTCATTGGATCTTCACTGGCGATAGAGTAACACCACAGCTCTACAACATGGAACTCAAAGCCACTCACCATCTGAAAGAAATCTGTTTATTTTTTAACAGACATTTATTAAGCACCTAGTAGGAACTTAGGAGGCTATAAAGATGAACAACACAGAATCCCTACAGCTTAAATTCTCATGAGGGAGACAGGCGACTACACAAGGGCTCCTGAGCCTCCCCTTTTCCTACTCCGGCTTCGTGCCCACGTGGCCGTGATAGCGCGCACTGCAGCCTCCAGGCCAGCCACGCAGAACATTCACACCCCTCGTACCGCCATGCACTCCCTTCTCCGCAGAATTCCCTCTTCCTCTTCCCTCCCCTTGAAGGACTTCTGTTACTTCATGATCCAACCAGGGGATAATTTTTTTTAACATTTAAGTTTCTCTCATTTTACATTATTACAAATAATTCTATCATCTAGATCTTTGTCCAATTTCAGAATATTTCACTATAGTAGTTTCCCGCATTGGGAATCACAGAAACAAAGAGAAATGTTTAAGGCTCTGAAGAGATGTTACCAAATTGGTCTCCAGAACGATTGTACCAATTTATCCTTTCAACAGAAGTGCATAAAAGTGCCTATTTCACTTCACTCACCAACTCTGAATAAAAGCTATGTTTTAATCACTGCTAGTTAATAGGCCCCCAGAAAGCTATAGTTGGATCACCATTATGGTTGAGCATTTTTTTCACATCTGTTAACCATTTTTACTTTTTCTGTTGATTGTCTGTACATGGTATTTTTATTTTCTGAAAGGTTTTAGTGGGTTTTAATAGTTTGTATGAGTTTTTTTTTAATTATAAGAAAATTAACATTTAACCCAACATACTTGTGGTAAATATCTCTATACAATATCTTCCTTTTAATTTTGTTATTGGTGTTTTCCGTATTTGTTAATCAGTTCTATTTGTGCAGTTGAATCTGTATAAATAATTAGATTTTTAATACTTATCTCCTTAATCTAGATAATACAGTCTGAACTAATACAACTTTGTTTTTTCCGAATACTTAATAGACTGTCCCACCACTGTTTATTTACTTATCTATCCCTTCCCCTTGAATTCGAAATGCCAATATAAATCAAATGCTAAAATATCAATATATACTAAGGTTAATTTTAAGGCTCTCTACCCACTTTGCCCAGCATCACACTGTTTTAGCTGCTTTAACTGGATAATGTGTTGTAATAGCTGGTAGATCGAATTTTCCTCTTTGCCTTTTCAAAACTTTCTTGGCAATTCTTACCTCTTCATTCTTCCAGATGAACATTACAATCACTCTGTCAGGTTCCAAAAGCATCCTGTTGGGATTTTGATTGGAATTTCATTAAAGTAATTTGGGGAGAATTGACATCGTCAGAACATTCAATCTTCTGTCCAGGAGCATGGTAAGTCTCCCTTTATTCAAGTTCCCTGTTATGTTCCTCTGAAAAATGTTAGGACTCCCTCTATACAGGTCCTGTACATCTCTGGTTAGGATTTCTTCAAAGGTATTTATTTCATAGTTGGAGCTACTCTGAATGGAAATTTTTCACTATTGTTTATAAGTGATCATTGCTGACATGAAAGAAAGCTACTGATTTTTGTGTTTTTAAATTAATTTTAAATAAAATGTAAACAATATACTACATTAGCTTTTCAAATAAATCACAATTATCCAATACAACCAATACTATGTCCTGATTAATTCTGTTAAAAATGCAAATATCTGAATGTATCTGTGCTGAGCACCATTTGGCTGATGGAAATAACAAAAGCTATATGAGAATTTCATCTTATTCAGAGTTACAGTCAATGCCACTGAAGAAATGAGAAGCCGCTGGAATTACTTCTTACAGCAGGCTTTTTCTATATTATTATTTAGTGAACAGACAAGTCAGAAAAAGAAAAGGTAAAGGCTCGGCATGCCGGTCTGGTCTTCCACCACCGCATCCCACAGATTCTCAGTCATGGGCTCTGATGCCTCTGTTCCCCACCTGCTAGGTGTCTCAAGAGTCTGGAAGGAGGATCCATGGAAATTTAAGAGTCCATCATGATGTATCAGCCTGCAGGCACTCGTGAACGTTTTCATTTTGTTTAATGTAACACACAGTCCATAAAAGGGGGTGTTTTCTGTTAGAGCAGGTGCTTCCCTTTACTGTCCTAGCCCTTAAGAGAATTTCTTACTTTCCCGGTGGGTACAGCACATGTATTTGTCACATATTTCTTTGACGGAAAATGGAAGTGGATGGAGCAGGGTGGATTTTGGCTCACTTTAACATTAAACAGACATGCAACACACAAGTGAAGCAGTGTGCAGGAACTGGCTGGGGAGCTTCTAATCAGTCATTCAGGCACTTTGTCTTATAGGGCCATGCACGGATTTTCTAAGGACATACGGCTCGGCGCCTTTTCCCTGGCCTTCAGCCCAAGCAGACAGCTGCTGTCTTAAATGGAGGCAGTCTGGGCCATGTGCGCATCCCTCCCTCCGGGCCTGCTCTGAGCCCCCAGCCTGGTACTGCCCCTGTTGCTCTCTGCTCTGGCGCCACGACCAGTCTCCCCAGACTGACCCATTATGCTGTTGGGGGCGCTGCTCAGACTCAGGCACCTGCTGTTCTCTCCCTGTTCCCTTGTGTTCTTTCTGCCTCTGACACCTTCATGTTGTGCCTCGCAAGTTCCAAATACTGGTAATTATCCAACTTCATAAATCTGTCAGCGCTGTTCTTGACCCCCACCAGCTCCCTCGCTGAGCAGCCACCCTGCCTGGCACTGTGCTGGGTCACAGGTAGGCACCTGAGGCACAGCTGTGAACCAGACAGACCATCTCTCTGGACTGTTCCCTCTGTCCGAGCGGGACACTCAGAACTAAGATCAAAACTCCAGTTTCTTACAGGCCTCTGGATCCCTCTGGTCCTAAGTGCTGGGGCTGGGTTCACGTCACAGTGTAAAAGGTATGAGTTTACTTTATACACCACGGAAACCTCTCTTGGCAAATCTCCCACATCACGTTGAAGCACCCAGATGTGAACAGACCCATTTTCTCAGTTGAGAAGCTCATGTGAAGACAGAAAGGACACACTCTTGTTCTGGCTCGTTTTGTGAGAGGAGGCACAAGAACGCAACGGGAGTGGTAGCCGACCTCGCGGCCTCGTCTCTTCCTAAAGGTTTTCCAACACGACACTCAGGAGCACGAAGGCTGTGCCCGCACGCTGCCAGCAGCGCTGGCCACCCGGTCTTCTGGTTTCCATCTTGATGCCGATAACCCAGCTTAGTTTTCTTTCATGGACTGATTGAATCAGCTGGTCTGGGCACTGTGGCAACATGAGAAGCATCAGGCTCCCAAGGAGGGTTTGCCTGCTGGGCCCGCAGGTACCTGCTGACAGTATTCTCAAGGCCTCGGAAAGACCCAGCACTCGAAAACCTGCCCACACGCTGTTCGGCTCCTCATTGTGCTCCATGGCATCACGCCGTTCTCCTGGGCTGGGGCCAGGTCTGGATGATGAAATCATGTGTTTTTTTAAAAGGGCCAGGTCGGTCATTACCAGATGTTTCTCGGCAAAACACTGACTTTCCTCCCATCCTCCCATCCTTTTGTGCTTGTTTTTGATACAATTTCTTGAATGTACACAAAGTGTCACCCTGCTGCAGAATGGACCTCTTAGACAGACCACAATAAAGCAAAAAAGGTGACTCTACCCCCAAACTCTGTGAATAGAATCCAGCAAATACTGGATGTCCACATATGTTCACAACATTGCAACACACCCACCTTCTTACAGAATAGATACGGGGAGCCTGGCAGGTCAGCTCTGTGATCTCAAGCATCCCAGCCCTGTGTGGCCAGCCTTGCCACCACCAGCCTGGGAAACGAAGCAAGCACATCACCCGAGTGCTGTGTAGTTGTGCCTCACCCCCACCCCAGTCCCTGCACCACAGTCTAGTAACAAGAGAACGAAGCTGGGAAGCGAAGGCTCGCGTGACAGAGAAGGCACAGCCATCCCTTTGCCTCCGTTTTCTGGCTGCAAAGCAGGAATAGTAGTCCCTGCTTCCTTTCTTTACAAGATGTCACACTGGCCAATGAGAGGAGGTACGGGATGTGCTCTGAGCTGCCTTGGAGAAAGACAAGATATTTCTTAATCCCAGAGTACGGCACAGATGCTCGTTACAGAATAGTTTGGACCCCAGGGGTTTGGAAGAGGTGACGCTTTGATCCTTTGAAACCAGTCAGCTGAACTGCTTTCAGGAAGGGGATTGTGGCTGTAATTGTTCACTCCCTCGGTGTTCTCGCTGTTGGCCACTGAAATGTTCTATCTGAAAGGCCACCAAGATAAAGTCGAGCAAGAATAAGGCTGCACAAAAAGGAGCTGTCTGACTCTGTCCAGGCCACTACGCAGCTGCATTTGTAATTCCGTTTCCAAGATCCCCTGTGGATGGGGGTGCATGGAAGGGGAAACCCCTACAAGCCTGGTCTGCTTCTGGATTGGTCCGTTTGCCTCCAGGCTAGACAGAGAACTAATTTGTCTCCAGCAAAATGGAGGAGTCTGCCAAACTCGACAGCAAAGAGCCAGGTTCCGCCAGCCTCTTTTGTAAACTCAGTTACATCTCTCACAGAGCAGGTGGATCTCAGTGCACTGTCACCCCCCAACCCCTCAAGGACACAGAGGCGAGCGGTCAACTTGCTAGGTCAGCCATGGGCACCAAACAGCAGGTCACAGTCTGGGTGACCTCAAGAAAGAAATGTCCTCTCCAAGAAAAAGGGAAAAGGCTGCTCACACTTCTGTGGATCCTGCTGTGAGCCCTGCCTTGCCTTCAGACACTTGACGGTTGGCCGGGGGCCTCCTCCCACCCTTCCGTCTCCTGGTGTGCTCACAGGGACCAAGCGTGAAATGACCACGGAAGGACGGAGTGCCGGGACCGTTCACCTCAGAGCGCGCGTGTCGTGACGACGCGCTGGCGTCCCGGCCTGGGTCTGGCTGGGCGTCACGCCTGTGTGTGCGGGTGCGTGCGTGAGGGAGTCTTGCCGCAGTAGAAGCTGTCAACACAGAGAGGGAAGCTGGTTCCGACAGGACTGCCAGGTCGTGGGAAGACTGCTCATAGACAAACTGGTTTAGCTTTAAGGAATTATCCTTAATTTCTCAGGATGAGGAGTTACTGGAATAGTCAAAATAGGGAGAAGGGATTCATTTCCTATGACAGGAACTTAGGGGTAACTTGGTTAGATACTTAGGTAGACAGGGAGCAGGAAAAAAATCACATAGGTCGGAAGCTCTGGATAGCTACCCAAAACCTCCAATCACCAGTGGGAACGAAATTGATTTGGCCCACCACACGTGCTGAATTAGGAGCAACGTGAGATTCCTGCGGTGGGGAGGTCCCCTTTGTAGAGGCGGTGGGTGGGCTCCAGGGCTCAGGATCCCTGCAGGCCTGAGTCCCTCCCGCTTTCTGATCTCTCCTTCCAGGCCAATGAAGTTCCCCAAGGAGGAGAGGCCCCAGGACGCCCAAGTCCGGGGCTTCGGCTGCACAGGTCGCTCCCCTCCGGCTCCCCCTGCGGCCATGCAGCCTCTGGCCCTCCACTTACAAAGGCTGCTTGAGTCACAGAGCGGAAAGTGAGTGTGTGTGCACAGGGCTCTGCCGGGAGGCCTTCCTAAAACTGCCTCAAGCTTCCTCTCCCCTCCTTCCACCTCTGCCCCTTACCGCTTCTCACCCTAAGTACTTCTGCATCTTTCTTTAAAGGATCTCCCTGAGTAGCCAGGTCTTGGGGTTTAAGAAAGCCCTCATTTTAGTGTATAGTTGGTGCCCAGTAAGCCCACTGGATCCACTTACAACTAACACCGAAGTTTCATAGTAAATAATGAAAAACAAAAAGTATAGCTAGGACTTTACCCTGAAAAGTGGAATATAAAATAACCATAATAGGTTTATATACACATACAGGCACATCTATACACAGTCATGGTAATATATTTATATGTACTGAGACAGACACACAATTGAGGTTAAAATTGTAACTGTGCAAATTCTAATTACATAGAATGAATCAAGTGCCAATTGTTGCCAGTTTTCCCCACCAAGCTGGAAAAAGCGCTGCACAGTGTGTTTGAATCTCACAGCCCCGCCACGGTGATGGAGATCTTTGCAGAAACAGCCAGGGACTTGATTAGTTTTCCTGGGGGTCCCTCCCACTGCTTTGCTCCGCAGCTCGTCGCCGTATGACACGCTTTTACTTTGGGAGTCATCTCTTGTCGATTTTCTCTTCTTGGCTGTTAATGGCCTTAATTCCACAGGAATTCCGGGGGGTTCGTGTGTGGTAGGGCAGGCCTTGGACGTCACCTGCTCAACCTGATGAAACCCAGCACCCTTTCCCAGAGTTTCCATTTCACTTTCCAACCGTTTATGGTACATTTTCATCCACAACCAACCAGTGAGAGACTAACCAGCAAACACTTGAATTTAACAGGTGAGGGTCTAGGCTTGTGTTTCCAATGGGCACCAAGTTTCTGAGTATTTGGCTCAGGGGTAAATAGTTTCCTGTCTTGACTGATTCTTGTTGCCCAGTATGGCTGCATGACAGCAAGGACTCAGAAGATGAAGAGCTGGATAAGGAAGCCCTCCCCTCCCCATCACCCGGAGGTTGACACGGTCTGAACGGCTGTGTCCCCCACCAGAGTTCATGTTGAAAGCCAAGTGCTCAACGTGATGGTGCTAGAAGGTGGGGACTCTGGGAGGTTCCCAAATGAGTGATTCACGCTCTTATAAAAAGAGGCCTGAGAGAGCTCCCCGGCCCCCTTCCACCACGCGAGGATGCAGTGAGACGCTGGCAACCCAACTATGCTGGCACCCTGATCTTGGGCTTCCAGCCCCCCAGACTGTGAGAAATCAGTTCCTGTTGTTTATAAGCCACCCAGTCTGTGGCATTTTGTTACAGCAGTGTGAACGGACTAAGCCAGGAGTCACCACTCTGTACTCTGACTGCAGCTGTGGGGACGGACACACACACACGCACACTGAGATCATATCCCAAGACGTGAGTGAGACGGTTTAAAGCAAATAAGGTGAAAGTGCCTCCTGCACAGAGAGCACCAGGCGCGAAGCTCAGGGGCCCGGAGCGCGCGGCCTGTGGGGGGACAGCTGGTAACCGACGGCGCTGCAGGGCGCAGGTGAGTTGGCCGCTGGAAGGACAAAGATGGGGTCCAGACAGCTAGACCCATCTGATTGTAAGTCTAGATTGTAAGAGCCTGTTCGCCAAAGCCTGGGGTCTCTACGCTGTGACACTGCTGACACTTGGGGGCAAGTGCTTCTTTGCTGTGGAGGCACTGTCTGTTCTGTGGACTTCAGGGTGCTCAGCAGCATCCTGACCTCTGTCAGGCAGCACCCCCTCCCTAGATGTGACAACCAAAAAGGTATCCAGACGTTGTCACCTGCCTCCTGGAGGAAACATGATTGTGAACCGCTGGTGCTGTGTAAGCTACAGGAGCACAGGGAGGGCCGAGAAGAGATCTGTAGCTGTTCGCTGAATAAACAAAGAGCAAAGGCAAGAAGACTGAAGAGAGGAAAATACATTCTCTGAGTCCAGAGAAATACAAAGAGGATTAACGAGATTACAAGACATTTTCAAGAGGAGGGGGGTGAGAAATTGAAGGAGCTCACGTTAAATTCAGAGACAAAGGTCATGGCTGAGAGGTTCAGAGGAAAAGATGGATCTGGAGCTTGAAGAGAGTGGATGAGAGGTAAAGAGTGGTTAAGAAGCTTGAAAACAGACCCCAACGGGAGACACACCCACGACCGGAGTCAGGAAAGATACCAGAGAGCCCACTGGCTTTCGGTTTTACTTTAATAGTTGCATGTTTAGTGAAAAGCAGGGGGGAAATTACCAATTTTCTTTTGGCAGCAGTTATATAAAGTTTCATTTTAAGTGTATTTGTAAAAAAGCTGATATAAAAAACTTAAGTAATAATGGAACAGATGGTATGAAGACAGGGCAAATTGTGAGGATGGCATGTGAATGACTGAAGTTTGGGAATAAAAGGAGCTAGCACCCAGCTGAAGTTGGGGCACGTGACTTCATCCACTTCTCCTGCCAGGCCTGTCTCTACGCCCCACGCACATGGGCCTGGTACCATTGATGCTGTGGGTCTGCCCAACCCCTGACCTCAGCCCTTCAGCCAAATCCTCTCTATGATCCAGGAGGATGCTCTACCCACCACCCTCCACAGGGGAGCTGCCTTTCACAGCCATGGGTCTCTCTGCTCTGAACACCTAACCCTGCTTTAAATATCTTCTAATTATTTCTTGGCTCGTGTTTTGGCTCCTAAGCCAGATGTGAAGTTCATTGCTGGTAGGAATCCCATCTGTAACTTCCTCCCCCGCCTCCCCCCACCCCTGTAAGGCACAGGGAAGGGCCTGGAGATCTGGGTATTGTGTGTCACCTCTGTAAGTAAGTGCCATAAGTGCCAGTCACCTACTTAATTTCGAGTCAAATTAATGACCTGCTAATGACTTCCCTGTTTCTGTGAGGGGCACAGTCAGTAACACAAGGCTTAGGTATCTATAAACCATCCGTTTCCTCCGTGTGTTTCTAAGTGAGGCTCCAGGAGATTATCTCTGTAAAGCTCCTGCTCTCCAAGTCCAAGTCCAAGGTCGTATTACTTCCATGCTGAAAAGATACTTGGGCCTAGATCTCCAGACTTGGGGTCCCTCATCCTTAACACTCACAGGCAGCAAGTGAAATCAACAGACTTGAGTATTGAGTATAATATGGGTGTGGGGTAGGTGTCATTTAATTTTCACAACTTTAAAAAACAGAAATTTTGAACTTGGTGGGGCAGAATAACATTCTCTAGCAAAAACAGAACAGGAATCCTGGATGGTGAACAGCTTCACGGAGCTCCAGGAATAGCAGGGACAGGCTGTTCTGTGCACGTGGTTCCTGAATCAGTGTTTCTGACACCCAGCAACGTTAACTTTGCATCTTAATCCAGGCTGAGGCACTCTCAGCAGCCCTTAAAGCATCACCTCCCCAAAAATTCACTCTAAGTACTGTAGGTTTTCTGTGTGTGTTTTGTTTTCTTTTAAATCCTGGGTACCACTCCAGGTACTGTAGGTTTTCTGGCTTTTATTAAGTCCTGGTTACCACAAATTACACCTACCAGCTACCCAATTATATTATTTTCTTCTGTCTAATGTAATTTTTCTGTTTCTTGCTATTTGTTTGTTTGTTTGTTTATAATGGAGGTACTGGGGATTGAACCCAGTACCTTGTGCATGCTAAGCATGCACTCTACCACTGAGCTCTACCCTCTCCCCTTCTATTTCTTTATATAAAGGACTTTGGCTATTTTTTAAAAATTATCCTCCCTCCTGTATTAACCTGGCTTTTATTTGTGTTTTAATAATCAAAGGAGCTAAGAACAAGAATGAGGCAGTGGTTCTAGTAACCAGATGTAAAAATTTTCCTCCACAGGTATCAGTTAAAATGGCAAATTGTTCTGTAGTGGGTACAAGGTTGTGGAGGATGGTGCGGAGCCGAGGAGGGAGGGCTTATCCTGAAAGCTAGTTGTCCACTGAACAAGGCTCATCTGTGGATGCAACCACATGCCATTCCTGACTGCCCCCTCACATCTTAGTCATTCATTTATGCAACAAGCAACTATTATGTAGGTATAGGGGACGGTTGGACAAGTCTGGCAAGAGCCTCGCCCTCAGGAGCTTACAGTCGAGTGCAAGCCAAACATAAAGTAGATGATTTCAGTAATTCATTCATTCCACAGATAATTACTGATTATTTCATTTTTCAATAAATAGCCATTGAGCTTTTACACAAGGTACTGAGAATCAATACGAGCAACACAGGTACGATCCTTGCCCTTAAGGGCTTCCAATTCGAGAGGAAGTTAAACAAATACACAAGATGATCTCAGTGAGTGAAAAGTACCAAGAAAAATGCAACAGGAAATTGTGACGAACGAACTAGGGATTGGAGAATCTGCTGAGGAAGGGTGATGAAAGAAAGGCTCTCTAGGCAGTGACATCTGAGCTAAGACACATCCCATAAACACAGGACTAGGAAGCTTTCCGCCTGTTCCATCGCGCACTCATGCTTCCTAATTGCACCCTCCACTGGGCACTACTCAAACCTGATGTGAGCCTCTGCGTGTCCACTCTGTATCTTCTCCCCACCGAGCGTCCACGTCTCTGCGCGGGCAAGTGGAATGCGCCCAGGGCTGATTACCTGGTTGGTTGGTTGGCTGGTTAGCTGGCTGACTGGTTGCCTTTGGACCCTCCACATTCTGAGCTGAGACAGGAGGTAGCCGGAATTTTCTAATGGGGCGCCATGAACATTTTCTCTAGAGAACACCGACCACCACCGGGACTGTCGGTGTAAGCGGGCAGACTGCATCCGGCAACAGGCCTCGTAACTCAAGGCGAGCGTGAGCCGGCCGGGAGCGAGGAGACAAGGCGAGGCGCCCAGCGAGCCCAGGAACCGGCTGAACCCGGCCCAACTCTGCCCAGAGCTCCGCGCTCCGGCCGACGCCCACGAGGGGGCGGACCGCAGGCCCGGTGCCGCGCCTGCGCAGCACAGCGGCCGCTCGAACGGCCCGGATCGCTACCCTCGGAACTGCGCCGGCGCGGTGCGCCGGGCGCTAAGGGGCGGGGCTCCGTTGCGCCGCGCGCAAGGCTGGGGCAAAGCCCGGGCCGGGATAGGGCGTGGGGCAGCGCGTCGGGGCGTCCCTCGCGTCGGGCCCGACGGCGCGTGCGCACTGGGCGGCCTGCGGGGTGGCTGGGGAGCGGGGCGGGGGCAAGAGTGGCCTTTTCGCCTCATTGTGCCCTAGCGCCGCCCGGACACCTCGCAGGTCGCCGGCACCATGAAGATCTGGACTTCGGAGCACGTCTTTGAGTAAGTCTGGGGCGGGGGCGGGTCGGCGGGGGGCACGGGGCAGCAACGGGGTGGGAGGGAGCTCGGGCCTGGAGTCGCGGCGAGGCCGAAGAAGGCGCCTCTCAGGAAGCTTCCAGGCTCGGGCCTAGCAGGGGAAGCCGGGCCCGAGCTCCTGGGGCCCTGGCGGCGGGGCTCAAGGTCACGACCCCGGGGACGCCCCAGGAGTGGGCCCCCAGGGGAGAAGGCGCCTGACCTCCAGGCCCAGTCCCCGCCCGGCCAGGAGGGGCCTGGCGGTCATCCTCCCGGGGACGCCCCCTCGGGCGCTGGGGGCGTCGCCGAGCACGAGGTCCTTCACTGCACTCGGAGTGGGAGGGCCCCTCGTTGCCGTGTCAGGCCTTGCAGCACCGTGTGGGTTGTGGAGCCGAGGAACCCCCGAGCAAGGTGTGGGCTGTTGAGTCTAGTCTCCCCACCATCTTTGGGTGGAGTTCCTTACCTCGGAATGTGGATTTAGCGTGAGCTCAGGAGACGGGGAGGCGAAACTTTCTGGCACTTCCTTGACCTGAGGAATTGCAATTTATGGCCTTGGAATTGAAGTCCAAGGTCCACTTCTGGCTTCAACAAGCTGTGTGACCTTGGGTTACCCATTTTCGTCTGAGACATGGAAGGTAATGGTGTAATCAGGGCCTGGTGGTGTAAGATGTCTTTGAGGTCACGTTCATTAACATCTCTGGGTTAGCGAGAAATATTTAGTAACGAAAATAGGCCTTAAATCTGTTGAACGCTGATAATTAGATTCCCTTCTGGGTCCGTGATTCATTGTACAAAAGAACCACACATTTAACTCGCTATATCATTTTTGCCTAAACAGATAGTTGATCGATTATCTCATCACTCTTTATTGACTGACCTTTCTCTCTCATTGATTTGAAGTGTCACCCGTGCCCTGAACACTGCTGTGGTTTGTATTTGAATCCATTTCTGAGCCATCTGCCCTATTCCCTGTTCCACTGAACTTGATCTTGTCGCCACACCATCTTAATTTTTATAGCTTTGAAATGTATTTTAGTCCAACCATTTGAATTGTTTTGAACAATGTTTCTGAAGGCAATTTTTAAAAGAGGTTGTAACCTTATACATATTCCGTGAATCAGACACATCCCAGAGTCCACTGGATCCTGGAAAGTATAGGAAGTTAGAATCAGAGGGAAGACTTCTTTTCTGTCTAATATTTTATAGCCTTTCTGGGGGGAAAAGACCCTAAATTTGTAGTCTTTCTGATGTTCTTTAACCTGGTCACATTCTTCACTACTCCATTTCAGCCCTTGGGACCATGGGTGGTTTCTTTGCAATGCTCTTCTGGGTTTAAATGCTTTAACAAGCTGTATCTCCTTAGAACTTTAACACTCTTCTCTTTGGCTTGTTCCCTACCCCCCACTCCCCAGTTCTGCCCTTCTCTTTAATATTTCCCTCTCTACTTTCCCTTCAGTGTGAATGTTCAGTGAAATTCTGTTGGCCTTCTTATCTTGCATTTCATCAGAGGTTCCTAATCTTTCTTTCTCTCTTTTCGTCACAGACCTCTCTGAAATTTGATGACCGCTTTGGGACTCTCCTCCCAGCAGATAGACATATTCACGTAAATGCTGTGTCTGTCCTGGGAGAAGGAGCTCTGGTCCTGATTCTCCCCAGATAATCTGGGCTTTTTGATCAAGGTCCCAGCTGATACATGCACATACATGGCACCCAAATCTGTACCTTGGGCTCCAGCCTCTCTTGAACTTCAAATCCTTAATTTCAGGCTTTAGCAGGTATCTCCACTCACATGTCCCTCAGGCTCCAGTCGCCCTGTGTTTCCCATCTCAAGGATGTTACTAACAACAACATCTAAGTGATCATTCTGTGTCTTACCCACCTTTGATTTTCCAACACGTCCTTCTGAGGCCTAGCATGTAGTTGGTATCCAGCTGAAATCATTCATTGATGCCTTCAAAAAATATGAAAGCTTGCTCTGGGCCAGGAACTAACTGTTCCTTAGATTGGTTACACTTCGGCAAATAAATCAAGACATTATTGCTGCCTTGCAGAGTTAACAGTGTTCCCCACCTGGTTTTATAGGTTAAAAAAACTGGACAGCTCTCTAAGCCATCACCAGGTTCTACTGACTGCCCTTTGGAGCCATCTTTGACTGTCTTCCACTGTGAAGTCTTTTCACATAATTACATTAATTCAGTTAAAATGAGTTGCTGGAAGACTGTTAATCATAATATGCAGCCTTTGTAACTTTTCAGCTAGTTATGTTTCATAAAGCAGTCTCAGTCCAAGCTAAGTCAACATCAGTTTCTTCAGGTTGGCTCAGAGAGGACAGGACTAAATTACAAATCATGCATAACCACCCTGAAGCCATACAATTATTAATTTTTTTAGAGGAAGTGGGGGGAAGAGAGAAGTGTGAGGAAGCCAGCCAACCGTGGTATATGACTAGATGGATTCAGGGGAGGGCTCATCTGATTTTCATTTTAGATAGTTACCTTGGTAACAGTCAGAGTGCTTGGCCTGTGTCTCTTCTGTGTGTGGGGGCTTGTTAGATTTATGAAATAGCTCTGCTTATATACCTGCACTGATTGATGAATAAGACCTGAGGTTAAAAACAGAATGAGGTTCACTTGTATATAATGTTATAGCAAAAATGAAAACATTAACGATAAAATCACTGGTTATCCAGGGTTTTGAGAAATGAACGGGGTTGAGATTTTCCTTCCTTCCACAAAAAGCATTGTCAGGCTTAGTTCTCTGAAAAGTTGAAGTAGGGTACTGTGTACCTGTTTTGCTTTTATCGAAATTAAAAGTAATGCTGTGTGGTTTATCGGTAACTAGTTTGAAACATCATCTCCAGATCTCATCTTTTTCCTCTCAGTGCAGACATGTGGAATCGGACTGCAGGTGGCCTAAGTCACTTTTAATGCTCATTGTGGCTAATAAGGGGCTCTTTTGAGTAGGGTATCTTCTGTACAAGCATTTTATTCAGATAAGTTGTGAAGAGAACAAATGTACATCACATTTTGAATCACCCAAGTACATGTGCTTTTTCAAGAATATAAAGATGCTGTAAGTTCCATGATATTGTTACCATTTCAATCCTAAATGATAAGCAAATGCTTATTAGGAGAGAATATTAGAAAATAGCACATTAGCAACACCTTAAAAAACATGTTGTTGTATTGAGTGACCTTTTCAAAACAACTCAGAAATCACTCCTTTGAGGAAAGTAACCTTAATAGAGAAAAATACATTTTTAATAGTATGGTATTTGAAACAGTAATGCTTTGGGTCTTGTAATCCCTGTAAGAATTTACATTGCCTCTAAGTTTGTTGACTCTTACTAATTTTTTATAGCTTCACAGAAGGGTCAGATAAAAGAATAAATGGTATGATAACATTTTTTGCTGTCTGTTTCTGTAGGACATAATTTTTAAATACATTTTTATGAATCTGATTTTTAGAAACAAAATTTATATGTGAGAGTGGACACATGAATAGAAAAGATTACTTAAACTGTATTGTAACGCTCTGTAGGTTACTTTAAACTTTTAGGCATCAGTTGTACCATAGAGCCTGTGTGCTGAAAAAAATACTGAGGCCTGTACATATCCGAGATGCAGTCTGAGCCCCCGCAAATCGTGATCTTTCAGTCAGTATTTCAGAAAATAATTTCCCTAGGGAAATTAATTAAACTTCAATTATAAAAAATGATGGCTTATGAAAATGGTTGAATTTATATTCATATTTTTAAATGTTTGCTTTTTGATTCATTTTGGCAGCCACCCATGGGAAACTGTCACAACAGCTGCAATGCAGAAGTACCCAAACCCTATGAACCCGAACGTGGTTGGAGTTGATGTATTGGACAGACATATAGATCCCTCTGGAAAGTTGCACAGCCACAGACTTCTCAGCACAGAGTGGGGACTGCCTTCCATCGTGAAGTCTGTAAGTGTGTCTTTATTCCTGGAGGAATGTGACTGCTGTAGAGAAGTTTTCTAAACCACATTATAATTTCAAGTAGGTTGTGGGAGCTGATTCTGAATGTCATTTTTGCATCAGTTCAAATTGTATTATAATAAACTTGAGTTATGAGTGTATAATGAATTGGAAATATTATTACAGGCTTCTTGAAGGTACCTGATAAAACCTTCTGAAGGAAGCCAGCTGATGCTCTGTAATCGCAGAGTTTGGTTCTGCCTTTCCTACCTTGCCAGCAGCTTGAGGCCCTCGGTGGATGTGGCAGTGCCGGTGTCGCCGTGGTGGTTGGCTGGCAGTTGCTGTGGTTGATGGAGGAGGGACAGGCACAGCAAGTGAGGAGCAGACTCTCGGGCGTTGCTGTTGCCCCATTTGTTCCAAGATCTGGGCCTTCTCCCTGTACATTTAAAAACAGAATTCTGTGCTGTCACAAATGAGCAGGCTTTAGTGAGCCAGTTTCACCAGCAAAAACCTGAAATGCCAGTTTATCACAATGTGAGAGAACCCTGCTATGATAAGTGGACCCCGTTTTCTGTAGAGGTTCTCTTTCTAGAAGGTGGGCCCACTCAGAAAGCTAAAGGACGCATTTTTTAGCAGAAATGCACTGACTGCTTCCTTTGTCCGAACCACTGCCCTTGGTGGTGGGGACACAGCTGTGAGCACGACTGGGCCAGTCTTGGGACCCGAGCGCGGGGGCACTGCAGGGTTGCTGTGTTGCCCTCCCCCGTGAGAGGGCTGGTTTTCTGTGTGGCAAATGGAGCCGCACATCCTCTGCCTTGGGCTGCTCTAGGAAAAACTGACAGATACTCTGAAGCGCTCCTTTCTCTCGATGCCACGTTTCCCCCGAATGTTACGCTTTCCACGTTCCAGGCTCGCTGCTCCACCGTCACGTCCTGGTGGTCTCAGCATCCTGCCTGGTTCCCCGTGCGTTCTCAGTGGGCTGGGTGCTAGTTGCCCCTGAGGAGAGCTTTAGTGTTTGACAGTCTCATCTCCATGGTATGTGTGTGAATTCCTTTTACCCTTAAATGGGCCTCCTTTCTGACCTTTGCTGATTCCTCGTGTTTTTTATGAAACAGATTTTTGATTCAAGATATTAACACATTTTTACCTTCAAATAAAATGTTGATACCCTTGTTGAGAAGGCCTGCCTCCTCTGATTACTAACTCTGAGTGTTTGACCTAGCTTATTGGCGCAGCAAGAACCAAAACGTACGTGCAGGAGCATTCTGTGGTGGATCCTGTAGAGAAAACAATGGAACTGAAATCTACTAATGTAAGTGTGAGCTCCCTTTTGTTTTATTTTTAGACTATTTTGCTAAATTTTTTCTTCTCTTTTGTAGTTGATATACAAATGAATGTGTGCTTCTTGACTTTGGTTTAGAAAATCAGAGCTTACATGCCCTGTTGTCTCCGCCTGTTCGCAGCTCAGCCTCACCGCCCTGGTGAGCCTGCTGATCACTTCTAAGGGGCGGCCCTTGATGAAATGAATTTGGACTCGTGCATGTTGTTACCATTATAATACTTTTGTCAAATTTATTGTTTTTTTAATAAAAGGAAGTAATACATAGTGAAAAGTTCTGTTTACACAGTAACATGAAAGTGGTTTATTTGTTGTTGTTTTGTATATTTAGCTGGCAAGCTTTTGGTTTGTGAATTAATTTTGGACATGTGTTCAATCTTGGTTTCCAAAATGATGTGGCTTTTTTTTGATTCTATAGATTTCGTTTACAAATATGGTTTCAGTAGATGAGAGACTTATATACAAACCACATCCTCAAGACCCAGAAAAGTGAGTAGAAAATGTTTTAGCAAAGTTATTTTACAGTGTGTTTTAATTTTTCTATCAAATATTTCTTTAAAAAATGAAAGTTAGGTCATCCTGAAACTGTGTGAATGTGTTTTGTTCCAGAACTGTTTTGACGCAAGAAGCCATAATCACTGTGAAAGGGGTCAGTCTTGGGAGTTACCTTGAAGGACTGATGGCAAGTACAATATCTTCAAATGCGAATAAAGTAAGTGAGGCTGCTCCCCACCTGCTCTTACTCCTGGGTTTTGTTCCCTACCAGAGCTGTCCTTGTGAGCTGAGTCTCAGCCACTGGGGTGGGGGGCGGTTACTGACAAGGCTCTGGGATCTGGCGCGCCTGGAGTCATGCCCACACTGTAACTGTGACCAGCCTTTCACCCTGGGCTTGAAGTGAGTCTTTCTCTGCCTCCGTTTCCTGTCTGTGGGGACCGATGACCCACCTCACTTGGTTGGGCATAAAGAGTGAATGCGATCCCACATGGAAGGCCCGAGGCCTAGGGCCCAGCTCATGGGGCATGCTGATGGTGTGTAGCTGTGTGTCACTGTTGGACACATTGATTCTGAGCCTTTTTTTTTTTTCCCCATTATCATCTCCCACCCCATGGAATTAATACCACAGGTTGTATCTGTGGATATAGATATGTAGATATATATGCCTGTGTTTTATACGTTAAAAGAGTGAGATTTTTCTCCATCCGCCCCCTCAACTAATTTTTGCCCCACTGAGAATGCATGATTTAAAATAAAGTTTAGAGAAAGATGCCTAATGCACTGTTTTGTAACACGTGTTTAATATAATCATTTAGCAGTCAAAAGATATTCATAGATGCCTTCTCTGTGCCAGGCAGAGTGCTAGGCTAGACTGGGGATACAGCGGGGAGCAAAACAAACGTGGTCCCTGCCCTCGTGGAGCTAAGAGGAAGGCGACATTAATCATACAACACGTCATTAGGAAAGGAAAAGTACAGAAAGGTATGAGTGTTTAATGGGTGTTCAGTAAGTGATGTTTCTAGCAAGTTCTGAATGAGGGATGGGTAGGCTGTGAGGGGTATGCTAGGAAGAGGCAGTGCATGTGCAAAGGCCCTGAGACAGGAAGCAGGGAATGTTCCTCTTTCTGTTCCTCAGGGAACTGCATAGAGTGGCAGGAGGGAGTGGTTGAAGAGGAAGTCAGGGGCCAGATCTGTCACAGCCTTGTACAGGGTTTTGGTTTAAAATACGGACATAAAAAGAAAAAAGGAGTTTGACCTCACCAGTCCAAAGGGGGATCACTAATCATTGTCACTGTCATTTAATTGTAGACTCTTGAGAACATCTTTTGCATACAGAATCAGTGTGTATAGACCAAGCCCATTGCTCAAGGCATTTGATATTTGGTAAATAACATTAAAGAAGAAAAAGCAAAGATAAAAACCATCCTTCCTAGTGAGGTTTAGTTATGGTGAGGTTTGTGATGCTCCTTGTTACTTCCTGATATGCCATTTATTTGATATGTGCCTTTGCTCTCACTTGGTAACAATAAATGTACTGGATTTTTTTAAGGGTCGAGAAGCAATGGAATGGGTAATACATAAACTAAATGCTGAAATTGAAGAATTGACGGCTTCAGCGAGAGGGAGCATAAGGACACCAATGGCTGCGGCGGCACTTGTAGAGAAATGATCATGAAGGTTGATGCACAGCGCCCGGCTCCCCAGGTCCCTGCAAGCTGGCAGTGTATTTATTTGTTATTTAAAAAATACAACCATATTTTAGGTAGATTTTTTTTTTAATAAGCCAAAGAAAGGCTATGTGACTTGATCAAAACAAAGAGGTGCAGGGTTTCTAAATAAAACGGATCATCTGAAATTAGTTTTGTTTGAAATGACTGTCTCTAATTTTGAGGATTCCAGGGTTTATGTGAAAATTTAACAATTTTTGAAAAGTACTTGAAAATTGGTATTGGCTTATTAAATCTCCTTCAGGTAGAATCTTTAAGCTTTTCACATATTGGAAGTCTACCTGGCTTTGGACCAACCCCAGAACAAAGCAGAGCCACCTCTTACATACACACAATTGCTCTGATGCAGTAAACTTCAAGAACTTTCATGAGGGAACTCACTTTAAAGTTTAGAGAAGTTGTTTAATTTTCAGAAGACGTATAAATAATTTGCTCTGCTATAAACTACCATTAAAATTCAGTGTTTTAATTTGGTACTCAACAGTCTTGGAGTAAAAATTATCACAAAAGTAATAAATGACTCCAACAAAAATGCCACTTGAATTGTGTTGAAGAGTACTGTATTGACTTGCCAAAGTCTTGTAACTTAGTAAGGGTATCACCTTCCTTGGCTTTGTACTTTGTGACTTAGTATGCTGTGTTGTGGGCTGGTTGTTAACTAAAAAAATAAAGTCATTACCAGAATTTTGCAGCACTAAGCAGAAGAACAGCTGTTCACATCTTTTAGCGTTTCACATTTGCCTAACTTATAAATTGCCATGTGTCAAAATCATGGCTCTGTAATTGCTAAAGCATGATATGTCAGGTTACTTGAATATAATTACTTTTGAAGTAATTGTGACCATGAAACAGCTTTTTTTACGTGAAGAGCTGTACATCATTTGAAACTACTCAAATGATATCTTGATCTGAAGCATAAATCCCAGGTACTTAATGTTTTTAATAAGACTGTGTTGTTGCCAGGGGTGGGACGGTGGAGAAGAAATAATAGGGAGAAAAAAGCATTGACCTAAACTAACTGCAGCTTTTATTTATGGGAAATCCTTGCTTTAGATGCCAGAGGGCAGCTGCAGTCTGAAAAACAACACAGTAAATGTATTTTGTTTTGTATTTTGTAGCAGGTAATAAATTATCAACCACTAAATAAGAATATCTTTGATACTTGGAATTGTTGCAGAGTATTTTTGTTAGAAGGTGGTCAGCTCTTGCCTTTATTTTACAATGCTTAATGTGATAAACTAGTGTCCGGATTCCTGTAGAAGAAACCAGTTAAAATATGTATATAAACCACAAAAATAGTATTCCAAACTATTTTTAATTACTGGTTTTCTACTTAAAATATTGTTTAGCTTATAAATTCTTAAGACATTTATAAAAGCAGATTAAAGCCAATAAGGTTTTTGATTTTTTTTTTGTAACTAGAGATGGTTTTTACAATTAAAATTTCAGCTAAGCAAAACATTGCTAAATACTGATATTTGATAAGTTGCCTTGTATAATTTCTGAAAATTATACTTGTTCTGAAAGGGGTAACACCCTAACGATAAAAGGATTTCTAAACAAAATTTTATCCTGTTTATTTTTTTTTTACTCTGATCCAATGATAAAATTCTATAAATTTTTATTTTCCAGCAGTTTCTTCTTTTAGTTAAGTAGCTGGTAGTCTGTGGCTTATACCTGTTTAACTACAAGTAACATAGAAAGCATTTGCGATGACTGACCTGGAACAAAGTGCTCATGGATTAGAATTAGACTCGGACTATGGAACATATTTTCCTATTTTATTAAAGATGGATCTTATATGAATTAAGAAAAACTTTTATTGTTAATAAAAACTTCCTTTTAACTACGATGTTTTTCCTGATTATAATTTGTTTTCAATAACTGTAAAGAGCAAAAGTTATGTTTTTCCTAAAAGAAAACAAACTTTTTCCTAGTAGTAATGCGCTTAATTGCCACAGGCTACAAGCGGGCGCCGCACGGCGAGATCGTCTCCGTCCAAGCTGGACGCCCCGAGTCGAGGGTTGTCTCCCCGACGGTCTCCTGCGCCCCGTCCCGGGCTGTCACACCGGGGACCCGCCGAGGGTCACTTGTTCACTGTAACTGGGGTTGGTGCTCCATGCGGGCCGCAGCCCGGCCGCCTGGCCGCCGTGACCCCGGGGCCGGGCGGCGGGGAAACACCGGCCGCGGCGCCGCGTCTCGTGCTACCCCCGGGTTCCCTCCTGCGCGTCTCCCGCCGGGCCGCCGGCCGGGCGCTACGGAAGCCCGCGGGGCACAAACACGTGGCCCGCGGAGCCAATAGGCAGGCGCGGCCGGCAGCCCGCCCGGGGATTGGCACCTGCGGTCCGGGCCTCGCGCCCCTATTGGCTCCCGGCGCGGGGGCGTCAGCGGCGGGGCAGCCAGGCCGCCCGGGAGGGGGCGGGGCCGGAGGAGATGGGACTGGCAGGCGCGGAGCCCCGCCCCTTCCGCTCCCCGGGCCTGACCTTCCGGCAGTTGGGCCTTGCGCTGAGCCGACGTTGACCGGTCCTCGCGACTTGACCCAGCGCGCCCACCCTCGCGACATCATGGTGGCCTACTGGCGACAGGCTGGACTCAGGTAGGTCCGGGCCTCGGGAGGGGCGGGTAGTGGGGCGCGGGCGGGCCCGGCGCGGCCGGGGTCGGAGGTCACGGAGCGCGGTGGGGTGGGGGGCGGGCGGGCGAGCGCGGCCCAAGATGGCGGCCTGCGGCCGTGGGTCTGGCGTCCCCGGGTCCCGGCCTCCAGGTGCAGGCGCCGACCGTGCACCTGCGCGCACCTGCCCTGCGCGCTGCCATGACCGCCTTCGACAGCGCCGTGCCTGCTCCAGGTCAGCGGCCCTCCCGGGCAGGGCCGGTGCCCTCGGGAGCCGGATCACCTCACGTTGGAGAAGTTACATTGGCACCTGAAACGTGGGAACTCGGAGTGAAGAGAGGTCTCTATAACCACTCGCCATAACTGACCTCTCTTTCCAGCGTCAAGATGTACACGCTTTTTTTTTTTTTAATTAACTCATCTTGCTGTCAGGTTACTTTATGGGTTAAACGAGTAAACTGTAAAGGGCACTCCACAAGGGTGAGTGCTAGCGCGTGGGGAGCTCAGATACGGAGCCCATTTGAGGACATGGCTTCTAGTGAGACGGAGAAACCGTGCATCCAGGTGTCTCCTGATTTCTTTACCTGTGCACCTGTGGACCTACGTGAGCGCACCTGGCTCCAGCTCACACACATTGTTACTTAGCCAGATTGACTAGCACCTTCTAGTGGTGACTTTCTGTGGCTATATGACCGGGCAACCCAGGAGTTTTCTGACTTCCCAGGTCAAGCGAGGTTCTGTAGAAGTGGAAGGATGATGATCCCAGTCACAGGTACCATTTATTAAGCACCTCCTACAAGACAAGGGTGGTGATCCTTGCTTTCCACACTTTGTCTTTCCTCCCCCCAAGTACCAGTGGGGCAAATATTATTATCCCTCTTTTATTCTATTGTTTTTTACAGGTGAATAAATTAGCCGAAAAGATTGAACAGCCTGAAGGTCACCAGTTAGTAACAGTGCAAGCAGGAATTGGAACTCCTACCTCTGGCCCAAAAAAACAAGTCTGAAACATGAGCATATAGTCGGCACCCTCCCCCTCCTTCCTGTTTTCAAAAAGTGTAAAAAGTGAGCTGACATCTTTTGGAAAATAAGATGTTGATAGGAGTCCATCTACCAAACAGGAAGCAGACTGTTAGGTATTTTCTAGAGTTGATGATGTTCTCTAAGGGCTTCTCAGTTGAGCTTAGAAACCTTGACTGAGAAGCGTTCTCAACAGCAGGCTTAGGAAACGGAATCCAGTGTTCTCAGGAAAACCTTGTGAGAATAATAGTAAATTTTAAGTAGTGAAGTGGGAAAAAAGTCACTTACGTTATAGCCTCTGTTAGTATTTAGGAATATTTCCTGCGCTGTGAATTGTGTTTTGGTTTTTTGCTTCTATGCCTTTTTTATTTTAAATCAGTACGTATTAAAGAGAGAAAACAGTACAAAGAAGAAAAACCAAAAATCACCCATTCTAACCCGAATTAAGACTTTGATACATTTTTTTCTGGTCTTTTTCTTTGTATAGATGCCTTTTGACATTAGGTCATTTTTAAGTTCAGGTCTACAATCATAGTACATTCAAACCAAAATTAAAAGCATAGGAAGAAAAACAAAAACACAGTGACATGGCCAGTCTGGCTGGATCATTGATAATTAGCTTTATATTGCCTCTTCTTTTCTCCCAGCTACATCCGATACTCTCAGATCTGTGCAAAAGCAGTGAGAGATGCCCTGAAGACAGAATTCAGAGCAAACGCTGAGAAGGCTTCTGGCAGCAACGTAAAAATTGTGAAAGTGAAAAAGGAATAAATAATCTGTAAGTTGCTGATTGATTTAGAAAAAGAGTTACATTTTAAGTTTTTGGAGCACTTTTTAAAATCAAAGTGATTTTAGTTTTGAGGCCTGTCCATTTCTGATCAATCAGTACGTTTAGAAGTTAATGGGGCAATCATTTAAGGCATACAGCTCATAGAAGTCCTGTGGTGTAATCAAAGGATGTCATTTCGGGGTCCTGACAAGCAGAAGTAATTGGCACATTGATTTTCAGTTCATTTAGCAATGCTTATTTTAATTAAACCTGTTTCATTTGTCTGCACAAAATCAAGTAATTCAGAGGATAGACTCCCCACTTTAATAATTGCTGTTGGAGTTACATAACAGTTCAGGAGCATGAAAAATTACAGTTCTTTGAGTTTTTATTTCCCCCACATCTGCTAATGTTCTCACAAATCACTGCTTCCTGAGCATAAGGGCTACAGGTACAGCCAGGGTCCCACTATTCTATCAAGCACCAAAGTCTGCAAGACCCCGCAGTGAACAGTGCTTTGCTAAATGTGCTGTGGTTTCAGAGTTTGGTTCATTTTACGTCTCAAAAGGTGTTGGCAATGCTGAGTTACATTCTATGCAGTAAAAGACAGTTTTGTACAGTTAATAAGTTTGAGACTTTTGTCTCCAAACTACTCAAGTGATTTGATCTCTAAACCACTTTCTTGACACTTTTATTTCAAAGATAAAAGAGGCCAATTACCAGATATGTTTCTCAGATTTAATTTTATTGTTTTGCTTTACAAAAGCCTCAGACCCCCAGTAGCAAGGAAATGTGATAAATATTAATCGTTTGGCAGCTTGTGGTGATGAGCAATCTTACTTATTGGAACCATCTCCCCTAGGCACTTCTCATTTTCATTTTGAATTAGTAAATATTTTATTACAGGTCTGGAGATGCAGTGTTTTGAATTTACCCCTTGTTCTTGGGGCTCTCTGTCTAATCTCCTAATTCTAAGTAGTGAGACCTGGTTTTAGGTCCAGTTGTTTTCTTCTAACAATGAGCCAGCTGAGAAAAATTAGTCGGCCTCTGCCTGCAGCATGGCTGAGCCAGTTTCTGCAGCGAACTCCGTTGCCCTTGTGTTGTCCTTGGGGCCAGGAAGGTAAACAGAACGACCATTCTCTATGTCCTGCAGTGGAGGTGGCCCTGCCACCTCAGCACGGGGACCTTAGCATCTTTTAAAGGAAGAGTGTTTCTTGCATTGCCAGGAGAACGTTTGGCTTCCTTAGCAGGGAAGTGCCTCTTGGACTGAGGCCGAGCACGGGAACCAGCACTCTTTACAGCTGAGAGACAAGGTTTATCGCCACCTGAGTAAACTGAACCACGGTCATATTGTCCCTTCCATTATAAGGAAGTTACTTCCCCCATGCATACTGGATCTTTAAGAAAGCATGACGGACTGACAACCTGCATTTTCTCTTTTCCTCCTAGACCCCAACTTCAGCTTGAAATGCTGCCCTTCTGAGGGGAAGCTGTGTGGGCACGTGTGATGGCAGAGGGAGAACAATCTCACCTCATGGGAAGCGTCCTGTCTCACTCATAGGTTGACGATGCCAATAAACTGAAGTGTGGCTCACTCGTGCTGTTGGTTTTTGGTGTCCGTCAGACTTTCTGTTTATAGGGACTGCACAGCTGCAGGGTTACGACCGGAGAAATTGGGGTTTTTTAAAGCGGGGAGCAGATATCATATCTAGTGACCAAAGGGATACAGGAGACATTTTGAAAATGTCTCAAAATAGAAAGTTCTCTTTTTCAAGACAGAACTAGGCTCTGTAATCGAGGCTCTCTCGGGCCCTGTCTTTGTGTGAGGCGAACGTGATAACCACTACACTACGGAAACAACCTTCTCGGGCCCTGTCTTTGAATTGCAGAAGCCATGTGGAGCCGGTGCGGGCACCTGTCTGCTGGCTCACCCCGCGGTGTACGTGGCGGGGTCTCAGGGATGCTGCTGCGCCCACAGGCTCAGTGGGACTAATTACTAAAAGCATAGATTCGCAGGGAAGAAACAAAACTGCGGTGTCCACTTTTTATTGTGCACTTAAAACCTACAGAGAGGAACTGTTAATGTTGGAATTTACAAAGCACAAAATGCTTTTCCAAAAAAAAAAAATAAAGGAAAAGATGCTTTTCACATTATATTATAAATGAACCCTCATATTCTGGAAGCATTTCTCACAGGAAGCAAGGCAGAGCTCTTCAGCGACTTGCTTACTTAGTTGATGGCCCAGCTGTGCTGAAAATCGAAGCTTCTGGACTGAGGCCTCTGGCGTGGTGATGGCAGCAGCCCTGTAGTGTTTGTGGTGATTTATTCGTTAAATGTTTAGGAGTGAAGAATTGTTGCAAGTGCTGTGTTTTTCTGTCTTTGAAACTCGGAAGCACTTGGCCGACTGAAACACCATTGCAGAGTTAACTGCTTGAGTGTTCACTGTTTTGGGAGAATGGAGTAATGCATTTGGACAGGAAATCTTGAAGCACTGTTGAGTTTCTGCACTGGGACCGGTTCTCACCTTGGTCCTTAAACTAAGGATAATCTATCAGGGTCACTCAGCAGTGCGGAGAAGGAGGAGCCCAAGAAAACATCTTTGTTCTCAGCTTCTGGACTTCCTGCCCCGGGACCCTTGACCCATAGGTTTTGTCTGGCTCTCAGCACAGGGCACACAGCAAGGCGCTGGGGCGCTGGCCAGGAGCAGTTCCTGAGCCCCGCAGGCCCCTCGAGCCCTGTACCTCAGGGCTGTTGTCCTGCTGGTTGAAGTCATGGCCCTCAGTTAGTGCTTCGGTCCCCAAGATGAAGGTATCAGGAAGCGTGTGTTTCATTACAGGGACAGGAATAAATGAATCACAAGGCTGGCCGGCCTTTTTGATACCAGATAAAGTAACTGGTAGGC
Organism: Vicugna pacos; assembly: GCF_048564905.1. NCBI lineage: Eukaryota > Metazoa > Chordata > Mammalia > Artiodactyla > Camelidae > Vicugna > Vicugna pacos. The sequence continues at coordinate 43,272,470 of NC_133005.1, read as the reverse complement.
AAAGGGCTAAATTATTTCCAGCCAAGTTAATTAGAGATAAGTCATTTATGAGGGAGGCTGAGGGGATAGAGGTGCGACTTGGGGCTTGTGAAAGGCTCCAAGTAACAGTGAAGGACAGAATCGCTGCTCAGTAAAGATTCTTTAAGGCTCGCTCTCTGTGATTAAAAAAAATGCTGAATTGATGCTCGGAGGACCTGTATCCAGCCCTGCTGGGCAGCCGGCAGGACGACTGTGTCCAGGTTACCAGGGGCCTCGATCACGTCCAGCGGTGGGTATTTCACTCACTAACTGGGCAATTTTTGAGAGTCGGTCTCTTCACTCATGCGGTGATCTTGTGTATGACGTGAAGGACTCGGACAAGCTCTAAAATTCTGATTCTGCTGTCTTGGTCTCCGAGAGACCAGTGTCTCTGTAGCAACCGTGCCACTAAAGAAACAGGCTCTTCAAAATCGGAGGGGACAGATTTCTTTTGGTTTCTTGTGGTTTTGTTTTTTTTTTTTTTTCTTGTTTAAATCTATTTCTACCATACCAAAGAGTAGGATGGTGAGATGCATTTTGAAATATTTTTAACTCAAATTAATCAGTCTGGGCGGTTAGGCTCCAAGAAAAGGAATTTATTTAGTCTGAAATAAAGTAATTTAGCCATTTAAAATTGAATTTCTTTGTACTTTAATGATTACCATCAAGCAAACAAAAATCTTTACAGTAATATAAATCAGCAGGGTTTTTTTTTCATTTAGATCTATATCCTTTCTTACATCTATTTAATTGCCTTTTTAGATTTGAGGGGGAAAATGTTAGGAAGCACGTGTATAAATTCTTATATAATCACAACTTAGAAGTCTCTTTAGCATCTAAGGAAGTTACGAACTTCAGACTAAGTTTAGGTGCAGCTTCTTCCTCAATTTGCTTTTTTTTTTTTTTTAGTGCCTCTTGAACCACAAGTAGAAAGTTTAAAATTTCTTTAAAAATTCCGTAAATACAAGGCCTATCATGGTAAAAAAAAAAAAGCAAGACTTCGTTTCCTCTTAGTATATATTTTAGTTATTTCCTCATGATGCATACGTGAAGAGTGAAGTTTCTCAAAATGAGCTGCTGTCATCCGTCTACTGGCTACCTCGTTACTGCAGATTCCAAAGCAGATCGGGAGAGGAGAACCCTGTTGCCTGCAGGTACCTATTTCCTGCAGCGAGGGTCACAGCATCTTCCCATCACTGGCCATCCGTGGATCAAACAGTATAGCTCCGTGGTAATTCAAGAAGGCCATTAAAACCCTAACAGTGCTGGAAGGGCTGGCAGTGCTGTATGTCAGAAATAGGTAGACTGTAATTAAGAAGTTATGGATGATTTGATTACGCTCTTGTGTATCTGGTCCTGTTGTAATGGGAGCAGATTAAAATCGTGTAATGGTTAAAGCTGTGTCATCATGCAAACATTTATGGCAACTTCTGCAAATTAATTTGAACTGTAAAAGTTCCCTAATGAGACCATGTCCTCCTTGAGCGCGCGAAGGACACTGCAGCCACTGCTGCTTATTTCATTTCTGCATCGGAATGGTCGCCAGGCGTGTGTGTGCCCTTTCTAAAGAGCAGAGCAGCTTTCAGGAGGTGATTACTGAATGCAAGTGAAAAGGGCACTTCCAAGTAGCCTCTACAAGGAAAACCAAAGATGATGATTAATGAATTCCTGGAATCAAAGACTAATAAGAAACATAAAGTATATAAATATGTATGCTGAAAGCTAGCTATTCAGAAGATTGGAGCTCTTGAGTTTTGCTTGTCATTTTTTATTTTTTGGTGGGTATTTTTGTGGGAAGAACCACGGCTTTCCTTTCTGCCCTTTTCCCCTTTGCAGTTAGGATGCTGAAGTGTACATGGGGTCTCCATGATTTGCTAGTGGACACTGACTCCCATTTATCTCGAGGCTCCCACACACCAAGCAGCCACCCGGCTTTTCTGGAGGCCAGCAGGTGGGTGCGGGGCAGCGCGTTAAGAAGAGGCAACCCGCAGGAAGAGCCGAAGCAGCCCTGGGAGGCCAAGAACAGACTCCGGAGCGCTCACCAGGGCGCTAACACGTTTACAACCTAAAGGCAAGGGCAGTGGGCGCCCTCCCCGCGTGTGCACGTGTGCAGTCTTGATGCCTGGCTGCATGCTAGGCGTACAGAACTCCCCCCTCCCGACCTTTAAACAAACGGTGAATTCACTTGGCTGTTAAAAACAAGTGACTAGAGTGTGCATTGAAGAGCAAACTCTTCAAGGTTAGTAAATGCCAGCCAAAGACCCTAATGCCCATCAGTTACTCACTTCCCCCCACCCCACACCCAGCCCCGTGGTGCTGTGTCAAAGCGCATACTGGGTGGCTGCTGTCGCTGCTGTGGCTCGCTGGGCTGCAGTGCAGAATCGCTTTGGCTTTACTGCAGGGAAATGCTCCTCTTAAGACTTGAGAGAAACTGCTCTGGAGGTGACCACGCCACAGCCGACACTCACACAGCTTCTCTCTGGTTAATGTCCCTGACCTTCTAGTTCCTGGTCTGCCTCGGCCACCACCTCTTCGTTCTCCTCCAGAACCACTTTGGTGTCTTGAAACTGTTGGTACTCGGACACCAGATCATGGACATTGCTTTCAGCTTCCACGAATTCATTGACGTCCATCCCCTCGCCCGTGTACCAGTGCACGAAAGCCTTCCTCTTGAACATGGCCGAGAAGTGCTCCGAGACCCTGGTGAACAGCTCCTGGATGGCCGTGTTGTTGCCAATGAAGGTGGCGGCCATGTTCAGCCCCCGGGGCGGGATGTCGCAGACGGCCACCTTGACGTTGTTGGGGATCCACTCCACGAAGCAGCCGCTGTTCTTGGTCTGCACGGAGAGCAGCTGGTCGTCCACCTCCTTGGTGGACATCTTCCCCCGGAAGATGCAGGCCACGGTCAGGTAGCGGCCGCGGCGCGGGTCGCAGGCGGCCATGGTGTTGCGGGCATCGAACATCTGCTGGGTGAGCTCGGCCACCGACAGCGCGCGGTACTGCTGGCTGCTCTGGGCGGTGAGCGGCGCGAAGCCGGGCATGAAGAAGTGCAGGCGCGGGAAGGGCACCATGTTCACGGCCAGCTTGCGCAGGTCGGCGTTGAGCTGGCCCGGGAAGCGCAGCGAGGTGGTGACCCCGCTCATGGTCAGGGACACCAGGTGGTTGAGGTCCCCGTAGGTGGGCGTGGTCAGCCTCAGGGTGCGGAAGCAGATGTCGTAGAGCGCCTCGTTGTCGATGCAGAAGCAGGCGTCGGCGTTCTCCAGCAGCTGGTGGATGGACAGCACCGCGTTGTACGGCTCCACCACCGTGTCCGACACCTTGGGGGAGGGCATGACGCTGAAGGAGTTGAGGATGCGGTCGGGGTACTCCTCGCGGATCTTGTTCATCAGCAGCGTGCCCATGCCCGAGCCCGTGCCCCCGCCCAGCGAGTGCACGATCTGGAAGCCCTGCAGGCAGTCGCAGCCCTCGGCCTCGCCCCGCACCACGTCCAGCACGCTCTCCACCAGCTCGGCCCCCTCCGTGTAGTGGCCCTTGGCCCAGTTGTTGCCGGCCCCGGAGTTACCTGCGGCACAAGGGACTCCGGTTACCCCGGCCGGGTCGGGGGAGGGGCGGGGAGTGGAGCCAGGACGTTCCCCTCCCCTCCCCTCCCCCGCAGGCATGCTCCTCTCTTTCCTGGGCGACCCTTCCCGGAAAAACCTACTGTGGACAAAGCTGTCTGGTTGGAAGAGGGCTCCTAGTCGGCTGGATCGGATGCTGTCCATGGTCCCAGGTTCCAGGTCCACCAAGACTGCTCGGGGCACGTACTTCTTACCTGGGTAGAAAAATAGGAGGATGTCAGCAAACTGTTGTTTTTCTAAAGGTTAATGTTTCATCCAAACAAAACCTTGTGACACTGGTTCAAAAAAAAAAAAACAGAAAAGAAAAAGTGATTCTAGAAGGTAGGTCTTTGGTAGAAAAACTTGAAATCATATCTTTGACCTCAACAGCAATCACACCCATCAGTAAAATAGTCCAGGAATCCTTTTTCCATCACTGTCTATGTTGTTGGCTGTCTCACCAGTGACAGAGGTTTTGCTCCGATTGGAAACAACTCTGCTTTCCATTTAAACATCAGAAAGGAAGGTTGATACTTAAACTGCTGGTGCTAAGAGCTTGCCCCCCCCCCCCAGTGATGTCCTCGGCAGTCCTGCCCTTGGACGGGGGGGACCGTCACCCTGGGACTCTGGGCTCTGCCTGGACATCACTCCTCTGGCCTTCTGGTCTCGGGGGCCCTCCTCGCTCTGCGTGTCCCAGGGCCGGCGATCATCGCTAATGGTGCAGGTCCTACCTTGGGCCTCGTTGTAGTACACGCTGATTCTCTCCAGCTGCAGGGCACTGTCCCCACGGTAGCTCCCAGCCACATCGATACCATGCTCCTCGCCAATCACCTCCCAGAACTGAAAGCAAGAGGGAAGGTCAGTGTACAGGGGATCCCGAAAAGCCATGTTGGCACCAGCAGATAGAGCAGAAAGACCGAAAGTGAGGGCTGTGGGCCTGCTTCCCTTCCCAAAGCCTTCTCTGGGGCCCTTTTCCTAACTGCCCGCTCCACTGTGTCCTTTCCTCTTGCTCGGCTAACCATGAATATGACGATTGCGTTTTATACCCACCTGCACTGCTTAAATAAAATGTCAACACATACAATATGAGATTGGATGTTGCTCCTATTAAATTCAGGCCCTTGTCTACATTAAAGCTATTGTTTTGGAATTTCGCATCAGACAAGGTGTCTCTAGTCTCGTCTCCCAGTGCTTCCAGCCAGCGTAGATCACATTACACGAAAATAAACGGAATTCTTATCTGATTTCACAACAATGTCTCATTTCACTTCACGGATTTATTTTTGAGCAGTTTTCCCCAAATCTTGTAACTGGGACATCTACATGCTCTTGTAACAATTTGAAAGAGATTACACTTTCAATCACATAAGAAGTATTTATTAATATAGGTGTTTGCCAGCTCTTCACACAGAAACAGTTACTGAGATGGCCCTTTTTCATGACCCTGGAGAAGCCCGTACTGAAGTGCAATGAGTGGGGGAGGGTAGAGCTCATGCCGAGCATGCACAAAGACCTGGACTCAACCCACAGTCCCTCCATTTGGAAAATAAATAAGTAAATAAATAAACCTAATTACTCCCACCCCCACCCCAGGAAAAAAAAAAGTGCAATGAAAATACATTTGTTCATGTTAACATCCCCAAGGGTGTTTTCCCAACCGTATCTTGTAAATGAGGGCTCTGTTTTGGCCTTACTGACAAGGCTCTGTTTTATAGTAAATTATCGGCACTGTTCAGGGTGTAAAAAAATAAAGTTCTATGACATCACAAAGGAAAAGTGTCTTAAAGCTCTTATGGCCCCAAATGCTTGTCATTCTAAGTGAAATAAGCCCGAAAGAGGGAAAAATATTACCATATGATAGCGCTTATATATGGTATCTAAGAAAACAAGGGACACAAATGAACTACTTATTATTTACAGCTTAGATGACTGATTTCTTGATTATGGGTAAGCACATTTGACTGTCCTTTATGATTGGATTACTGTGTTCTGTTGACTTGTATTTTGTGGTTGGCTCTATTCCTTTGATAACTATGTAAGTTTAAAAAGCTAAAGCTCTAAACTGCTCTTAGAAACAATGAACAGTACATATATGTAAATTTAAAAGTAATTAATTAATTTTTTAAAAAGCTCTTATGGCCCCAAATAGTAAGGAGTTGCTGGGGCTCTAAGCACTAGACAAGGCAATTCTGGATCAAGAGCTAAGGCCCTATCTAGACCGTGCACTCCCCCTTGAGGTCCTTTCTCTATATTATCTTCCACCTTCAGGGCAGTGGGGGCTCATGCCTCCCACTTCTCTATGTGTTTTAGTTTTGAACGTCTTATCACTCTGGCAAGGAAGGATGACAACTTCTTTTCAGGCAGTCTTTTTTTTTTTTTTTTTTGCCCCAGGTCTTAAACACCTGTATTAAAAGACTTTCGTGTTTTCATAGCTGCATTCTTTACAATAGACAAAAGTTGGAAACAATCCAAGCACCCACTGGCAGATGACTGGATAAACAAAATGTGGTCCGTCCGTACAATGGACTATTATTCAGCCTTAAAAAGGAAGGGAATTCTGACACAGGCTGCAACAGGGATGAACCTTGAAGACATGATGCTAAGTGAAAAAGGCCAGTGACAAAAGAGCAAATACTGTTATATAAGATACCAGAAGTACTCAGATTCACAGAGACAGAAAGCAGAGGGGTGGTTGCCAGGGCTGCGGGAAGGGGAAATGCAGACTTAGCGTTCCTAATGGGTATAGAGTTCCAGTTTTGCAAAAAGAAAAGTGTTTTGGAGTCTGGATGCGTGACAGGGTGAATATACTTAACACTACTGAACTGTACACTTAAAAATGGTTATAATAGTCAATTTCATGCTGTATTTTACCACAAGTTAAAAAAATTTTAGGTATTTTTCCCTTTTTTTTTTTTTCTTTCTTTCTATTTTAATGGAGGTACTGGGGATCAAAGCCAGGGCTTGGTGTACACTAAGCATGAACTCTACCACTGAACTATACCCACTCCCCTTAAATTTTAATGCAATCAATTTTTTTTTTTGGTACAGGGAGGTAATTAGATTTACTTATTTATTTATTTTATTGATGGAGGTACTGGGGATGAACCCAGAACCTTGTGTATGCTAGGCATGTATTTTACCTCTGAGCTATACCCTCCACCCTGCAATTAAATTTTTAATGCAATTCCTACCTGGTAAAAGTAATTTCAAAATAGCAAAGAGAACGATCAGACAGCTGTTACACAGTAGAACTGGTCATATTAAAATTCAAGTTAAAGACCTTGTGCCGTCATCTCCATTTTAGTGTCAGCCAACAGAACCAGGTACTTTGCAGAAAAATTTAAGGGGGTGAGGAGAAAAACTCATTTATAATCCAGAGGATATATTTTAATTATTTCTGTTGCTGGACACAAAAAGCTTTTAGGTTTACCTCTTTAATTTTGTGCTGCATTTGAAATAAAACAGTAGTGGATCTTTTTAAACTTTGTAATATAAACGTGGGAGGGGAGAGAAAGAAATCTTAGTGATATGGTATAAAAAGTTTCCCAAGAAACTCTGGAAAACGTTTTTGAGACAAATTACTGTTTTTAGATAGGAAAAGTTCATCGCTAAGGTGGTAAAAGCAAAAATGACTGACAGGTGTGTTATACACATGTAACTGTCAACAAAATTAACATGAATGAAATTAACCCTTTAAGCTTTTACTATTTCTTCCATCTCTTTAACCAAAGGCATTGTTTAATAAGTCAGACATCCCACAAACACATCAGTCTTCTAGGCTCACTGTTCCCCCTGCTACCTTAGGGCATTTGCCGAGCTGCCTACACCACGGAGCATGGAAAAGCTAGCGCTAGTCATGGAACTTCCCTTACCTTGGCCCCGATCTGGTTACCACACTGGCCGATCTGAATGTGTACGATTTCACGCATCCTTGTTCTGCACACAAGTACAAGATCTTCAGAGAGTCCTCAGTCTCTGGGTGAGCTGTCTTCACCGCCGTGACTCCACGCAACTCTGGTCTCTGCAAAGAAGGGACCGGCTGACCAAGCGACCCTCCCAGTGGGACCCAAGGGTGTGTCTGGCCCAGAAGTCCAGCCCCAGCCCTTCTCTGTTCTCTATCATCCTTGTGAAGGGTGGCGGGGTGGGGGGGTCGTTTTCCTCTCCCAACACAGAATACTGCCCCGTCATTTCCTAGAGTTCAAGACCAAAGGTCGCCTTTGTGCCCAGTGCCTGGAAGTCGGCCAAGGTGCCATGGTAGGTTCTGGGCACCAGTGCAGGCTCTGGGCTCACTCTGGTGACCAGGACCACCTCCAGAGAATATTCCCCATCCAAACCAGTTGTAGTCTTAGAAATCCTGTAGTCTAAAGTCAAGTCTTAACAGATGAGACCAGGAATCCCAGAGAGAGAAGTAACTTCACCACAGTCACATAGCCAGTATGACATCTCCCCCGCCTCCCTTCAGAACCTGCCATGGCTCCCATTGTCTCCATCCTAAGGACTACTCTGAGGTTTTTATTTTTCTGTTGTATACGATAATGTTAATAGAGAAAAAAACTAGTATTTAAAATAGTAAAAAGATAATAAGAGAAAGTTTACCTTTTGAACATGGCCTAATCTGTAAGAGTGACATGTGATTCTTAGGGAGTTTGGGAAACAAAAATCAAGAGAGAAAATCTGAACTCCCTAACTTGCCATCAAGACCTTTCCTAACCTGGCCCTAGACTTCCTTCCCAGAGTCCCCTGTGGTCCTGTGTGGTGAGGGTTCCAGAGACACCTCCACGCTGGACCACTGGGCTCTTGGCCCAGGACTGCACTTTCCCATCACACACGTTCACACAAGTGTCCACTCATCCCCTCCCTGCCATACCAAGGCCCTCTCTTCCTGCAAAATGTTGTCACTGTCCTGCCCGGCCTTCTGCCCGGTCAGGGTCTGGCTGCCCCTAGCCCTCCCTGACGCCACACTTTGTTGCCCCTTTGTTGTTGTCTCTTTGTCTGGGGTTCCTTGTTTGCTGTTGGTTCCTCTGCTGGATGAAGTCCCCCAGAGGCCAATGGACCCCTTGCCACATTTCCCTGATGCCCAGCAAGGGCTCCCCAAACCAGCCTCAGGCCCCATCACCTCTCACCCCTCAAGCTCCATCCTGACCATCAATTCCTCAACTGTGTACCTTTTCTACAGATGCTTCTGGTCCAAACTCAGCTGCAACTCCCCCACCCCCTGCCAAGTCGAAGAGGCCAACATGTAAATTCAAGAGGGAGAAATCTGCACGCATTTAGCAGGATTTCTCACAAATTAAAAAAAAAAAAATCTACGCAGGATGAACCTTTCGGCTTCCATAGAAGTCACCGCGCCCTCCCTCCCTGGTGCCTCCATCCCTTCCTCTTCCTTCTGTGCGCCCACCGGCGCTGCCCACCCTGCACCTGCCCGTCAGCCCCCTGCAGCTCCAAGGCAGCTGCGGGGCTGTCACTTCCCCAGGCCGTCCCCGCTGGCCCCGGCACTTCCGTGGCAGTTCCACACACGGTCGTGTTTGCTAATTACTTACACCCCTGCCTTATCTCCGCGCCCGCCCAGGGCGGCGGGTGTCTGTCGTTTCACCTTTGAGGCCCCAGAGTGCCTGGCGCACATAGCGCGGCCTCGGTCACTGCTGAGTGCGAACCAACCGCGGGGCAAGTCGGAGCCGCCTCGCTCAGAGCGGCAAGTTTTCTTGGGGTGGATAATGTATTTATTCACGAGTGGGTCCTAATGGGTGCAGTGGGGGAAGGGTGCCAAGGGCTTTGTCCTCTGTCCTCTAAGAGGTGGTCCAGGCTGAGAGTATGAACTGTTCCAAGCGCTGAGGATGCTGGGTCGTTCGTGGAGTCACCTCACGTGACATTTCGGTACCTTACGGGACACAGTGGCTGGCAGAGCTGCTGGGAGGGGCCGTGTAGGCTGCCGCGGGACCAGAGGGGCATCCTTGACTCTTTTTTTTTTTTTTAATGGAGGTACTGGGGACTGAACCCAAGACCTCGCCCACACTGAGCATGTGCACTACCCCCGAGCGCTACCCATCGCCCTCCATGATTCTCCCCCTGCCCCGGGGCATCCTTGTTCTCCCCGTGTTGAGTCTTTGCCAGAGGAGCAGGGTCCAGTGTCCTAGGTGGCCCCCAGCCTCCCCCTGGAGCACAGTCCTCTTGGTCACCTCAGTTTGCTCAGGGAGGGAAGATGCCAGATTTCCAGATGAGCGCTTAAAAGGTTTTTCTGTTAATGAGGCAGTTGGCTAAAAGTGGGGAAGAAGAGAAACCCTGTTTGCTTTGATGCTGGGCATGGCGGGCAGTGTTTACTCAGCCTCTGCGGCGTGTGCTGAGCTTTGCACGCTGCCAGGGGTGGAGTGTGGGGGCAGAGACCAGGCAGGGAGGCTGTGCGGGTCCTGGGCCCCGCAGGCCTGCAGCTCCGTGGGGCCCACCTCCCCTGCAAACCCAGGTCATCTCAGCTGTAAAGCAGGATAAGGGTCCCAGGCCCAGGCTGACTGTGAGGACCCAGCAGCCTGCAACACCCCTGGGTGGCTAGTGTTTTTCCAAGTCGGCTTCGCAGGATGGAAGGCCACGATGTGGCTGACCGTGTAGATGGCACCATCGCCCAGCACCCAGGTACGGAGCACTGACTACGTACCAGGCTCCATCTAGGCGCAGGCACACAGGGCCATCTGCCTGAGTTGAAAACGTCTGGGGAGCACAGAGTGGCAGGCCAGGCAGTGCCTCCTGGCTCTGCTCCTTTGTCCTTATTCATGAAGTTCCTGTTCCCCTAAGGACAGCCCCCCACCCCACCCCAGCTGACAGGTTAGTGACAGCCAGCGAGGTGGTGAATATCCAGTGTCTTTCTCGGGGCAAGAGAAGTGACCTCTTCCCGCAACACAGGTGAACGGTGCCTCTGGAGAGGCCGGCGAGACCCAAGGTCTGCTCTCCTGCCAGGCTGAAGGTGACCCCTTGCCCTGAACTGCAGCAAGTGATTAAAAGTGGCCATCGGTGATGAATGACAAAGTTGTCTTCTTCCCCTGAGAAGGGCTGCAGCCAAAGCAGGTCACAGTGACGTCGCTGGAGCAGAGCTTCCAGAGGGCAGAGGGCAGAGGGCAGGAGCAAAAGCCTCCCTGAGCAAGGATGGGGTGCCTGCCGCCTGGGGACACTGGGGTGATGACATACCACAGGCCCGCCCTCTTCCATGCAAGGAGCCATCTGTCCACGGGAGGAAGCGGGGTGGGGGAGCCGACCCCTTCCTGGATGATACTTGGGTCTATTATGGGAACAGAACCAAGATGATAAGAAAATCCCAGTGTCATCCAGAAAGCCCAGATCAGGTGCTGGCAGACTTCCCCCAGGAGATGTCCCTCAGGGGTCAGATGGCCCTCCCCCGACCCTCTATTTGACAAATGAAACATAATTAGGAGAAAAACAAAGTTCTCAGAGACTTCATTGATTTCATCCGCCCCGATCCTCCCTTCTGAGTGCACCGAAGTGCCTTGAATAACTTCGAGAAGATTGTCGAATTAGAGTGTTTGCTTGTGATTCAGCAGCAGAAATTTTTCCAAATGTCTTAGCAAGAAAATGACATCTGAGGGGCTATTATGAGTGACTCAGCGGGTGTGGGCAGATCATCAGATGAACCGAGTTCCCCTTTCTTGTGCTCTGCTTCGTTGTGTGTTCTCTCACTGGAAAAGAAAGTTCTGGGAGGATGAATAAGAAGCTGCCGGAGGAAGGGACTCGGAAGATATCACTGTTTTGCATTAAACCAGGCTGCCCAGCTATGCGGAGCTCTAGACCCCTGTCCCGCTGTGCTCCGCCGTCCTGGGTCCGCACCGAAGGCTCTCCACCCCTTTGCAGCTTTCAAGCCCAGAATGGGAACCCTGTGCCACCTCTTTGGGTACACTGAGAATCAGCGTCCTGGGCTGCGGCACCTCTGATTTAGAAGGAGGACACGCACTTCCCGGGAATGTATGTATGGAAACACTGACTTCTCAGCGGCATCTCTCCCATCTCCCAGGGTCTGCAGCCCCTGAGGAGCAGCGTTCAGCGTCAGACAGACAGAGGAGCATCACTGGGGGCAGCACCTGGAGCTGGAAGCAAACACAATGCATACACTTCTTCAAGCCCGAGGTTAGTCCAGGAAACCTCTGCCGTACGAGGCTCGGAAACCCATTGGTTTGTCCAACAAATATTGGCTGAGTGCTGTTCGGGGGCTCAAGGGACCTCGGAGAAGCAGAACCTGTGGGCCCTGCACGCAGGGCTGAGGGACCCTATCCACTGAGTTCCCTTGCCCTGGCCTTTCCTGAGTTCTCCACCCCGTCCCTTGCTTAGCCCACCTCCAAGCAGGGGCGGGGTTCTCTCCGCTGTGTAGAACAGCCTGAGGCTCCAAGAGGGAGCCGGCATGCTCAGGTCCCAGGGTAACTCGGTAGGACCAGAGACGGGGGCAGGTCCTCGGACCCCCGCCTCTGGGGGTGTGATTCGAGGTGTCAAGAGGCAGGCTGGCCAGAGGGCCTCCCGCAGGGCCATCCCTTCCCCTCTGGCCCATAACTAGGTCTGGCCAGCCCTGCCTCCAAGACAGACCCGCCCACCTTCAGCATCCCTCCAGCAGAATCCCTAACCCATCACCACCAGCTCTCCCATCCATGACCACGTGGTCAGCCTGGAACTGACGACCACTCCTGTCTCCTTCCCTCCGTCCTCCTTCCATCCGCCCATCCTCCAGTGGGATCTCATAAAACATCGGGACCTGACCCACCGTCCTCCGGAGAGGAGTCCTGCACCCAGAGGACAGGGGTGAGTTTACGGCCACTGGGAGCTCTCAGTGACCTCGGCCAGCCCACCTCTTCTCCCCCCACCTCTGCTGCCAAGCCCCCATGTTCCCCACCTCCACTTGGTCATCCTTCTAAGTTTGCATTTCAAAGCCGTTCGAAATGCTCTGCCTTCTGCTTGAAAAGTCCAGCACTGTCCAGGGCTGTGTCCTCATCTGTCAATCCCACTCATTGGAAGGCTGAGAGGACCCCGGCTCAGCACATCCCCTTGATCTGTTTCCAAGCACGTCCAACCTCCAAGCCTCTTCCCATTTCTGCATGTCCCCTTACCAGCGTGGTCCCTCCTGACAGGCAGGGGCTTAACACTGCCATGTCCCCGGGGCTGGGACACTGGTCTAGCACATACCAGATATCTAGCAGTGCTTGCCAACCACCCGACTTCAGAGAATGAATCGGGAGAATGACCAAGGCTGCTCAGCAAGAGCTCCTGGCCAGCCAGTGGGTGGACTACATGTGGCCTGCCGGGCAGTGGCCAGCGTGTTCGGAAGGTGATACCGATGGGCCAGCCTCATGGATGTGACCCCCAGGAGTTCCCTCCCAAGCGAGGCCAGGAGAGGGTGCGGTCACGGTGGCTTTAGGGGATGGTGGCAGGGGCCACCCCACACCTGACCCACCTTCACTGCAAAGGTGTCTGGGAGGCGGCATGAGCATCTCTCTGCCCCAGTGTCCACCTGGATGGAGGGGAGCCTGCAGCCGGTGAGGAAGCCGTGGTGCCCTGCAAAGCCAGACCTGCCTGCCAGCCCTGTCAGCATCCAGGAAAACAAACCCCCGGTCTCCAGGATGTGGCTAAACTCAAGAATGTAGAATCACAGGAAATGTGTGTGGCCTGCCGGGTGGGAGCCAGACAGCACAGCCCGAAGGAAGAAGCAAGGAGAGGACTTGGGGGCGACTCCACAGTCGACACTCACCCCATCTCCTTCCCCTGCAGGTTGGGAGAGGAGGCTGGCCCCGGCCTCACTGTAAAGTGTATGTGTTCTCAATCGGGACAAGGGGGAGAAATCCACCCGACTTTTAGAAATGAATAGGCTTTTGGGTCATGGCCTTGGGTCAGGGGTTTGCCAGAAGACTTTTCAGGATGTTAAAAAAAGAGACTAGATTCAAACCTGGCTCCCCCGCCTCACCCTGAGCCTCACACTGAGTACAAGTGTCTTGACCTCTCTGGGGCCTCAGTCTTCCCATCCGGAAAATGGGTGACAGCGTCTGATCCCAGCTCACAGTGTTGTGCCAAAGATCAAACTAGAAAAAGACTTTCCCAGACTGGAGAGTCTTCTAGAATGTCACTGCAGCTGCCTTCCAGGTACGACTCAGTTCCCTGCAAACTCCCAGTCGGTTTCCCAGGGAGAGAGTTTTGTCTTGGTTTTAGGGAAGAGTGTGAGCCTCAAGCGTGTACTGGCTGTGCTTGGCCTGGGACAGGGACACATGCGGCGTGGGAGATAGCTGTCCGGGCTCAGCCCCGGGCCAGAAGGGCTTCAAAGGGCAGCGGTTCCCAAGGCCTTACCCCGAGGAGTGTCCTCTGTTCCAGGCAGATAAGATGAGTCATGAGCTGCAAAATGCCCTCACAGGCATGCAGAGCCACGTCAGGAAGGGACACAGAAGCCTCCAGGTCTGCAGGGGCCCGAAACCTCCATTCAGGTGCACCTGCTTTGAAGAGAGATGGGCGGGCGGCTGGGGCGGCCGGTCCAGCCTGTTCTCTGGAGTGTCCTTCCTCTTCCTCCATCCCAGCAGCCTTTGAATGACATCTGTGTGCCGTTCAGAGAGCTCCCGGGGCCAAACGCCCTTGGCTAACAGCTGGGCAGGGGCCGAGGCTCCCCCCGATCCTGCGGTTGGGTCGGCAGCCACCTCCCTCAGCAGAACATGTTAGGAAGCACAGGGCAGTTTCAGTCACCCCCAAAGTGACACAGTCAGCTCACCCTCGGAGCCATCAGCCAGGACCACAGCCAAATTCAGAGGTGAAGAAAGGGCCCAGGTGCTTGGCTTTGTGTTTCGTACCCGTCAGTAGGGGCTGAAGAGGTGGAGTGGGTCACATGAGAACTCATTCACTTCTCCCTGCCTTGAAAGTTGTGGTTTCAGATGTCTGGACTCCCTCCCCCTCCTGCCTGATTTTTTCATCACTCTGAGTCTCAGTCGCTTCTAGGGCAGGGAAACCCTGGTGTATCGCCATCTGTCAATTCTGGATGTCCTAGTCTTTACCAGTCTGAAAATGTCACCATCCCTCCCTTTCACCTGCCTCCTCCAGGGCCAATGACCACCCCCTCTGCTGTCTGACCCCTGCTGCAGGCCCCCACCTGTTGTGGCCAGATCATCAGGCAGGCCCAGCTCTGGAATTTGCCTCTCAAAACAAAAACCAGGGGCCTCATGAAGCCTGATATCTCGTTAAGGTCTTGAGACCCTGTGTACTGGCAGGAGTCACACGCCTGTGAGGCCGGCCCTGCCTGTCGGAACACCTAAGCGCATGGCCTTCCCTGAGAGCCCCAGGGCACCTGCCTACCATGCTGGTCTCCCAGCTCCGCAGGGACAGAAAAGCTTGCTACGGGGCTGTTTTCTCCTGGCATCAGGGGTGCGGCCCTGGCCCTCGCAGCCCCAGCTTCAGAGGCCAGGCCCGGGGGCCGTCTGTTTCCCGTGTCGTAAACCCCGCGATTAGACTCTGCACCTCGGGGGCCCTGACAGCCTATGAGGACTCGGGAGTCCCCACGACATTTGTCACTGGGCAGTACTGTGACCACTTCGGTCATTCTTCAGCAACTGTGAGCTTTTAGCCTTTTTTTTAGAAAAGACCAAAACCCCACCTCTTAGGAAGACCCCAGCTGGATGGCGGGTGTCACGGGGCCGGCGTTCTTCCTCCTGCGGACCACCTGATCAGCTCTCCTTAGCCGTGGAGGGCGGAGGCGTGGGAAAGGGCAGCCTCAGCTGGCAGCTCCCCACGAGGGAAGCGAAAGGCTTTGGGGCCGGGCCCAGTGCACCTGCGGGGGAAACCAGCCTCTGGAGACCTGGTTCCCATGCCCCCAACCTCTCCACTCAAACCCCAGCGTTTTCTCACCGTGTGGGTGGCCGCCCCATCCCGCCTCCTAACCAGGAACTGACTGGCACTAAGGGCTCGGAGGAGCCGACTTTCCAGGAAGATGAAAGACACCTCAGGGGGTAAAACCGGAGTCTAAGCTTTGCCTCAGTGATGGCATTTCAGGAGCCAGGACAGCCCTGCTGGGATTCCGTGGTCACCTCAGCGCTTCCATGGGTGGTCATGGAAATTGCTGGAAGTACACAAGACAGACACTGATTTCTGATTGCAGGCTTGGCACTGGCAGGGGGACAAACAGGGGTGGGGTCCAGGTGGGGTTGGCAGTGCCTGTTAGTCCCCGGGAGAGAATTCTCTCCTCTGAGGACCCTGTAGCAAAGGCTGTGGGCCCTAAAACAAAATGCCTGATCCCCTTCCTTCCAGGACGAGGGAGGCCAGTCTGTGGCTGGTTCACATGACCACCACCCCGGTAGAACTCAAGGAAGGGAAACTCCTGAGTTACGAAACCAAGGCCCCGGGGGCTTGTTGGGGGGGGGGTCCCACTTCTGCTTTGGGCTCTCCGTGTGGAGATGAAAGGCTTTGTTAGCAGAAACCTTGCTGAGCAGCTTTGGAAGCTGGAGCGTAGAATTAATGATTCATGTGTCAAGTGACATTTTCCTTTAGGGGCACTTTCTACAAGGCGCCTGCCTCCCCAGCAAGGGCCTGGGACCTCCAGAAAGGGTGTCCATAAGGAAAGATCGGGGCATAATTCTGCGGGGACAGCGGCCTCCCCGCCCAGGACTTGGGGAGATCCCTGCCCACCATTCCTGGGAGGCCTGGGTCCAGGTGGGATGAAGACAAAGGTGGCAGCCTCTCCCGGGCGCAGCGTCCCAAGAATCCAAGGACCCTGAGAGTGAGTGAGGTCTGACTGCGATGTGCTCCGTGGGAGGCGAGCGGCTGGCGGTGGGATCAGGTCTGCGGTCCGGCCCGAGGGCCTGGCGCGTGACCCCAGTCGGGCGGCCCTGCGGGCGTGTGGGCGGGCGGCCGGCCAGGCCGGGCGGGGCGGGGCCGGGTCACCGGGGACAGGAGCGCGTCCCGCCCCGGGGGAGTGTCCCGCCCGGGCGCAGCCACCTTAAGGGCCGGGCGGGGCGCGGGCGGAGGCCGACGGAGGGGTGCTCGGCGCGGGATCTGAATCGGGGTCCGGAGCGGCATCGGCGCGGGAGCCATGGCGTCGGCCGGGCCGGCGCGGCCGGGGCCGCCGCCGCCGCCGCTGCTGCTGCTGCTCGTGGTGCTGGCGGGCGCGGCGCGGGCCGGCCTCCACTTCCGCCCGGGCGGCAGCTGCTACCGGCCCCTGCTGGGGGACCCGCTGACCCAGCTGGGGCGCAGGTCGGCGCGGCTTGGGGGGCTGCCCATCTCGCGGGGCTTCGCGCGTGCTCCCGCCTTTAGGGGCCCCCGGCGCCTCCTCGGGATGCGGGGAACAGGGGCGCCCTGCCTCCCTTGACCTCTGAGGGTCAAATGCAGCGCCTTTGCTTTGGGGATGCGCTCTCCTACACTGGCGGGTTGGACCAGCCCCACCTGTGCAGACAGCAGATCGGCCGGCCGCTCATGGGGCCCTGCCTCCTTCTTACTCCCAGAGGGCGGGGGTCGCCTGGTGTGAGATGGTGCACTCCCACTCCCTCTCATGTTGGGGAGGGGAGAGGGTTCTGGGGAGCGCTGCCTGGCCTCCACCCCCACACCCAGGAGCCCTACTGCTAATTCTGTTGGTGGTGGTCTGTTCCCAGGACATACCCCCGGCCTCATGAGTACCTGTCTCCATCTGATCTGCCCAAGAGCTGGGACTGGCGCAACGTGAACGGGGTCAACTATGCCAGTGTCACCAGGAACCAGCACATCCCCCAGTACTGCGGCTCCTGCTGGGCCCACGGCAGCACCAGCGCCATGGCGGGTAGGTAGGGGGCCCATGGCCCCTCGACTGTGGGCCAGAAGGGCCTGTCCAGCTGCCTTCATGTCTGCACACATGGCTGCAGCCCAGGGTCCCAGAGGACTGTGTTTCTATGCCAGTGCTGGGCCTGGGATGGGGTGTCTGAGCCTCTCAGGCCTAGGGGAGCTGACCTAGGGGAGGCCTCGGTGACGCGTGCCGTGTGGGGCAGGCCTCCCTGGGCCCAGTGGGTGGCCAGCAGTCACAGGACTGAAGCCCAGTGACGAATGGCTCCCAGGGCCTTTCCTCTCCCACCTCGGCCCCTAGGGATCAGACCGCAAACTCACTAAACCCTTTGCTGGTGTTTGGGGAACGGAAGTGAAGCCGATTTTCAGCCTGAGTGAATATTTGAGAGAATGTCTATCCTGGGCTTGGAATATTGAGCCAGGCTGGCCGTTTTCCCGTTGGGACCTTAGCCATCCAGCCACAGCGAGGGTAGGGAGGCTCGTGGCCGATAAGAAGGGGGAGAGTCCGTGCCTCCCTGGGCTGCCTTGGGAGGGATGGGGGTGAGAGGCTGAACCCCAGCCTAGGCTTTCTTCTGCCGCAGGCCGGCCTGGCGGCCTGGGGGTGGGGGGCTCTGCCATCTCCAGCCTAGGGTTCCCGGAGCCTACAGACATGCTGAAATTCCCCCGCAGAAGAGACTCCCTGACTTGGGTGGCTCATAGGGCAGGCCTGCTGTAGGTGTGGCCTTGTGTTAATCAGATGAACAGCAGTGTGGCCACTGTCCCGGCCAAGGCTTAGGGCTCAAGCAGTATGCCAGTTAAGCCTCCCAGCTGCCCTGTGTTTGCTCCCACTTTGCAGATGAGGAAACTGAGGCTCCTGGCAGGGAGAATTGGCCATGGTGTGAGTGACAGCTGAGAACAGAGCCCAGAAGCCTGGGCTTTGGGCCAGGACCTCTGCTGGGCTGTCTTTAGGGTGAGGAGTCGGGATGGGGTCTGGAACCCAGGGCTGGCCAGCTGTAGCTAGGGCATCTGGTGGGGTCTCCCTGGTGGCCCTACTGGTCTTTCTTGGGGGCTGGTGAGGAGATCCCTGGGGCTGGATTGTACTTCTGACCCTTCAGGGAGAAGGAGGAAGGGGCCGGTATTTGAAGGTGCTGGAGCGCTTAGGGGCAGACTGGGGTGGAGATGGATGGGCCCTGGAGAATGTGGAGCCACTGGCAGACTTTGGGCAGGGTGTGGGCAGGCCTTGAGGCCCTGGGCAAAGGCTGGGCAGGAAGGCTCCTGGGTCTTGAGGAACTGAGAGGGCCTTGTGGTGAGGCTTGGGTGGGGTGAGGGGGAAGCTGAAAAGGTCACCAGGGGCCCTACCCCCAGGGGAGGAGCCTGTCAGAGCCTCAAGGGCTCTCCAAGAGGGAGTCACAGGCCAAGGTTTGCTTTTGTCAAGGAGGGCGGGGCCGGGAGGGGATGGCCCAAGCCCTCCTTTGACCTGGTGCCTTTTCAGAGGTCAAACCTCCACTGACTGCCTCGAAATCTCCTGGGCAGATGCCTGCTTCTCTCCTCTCTCCTCAGACCTCTAACGATTTCCCTGCAGCCAGCATCTTCTTCCTCTTTAACTGAGAAAATAGAAACTCCCAGAAGGGGACTTCCACGGTGCCCGGCCCAGCTGCCACCTCACTGGCCGGGCTCCTCTCATCCCTGTGTGTCTGACATCTGAACCACCGCCCCCCTCAACCCCCCACCCTGGGGGCTGGGACCCGGCCTTCGCTGAACAAATGGGCAGGGGGCCTCGATGCCACCCCCTTCCTGCCGCCACCCCATTTCTGGGCTCCTAGAAGTGTCCACAGGTTCTGTCCTGGCCAAAGTCACCAGCATGGGGCTGCATGTGGCAGGGCCAGTGGTCACCCTGTCCCCATCCTGCTTACACCCTCCCCACCAAAACGCTTTCCTCACCTTTCACCTTCTCCCTCCCTCCCTGGCCGTTCCTTCTGTCCCTTCACCAACTCCTCATCCTTTCAACTTAACCTCTGGACACCGGGTTCCCAGAACCCTTCATCTGGACCCGATCTGTGCACCCACCTGCCACCCTCCCTCCCGCTTGGACACCTGACACCTCCAACCTCACAGGCTCGTCCTTCCACAACCCCCTTCACCCCCAAATCAGTTCTCCCCTGGCCTCCCCACTCACACAGTGAGACCGCCATCCTCCCCTGACTCAGGCCAAAGCCCAGGGGCTCCTCAGCATCCAGTCCCACTCACCCATTAAGATGCCCCATGCGTGCTCTTGCCGGAGCTACCTGACCAGTCCCGCTGCTGCCCCCTGGCCGCCCTGCCTCGGGCCTCGACCAGCTTCACCAGCTCTGACCCAGATCGGGTCCATTTCTGCTCTGCTTGAAACCCCCCCAAGATTTCAGGCCAATAAAACAAAATCCTTAGTTGCCACAGAGCCTCTGTAAACTGGGACCCAGTTTGGAAGCCAAGAGCTGCAGAACGGGAGGTCCCCTCTCAGGCTAGATCCCTGCCCCCTCCCATGGGTGCCACCCTCTGTAGGTGATGCGCTGCCCACCCCAAATCTTCTCCCCTGTTTTCCTCGGCCCTGCATTCTCCTGCTTTCACGTTTACATCTGTCTACTGTCCCATCTCCCCACCAGGCACCCTCACATGGGTGGGAGCTTTGTTTTGCTTGCTGAACAGAGCCTGCTGCACTGCAGGTGAAGGGGCCTCTGTGGATGGGAGGGGAAGACAAGAGAGCAGGTGGGGAGGGGATGTGTCGGTTGCATCTGGGCTGTGCTGAGAAGCAAGTTAGACCCTCGAGGGGTGGGTTAGGTAGGGATTGGATCCAAGAGTCGGGTGTGGACGGGAGGCCAGAACTGGGCTGCGGCACCCTTACCTGAAGGAAGGAGTGGGCTCCCGTGAGGCAGGGGGTGATCGGAGACAGATGCAGCCTGGGAACCCAGGGCAGGACCTGCTTCCGTAGGGTGGGCAGCCAATCTGCTGACCACTGCTGGGGAGGGGCAAGATCAGATGAGGAATTAGAGACCTGTCAGCCTGGAAATCAAAGGCTTTGACCCCATCAGCTTCAGCAGAGGGGAAAGGACAAAAACGGGCATGGCTTGGGCATCAGAGAGAAGGTGCCAGCAGTGGAGAAGGGGGAAGCGGGGGTAGGACCACCCTTTCAAGAGCTGAGCTCAGCAGCAGAGAGAGGGGCAGTAAGTGGAGCTGGGTGTGGGGTCACCTGAGCTTTTGGCTGTTGTTTTCAGGTAGGGTCCACATGCATGTGTGGGTGCTGATGCAGTGAGAGAGAGGGACCCAGGAGCCAGGGGGACCTAGGCAGGCAGGCTGGTGGGGACACGCCACCTGCTGTCACGGGAAGCAGGTCTGTGATGCAGAAAGTTGATGAACTGGGTGGCAGAGAGATGAGGGACCTGCTTTGGAGTCTTCGGTGAAGTAGAAGCAGTCTTCAGATGGAGCAGGGACAGTTCCAGGGGACTTGAGTTGAGAGACACTGAGGGAGGGACCCTCATGAATTTGCCCATCTGACTGGTGGGCCTGGCGTGAGGACAGCCAGCCGGCCGGGCTCTCTGTCTCTGTGCAGGCCAGGAGCAGGAGAGTGGCTCAGCCACCAAGGACCACAGAAAGGAGGCCTGCGCTGGGGGGATGCAGGATGATGACATGCTGGGGACCTGAGTTGGGTGCAGGGTGAGAGCACGTAGCAGGAGGCGGATGTTGAAAAGGATGGGTTGTCACTGCATTGGGTGGGGGTCCCATAAGATCATCTGGTGCTGGAGTGGGGACCCTGGGGCAAGCGAGCTGGAGAGAGGATGGGCGATGTGAGATGCAGGGAACTGGTACCCAGGGTCTGGAAGACGCTGCAGGTAGTCCAGTTGTCTGCTGGAGCAGGGGCTGGGGGAATGCGGAGAAGGCCAGTGTGGGCTGGGTGGTCCGCAGGGATGTGGAAGCCTCTCCAGGCTGGCCGGAGCAGCGCAGGTGGAGTTGGGGTCATCATGGAATGAGGGAGGGGCCGCAGGGACAACGAGTGAGAGGGAAGGGAGGTGGCACAGTGTGCAGGGGTGCTGGGACAGCTGGAGGACAGAGGACAGGACCAGGGCCCTGTGTGCCCTGTGTACAGACACGTACTCCCCTCTCAGCCAGTCTGAAAGTGGCTGCAGCATTCCGGCTTCTACCCCGATACTTGAGCGAGTGTCTCCCCAGGATGGGGTCATCCCTGCGTAACCACAGCATGTAAGAAAACCAAGACACAGGAGATTTCCAGCGGAGGCGAAGTGGGTAACAGCAGTGGGGGTGAAGGGGGCCGCCCCCCACCTCCAGGCCTTGCCCAGCATGGGGCAAGGCTCCCAGGGGAGCTGCCAGGGGCTCAGCAGCCAGGGCCAGGCTTCCCGCCGTTTGCGGAGCTCCTGCTGTGTGTTGAGCAGCACGGATGGGACCAGGGGCTGCAGCTGTGAACGGAGCCCCGTGGGAGGGGCCGCGGACCAGGAAAGTAAGGGGAAGAGGGAGTGTGTGAAGTGGTGCCAGCTGGAGGGTCAGTGAGGCTCGGGAGGGCGCTGGGAGGGGCAGAGACAGCCGGGGGACTGCTGAGAAGGGAGCTTGGGGAGACCTGGAAAGAGGGCCCAAGGAGGGATGTCCACAGAGGGGTGTCCCCGGGAAGAGCACTAGGGGGCGGCAGCTGGGGGTGGCCTGAAGGACAGGCTGCGGGCACGTGGTTGGTGACTGGTGGTAGGTTCCAGAAAGCACAGGGCTGCTCAGATGAGTAGATGGAGAGCTCTGTGGGCAGGGGGGCCTGGGTGGTGTGACCCTGGGGATGTGAGGTGGGCCTGGGGCTGCAGGAAGAAAGGAAGGGTGCGCTTGGAGGGGGCCGCTGGTGGGCGGAGGGCGTGGGCAGAGGGCCTGGCCACTCTGTCATCAGGTAAAGAACGGGTGGGGCCGTGGTGAGTTCTGACTTGGAGGTGTGAACACTAGGCGAGGCCATGCGGCGGGTGGCAGGGTGTGTGGCTGTGGAGTCGTTGCCTTGGGAAAGTGGAAAGTGAGGTGACTGGCCCACGTTGGGTTGGCTGCAGGGCCTCACAGGATTCTGTCTGTGCGTGAGAAGGGAGATGGGCCAGCGGGCCCTGGGTGGGTGCCGTGGGGCGGTCTGTGCTGTTGGACACCTTCCCTCGGGGCCAGGTCTGTATCAGCCTGCAGGCAGGACACTCCTGGCCCGGCCCCCGTGGTGCGCAGACACACCAGTGTGGGGAAGAGGCCCCGAGTGCTCCCGGGAGATGGGAGACCCCGGAGGAGAGGGACGCGCGGCACCGGGAGCGCGGGCGGCCAGGCTGACCGGGTGGGCGCCGCCCCTGCCCTGCAGACCGGATCAACATCAAGAGGAAGGGGGCGTGGCCCTCGGCCCTGCTGTCCGTGCAGCACGTCATCGACTGCGCAGACGCCGGCTCCTGCGAGGGGGGCAACGACCTGCAGGTGTGGGAGTACGCCCACCTGCACGGCATCCCCGACGAGACCTGCAACAACTACCAGGCCAAGGACCAAGGTAGGCCGGCTGCCCCCCGTACACCTGTCACCCTCTTCCCCAGAGGCAGTGCCCTGTGGCCGGGGCACTGGGGGTCAGCGGGACAGAGATGGGAGCCCCCTGCCACTGGGGGATCAGGGAACTGGGGCCTGGGGTCCTTGTTGAGAAGACCAACAACAAAGACTTGGAGAGGGGTCTCCAGCCTGTGTGTCCTGCGGCCAGGCCTGGCCATGGCATTTGGGTTCTGATGCGCTGGCATCTTGGTGGTTTTTCATGGGCCTTTGTTAGGGGAACACTTGTCGAGGGGAGAGTAAGTTTTCCAGGAGCAGGATGGGGAGAGCAGGCAGGCTGTGCCCCAAAATGGAAGCAGCAGTTCCAACTGGAACCCAGGATTCCGGTGGATTTGGAGCTGAGGGGGCACTACATGGACCAGGGGACCCCAGCTGGCCTGGAATTAGCACATTCTTCAGGCTGCTCCCCTTGGAAACCAAAGGAAAAAAAGCCCCACACTCATAGTGGGTAGATTTAAGTCACCTGTCCCTGTCAGAGCTTCCTCGTAACCAGAGGAGAGAGCCAGGATAAACTCAAAAGTCCGCCTGAGACAGGAGGGGCAGGACTGCCAGCAGCCCGGGGACTTCCCTGCCTCCGCCATCTCCATCTATAAAAGGTATGCTCTGGCCCCTGGGCCTACCCTGGGCGCCATCGCACCCCCATGGGGGCCCTCACCTTGCCTCCTGGGCCATGTGACCCAGCCAGAAAGAATCCCCCCAGACGGGTTGGGCGAGTCTTGTTGCACTGGTAGATACAGCTGGGGTCAGAGAACCAAGGAGAGGTGCCCATGACTGATGAAGAGGATGGGGGAATTAAAGACTCGGAATTGGGCATCAGGTGGTCCCTGGGGCTCCACCCACCGGGAACTGGTCTTGTCCATCCCAGGGCCCTTGGGCCCACGCAGTGGGACAGGGCCAGGGGGAGCTAATCACCTGTTTGCAATGAATATTCTTGTCTTTTTTATCAAATGTGGGCACAGATCCACCTTTTTCCCAGTTGTATTGGGCATTTGGCGTCCAAGGGACGAATTAAACCAACACTTTAATCCTCGAGGAATTTAATGTCCTGGGGGGAGGAATCTGGACAGATAAGAAACTAAACAGAAACAGCTAACATGAAAGGAGTAAAAAGTGGGGCTGAGGGCCCGAGGCAGGATGGGTGGGGTAAACAGTGATAATGTCTAGGGTCTAGGAAGAATGCAGGTGATGGTGTGGAGTCTTCCAGAACTAACAGTTATAATTATTATTTTTTTTAAACAGCCTAATTCTAGGGGAAGGGTATAGCTCAAGTGGTAGAGCGCATGCTTAGCAAGCATGAGGTCCTGGGCTCAATCCCCAGTACCTCCTCTAAAAATAAAACAATAAACCTAATTACCTCCTCCAACCAAAAAAAAAAAAGGAAAAAAGTCTAATTCTTGATACCTCCTCAAACCAAAATAACAACAACAAAAAAAACTTATTTTTTTCAAAGATGTGTGGGCCTGCTCACTATCCAAAAACACTATCATCTTAAAAACTAATGATTTGAGTACATGCTATTCTCAGCTATAGAGTATCGTGAAAAGGCCTTTTTCCTGGCCTTTAAAGGAAAAGAAAAGATAAACTTTTGAGGGCCTACTATGCGCTAATTAATGCTTATCTGTCTTTTCCGCCTTGGCCTGGGGAAGGGCTTTTCCTAAGTCCTTTGCAGCTAAAAGGTCGTCATTAAACAGCCCCGCCTGCAAGCTGATTTCCATTATTAATTAGCTGCTGGACGGAGAGCGCAGGGAGAAAGGTGGAGGTGGGTCTGGGCGCTTCCTGTCAGCAGCTGAATGAGGAAACAGCCTCACGCTGGCTCTCCTGCTGTCCCCCAGCGTGTGACAAGTTTAACCAGTGTGGGACGTGCACAGAGTTCAAGGAGTGCCATGTCATCCAGAACTACACCCTCTGGAAGGTGGGTGACTACGGCTCCCTCTCCGGGAGGGAGAAGATGATGGCCGAGATCTACGCCAACGGGCCCATCAGGTGAGGCGCCAGGACCCCGCCGGGCCGGTCGCCGGTCGCCGGGCGTCTGGCCCCTTTCCTTCTGGCCCCTTTCACGAGGCCGGAGGCACAGCTGCCACTGAGTTCTCTCCGAAGCAAAGCTGAAATGACCAGGCACCCGGCGCAGGATTGGGAGTGAAGCACATATGCGGGGAGGTCCCCGGGGTAGGCGGGCCGCGGGACCAGCCTGGGCTGGGGCCGGGGGGCGCCGAGGGGGTGAGCACGGAGGTCTGGGCAGTCATCAGATGCGCGTTCCCCAAGGCGGGTGTATGTGAGTGTTTCTAACAATGGTAGTTTCCATTTGAAGTGCTAATTCTTGGTAACGTAGGTTCGTTTTCTGTGTCTGTGAGTCTGTTTTATTGTTATAAGTTCATTTGTGTCATTTTTCTAGATTCCATACCTAAGTGATATCATACGGTATTTGTCTTTCTTTGCCTGACTTGACTTAGTCTGATGATCTCCAGGTCCATCCATGTTACTGCAAATGGCATTTTATTGTTTTGTATGGCTGGGCAGTAGTGTGTGTGTGTGTACGTACGTATGTATGTACACCACATCATCTTTTAACGGGGGGGATGGGGAGGGCGGAGGGATAAATGGGGAGTCTGGGATTTGCAGATACTACTGTTTTCTTTTAAGTGCTCATTCTTGAACTGCTTGCTCTCAGCTGCGGTATAATGGCAACAGAAAAGATGTCTAACTACACTGGAGGGATCTTCGCGGAATACCACGAGAGGGCCTTCATAAACCACATCATTTCCGTGGCTGGGTGGGGTGTCAGCAACGGCATCGAGTACTGGATTGTCCGCAATTCGTGGGGAGAACCGTGGGTAAGACGCCTTCCCTGAGACCCCGCTTCCTTTGGTGGTTCTCTCGGTTCTGTAGCTGAGAACTGCGGCCCCGAGCTGGGGGGGCTTGGTGCTCCCACGCAGGAGCAAGCACGGGGCTGTCCCCGTCCTGGGCATACAGCATCCCTGGCCCCCACTCGTTAGACGGCAGTTGTTCCTTCTCCCTACCCCCCAGCTGTGACAACCAAGTGTCCCCACACATTGCCAGTGTCTCCTGGGGGAGGCAGGGGATCACCCCGGCTAAGCAGCACTGCTTTGGAGGTGTCCGTTTAGCTCGCTTACTCCTTTACAACCATCCCATTCTTCTTCCTGTCATAGTTCTGGCTCTCCTAAGTAACACTGTGGAGTTTCTTCAAAAATACTTTGAGTTGGGTCAAAAATCTAAGGGAATTAACTGCCTTTTCATTTCTAAGACCTACTATTAACCATTAACAGCTTAAGATACAGAAATTCATTATTATGAAGTGGGAAATGATTCACGTCGAAGTGATGAAATCTCAGTATTTTCTATTAAATGACTATAGATGGGGATAGTAGTAGTCAAGTCATCTGGTCTAAAGAGTCAACGGTTTCATTACATTAATTAGCTTCTGGCATACAGGGCCGTGCACCCCTCGTGTTAAACATTTACTAAGCTAAGTATTTCACAAAAGCTTTCCGAATAGGGGTCCCGAGAGGGCAGGGGCAGCCGAGTGGGCGGCCTGGATGCTCAGGTGCCCGAGCCTGGGGTGGGTGAAGAGGCGGAGGAGGGGGTGGGTCTGGGGCCGAGAGTGGAGGGAGAGCCGGGAGGGGGACTGGGGGGGCAGACACAGAGCTGACTTGCGGTCCTGCCCCCAGGGCGAGCGGGGCTGGATGAGGATCGTGACCAGCACCTACAAGGACGGCAAGGGCGCCAACTACAACCTTGCTATCGAGGGGCAGTGTTCGTTCGGGGACCCCATCGTTTGAGGGACGTCGCTGAAAGAGCAGTTTCCAAGGAATGAGAGCGCCAGCTGGGACGAGAGGCTCCCTCATCTCAGGCTTGAGCGGAAGGAACCAGGGGGTCACAGTCACATACCTGACGGCTGGAAGGGCACTGAGCACCCAGGGGGCGCCGTCAAGTGTGGGACAGGCTGAAGGAGCGTCCCGAGGGGAGCCCGAGAGGGCAGGGCTGGGATGCCCGCAGGGACAGCGTCCTGCCACGAAGGCGGCAGGAACCACCCGAGAAGCAATCCGCGCGACCTCCGTGTCCTGCCGCCTGTGATTTGGCGAAGAGCGAAACTGCGGACGTCTCGTGGATTCCTAAGTCACCTTGAAATGGGGGGGAGGGGGCGGCGGTCTCAAGTTGCCCCAGTGATGAATAAAGTGCACAGCTTCACAGCAGCCCCGAGCCCGCGTGCTTTATTTGCGCAGCAGCACGTTACCACCAGGGCCTGCGCCTTCCAACGCAGACAGGCTTCTACTCGTTTTTGGAAAATTAAAGCGTCACAGTAATACGCACTAACCATCAGGTCTGGTGAAAACCTTATGTCATCTTTGAAAACAGTTCACCTAAGTCTCGGTTTCTGACTTCCCACCGCCCTGGGGCTGACAGGTGGCTACACCCCGAGAGGTGATGGGAACCCAGCTCCGATACCGGGGGAAATGAATTCTGGAAACAGGATTCACGGGCAGCCCTGGACTTACAAGGAGAGGGGACCGTTCGTAATCGCAGGTTTTCACTTTGCTAACAGTTTCCTTTTTAAAAAGTTACCCACCTCCTCCCACCAGAGCCCATTTCCAAGATGCTGACTGGGCCTCTTCAG
Source organism: Vicugna pacos (assembly GCF_048564905.1). NCBI lineage: Eukaryota > Metazoa > Chordata > Mammalia > Artiodactyla > Camelidae > Vicugna > Vicugna pacos. The sequence continues at coordinate 43,244,906 of NC_133005.1, read as the reverse complement.
CCGTAGCTTCTGGAAAGGGTTCTTCCACAGCTGGCTTCCTGGAATGTTCTGCTCAGCCCTGGAGGACGCTCTAAGTCAGTTCACCAGGATGAAGTTAGACTTGCAGTGAGCTTCAGGGGACAGAAGGAAAACAGGCACTGGGTTAGACACGACGGAAATGGCGACCTGTAAAACCCGTGGAGACCCTCCCGCCAGCCCTACCTATGAACTCTGCCACAGGGTCGTGCTCGCCTTCTGTTTTGATGGTGCCTGCGATGCTGTCGTTTTCCAAGATGGGGAGGAAAAGCTGCACAAAGTCAGAGGTGTACGGAGGGGCGATGACATCCAGGACCTGCAGGAGGGCCAGCCTGTGAGCTGGGGAAGTGGCAACTGTGGGGCGATCACCCTCCCTCCCCCCTTCGCTGCTTCCAGGCGACAATTCCCACCTCCAGCACCAAGACACCCAGGGGTTAATGCAGGTAAAATTCACAATACGTTCCTGCAGGTGGGAGCTGTTTGGTAAGCTGTTATCTGTGTCACTGTCATCACAATGATCAGAATGCACAGTTCTCAGAGTTAGGTACAAAGAAATTAAATTAAGCCAAATAGGGCACTGCTAGGGTAAACAGAATGAAATCAGGAAACAAACGGTGTGTTGCTGACCTCAGTTACAAAATAGCGAATGAGTGAAATGTCGGTGTCCAGCTTCTCCAGACACTTTCGGATATAACTGACCACGGGAAGTACGTAACCTCGACTCAGCAGGTGGACCATCCTGTCCAGGAGCGTCTTCTTCAACTCAAGCTACAAGAGTGGGGGCGAACAGTCTCTTAGAAAGGGGGCATCTCCGCCACCATGCCACACCCTGGGGCCACCCACTCACCTGCTCCATCACATCCAGCTGGGAGTGCTCAGTCTCAAACAGCTTGACCAGCAGCTGCAGGACCTGGGGGTGCAGGAGCTGGTGGCAGGTGCTGATCTACAAACAGGCCAAAGGGAGCCTCCCTGAGCACTGCGGTTGGGTCTCTGGGCGCGCCCTCAGCCACGGACAACCGCCATCACTGTTGTGGCCACAGAGACGGCTTACGGCCGCTCCCAGCGGTCCCCACCACTCAGCCCCGGGCTGGTCAGCTTCCATACCATTCCTCATCCTCTCAGGGACACTTGATAAAAGTGGAGAAATCTAGAGTCACTGAGACTAGTTCCTTAAAAGGAAAATCCTCATTTAGAATAGAAATAACTAGCTTTGAAAAGAATGTCTTCTGAATGCACTGAACAGGTGGGCTGGAGGGACAGGCACAAGCGATAGTCAGTATCTTGTAATAACCTTTAACAAAAAGAATATGCAAAGGAATGTGTGTGCACACGGGCACGACCAGGACACCATGCTGTGCTCCAGAAACTGACGCTGTAACTGACTGAACTCCAACAAAGCAAACAAACAAGAAAAGGCGCAGACGCAGAGGACGCAGCCCGCCTACCTCGTCCAGCAGCGCCAGGTGTACCGGGGTGTGGTCAGTCTGCAGCTGGAAATACCTTGGTTCTGACACAGTCCAGTCCACCCACTTCAGCACCCCCATGGCCACCACTGGAAACCTACAGGAACATGAGGCAGAATGTTTCCTTTAAACAAAACTTAAAAAAAAAACAAACATCAATGCTGAATGGTTGGGAAGATTTACAAAACAACAACTCTGTCTGTCCCACTGATCCGCTCTTGCGTCTGCTCAGCCAGCATCCTCTGAGACCTGCGGCGCAGGAACCCGAATTCCACCCCCAGTGACTGGGGGCCACTTCACTGCTTTCAAGGGAAAGCTCTTTCATGCGAAAGTCAGTGAGCCTGGTGGACTGGGCTGAAGTTTACTTTTAATTAGCAAACCCTTTCTTTGACCCTAGAACAAATTAACCGGGGAAAGATTCAAATGCCTAAGAGGGCACCCTACTTGTAAGCTTTTCTAGTAAATGCTTAATTTATATAATTGGCATAATCACAAATCATTTCCATCTAGGCAATACTTCATTGGTCTATCTTTCACTGTAACTAGACCCTTTGCTTCAAATCAATTTCTGTATTCTGGTTGGCCTTCCTTTTTTCAAGTCTAATTTGTGAACAGACTTCTGGCAAGTAAATACCTGAAAATTACTCATGCTAACAGTTTAAACTTCTCTATATACATTTAACAAAGAAAAAATAAATAAAATGAGTAAGTATGTCTGAATCTTTTTATACTTTTTGAGCTTTTAACATGAAAACTCACATGGCCCCCTCCCGAAAGAACCCGTCTGAAAGTGTTACGTGTGCTCACCTGATGCACTGGTAGAGCGTGCTCAGCTCGGCCACCAGCTCAGATGCCCCTTTGTTCTCATTGCAGCACAGATTGTGAACAGTTTCAACAGCTTTCGATGTTGACTTCAGCTCATCTTTGTTGATGCTCACCCGCTTGTTCTGAAAACACATGAGAGCCGGTGACCCCCGACGGGCACACCTCCTCCTGGGGGTGGGGGGGACCCTGTGTCCACCCTTCTCTCTGCAAACCATCTTCCCCATCTCCCAGGTCAAACTTCCCAGCCACACACGGCACATAGAAACTGAAAGCCAAGGAGACCGTCGTTTGCCTGTGGCTTAGGGAAATCAGTTCATCTTTTAAGTCACTTCAAATTACAGTTTGAATTAGTATTATAGATGCGATGCACATTTTCTTGAGACATTTAGCACTTTGACTATTTGATGTGTAAACACTAGGAAAGATGCTTCTCACACTAGTTGGGCTCATGATTTCTTGCAGCCAAAATGCCCAAATGACACCAAGGAGAAGAGGTGTCTTGTCTCCCCGAAAGTCCAAGAACTCGCAGAACTGAGGGCACCTTCTTCCAGGTCTCCACCACGCTGGCTGCGTACGCCAAGATATGGATGTACTTGTGCTTGTGGTCCTGGTTGATTCTGGCCCCTGGTTTGAAGAGCGACTGCATAAACAGGTCCAGGAAGGCCGGCACCCGGATCTGCAGAGAAACACACAACTCACTGAGAAGGAAAGAGAGAGAAGGCAGGTAAGTCCATACACACTTTTAGGGGAGTGCCGGCTCACATCCGCCCCTGCAGGCGCCCTGGGCGTGCGAGGGTCAGGCGCGTGATGAGGAAGGACCAGGGAAAGGATAGAGATATTTCAATAGGAATTTGTACTCACTGACTTAAGAGAAGTAAGAGGAACACCAACTTTCCAAAGCAGTACTTCCAATTGGCATTGAGGGTGTCCCATCTTATTAAAATGAAAGGCAACTCACAAGTTCAACAGGCGGTGGGTCCATGCTTGTGAACATCTTGAACAAGACCGTGATGTCAGCCGGGTTCAGGGCGCCCTTGGACAACATAGCCCCGAGGGCCTGACAAGCCCTGGGGTAGGAGGCAGCTGTGCCCAGGGCGAGCGTGATCTGACTGGCATCATGGCCTCTAGGAAAAAACCACATACCCCATCATCGACAAGGTGGCACCCCGCCTCGCCCTCCGCTTTCTTCTCTCCCTCCCTCCTTCTCTCACACTTATGCTTTCAATTCTTGGGGTCCCTCTGTTTCTTCCTATTTCTGCATTCACTCGGATGTTCACTAACGGACCCGAGAAAACAGCGTTTACAGCTAACTGGGGAAGAATGACTGAGTCCGGCTCACAGACTTCCCAAAAGGAACCATGTACTTCTTGTGTATCTTAAGATTCTGTTAGTAGAAAATAAAGCTAGTAAGGGCTAATTTTGTTCGAAGATACAGGCAATCTAACAATTAGATGACTGAGTAACTGTTTCAGGACTGTTGTCATTTGCCACTGATGAATCCCAATACATTGGGAATTCAGGTTCAAAAAAACAGTGCATTGAACGATAATCAGATACTTTACAAAATATTCAATAGAGCAGAACTTTACAAAGCAGGCTGTCTCCACGTAGTGAGAACCACCCTGACTCTTCCAGCTCTTCAGGTTACCAGGATGTTTACTTATATGTCAAAATGGAAGAGAGAGCCTTCGTTTGTGGGAACAGGGCAATGGGAGGGGTGAGGAGGGAGCACCCGGGAGCCCCGCTCACTTCTCCTGGGCGAAGCGCTGAACCTCCTGTGCGATCCTGCGCACGGCGGAGCCGCCCTGCTCCTCCTGGGCCAGCACAGACATCATGGCCTGGGCAAACAGGTACGTGTGCTCCCCGTGGCACACCATCTTCTGAAAAATTGCAGGGACAGAGTGTTAGGACGCATGATCGCAGCAGTGACACCTGTAGACAGAAGAGCGAGACGCCAATCGTTCTGCACGGGAGGCGCCTTCCGAGCCAGACAGCCTCCACACAGAGCACCTCGTGTGTGAACGCGCGGGACCCAAAACAGCCTCCTTGTAACCAGAGCTTCAGAAAGTAAAGAACTTACAGCAAACTCAGGGAGATTTTTTTCAAGGTTTTCTTCTCCTCCGTCCAAAATTGTAGCTAGAGAGGTACGCAGTACTCTGGAAAACACCTCCAGCTGCTGGCAGGCTGTGGACACACTGGTTATCTCCCCTTGGTATCCTGCATCAGAGATAAGCTACAACGCAGAAATAAGCAGCCAAACACGGTGTCCCCAGGCCCACCCACCACGTCTGGGGTGGGGGGTGAGGAGGGACAAGCACGACCTGGTCGCGGGGTCACACCTTTACCCGGATTCCTGCTTCAGCTAACTAGGTTTGTGGCCCCAGCCAACCACCCCCTTGGCTCTTCGTGTGGGAGATGGAGAGAGGGCCACGCCTTCCGAGGGCTCCTCTCTGAACACAAATGGCTCTGATGTGTTCCTGCCAAATCCTAAAACAGTCTACGTCAATCCCAAAACATACAGATTCCGTTTTCTTGCTCAATTTAAGACTCACTAACATGAAACGATGAAGACCTTCACCAAACAAGCCGATGGGACCTTTCAAAGGAAAGAGACTACCAACCAACCGGCCCAAATAACCCTGTTCACAGACACCTGTCTCTACCCCCGGGCTCTTCCCACCTTGACAGTGAAGTTAAGCATCAGACAGTCTGGATGGGCTTCCGCCAGCTTGTAAAACAGATCTCTCCAAGTGGTGTGTGCGATCATCTGTTCAAGCCACGCGGGGGTCTGACAAGACACAAATGACAAGATAAGGGGCCCTGCGAACAATCACAGAACAGTGCGGCCGGAGAAGCCCCGAGCATCCAGCGTGGCCCCACAGGCCCAGGGCTGGCAAGGACACGCGGGAGCTGAGTGGCAGAGCCAGAGCCCTGAATGCCCACTCTGGCCGGTGTAAAACTCAGCTCCGCGAGAGCGAGCTGCAAGGCGCCTCCTGGGATGCCCGAGGCCGGCGGGAGCACGCGCGCTGCACTGCGAGCCCAACTGGCTCTCGGCCGTCAGCCGTGCGCCCGTGACAAAGAGAATAAGGCGACTGAAATGACACATGACGCAGGTGGTCTTGTCCATCGTCATGTGGAGCAGCCACGAAAATGTGCCTCCGGCTCTCCAACTGTGTGATTGACAGGCCTGGGCCCGGGCCCCGGGAGTGGCACAAAACGGGAGGTGAGACCCCACTGCTCCTCCTCGCAAGCTCAGCACCCAGCTGCCTCCTGGTGTCAAGATCTCACCGCCCTGAGTAGAGCATTTAATGGGCAGTTCTGTCTCTGCAAGTTCTGTCTCACACCCTGATTTCAGACCCCAACTCTCACGTCACTCACACAGCCCGCCGCCCTCCACTGTATACGCGGAATTAGCACAAGACTCCAGGAACTGGTATTAGAAACAGGAAAAAGGTTCCTCACCTCTCCTTCTTCAGTAAAGATAGAATCCGCTTTGCGGGGGTCGAAATGTTTGATCAATAAACTCTTCAAGTGATTTTCCACAGTTTCCTGAACCTGCACTGGTTCAACACCTGATGGAAAATGAAAGCAACTAGGTGAAAGCGGCAATCTCTCAATTCGCTGTGTTACTTTAGAACAAGTAGAGAGATCAAGAGTCTACAAGTGAATCAGGTATCACAGGACTGCTTCTGACCACTTAGGATTTGGGGCCTCTTTAAAAAATCAGTATTAATCATAGTTAACGGTAAGACCCAAAAAGGAGCACAGGGCAGAACACACAAGGATGTCTGTCCACATGGAAAGGACAGTGACGTCTTTGAAGCCTTGCTAAGGACAAGGACAAACATCCACAATAGACAGGTAGGAGGATGGAAAACCACACCCTGCCCAGGAGAACAGAGCAGATGCCAGGCAAGAGGGACATTCGCATGTAATCACCATGACAGCAAGGAACCGACCAGTTTCCGGGCAGTACTCACTCTGTGATGTCGTCTGTACCCAGTTCAGTGGATTTACAGTAAAGCTCTACTTTGATCATATTAGCTAAAAGCCATCACCATACCCAGTCCTAAACTACCCTCATTTACCGCTTGCTGTAACAGACCTCAAAAGTGACACACTCGACATGCGCTGTCTAATTCTGTATAGAACAGGGCGGGGAGAACAGCGCGGGGAGCATCACATTTGCAGGCTACCTGCAAACCTCGATTATTGAATCAAAGATAAGAATCAAGGGGAAGGTACAGCTCAAGTGGTAGAGCATGCACAAGGTCCTGGGTTCAATCCCCAGTAACTCCTCTAAAACTAACTAAATAAATAACCCTAATTACCTCCTCCCCTGCCCCTAAAAAAAAGGTAAGAATCAAGAAGATGAAAATGAGTGAGAAGTTCAGTTCTTACTTACAGAAGTCTTAAAAACCAGGAAAACCAAGAAGGCCTTTCCCATTTACCAGCATTATAATGATCCAATGGTCTATTATAAAGAGAGGGAGGTGACGAGCCACGACCAGGGCGCCCACAAAGCACCTGTCTGAATGAGCCACTCGGCCAGCAGGTTGACAGTCTGGGCCACAGCAGTATAGTTCTCCGACAAGAGCTGGATCACATTCTCCGGAGACCCTCCTGCCTGAAAATACCTAGAAAAGTCAATGAACTAGCTATGCCACTCAGATGAACGGCACAGGGCGTGGGGGCGGGGGCCCTCAGAGGGGCAGAGGGGAAGACAGGTTACTGAGATTTTTAAGTCGGGGAAGACCCCAGAAGCCTTCCATTCCAATATCCCATTATTCTTACTTTTACATGTCATCTTCTGGGTCTATTACAAAACTGTCTAAATTATCCCCCGCCTCCTCCAGAACAAACCACCTTTCTCACATACCTCTTCAGAGTGTTGAAGATGGAGGGCTCCATTATATAATCCCGGGTGGAAAACTTGTGTAGGCATTCTTGCTGGACCTCGGCATCATCCTCTCCCTCTCCATAGTCATCCTCCTGCTGTTGGTAAAAAACAGCCATGCCACCTGTTCATTAATACAGACATCCTCACCTTAAACCCACATGACGCCGTCCATGTCAAAAGTATTCCACACGCGTTTCACCTGCCTCTCACGACAGTCAGGAAGTACGCTGGACCAGTAACGACGGGCTAAGAAGAGGGAAGCCAGAGTCACACCAAGTGGGCTGGCCTCTCAACTGCACGCTGGCAAATGTGTGTACGGTAGCCACACAAGTGCCTTCATCTCATGCAAGATACGTTATCTGGGCACCTGTTTCCTCCACTGTTACACAAAGAACAACAGTGCCTTCTCCCATTGGGCTGTTGGGAGAATTCCGTGTGCTAATTTTTGGAAGAGCCAAGCACGGTACCTGACATCTAGTAGAAGTTCAATAGCTGTCAGCGATCATTATTGTTCTCACTATTACTATTTCACACGTGCCACGTAACGCTTTCCAACAAGTGATTCTTGAAGGCACAAGCCATCAATTTGCTGGCAGAAAGATCTCTGACTTGCCTCGAATCGGCAGGCCCGGCTGGACACTGGGCACACACCTTGCCCACGCCTGTATTTTCACACATTGTCTATGGCCGCTGTCCGCTGTGACGGCACGTGGAACTGTGACAGAGACCCGCAGAGCCAAAAATACTTACTCTCCAGCCCTTTATGGAGAAGTTTGCCCACCCCTGGTCTAGACTTACATCCTGAAGGCATGCTTTGGGGGCAGAGGGAACAAGATCCCTTCACTGTGGAAACCAGGGGCCTCCTCTCAGATCTTATTTGAGTGGGCGCCTTGAGCAAGGCCATGAAGGGGCGCTGGCCTGTGCCCCGAGACTCACCCTGTGCGTCTGTGCTCCTACCGGCACTCTCTGCTCCTCCACATCTTCTCTTGGGTCATGCCACCTCCCTGCTCATACATTTAGAATCTGTCTAGATCTCTCTCTCTCGAGCTCCACACTTGAGAATTCTCTTTTCTCATTTCCATCCGGATGTCCCATTCCAAACTCATGAGATCCAAAACTGACCTCTTCTTTTCCCTCTTAACAGATCTTCCTATAACCCATATTTTAGTAAAGGATTCCATCATCTACCTGCTACCCTAAACTCAAAAACCTAGGAGTGGTCCTCAATTTCCATCCACCACCCCACCCCCACATCCTGTCACAAAGACCCATCAGTTCTGTCCCCGACATGTCTACCCAATGTGGCCCCTCCTTGCACCCCTCCCTCCACCCTTCCTTATAGTGTGCATGCCTGCAGTAGCAACAGTCCCCCAGAGGCTCAGTCTCATTTCTTCCTGATGCCACAATGACCTTCAGAAGCCACAAATCTGGTGTCTCTTTCTTGATTAAAGTTTTCTCTCTCCCTCAGAAAAGACATCCAAGTTCCAACATGACCCTCCCCTTCCACTGGTTCTCCTGGCCACTCCCATCCCTTGCCACTCCCCACCAGCAACCTGCAGCCAGACTAAACTACTGCATTTCAGTAGCTTCTTCCATCATCTGGGCTTAACATCACAGTAGCCTCCTTACCCTTCTTCCTGCCTCCCCAAATCTGCCGAACATGAGTCAAGTGAACAGATTTTGGGTCACAAAAACTGATCTACTGCTGTCTTTCAAAATCCAGTTTGTGTCACATTCCTTGACTTTCTTTCCCTGTTCCATGAAGTAACAGTTAGAATGAACATGAAATGAGCACCCAGTCCACCCCTCTCATTGATGAGAGCCTGTTAGGGTCAGTGGGCCAAATTAGGATCATGATTAAAAGTTTTCCAAACCCGAGACCCCCCCCAACCTCCTGTCTGGGGGGGATGTCTGGGCCTGGGTCTGCCAGTCCCAACTGCATAAGGCAAATCACTGGAGTGCTCAGTCAATAAGTGAAGGCACTGGTCCTCAGATATGGCCTCGCTGTAAACCCCTCTGACTAGAAGGGTGACAAGTACTATGACATGGTGAACAAGACGCTGGAAACTGCAACCCCCCACTAAACTGACTGACACCGGAAGTTCTCACACCTGGACCACTTCGGTGGGTCAGCAGTTAGCTACAGCAGCCATGGAGACAACGGACCTGCGTCGGACCCCCGGTCCTCCATTTCTTAGCTTCATGACATTGGGCAGGTCACTAGCGCCTCCTGTCTCACACTCTTCATTTACAAAATGAGCGGCGTGACAGCCAACTCAGTATCCTGAGCGTGGAATGAGATCATGCATGAAAGCCCAGAGCCAGCACAGGCGTTCCATCAGCTAAATCCGAATCCGTGCACTCCACGCTAAGCCTCCAACGCCGTGGAATGACCCAACACTCGAGTGTCGGTGTCACTCCCTGTCCCACACTGTTGAACAAATCGTACTTTTCAGCATCTTTCAAAAAAGTCCCCTCTGAAGCGGCTCCCTCCCGGACCTCACGCCAGTTTCCACCAGGCAACTAACCACACAGGGCTCCTTTCAGCTCCAGGAACAGAGCATCGATCTTCACATCCTTGGACTTCTCCTTCCAAGCCCTCTTTGCACCACCTGCCCCTTTCAACGAAGTACGCTCTACTCTGTGCTTCCTTCCTTGCAGCTACCGGTTCAGTATGTCCTAAACATGCCTAAATTCTGCCTCCTGATAAAAGGCAGGTTCCCAGGCTCCCCTCAGACCAACTGCTTCGCGGTCTCCAGCAGAGGAGCCTGAGAAGAGGATTTCAAATAAGCACTTCAGATGGGTCTTAAGATGCGAGTAAGGCTGGGGTCCCCTGGCTGAGCTAGAACGCCGGGTTCCGGCTTCCCAACCCTTGTCTTCAGGGGGGAAGGTTATGACCCCTCCTCAGCTTCCACAGCAAACCCCGGATGGGCCAGGATGGACGATCCTCCCCTAGTCACTTAGCCCACGGATGGCTTAAATCCGCCCAAGGCAAACACGAGTCTGGTTTACAAAACTGTGAGGCACACGGGAAAGGGCCCAACTCCCACTTTTCCCCCTCATGATGCTGGGCTAGACTGTTTTTTGAAGAGTATTACTATCTTTTTTAACCGTGTGGCTGAGACGACTCCTCCACCTTCGACCTCACGTCCGACCCACCCGGGGACTCGGGAGCCACAGCGTCTGGCACTGAGGCCGCCCCAGCGCGGTCGGCGGTCACCAGTGGGGGCGGCGCCCTGCAGCCAGGCCCTCCCCGGGGGCCCGGGTCCCCGCAGCGCTGCCCGACCCCGCGCCGCCCCCGCCGCCCCCGAGAGGTCGCGCGCTCGGCCCCCGCGGCAGCGGCGTGAGGGGCGGGCCCGCGGCGGCGGGGGGCGCGGGGCGCGGGGCGCGCGCGGCAGGAAGGGGCGGGGCGGGCTGTGCTTGGACCATGCGGCGGGGGCGGGGCCGGCTCGCCAGCGACGGAGACCAACTGGCCTCGTCGGGGGCGCCCGGTGCCCCCCCTCACCTGGCCGCTGTCCGCCTCGTCGCCCCACTCGGCCGCGCTCCCGAAGTAGTCCTCGTCCATGATGGCGCCTGGCGCGGTCCCCGCCATCCTCTCCCGCGAACGCGCGCGCGAGCACCGCGCATGCGCACGGCAGATGGGCGAGCGCACGCGCGGCCCCGCGGCCCCGCCCCCAGCGGACGCGCGCCTCCGCCCAGACGGGAAGCGAGGGGGCGGGCAACGGGGGCGGGGGCGTGGCCGAGGCAGGGGGCGGGGCGCAGAGGGCAGCCTACCAAGGCATAGGCAACCTACGAATTTTGTTTAAATATGGGTTATTATTATTAATTATTATTTTAACTTATTGAATATGTGTAAGTATATTTGTCCTTTATGATTGGATTACCGCATTCTGTTGATTTTTACTTTGTAGTTGGCTTTATTCCTTTGATAACTATATAAGTTTAAAAAGCCAAAGATCTCATCTGTTCTTAGAAACAATAATTAGTACATATATGTAACCAAAAAAAAGTGCAGTATACTGTATATGTGTATTTACACGCAATATAATGTGTATGTGTAGTTGAACTGTAATAATTCTAAGAAAACTGAGAAAGGAAAACAAAAGGATAATAAAAACAATTTTGAAAGAGAAAAAAATAAATATGAGTGATTTCCTGATTTTATATATATATTTGAAGTATAGTTGACTTACAATGTGTTAGTTTCAAGTATACAGCAAAGTGATTCAATTATAGATATATATACTTTCTTTTTCAGATAATTTTCCATTATAGGTTATTACAAGATATTGAATATAGTTCCTTGTAATATACAGTAACTTCTTGTTGTTTACCTATTTTATATATAGTAGTGTGTATTTTATGTATAGTAGTGTGTATCTGCAAACCCCAAACTCCTAATTTATCCCTCTTCCACCTTCCCCTTTGGTAACCATAAGTTTGTTTTCTATGTCTGTGAGTCTGTTTTTATTTTATAAATAAGTTCATTTCTGTCATTTTTTTTTAGATTCCACATATAAGTGATATCATATAATGCTTGTCTTTCTCTGACTGACTTCACTTAGCATGATAATCTCTGGGTCCGTCCACGTTGCTGCAAATGGAAGCGTCCCTAACTGATCCAGGGACACAGCCTGGTTGGGCCCTCATTGGCTCCCAATAGAAGTTTTGCTCTAGACTCACACTTGGCCTGGGTTCGGGTCCTGGCTCTGCCCCTTCTTCATTGTGATTTTTGGTCCTCTGAGCATCAGTTTCCTCACCTGACACCTGGGTACAGGGGCAGGGCCCACTTATCAGATACACCGTGTAGAGCCATGAAAATGTTTTAATATCTGTTAAAATCAGAAGAAAAATGAGTAGTATGATAATGAATCCAGCCAGGGTTGGATTTGTATAAATATAATTGGTATAAAGTACTAATGCAGTGTAAAATACAGTTTTTTATAACAAATGTGTAAAATACAACTTTTAATATTTCTTTATGGAAGAAAGGTCCAAGAAGGCAAAAGTGTCTAGGGCCCACGAATGTCACAGAGTGGCCTGGAAAAGGGGGCCTACCTCGTGGGGTTGTTGCTAAGGATAACTGAGAGAATGCATTGAAAGCCAGTAGCTCGGTTCCCAACATGTAGCAGGGGGTCAAAAAATGAAAGCCTGATGATAATCAGGGGAAGTTTTGAGCAGGGATGTTACCACCACCAGATCTGGATCCTGTGAAGGGTAACACCCACGTCTGTAAGGAGAGAGCCTTAGAGACAAGAGCTCTAGAAGACTGCTCACAGCCCACTTGCAGAGGGCTCGGCCCCACTGTGCTTCCATGCAACCCTTCTTTCCTCATCTGAAAACAAGTGAAATCAGGACAGAAGCTGACAGGTGCTGCTGTTCTGAGACCATTAGGAGAGACCCGCTTGGGGCAATCAGAGAAGGCTTCTCCCAGAAACTTGTATTTGAGCTGAGTCAGATGGCAAAGGAGGAAAGCAAGCTGGACCAGGACGAGGACACTAAGAGAGCAGAGCTGACAGGACAAAGGTGGCCAGGGATCCTTGGAACCCAAAGGCCACCGAGGCTGGCAGCTGGCAGGCCAGGGAGAGGCCTGGGTGAAGTGGGCCAGGCAGGTGGGGTGAGATCCCGGTGGGGAATTGGTTTTTTGCCGAGAACTATTGGGAAGGATTTAAGGCACTAATGTATGTAGAGCACCGAGGATGGAGCTTACACACAGTAGGTGCTCCATAAGTATTAGTTATTATAATGAGGATGAAATGTTTGGGGTGTTCTTTGGTTTTTTGTTTTTTTGTTTTGTTCACTTTGAGGGAAGGACCAGATCATATCTGGGTTTTTGAAATTGCTTCTCTTGGGTGAGGCCACAGGCCTTCTGGAGGGAGCATGGAGGTGAGAATGCAAGTTAAGAGGCCTCAGTGGGAGTTAACGGAAGCTAAGAGGTGGCGAGGTTGGGGGGGCTGATGTGGAGCTGCTGTGATCCAGGTTAACTCCTGAGGATGCTGCAGCCTTGGCTGGGGGGACCGAGGAGCCCGCCAGGAAGGATGCTGCTGAGACTTGCAGCCTGTGCACCAGCGATGGTGCACCACAGAGGCAGGGAGCCCTGGAGATGGACAGGTTGCGGCAAGGGACCCTAATGAGTTCAATAATGAGCTCGGATTGGGTCGTGCTGACTGAAGGTGCCGTCAGGACACCCACACCGAGATTAGGTGCAGGAACCCAGAGGGGGGAGGTCTACAGCTCCCGATTCAGTGACTTGGCCCCAGCTTCTGTTCACAAGATTAAGGTGTATGAAGTTAATGAGTGCCCCTGCTGTTGGCTTGTTTCAGGGTTCATTTTCATTTGCTTCCTGAAAATGTTATGAAGAATGGATGGTTGCTAAGTTATCACTACCTTTCCTCTTGGACTTTTTAAAAAAATAGTGCCTGAATTAAATGCAGGCAAATTAATATGTGTATAACTAATTGCATCTACAGAATCAGGGATTATTTAACTTGCCTCTCCCTCAACCAAAAGGTTACTTATTATTAAATGGATTAAGAAACAACCCCTAATGGAAACATCACATTCAGTCTATAAGCAGCAGTGATTTAGAATAGTTGGGTCTGTCGGTCTTGCCTCCTGAGATACTGTTGCCCTGTCATTTTTGAACAGCCTTGTCTGAAATGTCCAAATTAGCTGGCATTACTTAACATAAGTGCTCTCAAGTCTTTTAAGATATTTTCCTACTTAAGAAAAATTCTGGTGGAGAACTTCCTTGGAAATCAGAAGTTGATTTCACTTAGTCCATTCAAGAAGTATTTCCCGGGTGCCTACTCGGTGTTGTGTGCTGTGATGTAGCTGTAAACCATGGACCCAGTCTATCTTGTGCTAATGGCCGAGAAAGGAAAAGAAAAGCCACGTCCGATGTTAAGGGAAGGGCAGAGGGGAGGGGGCTTGACCTCAGAGACAGCGCAAGGAAAAGCCTTTCTAGGGAAATGATGTTTAATCTGAGACTTCAGACCTGAACCTGGAGGTTGAAGAGAATAGGTCACAGTAAAGAAAAGGGGACGGTAAAAGAAAATGACTGGAGAGCGGAGATGAAATGGGGAGGGGGGTAGGGAAGGCGATATACCAGAGAGATAGGCAGGAGCCAGATAGCCTAGAAATTTGCAAGTAGTTTGGACTTTATCCTTTGAGCCAGGATAATGGGTAGCCACTGAAAGCTTCTAAACACAAGCGTGGCACGGTCAGATGTAGGGTTTTCAGAGGTCATCCTGGCTGCCATAGAGAAAGGCTCTGAAGGGAGCACAGCAGAGGTTGGGAGACCAGTTAGGATGTGTTGATGAGAAGTCCAGGTGAGACTCGACAGTAACTGAGATTGAGGCAGGCGGGGGAATGGAGGGAATACAGCTGGGAGATGCTTAGGAGTCCGGGCAGACAGAGTTTGAAGGGTCTTATCGGTACCAGTGTAATAAACACATATTTAAATTCTTCATCTTCTATTCATGTCTCAGCCCACTCCTCTCTGTCTCCAGTCTCCTGCCGATGCCATCCTTCCTTCTACCTCTAAAGAACACTTCTCTGTCTTCAACCTATGTGATCTCTAGAGACGGCAGAGCCTCAGCACAGAGACTTGGACTCTTGCCTTTCCCGCTCCCTCCCTAAGGGACCTCATTCATCCCCCATCTTTAAAGCCGTCAATACACTGAAAACTCTCAAATTCGTTCCACTAGCCCTTGTGTCTTCTCTGATCTCCAGACTTGTGTATCTACCTTGATCTCACCGTTAGGTTTCCCCATGAGCATCTCAGCATCCCCGTGATCACCCCAAATACAGTGCTTCTGCCTTCTTCCGCTCTCAGGATGTGGAGCCACCAGCTCCAATTACCAGTATCAAGCACCTGCAAGTCATCCTTAATTTCTGTTCCCCCCTCCACATCCAATCCAAAGGCGAATCCTGTATCAGCTCTACTTCAAAAACCTACCTCAAATCTCTCCACTTCTCCCCATCTCACCGCCACCATCTTGGTCCAGGTGTTCTCTAACTTTCACCTAGATACTCCAAGAGCTTCAAAATAACCTCTCTATTTCTGCCCTTGCTCTATGACAGTCCATTCTGCTAACATCCACAATGTTTTTTCTTTTTTAATTTTGCTGAATCATTTGATCACAAAGAATCTAAAGATTGCACACCCCACCCTGTTTTTTGCTATTATTCGTGTCCTCCTGAGGCAAGTAAAATGAACAAAGACTTATTGAACTTCTAGATCCAAGGTGACTTGCCACAGAGGATGCCAGGTGGCCAAGGTAAATGTGACCCAGGCCATCAAGAAACTGAAAGTCCAGTAGGAGAGAGATGGCACATGAATGGATCATTTCAGCACGAGGCTGAAAATGACATCTGCTATGAGAGAAGTTCTGATAAAGTTTTCCTGACATTCAGAAAAGGAAGATTTTATTTCTGGCTGAGATGGTTAGGCACTGTTTCTTGAGAGAAAAGGCTTTTCAGCAGATACCAGTGGGCTAGGCAGCATTTGAGATGTTGAGATTGGTGGGAAGGGCATTTGCAGGAGAAAAACAAGAGGGAAAGTTATGAGGAGTAAGGAGTGACTCGGTTTGGTTGATCACAGGAAAGAGAAAAGGGCAGTGGGAGAGAAGACGGGAAAGTTCTGCGCCATCATGGAATGTCTTGAATTACATGTGAAAGGGTTTAATCTTTCTCCTACAGAGCACAGGCACTGGAAAACTATGATGGTTTTTGAGCAGGAGAATCCCATGAACAAACTTTAATATGAGGAGAATAAGCTGGCAGTAGCGCATATAAGGATTTAGAGGGCATACAGTTTCCATCCCTTAATTTCCTTTCTGATTCTCCAAAGTGACTCACTTGCCATCACAAACTTTTTTAATACTCCTCTCTTCAAGAGGTGGGCCGAACTCAGTTATTCCATTTTAATGACTGGAATAGAGCAGAGTCAGTGTGAGATTTCACAAGGTAGGTCATAAAAACACACTCCGAGGAATGCAAATCAAAACTACAATGAGGTTATCACCTCACACCAGTCAGAATGGCCATCATGAAATGGTCTACAAATAATTAATGCTGGAGATCATGTGGAGAAAAGGGAGCCCTCCTACACTGTTGGTGCAAATGTAAATTGGTGCAGCCACTGTGAAAAACAGTATGGGGTTCCTTGAAACACTAAAAATAGACAACATAGGATCCAGCAATCCCACTCCTGGGCATAAATCCAGAAAAGATGAAAACTCTAATCCGTAAAGATATATGCACCTCAGTGTTCACAGCAGCACTATTTACAACAGCCAAGACATGGAAGCAACCTAAATGTCCATTGACAGATGACTGGATAAAGAAGACGTTGTATGTATCTACAATGGAATACTATTCAGCCATAAAAAGAATGAGTAATACCATTTGCAGCAACATGGATGGGCCTAGAGATTATCATACTAAGTGAAGTAAGTCAGACATAGAAAGATAAATACCATATGATATCATTTATATGTGGAATCTAAAACAAATGATATAAATGAACTCATTTATGAAACAGAAATAGACTCACAGGCATAGAAAACAAACTTATGGTTACCAAAGGGGGAAAGTAAGGGGGAGAGGGATAAATCAGGAGTTTAGGATTAACAGATACACACTGCTATATACAAAACAGATAAACAACAAGGACCTACTGTACAGCACAGGGACCTACATTCAATATCTTGTAATAACCTATAATGGAAAAGAATATGGAAAATAATATATATATATATATGTACATATATATATAATATACACAACTGAATCACTTTGCTGTACAGCTGAAATTAATATAACATAACATTGTAAATCAACTGTACTTCAATTAAAAAAAAAAGACACTGTGACTTTCATCTTGGTCACACCATCCTTTGGCTCATTCTGAAGGAAGACGGACACCAGGGTGTGGGTAGCCCTACGGATACAGCCAGGTGGTGAGGAACTGAGACCACCTACACCAGCCAAGGAGGTGACCTTGGAAGTGGATGTGCCACTCCCAGTCAAATCCCAGTTGACTTCTTGACTGCAGCGTTGTGAGAAATCTTGCATCTGAAACACCAAGCTAAGCTGCTTCCCAATTTCTGTCCTACAGAGACAGTAAGGTAATAAATGTGTGTTGTTTTAAGCCAGTCAATTTGGGATCATTTCTCATGCAGCAAAAATTAATGAATACAAGTATCCAGAGTGATCTTTTAAAACATAAATCAGATGCTGTCCCTCCTCTGTTTGACACCCCTCCATGGCTTCCATGTCACCTGAAAGAAAAACAAACCATTTTCTTATATCTGGCATGAAGGCAGAGTGAGGTCAGCAAATTCTGCCCCCATAAAGCCGCACAAAACCATCAAAAATAGCCATTGCAGCCCTGTGCAAATTGACCAAAGGCTTTCAACAAACAGAGAAGCATTTATTAATGAAAATTGCCAAACTTCAGGTGAGAGCAGCATGGATCTGTGACATTTTTGCCTTGTAAGCTCCTCTTCTTGGAAGCAACAAAGGAAATAGGGTTAATGGCTGACATCTCATCAGAAATAATGGTGACTAAAGGCAGCAGAATGACATACTCAAAATGCTGAAATAAGACAGTCAAACCAGAGTTCTCCATCCAGCAAATATTAAAAATGAAGGTGAAATAAATCCATTCTCAGATAAACAAAGACTGAAAGAAACTGTTGCTAGCAGGCCTGCCTTATGAGCAACACTAAAGGAAATTCTTCAAGCTGAAATTAACACTAGACAGTAACTTAAATTCACAAAAAGAAATGAATGCCAGAAATGGTAAATACAAAAGATTCTATAAATAGATTCCATGTCTTCTCTTGCTTTTAAGAAATACATACAGTTGGTCAGAGCAATAATTGTATCACCGTATGGTTGGGTTTCTAACAGCACAAAGAATAGGGGTGGGGTGGAGATGAGACATACTGGAGCAAAGTTTCCATATTTTACTGAAATTAGCTGAATATTATTTTGAAGCAGATTGTGCTAAATTAAGATGCATATTGTAATCCCTGATAGCAACCACTAATAAAGTAACTTTAAAAAGTGAAAAATCAACAGATAAAGTACTGCATGAAAACATATTTAACATAAGGCAATAATGGAGAAATAGACATATGACAAATAGCAAACAAAGAGCAAAAGGACATGCAGAAATCCAATCATGTCAGGAATGTCCTTACACATACATAGACCATATAAACTCCAAAGGCAGAGACTGTCAGACTGGATCAAAAAGCAAGACCCAACTGTGTGCTCTCTGTAGCAGAAACACCGTAGAGTCAAAGACACAAGTAGGTTGAAATCAAAAGAACAGAAAAAAAGATATACCATGCAAACAGTAACCACAAGAGAGCTGGCATTTCTTTATCAATATCAGACAAAGAGACTTCAAGATTCAAAGGTAAATCATAATGATCGATGGGTCAATACATGAGTTGGAGGTAACAGCTGCAAATGTCTATGTACGTGTCAATCTCTGTTGCTCAATCCAAAGTAAGTGAAGGAAAGATTGACTGAGTTGAAAGGAAAAATAGACAACTCAGTAATTGTTGGAAAATTCAGTAACTCGTTCTTGACAATTGATAAACATCTGGACAGAAAAAGTCAGCAAGGATAGGATTGTAAAATGGAGCAACGGCCATGGAAAATATTATGGCGGTTCCTCAAGAAATTAAAAATAGGATTACCATAGGATCCAGCAATTCTACTTCTGAGGATATACCCAAAAGAATTGAAAGCAGGGTCTCAAAGAGACTCTTGTACATTCATGTTCATAGCAGCCTTATTCACAACAGGAAAGAACAAAGGTGGAAGCAACCCGAGTGGTCACTGGCGGACGACTGGATAAACAAAATGCGGTCTGCACTACAGTGGACTAGTATTCCGCCTTAATAAGGAAGGAACTCTTACCACAGGCTGCAACATGGATGAACCTTGAGGACATCATGTTCAGCGACGTAAGCCTGTCACAAAAAGACAAATACTGTCTAACTCCACTTATATGCGGTATCTAAAGCAATTGAATTCATAGAAGCAGAAAGTAGAATGATGGTTACCAGGGGCTAGGGTGCGGGGATAAAGGGCGTTGTTTTGTAATGGGTATAGAGTTTCAGGTTTGCAAAATGAAAAAGTTCTGGAGACCTATATCTTAACAATGTAAATATACTTAATATTATTGAACTGTGCACTTAAAAATAGGCAAGATAGTACATTTTATGTTATGTGCTTTTATCACAATAAAAAAAAATCATCAAGGACGTAGAAGACTTGAACAACACTATCAACCTACTTGACCTGACGTTTTTGGAAAACACCTACAAGCTAAAGAATACACATTCTTCTCAAGAGCCCGTGGAACATTCTCCAGGGTAGACCATCAGCTGGACCACAAACAAGACTCAGACTTCTTTTTTAAAAATTTTTATTTATTTTATTATTATTGGGGGAGGAAGGGAGGTAATCAGGTTCATCTATCTATCTATCTATCTAATGGCAGTACCGGGGATTGAACCCAGGGCCTTGATAACTCTACCACTTGAGCTATACCCTCCCCCTAAGACATAAACTTTTAACGATTGAAATCAGACAAAGTAAGTTTTCTGCTCAGAAAAGAATTAAAATAGAGACCCACAACAAAAAGAAACCTAGACAAGCCTAAAACTTAAAGGGAAATGTATGGCGGTAAATAAATACCTATGATGGAAAAGGAGAAAGGTCTCAAACCAATAACCTAATCTCCCCCTTCAAGAAGTTAGGCAAAGAGTAGGGGGTAGAGCTCAGGGGTAGAGCACATGCTTAGCATGCATGAGGTCCTGGGTTCAGTCCCCAGCACCTCCATTAAAAAAAAATGAGGCAAAGAAGAAACTATACCAAATCCAGAAACATATAATAAAGGATTGTATTTTGTAACCAAGTGGAATTTATTCCAGGAATGCCAGGTTGTTTTAACATCAAAAAAATAAACTAATGCAACACAATACATTAATGGAATAGAGGACATATCTCTGCATATGGTCTCATCAATGGACACTCTAAGTGCAGGGTGAAAACTTTGTAAAGGTGAGATTAATGGAAGAAAGTTGAAATCTTTGAGTGTGAGCTATACTTGGTGACTGGATTCTAGTGCATAGAATAAAGCAGAAGTGGTGATGTGTGATTTTGGAGACTAGGTAGTGAAAGGCATTGCAGCTTCTTCCTTGCCCTCCTGGGTCAGTCACTCACTCTGGGGAAAGCTGGCTGCCATGTGAGGACACTCAAGCCGTCGATGGAGAAACCCATATGGAAAGACCTGAAGCCACCTGCCAACAGCTTTTCTTTTTTTAATTGAAGTATAATTGGTTTACAATGTTGTGTCAATTTCAGGTGTACAGCATAACAGTTCAGTCATACATACACATGCATATATTAATTTTCATGTTCTTTTTCATTATAGGTTACTACAAGGTATTGAATATAGTTCCCTGTGCTGGACAGTCTAAACTTGTTTATCTATTTTATATATAGTACTTAGTATCTGCAAATCTTAAACTCCCAATTTATCCCTTCCCACCTCCTTTCCCCCTGGTAACTATAAGTTTGTTTTCTATGTCTTTGTGTCTCTTTCTGTTTTGTAAATAGTTTGTCTTTTTTTAGATTCCACATATAAGTGATATCATACGGTATTTTTCTTTCTCTTTCTGGCTGACTTCACTTAAGAGTGACAATCTCCAGCTCCATCTGTGTTGCTGCAAATGGCATTATTTTATTCTTTTTATGGCTGGGTAGTATTCCATTGTATAAATATACCACAACTTCTTTATCCAGTCACCTGTCAATGGACTTTTAGGTTGTTTCCATGTCTTGGCTATTGTAAATTGTGCTGCTATGAACATTGGGGTGCATGTATCTTTTGAATTAAAGTTGCCCCTGGATATGTGCCCAAGAGTGGGATTGCTGGATCATATGGTAAGTCTATTTTTAGCCTTTTGAGGCATCTCCATACTGTTTTCCATAATGGCTGAACCAAACTACATTTTCCATCAACAGTGTAGGAGGGTTCCCCTTTTCTCCACACCCTCTCCAGCATTTATTGTTTATGGACTTTTTAATCATGGCCATTCTGACTGGTGTGAGGTGATACATCACTGTAGTTTTGATTTGCATTTCTCTGATAATTAGTGATATTGAGCATTTTTTTCATCTATTGGCCATTTGTATGTCTTCATTGGAGAACTGCTTGTTTAGGTCTTCTGCCAATTTTTGGATTGAGTTGTTTGGTTTTTTTTTAATTATTAAGTTGTATGATCTATTTATATATTCTGGAAATTAAGCCTGTTGTCAATGTATGTTCTCTCCTTTGGCGTATGTGTCTCCGCTGTTACTGGACAGTCATGGTACACTTCTTTAATGGACGCCTGTCCCAGTGTGATGGTGAGCTTCACGGGAGCCACAACCGTGGCCATGGTTCTTGTTCGTATGGGTCCTCCATGCCTGACCCATCCCTACACTCATTCACTGGTATAGACACTAGGGTACCGGGAAAGAAACATCTTCCCCTGTCAATTTGGTAGGAGCATCTTGATCTTCCTGTGGGCAGTAATTTCTTCAGCACTTCCTCTGGTCTTGGTGGGTGCATCCATCACTATACTGTGAGCAGATGACCCACAGTAGACTAATTGGACCCTCCCCTGTTTGTGAAACTAAGTTAGAAAATTTTATAAATAAACACGGAATAAATATTGGGCAGCAGCCGTGCCCCTTTATCCCGTCCTGTGTGTGGCCGCCTTCACAAACAGCAGGGCTGACTAGTTGCAACGGAGACTGTCCAGCTTGCAAAGCTGAAAATATTGGCAATCTGATCATTTACAGAAAATATTTGCCAACCCCTGACCTAAAGCATAATCCGTGACTTCTCACTGATGAGTTCCTTAAAGTCACCACAGACCTCTCTAAGGCCAGCTTGCTCACTTTCCTTTCAATTTTGTGACCTTTCCAGTGATATTCCAATAACTCTCTTTCCCCCACTCCCTTTTTGGCTTTGTTTAACCAGAGTAGGTTTCAAATGTCACCTAAAGAGCCTTGACTAATGCAGCAACCCGATGGATGTAGTTTAAGTGCCTTAACATCCCAGTAGGTTGAATGGGGGTCCCCCAAAAGCTATGTCCATGTCCTAATCCCTGGAATGTAAATGTGACCTTATTTGCAAAGAGGTCTTTGCAGAGGTAACTAAGTTAAGGATCTTAACTTAATCCAGGAGATCATCCTGGATTATCTGGGTGGGCCCTAAATCCAATGACAGGTGTTCTTACGAGATACTGAGCAGAAGGCTGTGTGAAGACAGAGGCAGAGATTGGAGGAATTCCTCAGCAGACACAGCCAAGGAGTACTGGAGCCAGGTGGCGTTGGAAGAGACAAAAAAAAAAAAAAAAAAATCCTGGAGCCTTCAAAAAAGGCACAGGACTACTGACACCTTGATTTCGGACTTTCGGCCTCCAGAACTATGAGAGGATGAATTTCTCTTGTTTTAAGTCCCCGGCTTATGGTACTTTGTTACAGAGCCGTAGGAAGCCAATACAAACACCCAGCAGCCACTTCCTAGCGCTCTGAGGATAAGAGCCAGAAGATCCGGTCTCCGTACATGTCTATAGGGCTTTTCATTACCTGGCCACTGAAGTTCCTCTTTTTTTTTTTAATCACTATCTTTTTTTTTTCAAATAGAATGTATTTTTTAGGTTCCCAGCAAAATTGAAAGGGAAGCACAGAGATTTCTCATGTGCTTCCTGCTTCCTCATCTGCATAGACTCCCCTGATATCAACATCCCCCACTGAAGTGAAAATTAAAATTGATGGTCCTTCATTGACACATCATTATTGTCCAAGGCCCATAGTTTACCTTAGGTTGCCTCTTGCTGTTGTGTACTCTGTAAGTTTGGGCAAAGTTATAATTACATATCCGCCTTTCCAGTATCATACATAGCACCTTCACTAAATGTCATTTGGGCTCTACCCAATCGTCTCTCCATCCTCCCCAGCCCCTGAGAGCTACTGCTCTTTTTACTGTCTCCATGGTTTTGCCTTTTTCCAGTATGTCATATACTTGGAATTATACAATATGTAGCCTTTTCATACTGGCTTCTTACACTTAGTAATGCCCACTTAAGTCTCCTCCGTGTTTTTTGTTTTTTGTTTTTGTGGCTGGATAGCTCATTTATTTTTAGCACTGAATATATTCAATTGTGTCAATGTACCTCAGATTATTTATCCATTTATCTACTGAAGGACATCTTGGTTGCTTCCAAATGTTGGCAATTGTTGATAAAGCTACTATACACATCTGTGTATGGGTTTTTGTGTGGACATAAGTTTTCAGCTCCTTTGAGTAAATAACAAGAAATTTGGTTGCTGAGTTGTACGGTAAGAGTATATTTAGTTTAGTGAGAAACCACCGTACCGTCTTCCAAAGTGGCTGTATCACTTAACATTCCCACCAGCAGCTGATGATAGTTCCCGTCGCTCCACAATCCCACCAGCGTTCGATGTTGTCCGTGTTGGGGAGCCATCCTAACAAGTGTGTAGTGTTATCTCATTGCTGCCTGAGCTTACATTTCTCTGACGACATATGATGTGGAGCATCTTTTCATATGCTTATTTGCCACCTCTGTATTTTCGTTACTGAGGTGGCTTTACTAAAGCCATTGGCCCGATTTTTAACTGGGCTTTTGTTTTGTTGACTTATTATTGAGTTTTAAGAGTTGTTTGTACATTTTGGATAACAGTCTTTATCAGAAGCGTTTTTTTTGCAGATGTTTTCTTCCAGTCTGTGGCTTGTCTTTTTATTCTCTTGACACTGTCTACTGTACAGCAGAAATGTTTAATTTTAATGAAGTCCAGATAATCAGTTAGTTGTTTCATGAATTGTGCCTTTGATGTTTTATCTAAAAAGTCATCACCAAACTCCAGGTGATCTGAATTTTCTCTTATGCTGTCTTCTAGAAATTTTATGGTTTTGTGTTTTACATTGAGGTCTATGATCCATTTTGAGTTAATTGTTGTGAAGGGTGTAAAGTTTGTGTCTAGGTTAATTTTTTTTTTTTTGCACTCAGATGTCCAGTTGTCTCAGCACCAGTTGTTAAAAACACTATCTTTTCTCCATTATATTGCCTTTGATCCTTTGTCAAAAATCAGTTCACATGTTTATATGGATCTCTTTCTGGGCTGTTTGTTCTTTCCCATTGCTTCATTTGTCATTCTCTTGCCAATATCACACTACCATGATCAGTATAGCTTTATAGTAAGTCTTCGTGAAGTGGGATAATGTCAGTCCTCAGCTTACTTACCTCCTTCAATAATCAGTTGGCTCTGCCGGGTCTTTCCTCTCATGAACTTTGGAGTCAGTTTGTCAATAGCTACAAAGTGAATTCCTGGGATTTTGATTCTATAAGTGTGTCCAAGTTTCTGACCTACATTATATTGCTTCTCTCTAAAGAACTTTGCACATTTCTTGCAAGGCAGGTCTACTAGTAACAAGTACCCTTAATTTTTGTTTTTCTGAGAAAGTCTTCTTTTCTCCTTCATTTTTGAAGGATAACTTCTCAGACAGAGAATTCTAGGTTGGTAGGTTTTTTCCTCTGAGCCCTTTAAGTATTTGATTCCACTCTCTTCTTGCTTGCATGGTTTCTGAGAAGAAAGTGGATAAAATTCTTGCCTTTGCTCCTCTGCAGATGAGGTGGTTCCATTCCTCTGGCTTTTTTCCATTTTTTTTCTTCCTTTTTGATTTTCTTTAGGTTCGCTACAGTACGCCTGCGGTTTTGTTGCGGCTGTTTGTCTGTCTGTTTGTTTGTTTGTTTGGCGTTTATCCTGCCTGGTGTTCTCTGACTTTCTGGACATGGCTTTGGTGTCTCATGTTAATTTGGGGAAATTGTTGTCATCATTTTTTCAAACATTTCTTCTGTTCCTTTCTTTCTTCTCCTTCTGGCTCTTCCATTAAGGATTATGTCTCACCTTCCATAGCTGTCTCACAGTTCTTGGGTATTCTGATTTTTTTTTATCTCTTTGCTTTTCAGTTTTGGAAGTTTGTATCGTCATGTCCCCAAGTGCAGAGATTATTTCCTCAGCTGTGTCCAGTGCACTGATGATTCCATCAAAAGCATTCTTCCTCTCTGCTATTGTGGGGTTTTTTTCCCCAAATCTCAAGCACTTCTTTTTTATTCTTTCTCAGAATTTTCATCTCTCTGCTTACATTATCCTTGTGTTCGTGCATGCAGTCTCCCCTGCCATCTCTGAGTCTGATTCTGATGTCTGCTCTGTCTCCTTACATTGCATTTTTTGCCTTTACCATGCCTTCAAACTTTTTGTTGAAAGATGGAGGTGACGTATCAGGTAAAAAGGACTTACGCAGTTTCTTTAGTAATGCTGAGGTAAGATGTGGGGGTAAAGTAAGGGCTCCTTAGTCGTAGGTCTGGCCTCAACCTTCGGGGGAGCCTGGGCCCATGGACTGGGAACTGCTGCTTTTTTTTTATTCCTGCCTCAGGTGGGTTGGGATGGTGAGAGGGGGCTGGAGTTGGGCATTTCCCTTGCGGCAAGTAGATGATGCCGGATCAAACGCTGCTAGGCTGGCTCTGGTAGAGCAGTTTCTCCTAGGGGCATGACTTATTAAGAACAGAATCTCTGGGGTGTTTAAACCTGGCTCCTCGCCTCTCTCCCTCCCAGGAGGCAGGAGGGAACGTTGCTAGTCACAGTGAGGGCCAGGTAAAGTTCCTGGAGGCAAAAACCAGAAAAGCATGGAGGTTCTCTTATCACTGGGTCCTCCTGAAGTTTTTAACTCTCACAGTTGTCCACACGGAGCCTCCAGCAATTCCTCAAATCAAAAGTTCAGGTTGTCCGGCCCGGACTTCACCTCCTCGGTGCGGTGACCTGGAGGTCCCTGCACCAGTAGGCTGTGATTCCTTCTGCCGTGCATCTCTATGTGGGGGTGGGAGACGGGGGACTGCGGTCTGCCCTGGGATCCCGTTTCCCTGATGGATCTGAGATGTGCTCGTGTTTCAGTTTGTTCGGTTTTTCACTTGTTAGGAAGGAGTGGTGACTTCTGAGCTCCTTATATGCCAGGCCAGAAACGGGGAGGCTCATTTTTTTCTTTTAAAAATTGTTTTGGCACTGAGCGTTCATTTACTTTGACAAACATATTTTTGGAATCAGCTTGTATATTTGTACAAAAATCTTTCTAGGATTTTGATTGGGATTTGACTGAATTCATAGGCAATTCTGGTGGAATTTACACCTGAATACTATTGGGTCTTCTAACTCTTGTATACGAAAATCTTTCTCCACTTACTTAGGCCTTGTTTCCTTTCTTTCATCAACGTTTGGTATTTTTCAGTGTGCAGATCTCGAGCATATTTTGTTGGATTCTAGCCTACATATTTCACGATTTTTCGTGCCCTTTTATGTGGTACTTTAAAATTTTCCGCTTGTAATTGTTTCTCGTTGGTGAGTTGAAATGTAATTGATTGACTTGAGCTGGTACACTGGGACCTTGCTGAATGCATTTATTGGTTCTAGAAGCTTTTTAACAGTAGGATCGTTTGTATCTTCTACCTAGACAATCATGTCAACTGTGACTCAAGAGCTTTATCTGTTTAATTACCAATCTCTGTAATGTTCTTTCTTGTTCTTTATTCCATCGGCCAGGGCGTCCAGGGTGGTGCAAAATAGAAGTGGTAACAGTCAACATCCTTGCATTGTTCTTGATTTTAGGAGAAAGCTCTCAGTCTTTCCCAGTTAAACATAATGTTAGTTGTTGGTTTTTTTATAATTGCCTTTGATTCAGGGGAGGAAGTTCATTCTATTCCTACCTTATGGGAAGTTTTTATCATAAATTAATGTTGGATTCTGTCAAATGCTTTCAATTTTCTTGTTTCTTTTTCTTTTTTTTTTTTATTTGCTTGCATCACTGAGATGCTCATTTGGGTTTTCTTTGCTTTATTAAATTACACTAATTGATAGTTTATTTTTCATTAAAATGCCACTATTATATAAGCTACAGGTGTAACATTAATTGATTCTTAAAATTGAAAGAGTTTTGCATCCCCAGGATAATCTATTCCACGTTTTCATGATATTTCTATTCTTTTTTATTTTTCTTATTGCTGGACTCAATTTTCTAATATTTTGTTGACAATTTTTGTCTTTATGTTCATGATGGATAGTGGTCGGACAGTTACTTTGTCTTTTGATATTTATTTCAGGTTTTGATGTTGGGTAATGGCCTCAAAAATGAATCGGAAAGCAAATTCTTCTCTTCCATTTTCTGGAAGATTTTGTGAGAATTTGTATTATTTCTTCCTTAAATGTTTGGTGGAATTCACCACCGAAGCCCTCTAGGACTGGATTTTTGGTCTGGTTTGATTTGGGGCTTGGGGGGGGGAAGATTTTAAACTATGATATTATATATGAGAATATCTGCTTATAAGATAATAGGAATATCATTTATCTCCCCTTTCGTGCGCTTAGGAAGTTTGTATCTTTTAGGGAATTTGTCCATTGCATCTAATTTGTCAAATTCATAGGTATGTTTAAAATATTACCATATCCTTTTAATAGCTAAGATCTACAGTGTAAAATCTTTCATTCTTGTTAATATTTGTAATCTATGTCTTCTCTTCTTTTTCCATAATAAGGCAAGAGATTTATAAATTTTATTAATCTGAGGTTTGGTTTTCTCTATAATTTTTCTGTTTTTCAGTTTCATTGGTTTCTGCAGATCACTGGTTTGATACCTCTCCTCTTTCCTAACATAAGTATTTAATGCTATGATTTTTTTTCTCTAGGCACTGCTTTACCTTCATCCTACAACTTTTGATTAGCTATGTGTTCATTCTTATGTAATTCCAAATATTTTTAACTGCCCTTGAGACTCTTCCCTGACCCAGGGGTTATTTAGAAGTGTGTTGTTTAATTTCCAGATATTTGAGGCTATTTCAGATACCCTTTGTTCTTGATTTCTAGTTTAATTCCTTTGTGGTCAGCAGATACACTTTGTGTGATTCCAGTTCCTTTCAGTGCATCGAGCTTGGCTTTATTTCCCACAGCAGGGTCTAGCTTGGTGAATGCTCCACGTGTACTTGAAAAAATGCGTGCTCTTCTCTTGTCGCGTGGACTATCCGATCAATGCCACTTAGGTTTTCTTCATTCAAAAGCCATGTTCTTTGGGTTTTCTGTGTCTTGCCACTTAAAATGTTCCTGCCAATAACGAATTAAGATTGGCCTGAGTCATTTGCCCCGTTCTGTGGCCACGAGAGCAAGGCCCTCCGACTGGCATCCCGTTCGGCATCATATGACTAGACTCGAGGATAACTGCTCCCTCAGGGCACTGCGGCGCTGGCCAGGGCAAGCCCGTAAATGCTGGCTGCCGTCCACTCCTTGGCTTTCACGTGTGCGTGCACACAGGGGTGTGTGCACAGACACGTGCTCATAATCCCCATGTGCGTAAGGCTTAAAAAATCCTCCCTGTGCATCTGCTAAATAACCCTAAAATCTCACTTATTTTCCAAAAGAAGATAACGCAACGACACAACCAGTTGAAACACAGCTGCATGCCCAGAGTCTCTGCGTAAGATACATGTGCTTTTGCTTAGGTCTGAATAGCACTCCTCCGGCTGCGGGAACCAACGCGCTGGATAACGGACGAACACATGTCTACCCCTCCAAGGATCTCTTGGTGCAGAAAAGCCATAAAAAATAAATCCTCGGGGCGGGTATTACTCCTTACCTTCCTGGTCTATCAAACGTGATGCTGTCAGTGTCGCTGACCAGCTAGTGTTGTGCGAATTGTTCTGTAGGACCCGCATAAGTCCCGGGATGAGAGAGGGCTTTGAGGAAGGATGGTAAAGGAATGAAGAAAACATCTGATGCCCCTGCTAAATTAAAGTGCACACCAGTCTCCAGACACTGTGTTGGATCTGTCCAGCCAGGAGAAGCCACCTGATTAAGTTTGTGTTAATTCAGTGACATCTTGGGCAGGGGCTGGACTGTGCATTCGGTGAGGATGTCATAGGAACCAGCGAGCACACCCCTTCCGAATATTTTGATGGTTATAAGAATCTGTATTCTTCTCTGAGAGGCAATATTGCTTTTGGTTGCTGTCCTGGAGAGAAGAAGTTCCAGTGTCTTCCTCTTGGCCCTGCCTACTCCGTGCCTCGGGTAAGCCAGTCAAGGGCTCTGCCTGACACGGAGGAGATCCATCCCAGCTGCTTGCACCTGGACAGAAGACAGCCTTGGGAGGAGCCTGCCGTAGGTGCACCTGAGCTTAACTCCTTTTATCTCTGGCTCCTCATCGTCCTCGCTCCAAATGCCCGACGCCGGAGACGATCAGGGTTCATGGGATCCCGGGAATTAGCACTAACTCGGAGTGAGGACCGAGTAGACCAAAGATTTGGGTGTGTCTGTTCTCCTGGGGCGCACTTCTCTCTGGGGAATGTGAGGAAGAAGACCGACAATTTGCCCTGATGCTTCTCTAGGTCTCAAGGCCGCCTGACATCGATGTGAGTCTGGCCTGGAGACGCCCCATCAGCAGAGTGGCCCTGCACTGAGACACATAAAGGGCCGTGGTGCTCTTGTGTCTTGACTTCGTTGACTTTCTTAAGTTGTGCCTGTTCTCATTAGGCCTGGACTGACTTTATGGGGAAAAAAAAGAGTCATCTGTCACTTTAATGCCGGAGAACCCTATAATTAATTAACCACAGCTAAGATCTGGGCACCACACCATTTTGTGGAGTTAAATAAACATGCTGCCCTGTTGCCTGTTACGATAACCAGGTCCACGTAGCTTCTGGCAGGTAACAGTGCTCACCTGGAGCAGCCATGCTTGGCTCCTCCCGTCCCCACTGCAATTGATCCGGGAGGCCAGTTGCAGCCCCCAGCAGCGGCATTTAGTTCTCCTGTCTAGGAGAACTAAAACCCCTTTTTAAATGACTGGCTTCTTCCTCACCAAACCATTCCTCGAGGCAAAGGTAAATGTTGTCTTTCTAGGCCTCATGGGAGACATGGGTGGGGGGTGGCCCTAGGTGAGTGGGAAGGAGAGGATGGTCCCAATTCAGCATTCCTGTCCCCTGAAGTCTTGGAATTCTTTCCTCTACTTTATGCCAAAGTGTTACTGGCCTTCCCATGTCACTTTGCACAGAGCAGCGTTCAGAACATTAGCCGAAACGGTGAACGGCTGCGGGGTGGTAGAGCTCAGTGGCAGAGTACACGCTTAGCACGCACAGCGTCCTGGGCTCCTCCATTAAAAAAATAAACAAACATAACTACCCCCCCTCGAAAGAAAAGACCAAAAAAAAAAATCCTCTGAACAGAGCTTATTAAACAAAACAAAACCCAGCAAATTGCTAAAGCAGGCGTCCTGCCTCCTGGAGGAATGCACCCAAATCCATAACTGCATTCCAATGGAAAGGCAAAGCCCGCCTTCCATGCCCGAGCACCCCAGCTTCATTCTCACAGATGCACCCAAGGTGTCTGCCCAGGCACATCAGCAAATGCCTGCTCTTCTTTCACAGCGGAATCATCTCTCCCGTCCTGGCTCTGCACTTCACCGCCAGGCCACACTGGGTTGGGATGCTGGTCCGCAGCCAAGCAAACGTTTGAGGTAGGAGGAGCGAGAGAAATGGCGGCCTTTCCTGGAAGGTGGGGAGAGACCCAGTGAGAAGAGTGTTTCAGGATGACGGGGCCTGGGGCCTCCCAGACTCTCCCTGGATGTTTCTGTTTCCAGCTAGTCAGGCTTGCTCTCTCAACCACGGCTGCAACCTTCAGTGAAACGTACTGTAGACCCTGAACTCGACTGTGTGAATTCTGCCAGCCGTCGGGTCAGTCTCAGATGATTCGGTTTTCAGTGGTTCGGTGTGGTTTTCTTAGGCCTACTCAGAACCAGGTCAGAGGTCTTTGAACATCGTGGTAGAAAGGCTCTGAGATTCGATCCCTTCCCTGAGGCAAGCGTTTTGAGATTTGGGCTGCTGGCTAAGTTTGCCGGCGCCGGCAGAAGCAACCACTCTTTCACTGTTCTGTGTTCCTCAACCCCTTTAAATTGGCCTCTGGGTAATGTTAAGGGAAAAAGGCAAGGTGTGTGCATGATATGTTACCTTATTTTATGGAGACACGATTCTCACGCTATATAATTCACCTTTTTAAAGCGCACAGTGGTGTTTAGTAGAGTCACCAGGTTGTACACCAGAACATTGTCATCTCCCCAAGAAGAAACCCGGCCCCCGTTAGCAGTCACTGCCCTTCCTCCCCCCTCCAGTCCCTGACAACCACTAATTTTCTGTCTCTGTGTATTTGCCTATTATGAACTTTCTGTATAAATGGACTCATGTAATATGTGGCCTTTGGTGACTGGCTTCTTTCCCTTGGCTTCGTAGTGTCAAGGTTCAGCCATGTTGTGGCATGTATCAGTACTTCATTTCTTATTTTTAAAATTCTTCGTCTTTATTGAGGTGTAGTCAATTTACAATGTTAGTTTCAGGTGTTCAATAAAGCAACTCAGTTATACATACATATATATATTTTTCAGATTCTTTTATATTACAGCTCATTACAAGGAATTGAATATATGCAGTTCCCTGTGCTAGGCAGTAGGTCCTTGTTATTTATCTATTTTATATATAGTAGTGTGTATCGATTAATCCCAAATTCCTAACCCATCCCTACCCACTGCTTTACCCACTGCTAACCAGTTTGTTTTCTATGTTTGTGAGTCTATTTCTGGTTTGTAAATAAAATTTGTATCTTTCCTTTTTTTTTTTTTAAGATTCCACATATAAGTGACATTGTAACTTTATTCCTTTCATGATGCAATAATATTCCATTATATGGATATACCACATTTTGTTTATCTACTCATCTGTCAGTGGATATTTGAGTTGTTCCTACTTTGGGGCTATTATGAATAATGCTGCTACGAACACTTGGGTGTACATTTTTGTGTGACTGTGTTTTTATTTCTCTTAGGCTTATGCATCTAGGAGTAGAATTGCTGGGCGGTGTAGTAACTGTGTTTAACTTTTAGAGAAACTGCCCGTCTGTCTTTCAAAGCACCTGCACCATTTTACCTTCCCACAAGCAATGTGGGAGGGTTTCAGTTTCTCCACATCCTTGCCAACACTTGTGACTGTCCATCTTTGTTTATAGCCATGTTAGAGGGTGGGAAATAGGGTATGTGAGTTACCTTTTATGTAAACACGTGTATGTAATTGCTTGTGACTGGACAGAATAGCCCCAGGACATTATATGAGAAACTAGCAACACTCGTTGCTGCTGGGGAGGGAAATCAGGAGCCAGTGGCCAAGGTAGAAGGGAGATTTCATACTCTCTGCCCTTCTCTAAGTTCTTCCTCGTTAGGTCATGTTGAAGTTTATCTGTACAAATAATTCATTAGAACTTTAAAAAATAAAAATTACATTTGTTGGCATGACAGCAGAGCTTGGTAGCTGTGTCCTGTGCACAAAATCTGACCTGCTTCCTATTTCTGTGTGACCCATGAGCTAAGTTGTCTTTATATTTTTAATTACCTAGTTTGCATTCTTTTTATTGAACTATATTTATTTGTTTATTTATTTTTAATGGCGATACTGGGGATTGGACCCAGGACCGTATGCATGCTAGGCATGCACTCTACCACTGAGCTATACCCTCCCCTCAGTTTTTACACTTTTAAATGGTTGCAAACAATAAAAGAAGACTTTTGTAGCGCATGAAAATTCTTTGAAATTCACATTTCCATGTCCGTAAACTTGTGTTGGTTCACAGCCACGCTCATTTGTTTACGTATTTCCTGTGGGTGTTTTCCTGCTGCTGAAGCAAAGGTGAGTAACTGTGGCGGGGACTGTACGCGGTGCTCTCCTGGTTTCACCCCGCTGCTGGAAACAATGCAAATGGCAGTTATACACAGTTACAGAATTCAATGGCGTTTTGAGCAGCACACGTACTACCATACTGTGACTTAAAAAAAAAAAAGCTACCAGTGCATTTCCTTTCTGTCAAAACAAGAAAAGACAAAAACAGACTGTGGATGTCATGCATGTAAAGGCATAATACAGTGTGGATTCTGTGATCAAATTACATGGCAAGATGTTGTGTTTATTGTGTGATGACAGGAAGCTGTGCTTAAAGACTGCAGGACATGTCAACAGGGCCGGACTCAGCGTTCAGCAGAGTCTCCCCAAATCATGTGGAAGTGTGGCCAGAGAAATGAGAACATTTTAAATGATATTTTATCATGACAGAATTTCTTCACACAAATAAAAAATGAAAAAGAATCTGCTACTAAAATAAGTTGGCAAGTGGCTCATTTGTTAGCCAAGAAAGAAAGCCATTTATCAATGGTAAGTTAATTAAATGGTATTTGATTACAACAGCTAAATAAATGTGTCCAGGAAAAAAAAAGGAACGTGTTTAAGACCTTGGGAGGAGGGTATAGCTCAGTCGTAGAGCGTGTGCTTAGCATGCATGAGGTCCTGGGTTCCATCCCCAGTACCTCCATTAAAAATAAATAAGTAAAAATAAACCTGATTACATCCCCTTACCCCCAAAACAATGTAAATAAATAAATAAATATTTTTTTAAAAGAATATTAGCCTTGTATTGCTAATAGTAGCTTAAGGAATTCAGGACACTGGGAACAACTTCACAGGGCCGATGTTACTAATCAGTTGGTGTTTTTGAGGAGACAATGCTAAGTTAGAAGTGACTAAGGTATTAGCCCCTATGAATAGTCTGCGTTGAACTCCTACCAGTGAGATATTTTTAAAGATGTTGGGAAAACAGGAATTCAGTACAATCATAAGCAGAATGAAATAAGATGTTTAAAAGTGAAGATGTTAAAATGTGTGCATTACATGGTAGAAGCTTCCAGCTGTAAGATAAGCAAGTACCAGGGGTGTAATGTACCAGGGGTGTGATGTACCAGGGGTGTAACGTACAGCACGACTGGGCGAATACTGATGCACAATACGTAGGGAAATTGTTAAGAGTAAATCCTTAGAGTTCTCATCACAAGGAGAATTCTTTCCCTTTTCCCTTTTTTTTTCCTTTTTATTGCATCTGTATGAGAAGTGGCTATTAGCTGAATTATTGTGGTAATCATTTGACAATATATGTAAATCAAACCATCATGTGCATGCCTTAAACTTGTACAGTTTGTATGTCATCTATTTCTTAATAAAACTGGAGAAAAATATGTGTGGAGCAGCAATTAGCTGGGCTGGACAAACACGCAAAGCTTGTGAAAATGTAAGGTGTTTAAATCTGTAGTAATTCACTGTAATATTTATCAGCAAGGACTTTGAGGAAAATATCTGTGTCTATTATGTATTTTTGAACCAGTAGTGTTTATAGTGAACTTTATCGGCTTTTGTGGATGTAAACATCAATTCTATGAAATTTTGTCAGAAATATAAGAGGGATATTTTCATTGTGCTAAAGCAGAAATTTGAAGGTCTGTCAGTGGGGACAGAGTTTTATCAAGAGTTTTTGAGCTCTGGACCAAGATTGAAACTTTTCTGAACAAGAAGAACCACCTTCAACCACTATTATAAAATACTGAATGGCTTTGGAAATTTTGCTGTGGACTGAAAATTTTTTTAATGGATTCAAACCAATATTAAAAGTCAATATAGGTGGGGATGGTATAGCTCAGTGGGATGCACAAGGTCCTGGGTTCAATTCCTCAGTAACTCCATTGAAATAAATAAATAAACCTAATTACCTCTCTCTCACCAAAAAAAAAAAAAAAATTTAAGTCAATATGGTGCTTATATGTAAAACTTACATTATGGTAAAGTCATTTCAACTTTACTAACTGATACTGTTTTGAATCATAAGTAATGTCAAGTTGCTTTATATACTTCTTGTGCTTCACAGTTGAAAAAAGAGTTAAGATCTCCATTTCCCCAAAAATACACAGTACATTTAGTTTGAGTTCAAACTATAGTTCAAGTGGTGTTTTTTAGACTTTGATGTAAGCTCAAAGGATAGCTACATACTTAAAAATCCATTTAACTCTGCGACTGAGCAGCTTCCACACAACCTTGAATTGGAAGTGATTAATCTGTAATGGAATGACATGATACAAGAAAGTATCAAGAGAAGACTGTTAAAGAATTCTATATGTATGTGATGACTATGCTCAATTAAAATCACGTGCCTGGGACTGATAGCGGTTTCGGCCGTATCTGTCTGTAGGGAGAGGCATTTCCAAAGATGGAAAACAAAGTCTTGCCACAGATCAGCATTTATAGATGAGTATCTGCATTTGATTTTGACTTTAGGGGGCAGTAACTCTGATCACCAATGAGGCAAATGTGATCCCCCTAAAAGTATTCCATTCTTCTCATTAGTAGACCTTTGTAACAAAAATTATACTTACTATATTTTGAATTTCATCAGTTAAAATTGTGTGAGGTTTGTTTCCTCTCTTGTTATATAAGATCTACATTGAGTTTGCCCCTCAACCACAGAACTTAAAATATTTACTATCAGATGCTTTCTTAAAAAGTTTACATATTAGAGCAGATGAAATTAACAGATCTATACAACACTCCACCCAACAACAGCATACATATTCTGCTCAAGGACACATGGGGCATTTTCCAAGATAGACCATATATTAGGCCACAAGTTAAATCTCAGTAGAGTTCAAAAGACAGATATTATACAAAGTATCTTTGCCAACCACAACAGGACAAAATTAGACATCACCAACAGAAGGAAAACTGGAAAATTCATACATTTGTGCAAATAAATATTCTTAAGCAATGGATCCAGGAGAAAATCACAAAGAAAATGAAAATACTTAGTGATGAATGAAAACAAAAATACCACAAACCCAAAGTTATAGGATGCAGTGAAAGCAGTATTAATGGGGAAATTTATAGCTATAAACACACTAAAAAACAAGAATATTTCAAATTAACAACCTAAATTTACAACTCAAGGAACTAAAAAAAGACCAAACTAAACTAAAAGCTAGCAGAGAAAAGAAAGAACAAAGATTAGAGCAGAGATAAAATAGAGAAGAGAAAAACAATAGAGAAAATGAATGAAACCAAATGTTGGTTATTTGAAAAAAATCAAAATTGACAAACATTTAGCTACATGGATTAAGAAAAAGAAGACTCAAATTACTAAAACCAGAAATGAAAGTGGGGAACACCACTAGCAGTACTACAGAAATAAAAAGATGATAAGAAATTACTATAAAAACTAGCATGCCGGCAAGTCGGATAACCTAAATGAAATGGACAAATTCCTAAAAATACCAAACCCATCAGGACTAAACCGTAAAGAAATAGAAAATCTGCATAGATTTATGACTAGTAATGAGACTGGATCAGTAATCACAAATCTAACAAAAAAAAAGCCCCGGACTTGATGGCTTCACTGGTGAATTCTACCAAATATTAAAAGGAGAACCAATACCTTTCTCAGACCTTTCCCCAAAACTGAAGAATAGGGAACACTTTCTAGCTCATTCTATGAGGCAAGCATTACCCTGATGCCAAAGCCAGATAAAGACACAACCACAAAAGAAGCTGATGTAGGGAGAGGGCACAGCTCAAGTGGCAGAGCGCGTGCTTAGCCTGTATGAGGCCCTGCATTCAATCCCCAGTCCCTCCATCAAAAATAAATAAATAAACCTAATTATCTCCCTCCTAAAAAACCAAAAAACAAATAAGACACCGATGTAACATACCACACAGGAATATGAAGGTGGAGAGAAACCCACAGGCACATGGCAATTGATGCAGAAAAAGCATTTGACCAAACTCAACACCTTTTTATGATAAAAAAAATTCAACAAACTAGGAATAAAAGGTAACTACCGCAATATAATAAAAGCCAAATATGAAAAATCCATAGTTAACATCATATTCAATGGTGAAAGACAGATTTTCCTCTAGAACCAGGGACAAAGCAAGGCGCCTACTTTTGCCACTTCTATTCAACATGGTGCTGTAAATTTTCGCCAGAGCAATCAGGTGAGAAGCAGAAATAAAAGGCATCCAAATTGGGAAGGAAGAAGTCTAATTATTTCTGTTCCCAGATTATATGATCTTATATGTAGAAAACCCTAAAGATTATACACACAAAAAAACCCTGTTAGAACTAATAAATAAATTCAGCAAAGTAGCAGGACATAAAGTCCATGTGCAAAAATCAGTTGGGTTTCTATGTACTAACAATGGTCAATCTGAAAAGGAAATTACAAAATCAATTCCATTTATAATAGCATCAAAAATTTAGAAATTAATCAAGAAGGTTAGATGTGTACAATGAAAATGCTGCAACATTGCTGAAAGAAATTAAAGAAGACATCAATAAGTGGAAATGAAGTCCATCTTCATGAGTTGGAAGACTTAATAATGTTAAGACGTCAATACCATCCAAAGCAATCTACAGACTCAATGGAATCTCTATTAAAATTAAATAAGAAATTTCTACTTTTACAGCAATAGAAAAGCCCACCCTAAAATTCATATGGAATCTCAAAGAACCCTGAACAGCCAAAATAGTTCTGTAAAAGAAGAACAAAGCTGGAGGACTTAATACTATTTGATTTCAAAACTCATTACAAAACTACAGTAATCAAAACAGTGTTTGCTAATGCTGTGACTAGCATGCAGATAGACATATAGACCAATGGAATAGACTAGAAAGACCTAAAATAACCCATGAATATATGGTCAAGTGAATTTTGATAAGGGTGTCAAGACAAGTCAACGGTTGGAAAGGACAGTGTTTTTAACAAACGGTGCTGGCCAAACTGAATGTCCGCATGCAAAAGAATGAAGTTGGATCCTTACCTAACACCATGTAAAAATTAACTCAAAATGGATCAAAGGCCTAATGTATATAAGATGTAAGACCCAAAGCTATAAAAATCTTAGATGAAAACATAGGGCAAAAGCTTCACAACACTGGATTTGGCAATGATTTCTTGGATCAGAACCAAAGGCAGTGGCAACAAAAGATAAATATAGAAAAATGGGACTTCCTGGAAATTTAAAAATTTTGTGCACCAGAAGACAATATCAACAGAGTAAAATGGTAATCTACAAAATAGAAGATATTTGCAAGTCAGTAAGAGATGAATATGCTAAGAACTCCTAAAATTCAACAACAACAACAAAAAAACTCATTAAAAAACAAAGGACTTGAATAGACATTTCTCAAAAGATCTAAAAATTGCCAAAAAGCTCATGAAAAGATGCTCAACGTCACTGATCATTCTGGAAATGCAAATCAAAACTACAGTGAGAACCAAAAAAAAAAGAAAAAAGAAAAAAGCCAGAAACTACAATGGGATGCCACCTCATACTCATTAGGATGACAACTACACACACACACACACACACACACACACACACACACACACGTAGTTACATAGTTACATAAAAACCAAACAAACAGAAAATATCAAATATTGGTGAGGAAATGGAGAATTGAAACCCTTGTGCACTGTTGATGGAACTATAAAATGGCACAGCCACTGTGGAAGACAGTAGAGCAGTTCCTCAAAAAATTAAAAATAAAATCACATATTATTCGTAACTCCATTTCTGGGTATAAACCCAAAGAATTGAAAGCCAGGGTCTCGAAGAGATATTTTTACACCCGTGTTTGTAGCAGCATTATTCATGATCACTGAAACGGAGAAGCAACCCAAGTGTCCATCAATGGGTGAATGGCTAAGCACAATGTGGTATATATACATACAATGGAATATTATTCTGCCTTTTAAAAGAGAATGTTCTCCGGGGGAGGGTATAGCTCAGTGGTAGAGTGCATGCTTAGCGTGCACAAGGTCCAGGGCTCACTTCCCAGTACCTCCCCCAAAAGAAATAAATAAATAAACCTAATTACCTTCCCCCACCCCAAAACAACAGCAACAGAAACATAAAGAAAGACATTCTGACACAGGGTACAACATGGCTAAGCCTTGAGGAAATTATGCTAACTGCAATAAGCCTGTCACAAAAAGACAAGTACTGTAGGATTCCCTTTACATGAGTTACTTATAGTTTATGAGTTAGTATAGTAACTATAGTTACCAGAGTTTATAGTCAAAATCATGGAGTCAGACATAGAATGGTGAATGCCAGAGGCTGGGGAGATGGACTGGGGAGCTATTGTTTAAAGGGTATAAAGTTTTGATTTTAAAAGTAAAAAGAGGTATTGAGATGTGTGGTAGTTGCACATGTTATGAATATATTTAATGCCACTGAACTTAAAATGGTTAAGAAAATAGAAGAGGAGGAAGAAGATTTTGTTTCACGGCCCTGAAAGCCACTTGCTGCATCATCCAAGAGGGCAGGATCCTGCTCTCAAGATGCCACAAAAGTCTTTTTTTCTTTCCCTGGGCTCGTCGGTGAGATACTTGGAAATAATCACCCAAGTTTTCCTTTAGAGTAAAGTCTTTAATTTCTTTGGGAAAAAATGTTCATATGATGCTAAGTAGGTTAGAATTAATGATGATGATGACTAAAACAGAAACCGAATGGGTCACAGTTGAAGGATGCTAGAGGATGAAGATATTATTTGGAAAACTAGGAAATAAAGATAGAGAATCGAGCACTTACCTTGCCTGTCCTACACATGCTGTATATCTGGGTGACCAAAAAGTAGGTAAGAGGAAGTTTTCTTTTTAAAGATGAATTCCTGCTAATACATGGAAAAGGAATGTTACTATCAGTTTTTGACCATATTTCAGCCGCCGATGAATTAATGAATGTACACATTGAATGTCAATGGTGCTCTCAATAAAAAGAGAAAACAAGATGTATTTTTCCTAGTGAAATTAACACAGCATCACCTAGGAAGTCTTCCAGCCAACAAAATCAAATCTGAATCTCATAAGGCCTCTCGTCAACTCTGAGTTCACAAGAAATACAGAGGACTGAGGAGCATGCTAAACCACCTCTCAGGAACTCAGCAAATCCAGACTGTGGGAAATAACCTGTTTCGAGAAAGAAAAAGCGGAGATGAAGGGGGACCTACAAACTCAAGGGAACTTGACAGTTATGTTAAGGAATCTTATTTTTGGATACTTACTTACTTATTTATTTATTGAATCTGTCACTGTCTTAATTTTTTTCCTAAATTAAAAAAATTGAAGTATAGTCAGTTTACAATGTATTAATTTCTGGTGTACAGCATAGTGATTCATATATATATATATATTCCTTTTCACATTCTTTTTCATTATAGGCTATTACAAGATATTGAATTGAGTTCCATGTGTTCTACAGTGGGACCTTGCTGTTTATCTGTTTTATATATAGCAGTTGATATCTGCAAATCTCAAACTCCCATTTATCCCTCCTCACCCCTTTTCCACCTGGTAACCACAAGTTTGTTTTCTATGTCTGTGAGTCTGTTTCTATTTTGTAAATAAGTTCATTTGTCTCATTTTTTTAGATTGCACATATGAGTAATATCATATGGTATTTTTCTTTCTCTTTATGATTTACTTCACTTAGAATAACAATCTCCAGGTCCATCCATGTTGCTGCAAATGGCATTATCTTATTCTTTTTCATGGCCAAGTAGTATTCTCTTGTATAAATATACCACAACTTCTTTATCCAGTAATCTGTCCATGGACATTTAAGTTGCTTCCATATCTTGGCTATTGTCAATAGTGCTGCTATGAACATTGGGGTGCATGTATCTTTTCTTTTTTTTATTTTTCAGTTTTATAAGGTAGAATTGTTACAATTTGACTGTACATATACAATATATTGCATGTAAATACATATACACAATATCCTGCACATATTTTTTAAAAATT
Source organism: Vicugna pacos (assembly GCF_048564905.1). Taxonomy (NCBI): domain Eukaryota; kingdom Metazoa; phylum Chordata; class Mammalia; order Artiodactyla; family Camelidae; genus Vicugna; species Vicugna pacos. The sequence goes on along the minus strand of NC_133005.1, from coordinate 43,203,856 downwards.
ACATATATGTACTGTTCAGTTTCTAAGAATATTTAGAGCTTTAGCTTTTTAAACTTACATAGTTATCAAAGGAATAAAGCCAACCACAAAATAAGAATTAATTCAAAAAGATTATCTTTTCAAATCAGAGTTCCCTCCTGATACATGCCTAGGAGTGGGATTGCTGGATCATATGGTAGCTTTATTTTTAGTTTTTTAAGGAACTTCCATACTGTTTTCCACAGTTGCTGCACCAGACTGCATTCCCACCAACAGTGCAGGAGGGCTCCCTTTTCTCCACAGCCTCTCCAGCATTTATCATTTGTGGGCTTTTGAATGATGGCCATTCTGACTGGTGTGAGGTGATACGTCATTGTAGTTTTGATTTGCATTTCTCTGATAATTAGCAATATTGAGCATTTTTTTCATGTGTCTGTTGGCCATCTGTATGTCTTCAATGCAGAATGCTTGTTTAGTATTCTGCCCATTTTGGGATTGGGTTGTTTGTTTCTTGTTATTAGCTGAATGAGCTGTTTGCATATTCTGGAAATTAAGTCCTTGTCAGTCACTTTATAGTAAGTCTTAAAGCTGGGCAGCATCAGTCCTCCAGCTTTGTTCTTCTCCTTCAATATTGTGTTGGCTATTCTAGGTCTTTTATATGCATTTTAGAATCACTATGTTGATATTCACAAAATAATCCCTGAAGTTTTCTTTGGATTGCAATGAATCTGTAGATCAAGTTGGGAGAAATTGACAACCTGACAATATTAAGTCTTCTTAATGTGGACTATCTCTCCATTTATTTAGTTCTTTAATTTCAATCATCAGAGTGTCATAGTTTCCTCATATAGATTTTTTGTGTATTTTGTTAGACTTATACCTAAGTATTTCATTTTGGGGGTGCTAATGTAAATGGTGTTTTTTAAAAAATCAGTTTCCATCTGTCCATTGCTGGTATACAGGAAAGCCATTTCTTTTGTATTTTAAAAGTGAATCCTGCAAAGTTGCTATATTCGCCTATTATCTCTAGGAATTTTTTTGTCAGTTCTTTTGGATTTCCTCCATAGATGATCATGTCGTTTGCAAACAAAGACACTTTCATTTCTTCCTTCCCAATCTGTACACCTTTTTATTTATCTGGTCTTATTGCATTATCTAGAAATTCCAGGGCAATGTTGAAAAGCAAGGGTGAGAGGAGACACCCTTCCCCTGTACCTAATCTTTGAGTTTCTCACCATTAAACATGATGTCAGTGGTGGGGGTTTGCAGATGTTCTTTACGATGTTGAGGAAGACTCCCTCTGTTCCTAGCTTACTAAGAGGTGTTTTGTTTTGCTTTGGTGGGAGGACATAATTAGGTTTATTTATTTTTATTTTATTTATTTTTCTAACGGAGGTACTGGGGATTGAACCCAGGACCTTGGGCATGCTAAGCACGTGCTCTGCCGCTGAGCTGTACCCTAACCACCACCACCCCTACCTGCACCCCACCCCCCGCAGCTTACTAAGAGTTGTTATCATGAATGGGTGTCTGATTTTCACAAGTGCTTTCTCTGCATCTGATCATATGATTTTCTTTTTTAGACTGTTGATGTGATGGAGCACACTAATTAATGATTTCTGAATGATGAACAAGCCTTCCTTGCATGACTATGATAAATCCCACTAGGTCATGGTGTATAATGCTCTTATACATCATTGGGATTTAATGTGCTAATATTCATTGAAGATTTTTGCACCTATGTTCATGAGAGATGTGGGTCTGTAGTTTTCTCATAATGTCTTTGTCTGGTTTTATATTAGGGTAATGCTGGCCTCACAGAATGAGTTAGGAAGAATTCCCTCTGCTTCTAGCCCCTGAAAGAGACTGTAGAGAATCAATATCATTTCTTCCCTGAAGATTTAGTGAATTTACTAGTGAACCCATCTCAGGCTATTATTTTCTATTTTGGAAAGTTATAAATTGTGGATTCAACTTCTTTGATAGATTTTAGGCTCATTCAAATTGTCTATTTCTTCTTGCATGAGTTTTGGTACATTGTATCTTTCAAGGAATTGGTCCATTTCATCATTATCAAATAGTTAATACTATTCCCTTCTTCCCATTTTAATGTCTACAGAATCTATAGTGAAGTCCTTGTCAATTTTATGAATCTTTTTGAAGAACCAGCATTGGCGTCATAATTTTCTCTACTGATTTTCTATTTTCAATTTCATTTCTTTTTAAAAACATTTTTGGGGGGGAGGTAATTAGGTTTACTTATCTATTTATTTTTATAGGAGGTATGGGGGATTGAACCCAGCACCTTGTGTATGCTAAGCAAGCACTCTACCATTTGAGCTATACTCTCCCACCTTGGTCACTTTAATTTCCTTTTCTTTTTCTATTTTCCTAATGTGGATGATTCAAAGCTTTTGAGAACCAGGTTAAGGGTTAGGGACATCATGCTAAGAGCAATGGTAGGCCCGATTTTTGATAAAGAGAATGACATGAATTTTCCTGCCTTCTAACATAAAATGGGCCCAAAGTAAGGGCACAAATGGAGTTTCCGGGTCAGCGTCTTTCTCTTTCTTTCTCCCCTGCCTTGGTCCCACCCAGCAAGGGACTGGGTGTGCGTAAGTGCAGACAGCCCAGCCCACACACCCGCACAGCCATACAAATGGAAGCACTCCATATTCGATATCTTGTAATAACCTTTAATGAAAAAGAATATGAAAACAAATATATGTATGTATCTGCATGACTGGAACATTGTGCTGTACACCAGAAATTGGCACATTGTAACTGGCTATACTTCAATTTAAAAAAAAAAAAAAGCACGCCAGAGGCCCGTTGCTTGTTTCTCAGTCCACTTTGGATGGTGAGGTTGAAAGAGCCAGGTAATAGGGTTGTCACCATCTGGGAGAAAAAAGGAAAATTTTGGGAGAATAAATCCAAGATGCAGATATCCACCCTCAATCTTTCCAGAGTGTTAAGAATCTCCATTAGATTCCCCTTTTGTGAAGCTATCTCATGTTGCGTTTCTGTTACATTTAACCAAATGAATCCTGACCAGTATATTCAAATGCCACTTTGATTACATACTAGATTTCCATACACTTGGGCCTGTGTCCAGACTGCCTGTTTTGTTCCCATGCTCTATTTATTTTATGTTTACAGTATTTAGAATATGTTTAATATCTGGTAGGGCCAGTCTTCTGTCAACCACCTCCATTCTCAGCATTTCCTTGGCTTTTCTTTCATATGATTTATTTTTCCAGGTGAACGATAACCTAATTTTGCCACTTTCAAAAGAGAGGGGTACTCTGACGTTGTATTCAGTTTAGAGGTTAAAGAAAATTGTCATTTTTAAATGCAGAGTCGTCCTAGCCAAACATAAGGAGTGATTTCATTTTTCATTGTCTCAAAATTTCCTGTATGTATTTCAGTAAAATTATGGTTTTCAGCTAATAAAATTCTGCCCTTGTTACATTTATTCTTCAGTATTTTATGAATTTTCTTGCTGTTTGATTGGGGCCTTTTCTTCATAAGTGGTTACTGTTAGAATATATATGCTGTAGACTCTGAGTCCGTTTATTCTGCACTTTTTGCACTGGGTGATTTTTTAGGGTAGATATAATTATTGCAAGAAATGGAGACTTGCTCAAAGTAATCACTGTGTGTGTGTGTGTGTGTATGTGTCAGGGGTGGGTCAGTTGAGTGGTGGCTGCAGGGGCTCCAAGTGTGGAGACGAGGCCGTCACAGAGGACTTGGAACTGGGCAGCCAGGAAGAACCAGAAGCTGTTTGATCTCCGTTATCTTGGAGGTCCTCTGCAGTCTTCTCACAGCTCCTTTGCTTACCTCCCCATCAGCTTCATTCACCCATCTCAGCTTTCGGGCTCCTCCAATGTGCTCTTGGTTACAAGTTCAGCTCCAAAGTGGTCCAGTTGCCCCCACGTGGGTTCCCTGTGATGCCTCTTCTCCAGCCCCCACCACCAGCTGGCGTCTTCAACGTGGTTCTGCCCTCACACCCCTCAGGGAAGAAATCTGATGGCATCGCCTCTCCTTTGTATGCCCAGCCAGCAGGGACCCTGCGTGGTCACCACGTGCCATTCCTCCTTCAGTCCACCGTAGCTGGGGGAATAGGCCCATCCGGAATTTTAAAATCACACACAGACACACATGGACACGCTCATCTCGGCAGATCCATTTCTGTTTCCTTTCCAGGTGGGGAGGGGGCCCAGCAGGCAAAGCTTCCCGCAGTCAGTGGAGCTCTCAGACATCTCCAGAGAGGGTGGGGAGCGCGGCAGTTAAGAGCGGGCATTCTGGAACCAGGGTGGGGTTGGGGTTCCAGGTCTCCGGGTTACCTGCCTCACAGCCAGGCACGTGGTATCTCCCTGTGCCTCAGCTTCAGCCTCTACAGATGGTGGGATTTAAAACAATGTAATGGAGCATAATCTAATTTAATTGTGTATAATTAACATGTAGTATTATATCCCATTATACACATTAATTATAATATATGAGATATATAAATAAATAGTAATATACTAATACATGTTAATCTAGATGATAGTATAATGTATATAATATATAGTGTAATAAATCATATGTAATTTAATAGGTAACATCACTTTAAATGATAACATATGATATGTTATATATAAATATAAATATGTAGTACTATAAAAGATAACCATTACTAATAGTCTATAATAAAATAAAATTTATAATGTAGCATAGTATAATATAAACCATGCATAAATTAATATATAATATTTCACATATATGTGTGATTATATAAACTATATTATATACACATATGTAATGATAGCATATGTTGTTAATAATCTATAATATAACATAACTCAAGTAGGATTTAAAGTTTCTTACAGCTTTCAAGAGCATTGTTTTGACAAGGCCTAGCCCAGAATAAGCACCCAGCAGGTATGAAATTTTGTTGCTGCAGCTGCGTAGTTTATAAGCAGCAAAGTGCCAGGCGGCGCCCGGCGCCCGGCAAGCACCCGTCAGCGCCGGCTTGTGCTGGTGCAGTTGCATAGTAGCTGAGCCTTAAGATGCTCGTGCCTGTGCTCGGTGTGTGTTAAGCTGATATTCCAGTATGCTTAGTACATCTTTTGGGGGTTTTCCTAAGCTGTACAGTCATATCCTCCACACATGATAACAGTGTTACCTTCTACTTCCTCACGTTTTTAATTCCAGTTATTGTCACCATTATTTTGTCTAATTGGACTGGAAGTGCAACTTTTGGAGCCAAATTAAATGACAGCGATGCGAGTAGACTGTGTTGTTGTTCCTGACTTCATGAATGTTGAGAGTACTTCTGGCCATTGGATCCGTTCACACACACAAGGACATTAAGCATCCTTTCATTTCTAGTCTGCCAAGGCCTTAACAACAACAACAACAACAAAAACTAAGAAGGGACCTAATGCTCCCAAATGCCTTTTCAGTCCCCACGGACTTGCTGAAGGTGTCTTCTCTTTTGATCCACTGAGAGTCAAACTGGCCAATTTCACGATGCGCATCCTTTGCATTCCTTCCCTAAACCCTCTTGCCGTGGTCTGGATCCTGTTTGCTATGATTCAGCTCATCTCTTACTTTGTAAAGAAGTATGTCAAGCATCAGGGTCAGGAGACAACGTATCAGGATCATTTTGGGAAGAACCAAACCAACCCAGAAGCCAGGGCAACAGGACAACATTCTTCTAAATGTTACCAAGTGGTTGAACCACCTTTGACAAACCCAAGCCCGCAGTGTGATGCAAAGGAAAAATCTGTCTGAACTGCTTATTTTGAGGACCTGGACAGAAGCAGACTCTCAAAACTCACTGAATTTAAACTCTTACAGTGAACGTCTGAGTCTCAGAAGGTGGACTGAGTTATACCTGGACAAGCCTTTGTCTTGATCAGATGCGTTAATTCTATGTCTGAATTCAAAACCCCTAACTGGGGAAAAAAAAGTGACTTTCAGGTTAAGTTTTTATGGGAGGCATGTAGGTGTAAAATAAGTCCTTTCTGATATAGAAAAAGAAGACAGCTTTTACTTTCAACACACAACGGTTTCATCTAGGGCGGAGCCTTGATCAGCTGAACTCAGCCCAGGCACATTCTGAGGACTTCTTGGTGTCTGCGCTGCTCTTCCTACTTAATAAAAATAAAAGCTTTAAGGCAAATGATAAGCTACTATTACCTTAATTTATTGCTGAAATTCTTATATTTGAACCTCTGTATGAAGACAATGGAAATGTTTATAGTTTGGGATGGAAGCAATTATGGAATTCCATATGGGGTAATTTGTCGATTGTGCAATGAGCTATAATTTTATGGGTAAAGGTTTAATGCTTTGTTACCATGTACTGTCATTTTGAATTTAACCTGTAGTACCTGCTGATTTTTAGATTTCCAGTTACTAATTAAGGAAAGGCCTCTTTTGTGAAATGCATTCACTTCTGCCTTGGATTCTTGTTCCTAGGGACAAATAAGAATTATTCTGGCTATTTCAGAAGAAGAGAAGGAGAAGGCGGGAAAACTTGAATTTTTCCTTTAAACTTTCTCTACCAGCAGTCTGATTGCTTCTTCACCTTTTACTACTTTTTGTTTTTAGAAGCCTCTATGTCTTTGATCTCCTGGTTTTTAGTGGCCAATCTATTTGTGATATGGGTACTAAAAAAGTTTTTGGTTTGAAAATAAGGAAAAAATTGTAGCACCGAGTTACCTGAACGAGACTCCATGGAAAGGTTCATCAAACTTAAGGAGCCGAAGACATTACAATCTTGAGAGCCATCAGAAAAATGTTGTCATGGGGACTCCGCCACAAGCCACTGTGATCGTCATTTTGGAATATATACATATAGCAAATTATGATGTTGTACACCTAAAACTAATACAATGTTATATGTCAATTGCATCTCATTTTAATAAATTAGAATAGAACAATGAACCCCCAGGGACTCATCATCCAGGTTCCACAAGGACCAACTCAGTCAGTATTGTTTTGCCTTTGCCTCTATCAGTGACGCGCTGGAGCCAGCTGGCTCTGTCTGCCAAGAACTGATTCTCTTCCCAGCTCCATGGGAGTCTGGAACCAACCGTGATGGGAGTACTTGCATCATGGAAACTGGCAAATACTAGAAATCAAGCCTTCCCTCTCCCCCCACCTCTGTGCTGGAGGAGCCTGTTGTTACGCAGTTACCAGCACACAGCTGCTCCGGCTCCTACCCTTGCCCCCCACCCCATTAAGATTATTTTGGGACATCAGATTATTTTGTTTCAGTGGGTACCCTTAAAAGATTAAAATTCCCTAAAGGATAACTCTACTTCCCCTGTCATGCATAAAAAAGTGAACACTTATTTTAAAAATATTGTCAAATATCCAGTTATGGTTCAAAGTTCCCTAATTTCATACTTTTTAGGAGTAGTTGGTTTGTTCAAATAAGAATTCCAAATAGGTCTATACATTGGGGATGCAATCAGCAAAATCTAAAATGTGGAAAACTCTAAGGGACAAACAACCCAGTTCCCTCAACAATTAAGGGGTGCAAAAAAGAGAAAGAGAGGAACCTGCAAATTAAATGCAATTTAAGAGTCACAAACTAAATGCAATGTGTGGGCCCTATCCAACCACTAGTTTACTGTGCTTTTTCTTAAAAACTTTATTGTTTTACCTTTTACATGCTAATTGATTTCCCCGATCTTTACTGAGGTGTGATTGACAATAAAAATGTGTATCTTTAAGTTGTACAGCTTGATATTTTAATATAGGTATAAACATGTATATGACCTGTTTTAATACATGTGTAATATATGTGTAATTGCGAAATGATCACCACGATCAGGGTAACCATCACCTCACATAATTACCATTTTCTTTCTTTTTTTCTTTGTGATGAGAACATATAAGATCTACTCTCAGCTAATTTCAAGTATAAAGCACAGTATTAACTACAGTTACGTTACTATACATCCAGTCTCCAAACTTACTCATTTGATGAACTGAAACTTTACTTCCTGGACAACCCCTGGCCCTCGCCCCAACCGCCATTCTATTCTCTGCTACTATGAGCCTGACTCTGTTAAATACCACATGTAAGTGAGATCATACAGTATTTGTCTTTCTGTGTCGGGCTTGCTTCATTTAGCATGCCATCCAGGTTCATCCATATTATCATAAATGGCAAAATTTACTTTGTTTTTAAGGCTGAATAATTTTCCATTGTGTGTGTGTGTGTGTGTGTGTGTATGTATTTATATATGTATGTATATATATGCAGTATTTTCATTATTCATTTGTCCATAGACAGATTTAGATGATTTCCCTGTCTTTGGCAATTGTGATGAATACAGCAATAAACATGGGAAAGCAGAGATGTCAAGATACTGACTACATTTCCTCTGGCAAATACCCAGAAGTAGGATTGCTGGATCATAAGGTCATTCTATTTTTAATTTTTTTTGGAGAAAACTCCAACTGTTTTCCGTTATGGCTGTACCAATTTACATCCCACCAACAACGTGCCAGGCTTCCCTGTTCTCCACATCCTCACCGATATTTTGTATTTTGCTTCTTTGATAACAGGCTTTCTAGTAAGTGCGAGGCGGTGCCTCATTGTAATTAGATTTGCATTTGCCTGATAATTAGTGATGCTGAATGCCTTTTCACGTATCTATCGGCCATTTGTGTGTCTTCTTTTGAGAAATATCTATTCGTATCCTTTGCCTATTTTAAAATCAGGTTATTTGATTTTTTGTTTTTTGCTCTTGAGTTGTGGGAGTTCCTTGCATATTTTAGATTTTAACCCCTTATCAGACACATGGTTTGCACATATATTCTCCCATCCCAGAGGTTGCCTTTTCACTCAAGTTGGTTGGTTGTCGCTGTGCTGATGTTTTTGGACTTAATGTAATCCCACTTGTCTATTTTTGCTTTTGTTGCCTGTGCTTCATATCCAAAAACATTATCACCCAGATTAATGTCAAAAGCATTTTCCTTATGTTTTCTTATGTTAGTTTTATGGCTTCAGGTCTTACATTTAAGTCTTTAATTCATTTTGAGTTGGTTTTTGTGTACAGCATGAGATGAGTCCACTTTCCTTCTTCTGCATGTGGAGATCTCGTTTTCCCTGTACCATTTAATCAAGAGACTCTCCTTTTCTCATTGGTACTCTTGTCAAAAGTCAATTGACCATAGATGTGTAGATTCACTTCTGGGCTCTCTATTCTGCTCCATTGCTCCTTATATCCATTTTTATGCCAGTACCATACTGTTTTGATTACTGTAGCTTGGTAATATATTTTAAAATAAGGAAGTGTGATGCCTCCAGCTTTATTCTTCTTGTTCAAGATTATTTTGGCTATTTGGAATCTTCTGTTTTTCCATGTTAATTTTAGAATTTTTTTTCTATTTCTGTAAAGAATGCCTTTGAGATTTTGATAGAGATTGCATTGAATCTATAGATCATTTTGGGCAGTATGGACATTTTGGCAATAGTCGTCCAATCCATGAACATAGAATGTCTTTCCATTCACCTGTGTTTTCTTTAATTTCCTTCATCAGTGTTTTTTAATTTTTAGTATACCAGTCTTTCACCTCTTTGGTTAAGTTTATTTCTAAGTATTTTATTCTTTTTCTTGCTATTGTGATGGAATTGTTTTCTTAACTTCCTTTTTGGATAACCTGTTGTTTGCTTATATAACTGCAACTCATTTTTATATGTTGATTTTTTTATTCTGCAACTTTACTGAAATCATTTATTAGTTCTAACATTTTTGTTTGTTTGTTGTTGACTCTTGAGAGTTTTCTACACATATAATCATGTCATGTGCAAACAGAGCTAATTTTACTTCTTCCTCTCCAATCTGGATGCCTTTCTTTTTTTTTTTCTTGTCTAATTGCTCTGGCTACAACACCCAGTACTGTGCTGAACAAAAGAGGTGAGAATGAGCATCCTTCCTTTGTACTGAAGCTTACAGGAAAAGCATTCAGTTTTCCCTACTGATTATGGTGTTAGCTATGGGATTTTCACATATGACCTTATTGTGTTAAGTTTCTTCCATACTGATTTTGTTGAGAGTTTTTATCATGAATGGATGTTGAACTTTGCCAAATAGTTTTCTACATCAATTGAGACAATCATGTGATTTTTATCCTTTATTCTATTAATATGGTGTATCACATTGATTGATTTGCACACGTTGAGCCATCCTTGCATCCTAGAGATAAATCCCACTGGTCATGGTATATGATCTTTTTAATGTGTCATTAAATTTGGTTTGTTAGTATTTTATTGAGGAGTCTTACGTCTATGTTCATCAGGAATATTGCTCTATAGTTTTCTTTGCTTATGGTATCTTCATCTGGCTTTGATATCAGGGTAATTCTGGCCTCATAAAATGAGCTTGGAAGTTTTCCCTCTTCTATAATTTTGGAAACATTTAAGAAGAATTAGTATTAATTCTTTGAATATCTGGTAGAAGTCATCCATGCAGCCATCTAATCCTGGGCTTTTCTTTGTTGGGAAGGGTTTGATTCCTAATTCAATCTCCTAATTTGTTATTAGTCCATTCAGGATTTCTGTTTCTTCTTGATTTAGTTTTGGCAGGTTGTATGTTTCTATGAATTTTTCTATTTCATCTAGGTATCCTCATTTGTTGGCATACAATTGTTCATAATAATGCTTTGATGTTTTAAAATTTTTTTCTGATGCAACTGTAGTGATGCTCCTGTTTCATTTCTGATTTTTAAAATTTGAATCTTCTCTTTTTTTTTCTTAGTCTACCTAAGGGTTTGTTGGTTTTGCTTATGTTTTCAAAAAAAAACTTCAAAAATAAAAATTTTTTGATTTTTCAAAAAATCAACAATAGTTTTTCTCCTATTGTTCTTCTATTTTCTATATGATTTATTTCTGCTCTAATCTTTATTATTTCCTTCCTTTTGCTAACTTTAGGCATAGTTTGTTCTTTTTCTAGTTCTTTGAAATGCAACGTTATATTGTTATTTGAGATCTTTCCTTTTTTTAAATGAAGGTATTTATCATTATAAATATCCCTCTTAGTACTGCTTTTGCTGCATCCCATAAGTTTTGGCTTGTATTTTCATTTTTGTTTATCTCAAGATACTTTTAAAATTCCCTTTTAATTTCCTCTTTGACTCAATAGTTATCCAAGGATATGTTGTGTAGTTCCCACATATTTGTGACTTTTCTCACTTACTGTTTTGATTTCTCGTTTCATCCCATTTTGGTTGGGAAAAATATTTGGAATGATTTTGATCATCTTAAGTTTGTTGACTTGTTTTGTGACCTAACAGGTCATTTATCCTGGAGAATAGTTCTTGTGCATTTGAGGATAACGTGTATGCTTTTGTTCAGCAGAAAGTTGTACATGTATCTGGATGGCCTGTGCGGCTTTGTGATCTGCTGTGTTGTTCACGTCAGCTGTTCTATAGAACATCCAGAAAGAAAATCAGTTTTTGAAAGGCTATTGATTTTTGCATGTTGGTCTTATAAATCTACTCTTTATAAATTCTCATTTTTTAGTAATTACTTTTCTATGAATTTGGGGGGGGGGAGTTATGATATTTAATTAAGTCATTTTTGATAAATAATAGTTACACTTCTCTCTTTCCAATTCTCAGATGTGTGATTGCTTTCTTTTCTCTAATGGAATTGGCTTATACGTTCAACACAACGATAAATAGTATGGCAATGTGAGGAATCCTTGTCTTTTTTGATTCTCATTCCTGACATTAGTGGGAAAGTTTTAGATGTTTCTCATTAACTAAAATGTTGGGTTTTGGAGAAAAATTTATTTTATATATATCAAATATATATATATATATAATAAAATAATATATTACATAAATATTAGCTACATTGACTCATCATATTAAGGAAGCATCTATTAATCAGTGTTTTATTGAATTTTTTAAAAATATAAATGGGTAATATGTTTTGGCAAATATTACTGTTTTGCTAATATTGAACCAACTCTGAATTCACAGAATAAATCTCACTTAGGCATGATGTATTTTTTAAATCTAATATTGGATTCTGCTTGTGTATATTTTAAGATTCTCACAGTGCTATTCATAAAAGACATTGGTCTGTAATTTTATTTTCAGATGTAATCTTTGGCATATTTTAGAATCATGTTATACTTCATAAAAATAATTTTGAAATCTTCCTTTGGCTATATGCTGGAATAATTTAAGTAATGTTGGAATTATTTGACTTTTGAAGGTTTAGTAGAAGTCCCCTAGAGAACTACCTAGGTCTTGTGCCTTTTTCCTTTTTCTCATTAATTAAAAAAATGTTAATATAATATACCTACTGAAAACTGCACAAATCATAGATGTACAGTTCAATGAATTTTCCCAAATGAAATACATTTGTTTCATCAGCATTTAGATCAAAAAACAGACACTGGTGCCCCAGAAGCCTCCCTCCTGTGTTCTTCACTCGCCAACTTCCCTCCCAAGAACCTGGACCCCTTTAGTCCTGGTGCTTTCTAACTAGGCTCTGTTTTTCCTTTCTCTTTTTCTTTTGTCCTGTGTTAACTGGTCTGCTTAGATTTTCTGTCTCCGGTGGGGTCAGTTTTGATAAACAATATTTTCCTGGACAATTACCTATTTTGTGTAGGCTTTCAAACTGATTTACATAGAATTATGCAAATTAGTCTCATAACTTGAAAGCTTTTTCCCTGTTACCTTCTTTAATCCTTAAAAACTATGGGTACTGGGTGTATCACTCTAGATGCTCCATCAAGGTCCATGCAACAAATAATTATAAATCCGTGTGTGTATAACAGTGTTATTGAACAGACACTTTTCTGTCTGTCTGTCTAGCTCGCTAGCTATTTATCTAGCCACGTAACCATCCAGGTGTCTATGCGTATGTCCCACGGTGGAGAGAATGGAAGAGCATCTACAACGTATTTACATTCCTCATGAAAGAGTTGGCTGGGCTGTCTTTTCTTTGTGCCTTGGACTAAGACATAATGCCGTTCTGCAACCAAAGAGAACCCAAGAGAATTGTGGCAGCATTGGCCCTGCCGTTGTTGAGCTGTTAAAATAACACCAGGAACCACCTACCTCCAGAATTCTTGGTAAGTGAGAGACAGAAGTCTCTGAGCCACTGCAAGTCAAGGTTCTGTTATTTGCAGCTGAATACATTCCCAGCTGAAATAAAGAATAAGATAGGCAAATCCAGAAAACTCTAGCTGTTCCCAGTGTATAAATGTTTAACCACAGGAAAATTACTGTAGCAATGTCAAATTCCCCAACTCTAAATTAGGAATCTGGATAGCAATTCCTCAGATGAAGCACTTATTGCATGGCCTTTTTAGTGTAACCATGGTTAAAAGCATTGCATAAATTATTCACAGTGTTTTAGATACAGTTTACCTTTTTCATGTTTGGATAGTGGGATACAGGTTGGGTACATCTGGTAACATGATAGGGTGTATCCTCCTATGGTTTCAAAAGGATTAAATGAGAGAATCCACATACAAGGGCCTGGGACAGTGCCTGGCACATGGTAAAGTGCTCTGAGTTAACTATAATGTTTTAATAATCAATATTAATAAAGAATTGTGATGTTGGCTACTCATACTTAAATGACTAGCTCCTTCTCATCCTTTGCATTCCCATTGGAAAAGTCACCTCCTCCGAGAGGCCCTTCCAGGCTATTCATTCCATTTAAAGTGGAATCCCTCCCCACGTAGCTCTTGTTCCCAACCACTCCCATACTGTTTGTCAGCCCAGAGACCTTGTCATCATCTGTAATTCTTTTGATTATTTATTTGGTAAAGGTATGTCTTCCCTGATAGAATATAAACCCCATGAGAACAGAATTCCCAGTGGTTGGCATAGATTCGTATTCTCTATAGATTTGTTGAACAAAAAGACGACCAAAAATGTCCAAGAAACCATTATGGTAAGAGAATGTCATTTGACATAGAAAGGCTGTGCGCAGCGGCCGTTTCTTTTGGTATAATTTTGCCTACATTTAAATTAAAGTGAAGGTGGGTAAAAATTCTGCCCAATTCTAGGCCTTTTTCATAGTATGCCTCATCAAGGGGCTTGGTAGTTTATTATTACTATTATTATTAAAGTTTTAAATCTCTATAGATGAAAGAATAGTTATTTGTAATGTTTGGCCTATACATCTTTACGAAGTGTGGCACAAATTGTTACCTTCAGAAAAATATAAGTTGTTTTGCATTTGAATAGAGATGTAAAATTCTGCTAAAAATTTAAAAACGAATTGCTTTTTTGTAATCAAATAGATGAAATTCATAAATTTTTTTGGATTTCTGAAGATTCTAGAATTTAATTTTTTAATCATTTTTAAAATTTTATTTTTAAAGTGGCAGTTTTATTTATTCTTTTATTTTGGGAGGAGAGGTAATCAGGCTTATTTACCTATTAATGGAGGCACTGGGGACCCAACCCAGGACCGCAGGCATGCTAAGCATGCACTCTGCCACTGAGCTATATCGTCCCCCGGTCCTAGAATTCAGACTTTGAAATAGCCCTCTAAAAGTTACCTTTGGTACTGGGTCAAAGGGAAAATGGAAATGAAAATATTTTATTAGAAGAGACGAATCCTGTGGACGAGAAGGGGCCCGCAAACAGACCGGAGTGGCCGGAGGTGAGCCGGCGCCAGCCTCCGAGCTGCGGGAGGGCAGGGCTGCGGCCGGCGCCCTTCTCCGAGGCCCGGGGCCCCTCCCGCCGCGCCACCCGCTCACTGCCCCCCGGCCCCCCGGCCACGGAATCCCGCGGAGCCACGCAGGCTTTCCCGCTGGGGGCGCGGGCCACGGCCTCCGACGCCCGTGGCCCCCTGGGCCCTGCTGGCCCGCGGGCCGCGTGGCGGCGAGGGCTGCGCGGAGCAGGTGGCGGGGGCCGTGGCCTCGCCTGCCTTCCCTGAGACGTGGCCGCGAAGGCTGCCGGCTCTGAGCGGCAGAGAGCGAGGGCGGTTCTGGGGAGTCCTGTCCCCCGTGTGAACAGTCTGCGGGCTGAGAATTTGTTGTCTAATTTTGACGGCTACGCGGCCACCACCTTCCTGGATCGCTCAGAGAAGGTTCCAGAATTTCCGTGCGCGCAGGGTGGACAGGCGGCCATCCTGGGACTGGTGTCAAACCTCTGTTTTCCGTTAGCCCTTTGTGTGGTCTGGTGGTCGTTGCCCGGATTTTAGTGAGTTGTTCATTGGGAGTATTTCCGGGGGTTATGGGAATTTGGGGGCTGGTCCTTGGGCTGTATTTACACAGCAAGCACTCATGTAGGTCTTGCATTTGTTTGGGGGGGGTCTTATGTTGATTGAAGGGGCTTTTTGAGTGTTGTTTTGTAACTAAATGTGCCTAGTAAGCACAATTTTTGTCAAAATGGATGTTATATAGGAAGCTTCGGGAAGGTTTTTGGAGATGGAGAATTTGCTACTTTTTCTGCCCTCTGCGGGGCGTGTTTTGCTCATGTCTATGCTTGAGGATTAATTGGCTGAGATTAATTTAATCTGGGAAATAGAACAGGAAGTAGATTTTTGGCCTGAATTATAGAATCAACTTGATTGATGTCCCATGGGGCCAGTTTCAAAGGATGCAGTGGTCAGTGGTAGAGGCAAGCTGATCTCTCCCACCCCTCCAGGGAGCCACACCATGAGTGGTCACAAGCTTAAGGGATGAGCCTGGGGGTGAAGGACTAGGGAGTCCAAGTGGACCTCAGGTCCAGCCACTATCCAGTAAGGATTTAGAGTTTGATGTGGGGCCCCCAAGTGCGGATGGCCACCCCTTACCCCAACAGTGGTGGATTGTTTTATTTGAATTTTACTTAATTATGAGTGAGGTTGCATAGTTTCCCCAGTGTTATTTGTACCTTTTAAAAAAATGCATGTTCATGTACCTTGCTTATTTATTGTGAAGAACTCTTTGCTTATTAGAGAAATTAACCCTTTGTTAGATTTTTCCCTAGGCTCCACCCTCACCCTCATTCATATTGTTTTATATGTGATTTTGAGTTTTGTATAGTCCTCCCCCACCCTCTGTTTTTTGGATCTTAGGTCATGCTTAGAGAGGTCTTCTAGAACCAAGATTTAAATTGTAAAAATGGCCATTTTTGAAGTATTATTTTATATTTAATCCTATGTTATTGGCCCATATTTAGTTCATTTGGGTATGGAATGAGGTAGGTAACCCACTGAAAATTTTCCCCAAATCTCTACACCATCTTTTTAATTTGGTAGCTTTGTACCAGTTTCTCCCTGCCCCTCCCCCATCCCCAGCTTTACTGAGATATCGTGGACAAAATTATAAGATATTTAAAGTATACAATGTGATGATTTGATCTGTGTACACATCATGTACCATTTCTTGAATAACTCCACTTTTCCTGATTTGAAACTACGTTCCTAAATTCCTCCCACCTAATTGAGTCCCCATCTTAAAGATGAACAGAAAGCCAAAAATCTACACATACCTTGGGGATACTCTGGGTGAACAGGCACACTGTGTGACAGTATGTAAGGGTACGCATTGGTCGGATCTTTGGTTAGGGCAGCAATGATCAAAGCATAGGATTTGTGGATGGGGCTTAGTGATTTTTCTATGGTGCACGGTTTCGGGAGCAGGACAGGGTGGACATTTTGTATTGTCTGGAAATTTTTCAGAAACCCAAAGATTAGGTCAATAAAAAACATGAGTGGCAAGATTTTTATACTTGCTTAAAACCCTGGGGCCTTGTTACCTCAACATGGGGGCCTACCAACTTATGATGCAGTCAAAAACCTGAACAATGGGTGTCTTCTCGAAACCGCAAATAATTCTCAGGAGTCACATCTTTTGCTCACATTTAATTTTTATTTTGATTTTTTTAATGCTGCACAACACAATATTTATTCCATTTGTTTCATTTATTTCATTTATTTATTTCTGTTTGCTGCTGTTATTTCATTTACTTAAAGAGAGAGGGAACGTTTGTGGCCTTTTTTTCTTTTTCTGTAGGCCGCCTTAAGCTTTCTAAATTTGGAATATCTAAGCAAGCTGAAGGGTACAGGGGGTTCCGCAAGATCGCCGTGGGGAAAGGACAGGTGGCTCTGTTAATCATGCCCTATGGTGGGTGATCAACCGCGTGTACAATTACGTTTTACTTTTAATTAATTGTGCTTAAGGCCTTAATTAAATTTGGAGGTTCCCTTCTTAGAGCAGCTCATACTGACGGAGGTGCATGCGCTGGATGATGTCACGGCAGTCGTTGAACACACGGCGGATGTTCTCTGTGTCCACAGCGCAGGTGAAGTGAGGGTAGCAGTAGTGGCGCCCATCTCCACTCGCAGTGCTGATTCTCTGTGGGGCCAACGGAAGGGGGGGCGGTCAGTGCTGTGTGCAGTGCCTTCCCCTGTCGCCGGCGGCCCCATCTAACAAAGGCTGCCCCCCAGTTCGTGCCTTTGTATGTTAAAACAACCCGACCAAAGGGGCACAGAGGCTAACCGAGGAACTGGATAGTTTACTCCTCCAGTTTAGAATTAAGTAAATTTACACCCCTAAGGGTAAGAGAACAGACTAGGCAAAGAGAGAGACAGAGTCCCTACTCACCAGAAATTCATCTCGAATGAAGTACTTGGCCCGGGTCACGCGTGGGTCCTCTCCGGGCTCGGGAGTCGCTGCAAAGAATGTAAAAATTTTGTTATTTAAGTCATTAAAATGAGCTTTTTTCTTTTGGCTCCCCCTGCAGACCTCCTATAGTGTGGTGGTGGGGAAGAGGGTTCTGTTCCTGGAGCTGCTCATTTAGGTGGTTTTTTGAAATTCAGAGCAGAAACTTTTAACATATGCATGATTCCGTAAGACCAGTGAGCACCGATCAACTGCAGAAGGCTGTACATACCATCCTCAGGAGTAGTGTAGCGAGCAAATTCTGGAAAGTAGTCCTCAATCTTCGATTTTCCCGCAAGGACTTTCTCAGCCAGCAGATCTTGCTTGTTGAGGAACAGAATCACAGAGATGGTGCGCAGCCATCTAGCAAAGAGGGACACAGGGTTAATGCCCAGGAAAAGAAAGCATTCTTCCTGCAAGGGGTTTGAGATGGTTGCACAAGGACTGGCACAAGATTCTCTTCTATGAACAGTGCAAATATGTAGGGCCATGAGAGGGGTGTGTGTTTGTGTGTAGGGGGCAAACGGGGGGGGGGGGTGTCACTGCACAAACCTGTTGTTCCAGATGCTCTTGAAGAGGTTCAGAGCCTCCTGCAGGCGGTTGGTCTGATTGTCCTCCCGAATGACCATGTTGTAGCTGCTGCTGGCAACCACGAAGATGATGGCAGTCACATCTTCACAAGAAAGCAAAAGCATTACATGTTAGAAGTGAAAATGGTCCTTAACGATTAAAAAAGCAAAATGTCCTCGAAGTGCAGAGACACCCAGGGCTTCCGTACCATTGAAGCATTGGATCCATTTGCGGCGTTCGTCACGCTGGCCACCCACGTCAAACATGCTGCAGGAGAGAAGGAACACCTGGTTACTGCAAGGGCTAACACTGGTCCGTCACCCTCACTGCCAGTGGGAAGTCACAAGATCTGGTTTTGTTTTGTTTTGAAAAAAGGAACCCATTTACTTACTGGAAGTTGACTTTGTCCACCTGGAACTTGGTCTCAAAGATTCCAGAAGTCAGGACACGGCAGCGGAGCAGATCCTAAAACAAAGCCCTCGGTCAACAGATCTCACCAAAACCAACCAAACTGTTGTTCATAATCACCAATCTGGAGTGGAAATCTTGACTAGCTTGGAAAGAGGGCTCGGGTCCTCTGTGTGTGCATACCTGGTCGCTGGGCACATAGTCAGCCTGCTTGATGACGTCAATCTTGTCCAGGAAGCTGGGAGGAAAAGAAGGACACAGGGTGACCACACACTCATGCCAGTTTGCTCCCTGGATTGTCTGAGTTGCTCAGAAAGGGTATCCCTTCCTTCTACTTTTAAGAAGGGGCCCTTTTGGCCCTCACCACACTGAACAGGAAACAGACACAAAATTCCCTTCCGTTCTGCTTGGTCCATGAAATACAACAGTCCAGATACGAAACTGAGTTTTTAAAAACCCTCACGGCCGTCCAGGGTACAAGCCCTTACTCTTGCAGGGAGCGCACACAGTCCAGGCGCTCGGGGCCTGCGGGGCTGGCCTCGGTGCGCAGAGAGCTTTACAGGGAAAAGCAGTGTTGTCCCCTCCCCTCTCCACAGCCCTGTTCCCCAAGCAAAAGTAACTTGTGTTGCTGGACGAGACCCACCTTAGGAAAAATAACTTTGGAAATAACTTAGGAAAAGATTGGACTAATTTAATTAATATGGAAAGTTAGTGTTAAAACCAGCTTTTCTGGTGGGGGGAAGGGGGCTTAGAATTGTTTTAAAGTGGGCTACCAGAACAAAAAAATCACAAAGAGAGAAAAGTCTATTTAAAGAAATTCTATAAGTTTTTTTTTTCTTTTCTCCTTCCTTTTTACCAGTTTAGTTAGTCTGGCTTAGAGGATATACTAACTTGCCCAATCAGTCTTACATTACAGCACCAGTCCAGAAATAGCTCCCCAGCCGCCCTGGCCTCCAGCACGTTGCCATGGCAACAGAACCACAGTTCTATAAATAGATCATCAGCACCAAATCTTGTGAGAGAGACATCTGGCGTGGGGCCAGCCAAAGCCCAGCTCCACAAATGAAAATAGGCACCTTAAGAAATGGGCAAGGTACCAGCACCTCAACTGTACCATAAAGACAGTTAAACCCGAGAGGGGCTGGTCACTGCAGGGGCAGGGCCGTTTTAATCATCTGGCTGGGGAAGACATTTTAAAAGATTCAAACTCTGTTCTCTTTTTCTTGGAGTTTCCTTAAAACTTTCCATAAACTGTGCAAATGCTGCCACTTTCAGATAAAGTTGTAGGAGTAATTCAATGTTGTTTTAAAAAAGAAACTTTTAAATGGTGTGAGATTAAACAAACAAAAAAGCTGGCAAAACTGTTAATTAACAACGTTGTTCCACCCTGCCCCTTTCCAGAGCACTCAAAGCTACCACAGTTAAACCCTCCTCATCTGGTACCTGTGCTTCTGACTTGGATCCAAAATACAAAAGGCAAACAATTCCAGGATTTCCATTTGTTCTGCGTTACTATAATTAGCACTTCCAGCTTTAAGCTCAAACTTTTGAGAAAATCAGGGACTTTGTTGAAGAAGGGGTGGGGGCTGGGGTCACAGGGACTGGCCAAGATGGACTGTTTTTCTGTTCGTTGAAAAAATACACAAATTTGCTTGTATGTGGAAACCATGAAATAACTATGTATGTGACAGTTGAAAATAATCAAATGCACTTCCTATGGGAAAGCGGGGCCCGGGAAAGATAAATTGATAGGTTTCACAGACCCTCACAGGAGCATTGTGATGTGCAGATAACGTGAGTGTGGGGAGCTTGCTTTCTGTTTGCTGTTTGAGAGCTGCTACCTCTTCCTCCCCACTGTTTATTCAAGCGGTTTTCACAATCAGTTCCCCAGGCACGGGGTTCTCAGTAATGCCATTTCAACTTTCTGCGGGCCAGCCTGGTACCTTGTTCCTGGTTACTTAATATTTTCAATAGCAAAACTGTTTCCTGCATTTCAGTTACTTACATCAGTGAGGCTGGGACCTCACAAGTATCTATTGCTTTCCCCCTACCCCCACCCCTGGGCTCATGAAAGACAGCGCAACTTCAGAATATCGTAACTGAGACCACTTAGTACACTTGTGCAGCATCAACAAACAAACGGTATCTTTAAAATTTTTTATGGCTCTGCACATCATGTATTTGCTGTATTATGTACAGGATAAGGAAGGTCATAAACTGTTTAAAAGGCAGCTTCCCAGCTGTGTGTTATCACGTCCACTGGAAGAGAGTCTGTGAAGGGACAGAGCAAGGACCCCAGGGGAGGAGGCACCCTTGAGTTAAGGCCCAGTGTCAATGATAAATGCGGAGAGGAAATGGAGTTCGACACAACACCCAACTCCAGGTGAACTAGAAATGCCGGATTCCAGCAGCTACTGTGGTCACTCACCTGGCAGCAGAAACAGCGAAGCAAGTATCAGCCACCAGGGGTGGGGAGGCATCTTTTTGTCCTCACTTCTCCTCTTTGTTATGTTTTTGAATTACAGCAATAAAATATAATATTTCTACATCATCCAAAGTGTGAGAGCTGCCCTATCTTCCTAAATGCTCAGAGGTCAATTCAATTAATTACTTCAAGTTAATTAATTTTGAGCATCACTTTATTGCAAGTAATTATCATTTTGCTCTAAAAGGCACTCATTGTTTATATAAAATAATGTCACTGCACTAAAAAGTGCAATTAAGGGCTTTATAAAACAAATTAATCAGACTAGAACTTTCTAACTGCAGGTGGGAATAACTGGCTGGCTTCTATGAAAGGAACTCATTTGCAAGTAACTGGAAAAGCGAAGTGGAGGTTTTGAATTATCTCCTCCGTGCACATATTCTGTGCACGGATGCGGAGGTGAAGTGACTTACTACTGGGCGCAGTCAATCAGCTGGTACTCGTTGGAGCGCTCGTAGCAGGCGCGCACGCCCTCATCCTCCCACAGCGCCTTGGCATGCTCGTAGAATTCCTGAAAGTGAACCCGAGAGAGGTTTAAAGACAGAGCTCCACCAAGTCCAGTGGGACCGCAGTTCACTATGGGACTGACACTAGGTGATTCCCAATTTGGGGCCAAATTAAGGAATCAATGATCGTAAAGGACTTGCGTTCAAGGTGCTTAATGTATTCAAAATACCCAACCCAGCTGCGCATTAGTGGTCTTGGGTACTTGTCCTCCTGTCTTTTTGGGGGTGTGGGCAGGGTCAGAGTAAACTATTGAATAACTTTGTTTCTTCGCACCATTGCTTATAGAGGAAGACCACAGGCTAATTAGGAGGACGGGTCGATAAACGATTTGATGTCATGAAAACAGGATTATTTCCATTTGTGAAGATGTGGGAAATTTCCTTCCAGGAAAATGTGGATTTTACCAAAATACATGATGGTTGGGAATTGGTGGCAAACTTGGCCTCGTTCGTGCCTGTCATTTTGGGAATGGTTGTCACAGGAAGAATCAAAAGAGCAAATGGGCCCTGTGTGTGTTTTAAATTGCAGGAGGTCACGATTCACATTTCATCTGAATGTGAGAACATTCCTAATTATGCAGGGCAATCTCCCCTTACCAGGAAAGAGGTTTTTCCCTGTAACGTGAATTCAGCGAGGGAAGGATGGAGAGTAGGCAGAACGTCAAGTCAGCTAACAGGAGGAGTAAGGAGGGCTCGCTGTCCTGGGGGGTTTTTAATAGGCTGCCCTTTTTTTTCTCCTCCTAGCAGAAATATCGAAATTTTTTCTGTTTAAAAAAAAAATCTACCTAGCTGTACTGATTAATGCTACTTCCTTGCTAGCAGAAGTTTGCAGCCAAACCCATTTAAAATATACAAACACAAATTCCCACGAAGGCCTGACAAAGGGCAACAATAACGCATTGTTTTCGCTGTAGACAAGTCTTTTCCTTCTGGGCCTTATAAACTCTCTCCTTTTCCCATCTTGTTTCCCGTTCCTCTCTCACGAACTATTCTTCCTCCACAAAGGGGTCGAAACATATATGCCTGGGCCCTGGGCGGCTTTGTGTTCCCTAAAAATAGTTCTTTATGGAGCAGACAGATCTTTGTAAACAGTGCCCTGCACACCCTCCAGGGCCTGCGGAAGACACCACCTGAGTTATCAATTAGGTGGAGTCTTTTCTCTGACTTCTTTTGGCCCAAGGCAAGGGCTGATTTTAGAAAAACTTTGGTAAAGATTAAACGGCAAGTCGTTTAACGTGAGAATGCCTTCCACTTGTTAGACTCAGAGCTGGCACTTCATTTCTGATTTTCTTGGTATCTGAGGAGACTCAGCTCGCTGGACAATTAGCCTTTGTGTGCCATGCGTATTAGCAGCTCTGTTTGTCGTGAGATATGTAGGAGAGAATAATTAAGGCTGCCATAACTTGAGACTTTTTCCCTTTTAGAAACATAGTCTAATAAAGTAAAAATTGTGGTACTGAGCTTTGATGTTTACTTGTGGGGATGGGTGAGCCAAGATTTACCAAGGGGTGATAGAATCTGGCTCATCCATCTTGACCAAAGCCCTAATGATGATGATAAAGATGATGATTACTTGTTTAAATGATAAGGACTCTTATGGGGTTAACTTTTCCCTGATGGTCAGTATCATGGATATGTGTTTTGCTGCAAAGTGTGGCTTCGACTCAGGTCTAGGGGGTGTCCTTGAGGGTTATTTGTGTAGGGCAGGGGGCTTGGGGTTAGCTTACGGGAGGGAAGTCAAAGTCAGGCACGTTCATCACGCTCAGAATGTAGTCCACTCTGAACTGGTTCTCCGGGTTGGCCAGCTCCACGGGGGGCACCAGGTTGCTCATGGCGGCCACGATGGTCTGAAAACGACGGAGTAAAGCAGTCAGGGGGCAGCACTGTGGGAAAGGGAGGCTCAAAGAATGACTCAAAAGACCAAGCACGTACTTCAATGGCCTCCTTCAGGTTGTTTTTGATGTCCTGCACTTTGGTGGCCTTCTCACTACAGTGGGATTGAAAAGAAAAAAAGAATCATATTGCATCATATAGACTAACAGTGTCGCTTCAATCACGATATTCCAACTAAAATAGTATTCTGTTCTTGAAGGAGCTGTGGGCTCAGATCTGTGCAGAGGTTGGAGGTTCCTGAATAAGGGTGGTTTCAAATGATAACCTCCCAGATTGTGTCCTGAGGACACACCCCCAACTGGGGCAGGTCACCATTGGCATCTAGGTAATGATCAAGGCTACTGTACCAGAAGTCAGGCCGGGTGCACTTACTATTCAGATGCGCGGCCCTTCTCTGGAAGCCCTCATCGCTTCCTAAAAGGTTCTTGGAGGCCCTTGTCAGCGACCTGCGTGGGGGTGGGGGGGGGAGTGTGTGGTTGTCAGGGCTTGGCAAGGAGGTTCACGGTGTGCCCTGGGGCTGCCCCAGTCCCTGGCTTGGTATTAGGGAGCCCATGAGTGCAGGTGGTGGTGCCGACTACAGATCGGACGGCTTTTCACCTCTGCTCATGGTATTTAAATAGTTCCTGCGGGTCTGTCACTGCAGACAGCAGCAATGGCTGACACTCCTAGTTAACGTTAGCATGCGCTCGTCCCTGGACATGAGTAAGCTAAGATTCTGCCCCCCCCCCCCCCGAGTCTTTATGATCTGGGACTTAGGGAGAGGGCTGCTGGGGGTGGGGTGGGTGTGGCCTACGTCGCGTTAAGCAGGGGTTAGAGGTTTGGCTGCTTTCTGACTTTGAGTTTGACTGGGAGGTACAGGACGGCTGTGAGGATTGATTTACATAAGTAAAGGCCACACCCTTCAGCTCTGGGGTCCCCTGACTTTTTTTTTTAACCTGTGTCTCTCAGAAACTGTCCTTCATCAGGGGCAGGCCAGGGAAGATTTCTGAGTTTGTGTTTTTAGGGTTGAGAGAGGGCCTCTTGCTTGGGGTATAAATCCCGCCACATCCATTGTCCAGACGTCACCTCTTGGTTTCCGAGGGAGGGGGGCGGTGAGCCCACAGGAGGACGCGACGACTGTGTATTAGGCCCGGGACGTGACAGAAGGTGCTGTCCTCACAAGACAAGGACACTGAGGCTGAGACAGGGAGAGTCCAAGCGACAGAGGCAGAAGGGACAGAGCTTATGTTTTCCTTGCTGTGAGTTTTAAAGATCTCTCAAGATCCCCAGTTTTGAAGTATTCCCTCGGTTGATTCACCAAGACTCGTGGAATGGAGGTAGAAATTAAACACGTCACCCCTTGGGGGGTAGAACAGGACTGGACACGAATGCAGATGACACGCGGGGCGGGGTTAACGGCAAGCACCGCCGGCAGGGCGGTCAGTGCGGGGAAGTAGAGCAGGTGGCTCTCCATCTCCAGGTTGGGGTACAGCGTGGGGGGATGTCACGTGCTCGCCTGCTACAGCTCCACCCCCTCTTAAAAGAACCTGGTCTTTCCATCTAATCCTTTCAAAATTAGTATTTGCATAGTTATTTACTGAGGGGTGGGCCCTCGTTTTCTGAATGGTCTCATTTCATCGCTTTTCCCGGGTCAACCCTCCTGTTCACTGGACCTCTGAGACCCAGGATCCTTTCCTAGCGGAATCAGGAGCTCGTTCGGAGGTGCTATTCTCATCAGCTGCGTGTATTTTGGGGTGGGGGACGTCAGACGGCACCGGGAATCCCCTCACCCGTTTAGGTGCTGCGGGGGTCAGGAGAGCTCCCGGCGTGGGTGAGCTGCAAACCAGGAGTGTGGGACTCGCGCCCCCAGACTCTCAATGCAACCGCCCTCTGGCTGCAGGGCTCGAGCCCCGCCCCTCTGTGCAACTGTTCTGCTTCGTACGTGCAGAATCGAAGCTGGTTTCTGAAGTTAGGAATGACGTTTGGACCTTGCCCAGGTCTACATAAGTTATTCAGACGCTGGAATTTTAAAAGGACGTGGTTTGCCCCTTATGTTCACTCATAAATTCAAATTTAAAACCCCATAGGACAGATCCACTCCATTCATTAAAAACAGGCTCCGTTTCCATGGTAACGAGCGCCATTAACCTTTGCTTTTAAGGTCCCACAATAGTTAAAATTAGATACGTCCGGGTATTTAATACCCAAATGAACACCCAGAAAGAGAAGTTATTTCCAGAAACCAGGTTCTTTCATTCAGTTTGATATTTTGGTCTAAGTAGTAGTATGATAATTGGAAAACTTCCAGTCTTCAATACGGATATTTTGAGAACGTATTCAGTATTCATCTACGGACGTGAATAGGTGTAGGAGTATATCAAGTATAAAACAGCTAGAATAGAAGTCTAAAATCTAATTCGGGCGTGTAATACTAAAACATAAAATTCCTCCATTGAAGCAATTACTATGTAGATGGAGATATTATACTGGGGGCTGGCAGGTTTATCATAATTTCTACTATCGCTTAATGAATTTGACGTTGATGGTGAAATCCAGGGAAAATTCCTGAGACGTCTCCAAATACTTAATAATTCTGATGGATTGAAAAATGGGGGCTGGAAGTGTTCAGGATATTGTACCCTCCACCCCCCACGTATAGAGACTAGGGCTGCTCTGTATGTTGGGGTTGGGTTTGAATTTTAAGAGCTACGTCCCCCACCCCCATTGGGCTGAGTGTTAGGGGAGGACTACAGAGTACTAAGTTCTGTGCCTTTTTATCTTCGTGCTTTTTTGTGTGGGAAAAGACAGACAAAAGAAGAAAGACAGAAGACAGACGCAAGATACGGGGATTGCTGAAACATGCAGAGAATTTTTATTTATCGCTTATGTTAATACTGATGTTTAATTGTAAAACAGAGTCACAGATAGAAGAGCAGGCTGTTAGTAGGTGTTAGTAGGTCTAGCACGGGGGTCGAGCACAGCACACTAGCACACAGTAGGTTGTTCAATAAGGGCTTGTGTCTCAAACTTTTGGTACAGTAAACTGTTACATAGATGCCTTTGATGGTTGTTCCACTACATTTTTGTCAATTAGGGATTTCTTTTTTTTTGTTTTTGCTTTTTTTTGGTTTGTTTTTATTTTTTTTGTTTTTTTGTTTTTTTCAGTTAACTTTAGAGGTTAGGTAGTGGGGCCCCATCCCCCCTCCCCCCCACAACAGAATAGTATTCTTATTAGAAGTTCCTAAGACGGGCAATTCCAGCATGCAAAGTGTGATAGGACATGGCCGGGAAGATGAGAAACTGAAGCCACCATCTAGGGATAATATATTCTAAAAAAAACAGATGAACAAAACATGTGTCAGTCACTTTGTCCCGACCCCCCAATATCCTTTGCCCCTCCCAGCCCAGGCCACAGAAGCTATTTCTTTGAGATGCCCTAGGCTAGGTCAGTCGGCTCTGCCAGTTCTCAGGAGAAATAGCTGCTCCAGCACCGCATGCTGAATACGCAAGCAGCGCCCGAGTGGGCTACCTAGCACGCGTGTGTGTAGGTGTGTGTGCGTGTGTGACGGGCGTGCAGATGCAGGAAGTGAAGGGAAAAAAATGATGGTGAATGGAAAAAAAAAACATGGACGCCATCATTAATTTCCTATCCACTTGCTAATGTAAAGTGCCTTAGATTAAAATAAATGACAGTTTTTAAAAGACCAGAGGCTTTTCGAGATCATTCTCAACAATGACCTCCCTCCTCAAGGTGCCAGGGTTTTTTCTTTCCAAAATTAGGATGGTGCGGCACCACGTATTTTAATAGAGGTAAAAAAAAATTTTTTTTCCAAAGAGGTCTGAATACTTAAAAACAGACCAACCACTGGATGGATGGAATTTAGTAGATAGTTTTAAAAAACAAGTAGCCGATTCAAAGGGAGAGCTGGAGGGGCGGTGGAGGGGAAGACAGAAACCATATGGAAAAACATCAATTCTCGAAATCCTAACCTGATCGTCTAATGCTGAAATCTGTAACTTTCCCCCCAGCTGGATCTAATTACACTTTAAGGATGGCAAAAAAAAAAAAAAAAAAAAAAAGGTTTTGCACTTTACTTGCTCTGAAACATTAAGAAATTGTTTCTGTGTTGTTTGCAAACGTATATACCAAGATGGCTGATGGCCCTGAAATGACTTTGGTTTCCTTCCCCGGTCTCTGTGTCCTCAGTTTCTCAGTATGATCTTCGTGTTGTGTGTATGTTAAAAAGTTTTTCTGTTTTTGAATGTGCCTACCCATCGCTGTTGCTCCTTGCAGCCTGCGGGTCCTCTTCGCCGCCCCTTTTAAAGAGAGATTGAAAGCTCACCTAATCTGCAAGGCACCGCAATTTCACAAAAACCCCACACAGCCTCGCCACATTCCTAAACCAAGGACCGCCATCCTCCCATTCATTCTTAGGTCGCCTTTCTGGCTCAGTTGGAATGTCTCCCGAGACTGCGGGCCGTGAAGGGAAGAATTCCACCCCTCTGCTGCAGTATTAGCAGAGCCCTCTGGGGACTCCAGTCGGGTACAGAAGGGACGGATAATTATTTTCTTGTGCTTTCACTAAATGTGCATGCATTAGGGAGCTAAAGTCATGATTTATATCATAGTTCTTTTGAGAATATAGCAGCGCATAAGGCCCCTGATTGTCCCAGACCTCAACCTTCACCATGTTGTATCTGAACACACAAAGGCACAGATAATGGGGTTTTGCCTATGATTTCCTGGTGCAGTATTAATCTCCTCCCTTCTTGTATTTGGGGAAACCACCTAGAAGATGTTTTTATTTTTATATAGCTGTTCCCCATAAATTTGTCATCAATTCAGAGCACGTCTGGACTGTGAGGCAGCAAAAAATAAAAGTAAAACCCACCACCACCAAATCCACTCCCCCTCCTGCAAACCCCCCTACTCAAAACCCGATCTTCACGACTGGTAGGAATTCCTCCTTGAATGTGGGAGGGGCAGGATGGCTTAAGGTATGTGTCTCCGTGGTTTTGTAACTGATTAGCTTATTAGCTCAACCAATGTTAATGTCTCTTTTTTTTTCCCCAAATGTAAGGAAGAGAGTTAGCATTGCGTTAGGAAAACCTGCATTTGACCTCGGTGTTTCTGAAGGTCAGATTAATATTACAGGTTACTCTGAAAATGTACTCGGCACAGCAGTGCGGATGGTTAAGGCAGATTTAATAGCTCAGCCCAGCCCGGACAAAGCGCACATTTACGGAGCAAGGAGGGAAAGACCCTGCACCACACAAAACACCCTTTCGTGGATGGATGTCCCTCTGTCACAGGGAATTCCTAGTGAAGAAGTGAACTTTTGTTCAATACCGCAGCAAGGAAAAAGAAAAAAGGAGGCTCAGTTGGACAAGATAAAAATAAGGTTTCTAGACCCACATGAAGAATTTCCCTGCATGTCACTTTCATGGGCTAAATTTAACATCCTCGGAGATTACCTATGGCTTCCTCTACAAAGCAGGCAAACTGGGAATGTCACTTCCTCTTTTTGAAAGAAAACAGAAAAGAGAAGTTCTGGTTTAAATGCCTCGTCTGCATTACCAACTGGCTCACTTTAGGGGGTGAATTCTTTCTCTAAAAAACTAAAAAATTTTAGGGCAATCTGTAGAGTAATAAAACTTTTAAGTGAATTATTTCAAGGATGTCCTGTCTTCTGTTGGACTCCGGCTAAGGTAAACAGTGACTGCTGCATCCTTTTAAAAATGCGAGCCACGTCCAGTTTTAATCAAAATATTTATCTAGAGGGTACATGGTCAAATTATTTTTGCTTAAGTAGCCTTGTGAAGAAGTGCCCCCGGCAAGTTGCAGGGGGAGACATTATGCATGATTTTTCTTTAAATCACAAAATCATAGCTTGACGTCTATTTCAGGCTTTTAGTTTTTATTGACCGACGGCAAACTCTGGTGGCAGGGCTTTATTGAAGGGTGTGTCAGAAATTAAGAATGTCAGAATCGGCTTGTGACAACTGAATGTGACATTTAATTAACGGCACGTATGTGCATATTGGTAACTCATCAGGAGAGCTGTTCATAAAATTAGTAAACCAGCCATCCCTCTGAATTTTAAAGCTTAAAAAGCTGCTGTCATCCTTTTCTCCACCGGGCCCCCTCCAATTATTTGATCTAAGAAATTCTAGAATTTTCCATAAAGAGCTGCCTTCTGCGCAGTTCTTTTACCTCTGAAAGGTGATAAAATTCCTTTCTTTTCCCTGGTGCTTAGTGCATAGTAGGTGACTGTTAACTGCTTGTTTTTTGTTGTTTTTAATTGGTGGTGGTGTTTTTTTTTTTTGGTGCATACTGAATTACACTGTGCCGCCTTGACTCCATCTCCCCTTTTGAAACTAGAGGGGAATTCAACAGAGGGGTACATTTTCAAACTGAACCCAGGTTTCACAAAGGGAAAGACAATGACTGACCAGCTAGTACCTGCAAACTACTGCCTTCAAGTGTTTGTAATCTAGTCAGGTTAACTGCTCTCCCACCAGGGAAAACAGGCCGGTAACCGGACCCTTCCATAGGGCGACAGAAAAGCCCCCCTGGGGTCTCGGGCGATCGGCGTCTGCCCCCTCATTTGCGTTCTTCCAGGCACATACGACCCTCCCTGTCTTTCACATCCTCACATCTGCGCTCTTTTCTTCTTTATTCCCACTGCGGTATTGTTACGTTGTCTTATACCCAGATGCCTGGAAGGACTTTTCAAAGGCAAAACTGCCCCGGGAGCTGACCGGAAGTGCCCAACTTCCAGCCTTTCCATCATTTAAATATCTCCTTTTCCTTTTCTTTAGGCAAGATTGATTTTTAAAAAGGGAAACAATGATGTGCCCATGATGTTAATTCCAAAGGGTAGGGGGATGACGAATTATTAACAAGGGCTGACTCTTGCAACTTGGTTTTATGTGAGAGTATTATTGAAACAGTGTTTCCCTAATAGTTTAAAACATCCTGCACTGGTGCACTGCGCTGAAATCTGCGGGGGACTGACTCTGCAGAGGTCAAGGTCGCCAGGCAAAGGGTGGGGGCCACAGCGACCCACTGCTCCAAGTCTGCCAGCAGGCCTGCCGCAGACCTGTCTGTCACAGGGCCAACAAGAACACCAATGCTTTATTATTATTATTATTAATCTTTGTTGCTGCACCCAAGAGTAAAGGGAGGGAGAGGGAAAAAACCCTTGAAGAGCTCTTCCCTGGCTTTCCTATTATGTAGGCTGAAAAAATTACGTGGAAATTGGCTGCCCAGCCCCAAAACCTACCTAAACTTCCTAAAGGTTAGTATAAAATGTATTACTCTGACTGTGCCCTTGGCACAGATTTGACACTTACTCTCCATTAAACCCATTAACATGCAGGATCCTCATTTGCTTCACAATGGTGCTTTTACCAGATTCTCCAGCACCTAGAAAATGAAAGTAAGTCTCAGGTTAAGAAGGAGGCATTTTACACACTTTGGGCAGGGAGAGATAGGACTGTTTTCTCCATAGAAGCAACACGCAAAAAACAAGCAAAATAACAGATTTGCAATTTTCCTTGATGTTTCGACGCAGAGAAAATGAAATAAACATCCAACTGTGTGTCTACCTGAAGTATTTCACCATCAGTACAACAAACAAGAATTAAAGGTTTTGCTATTTTTAGGTGATTTTTTTTTCCTTTTGGTTGTTTTAAATTTTGTGGAGTGGGCAAGGGGCAAAGAAAGAATGACGCAGTTTTGCCATGGAGGGGGTAAGAACACTGAAGTTAAAACTGTGAGACTGGATCTTTGAAATGTGTTCACTGGTAGAATGTACACATTCATGTATATAAGCCACATAATTCATTGTTTGTCAGATGTTGCATGGTTAAAATACCCCAGGATTCACAACGTCCAGGCACTGCAGTCTCCCCCAGATCACGTACTGACGCAGCAACCCCCTTCTAAGCGGTTTCTCAACGCACCTTCTTTCTCTGCAGGTTTCTTTCAGGGGTTAAAAATAATCAACCCCTAAACCTCACAATATTACATTTTATCCATTCTCCACCCTCCCCCTCTTTCCTGCAAAATTTATGTTTCTAAAGAGAAACTCTGGATACCACCATGGGGGCGGGGTGGAGGGTGGAAGACCATCAATTTTCTGTCATCTTCTTGAAAAACACATTTAAATGTCAAATACAGTACTTGAGAACAACCACATTAACATGCAGCAACTGTAAGAAGCAATAAAAGGACAAGACTTTAATCACAAGGAAGGATATTCCTGGAAACCACTTAATTTTCAAAGATTCCAACGAAAAGAAAATCACCTTTCATGTGTTAAAAAAAAAAAGTATATTTTATGGAAAAAACACAGTTCTACCAAGCTAGGAGGAGGATTGCGAGTTTCTCATTTTCTTTTTTATGCAAGTGGATTCTCTCTCCAACAAAGAATCCTGAGTGAATAATTTTTTGCCCTCCTCCCACACAAACCTGTTTGGTTTTTTAGTCCTCTTTTTCACTTTTAATTTTACTAATTACTTTTAGTGCCCAGAGAGCAAAGCATTCCTCCTCCTTTTGCCTTTTCACAAGGCTGTAATCAATATCTGTAAAAAGTTAAAATCAGTTTCCACAGAAACATTGATTTCAAAGCAAACACTCTATCTTAATGAGCCTAACTCATAAATTAAAATATTAAATGCACTATTAAGAGATTCCATGAGAATATGCAGTATTAATCAGAATCTCCATTATCTTTATTTCAGAAGTGTTAAAGTGGGCGACAGCTTTTCTGCAGGCACACACGTAACTGTGCCTCAGTTTCCACATTTATGAAATGAGAGAATTGAGCTGAAAAATTACTGCAAGATCTTTTGTGGTACTGCAGTTCACTGAACTGTTATGTCATTAAATTAAGGTGAATTAAAAAGAGGATTCTGGGCATCATTATGTTTCCTTTTTTGGGGGGAGGTTGCATTATTTGTGAGAACCACAATTTAAAAATGCAAATTTTGTGTGGCACTGGGTTTGGGTGGCAGACCCTTGTGCCAGAGAGCATCAATAAATGATGACAAAATGTAGTCATATAGACTAGGACACCTGGGGAGGGTTAGCCTGGTGATGCAAAATGAGTTTAGAGTAACAGTCTCAAATTAAGTGGAGACTTTGTGATTACTGTGCAAAGGTGTTAGAAATTTAAGGTACCAGTAGCATCACATGTTTTAAATTAGTATTCAGTTAGCAAGATTGTGTTCTAGTAAAGATTCTAGACTTTTCTAGGCTTATGCTTTGAAATCAAATTATATGCATATAAATATTCACAAAGCATGATTCTACCTTTAGAAGCTTTCGACACCTCAACATATGTACCATTTAATTATTGCAATCGCAAATGCATGAACACCAAAGATTTATTTTCACTTAATTTTCTGCTTTACATAAATCTGGACAAAGATGTGTCCCATCCAAAAAAAAAAAAAAAAAAGCATACCAGATGACACCACAAAGAAAAATCAGCTCTTTACCTTTTATTCCTTATAATGACACTGTTTTGCTGAAATGTGACCATGAACCAGGTCTTAACCTAGCAAATTGACAAATTAACTCAGATAGCCAAGTTACTAAGGAAGTGGAAAACTTCCATACTAATTAGTGCTTGTGTTATTCTTCTGGTCATTTCAACGATTTCTTTTGTTTCTTTTATTTATTTATTTTCCCCAAAGCAGCACCTTGAAGAAAAAAGGGGGAAAAGCCATCTCCTTATAGTTAACAACCCCCCACGCCTTTTTTTTTTGCCAGAGAGGAGAAACCGCAATCAAAAGAGAAAACCCAAAACCAAACAACCAAATGTCACTTGACAAACAACTAATTAATGTATTCTCATCTCCTTCCACCTGGAAAAAGTCTTTTCCTTAGCGCGCTCTCAATCCCCCCTCCCACCTTGAAAAGGACAAAAAAAAAAAAAAAACAAAAAAACCCACGCCATTTCCAGACCAAGAAGCCATTTACAGACAAATGTCATTTTCCAGTTCTGATTTGTGAATGTCTTTTTTTTTTCTTTTTTCACAAAGCACTCTCAATGTGGCCGACTAACAGGAAAATGTGTGTGTGTGTGTGTGTGTCTGTGTGTGTGTTAATGGTTTATGGGGGGAGAACGTAACTGCGGGGGGGGGGGGTGCAGCAGCTGCTACAATTAATTCTCTTTGCTTTTCAAAAAGCCTGCATATCTGGAAGGGGAAAAAAAGGTCATACTGTAAAATGACGTGTCATTTGGCTTCACTGGGCACTTAGCGTACTAACTCCATTTTTTGGGGGGTGGGGGGGTCTTAATTTTATTTGATTCTCCTTCTCTTCCTCCCACGGCCCGGCCCGGCCCGGGACACGTCTGCTCCGCGCGCGCACACAGTGTATCCTGCCCGAAACGCACCAAGTCGCGCCCAGCGGCCGCCGCGCTCCCTCCTTCCCGCCCCCCCCCGACTCCGGCGCCACGACTCGCCCGCGCCCCCTCCCCCTCGCTGCACCACCTTTACCACTCCGATCCCTTCGAGGGGCTGATGTCACTCGCTCCCCCCACTCTCCTCGGCCACTTCCCCCGCCAAAGCTCCCCTAGGCGAGGCCCCCTCCGCCGCCGCGGCGCCCCCCCGCGTCACCCCCTTCCCCTTCAGGCCCCTTTCTCTCTTGCCCTCTCCCAACAAATCACACACCCCACGGAGGCGGGTCCCCCCCCGTCTGCCCGCCACCCCATTTCCTGTCCCCGAAACCCTCTTTTTGTCGCAGTCTCCCGAGCCCTGTGGGACTCCCCCTCCCCCTCCCCAACACGCACCCAAACCCCTGGCGTCGTGTAGGCCTCGCGGAAAAAGAGAGAGAAAAGAGCGAGAGGGAGGGCGAGAAAGAAGCAGAGAGCGGCGGGCCAGGGGAGGGGGACCCGCGCCCGCGTCTCCACGGCCCCCACGCCCCATTTTGAGCCCCCGCCCGGCCGAATGGCGCCCCGGGGTCCCCCTTCCGGCCTCGCCCCCCGGAGACAGAGCCCGCGAGCGGGCGGCGGGCTCGGGAGCGCGCGCCCGGGGCGGGGGGCGGGCTCGGCGCGCGCGGCCTGCGGGGCGCCCCGAGGGGCCCCCGGGCCGGGCCGGGGCCGGCGCCCCCCGCCCCGCCCTTACCCAGCAGCAGCAGGCGGTGCGTGGCCCGGTAGACCTGCTTGTCCTTCTGCAGCTGCTTCTCGATCTTTTTGTTGGCCTCGCGCTGCGCCTTCTCCTCGTTGCGCTGGTCCTCGGTCTTACTGTTTCCGAGGCAGCCCATGGCGGCGGCGGCGGGGCGCGGGGCGCGGCCGGGCTGCGGCGGCGGCGGGGCCGGGCGCGGGCGGCCTCACGAGGGCCGAGAGGGCCGGGGCAGCGCCGGGCGGGCGGGCCGGGCGCGGGCTCGGCTCCTCGGGGAGGAGCGCGCGGGGCGGACTACGGGCCGCGCGGGGAGGGTGGTGTCGCTCTGACCGAGGAGAGCGCGCGGCTCCCGGCCCCTCGAGCCGAAGCTGAGGGGTCTGATGGCCGCCGCGGGCCGAGGCGGACCAGAGCAGGAGCTGCGGGAGCTGCTGCCGCCGCTGCCGCCGCCGCCGCTCTTATTGCCTCGGCCCCGGCCCCGACCCAAAACCTTCGCGGCGGGCGGGGGGAGGCGGAGGGAGGAGGAGGCGGCGGCGGCGAGGGGGGTGGAAGGAGGAGGAGGAGGAGGAGGGATGAGGAGCAGCCGCGGCAGCGGCCGCGGCGGCGGGGAGGGCGGGAGCTGGCGGAGGGAGGCGCCCCCCCCGGGTACCCGGGAAGGGGGGTCCCTCCTCCCGCGTCCGGCCCGGGACGGGACAGGCCTGGGAGACGCCCCCTCTCCCCCCTGGCTCGGGCCCCAGCGGGGCCGGCCGCGGGGGGAGAGGGGGCGTCTCCGAGCCAGTGACGACCCCTCGCACGACGCCAACGCTCCACCCCCCGGGCCGCGTCGCCCAGCGGCCCCCGAGGCCGAGCCCCCCCCAACCTCCCGCGGGCGCCGCCGAGGGGCCGGGGTGGGCGGAAGGGGAGGGAGCGCGAGCCCAAGCCCGGACTTAGGAAAATTTTCGAAAAGAAGAGTGAGACACAGAGAGAGCCAGAGAGCAGGGAGTGTGGAAAAAGCGAGGCGAGCACGAACCAAAGGACAGAGCAACCGAAAAGGAAAATGTGTCCAAACACACACAAATACTCAATAAAAATCCACACTACACAGCGATGGTGGTGTCTGGTGGCGGTGGCGGGGGAGGGGGCGAGGGGTCTGACTAGATGAGCCGCTCGTTGCGCCCCCGGCGCCGGGCGCCATGGCCCGAGCCGAAGGCACCCGAGGCCTCGGTGCGCCCGCGGCCTCTGCGCTTGGCTCGGCCGCCCAAGTAGGCGAAGGCGGCACAGCCCAGGAACATTCGGAAGCAGCAGGTCGCCCCGAAAAAGAAGCCGCAGCCTCGGCCCTGCTCCGTGCGCTTCTGCAGCAGGAAGTCGAGCACCCACGAGGGGCTCCGTACTGAGAAGACCATGAAGGCCAGGAGTGGCAGGTGGGCGCTCAGCGCGCCGGCCTTCAGTATCACGGGCCCCCACACGATGTCCCTGTAGCCTGGCACGCCGTAGATGTCGTCCTCGTCGCTCGAGTCCGTGTCCCACTCGACCCAGACCTTATTCGTGCCCCCGGCGCCGGCGCCCACGCCGGCCCCTCCGGCGCCCGCCGCGGCGCCCACGTCGGCGGCGGCGGCGGCGGCAGCGGCGGCGGCCGCCCGGCCTCGGGCCCCCTCCCGGGCTTCGGGCACCTTCTTCTTCTTCTTCTTCTTCTTCTGCATCTTCTCCAATTTCTTCCTCTCCTTCTCCTTCTTCTTCTCCTCTTTTCTTCTCTGCTCCAGCAGCTTCTTCTCGATCTTCTTCCGCTGCTTTTCGGTAAGGAACTCCTCGCCTGGCACCTCTCGCGCCGGCTTCTTCGGGGGCTTCTCGGCGTCCCCTTTCTTCCGCAGCGCGAGCTGCTCGGCCAACGCTGCAGCCACCGCCGCAGCTTCGGCAGCCACCTCGGCCGCAGCCGCCGCCGTCCTCCTCTCGCTCTCCAGTGCTCGGGCTTTGATCTTCATGGCCATCTTCAGCATGGTGGCTCGGCCACCTCGGCGTGCCTGGCTCTCGCCTGGCCCGGGCGCCCTGTTTGCCCCCGGCCTCGGGCTGGCCGGACCCCGTGCGCCCCGTGTCGGGGGAGTGGGCTGCGATCCCCGCTGAGCTGCCCCGGGGCCGCGGAACGCGGCTGCCGGGCTTCGGGCTGCTGGGCTGGCTGCCTAAGAGTTAGCGCCAAAAAGGATGAGCAAACGAAACAGGGGCGAGAACAAACCAAAAAGCACCCAACAACAGCGAGAAATCAAAAAGCACCGAGAAATGTCAACTCAAAAAAGAAAAGTGCAGAGGCGCGATGGCACGAGTTTGCTGTTACCCTCAGGCGCTCCTTGGTTAGGTTCTTGGGCACGCCAATGGAGAAGAGAAAAGAGAGAGAATTGGGGGGTGCCCGGGAGGCACGGGCAGGGCGGCAGTGCCGGGGCACCCCTGCCCCGTCCCAGCCCCGTGGCTCTTGCCCCGCGCCGGGCGACTCGCACTTCCGCGGGAGGCCACGGTGCACCCGGACTTACATGTGAGTGAGGTGCACTCACACGCAAGGCAGCGCCTGCCTGCCTGCCTGCCGGCCGGCCGCCCGCCGCCGCCCCGCGCCGGGACAGGGGTTCGCTCCAGCCGCGGAGCCGCACGCAGCCCGGAGCCAGAGAGCCAGCGAGCGAGTGAGCGCCGCGCCGGGCCAGCCACCTGACGCAGCCCGCTCCGCGGTGCCGACGCGACTGAGTGTCCCCGCCGGAGAGCAGCGCTCCTAACCAGCCCGATGACGCCCCAGCCTCTTCAGAGGACGGACCCACCGCGGCGGCCCCTATAAAGCGAAGGGGAAGCCGAAAAATCGGCCCGCCGAGGACGCGTCCAAATGGGCCCCGGCGCAGCCTGGGGGTGCCGGCCGGTGTGGGGGCCACGAAGGGGTGGTCGCGGGGCGCGGGGGGCACAGCGGCGCGGGGTACGGGGGCGCCCAAGACGGTGGGCGCCGGACCCCGCCTCCCAGACCTGCCTCCCAATTTTCGGTGAGTGGTGTAGCCCTGGGCGGCGTGCAAAGTGTGCGACGGCGCGCTTACCCCTGCTGCGCGCCTCCTTACCTCCAGCTTCCCGGTTAGCGCACGCGGGGACGGCCACCCACCCCTCCCTGCCGGCGGCGCGTGCCCGTGGAGGTAGGTGAGGGCGAGCCTAATTAATCGCGACGCCTCATCTCCCGATGAGAGGGTCGTGCGAGCGCAAAACTAGCGTTGCTCGGCGAAGCCAGCGGCAGGCCGCGCGCCAGCGGCGGGACGGCTGAGCGGTGGTGGCCGTGGCCGCGGAGGCCGTGGCTGCGGAGTCGGTGCCCCTGGAGTCCTCTCAAGAGGGAGAGGTGGTGGACCAGGGAGTCCCGGGTATCCGTGGCAGGGCCTGGGTGCCGCGGGTGGGGGGGTGGATAATCTGGAACAGAGGGAAAAGTAGTTTATTGAACATGAATTTGAGAACTGTTTAAAACCTTTGAAGTGTCCCCCCTCTTCCCTGTCCCATATGAGGATGAGGTAGAGCACACTGGGTTAGGAGCAGTGACACTAAGTTCTCAGCTACTCGGCCGCTGCTCACTTTTCCTGGGACCTGGGTTGAGTCGCTTGAAGCCATGTGGGTATCTGCTTGGGTACCATTCATTCATTAATTCAAACAAAAATTTTGGTCGATGTGGCCCACCTTGTTCCCAGGTGAGTGTGAGTAGCACCCCCCATAGACCTAAGACATGGCAACTGCCTTTGGTGGGTCACAGACCCATCTGCTGGTCATCCTGAATCCACAAAGTAATCCTGAACTCTCTCCCACTTCGAACTTTCTTTGACGTCAAAACAGTAAGTGAAACTTCAGATGTTTGTGAGAATAAAAAGAAAGGAAGAGAGCCTACCTGTAAATGGAAACACAAGTCACATACCTAGGGGCATGGGGTGACTGATTCCTTCAGAGGCCTTGAGTAAATTGTCCGTGTAGTTTTAAGTTTTCTTTGAAAATAGAAAGACACTGTTACCCGTTCAACAGGATGACTGACATCCTCCCTTTCCCTCAGTTGGTTCCACTCAAAGTAACAAAAGGTGTGACAGATGAAGTTGTCACCTATTATTTTTCTTGGTCCCATCAGGTACACTTCTACCTACCCCCGCCCCCCCGCCTCTCTTTATGGATCTGAAGGACAACAGAGAGCAACTCAGAATCACCAGAGAACACTTGGAACTGACAACAGGAAGCAAAGTCTGCCCGCCAGACCCTCACAGCCGGCTACCTTGCCTCACTGCGGGCCTTGGGCTTTTCTCGAACTCTGCTGAAAAGCTGCTGTGCTGGCCTGCGCCTCCTCACATCCAGATACGCCAGGCCCTAATCACACTTCAGATAAGCCCTCCTCTCCTTCCACATGAAAATACCACCATCTTTCGACAAAAGCTCAGAGGAACCACTGTCACCTAAACGAGAGCCGGTGAAAATATTGACCCTGAAGACCCGAATGTCCTCGTTAGCTACTTGGACAGTAAGGCCTTGCTGTCAATGATTCTTTGCCTGTTTAAAGAAATGACGACTCAGTCATTCACCAACTAGATTAGAAACTAGTTGAAGACACGGCCCTAGTTTTCTGTTTTTATTAAATAAAAACCTCTTGGTTTGACTTTGATTAATCAATTGTCATTATAAAAAAACTGAGGAAGACTCCAGGAGGAACAGGGCCCACACTTTTGTTAACACTCCATTTGTTCAAAAGCATCTTCCTTCCTGCTTCTAATGTGGCAAAGTGCAAATACATTGTATTTAAGAGGAACAAAGTAAGTAGTAACCAACACAACCTTGATACCTAGGCCAGTAGCTACACATTACTACATTGAATATAATGAAGGCTCTCCTTACTTGGAAATCCCTGAGCTGGCTTACCATCTCACCCCTTTTAGATATACAGCACACCTGAACTTTGAAAGGAGTGAAGCTGTCCCATGTCAAATACTGACATATTCCATGCAAGGCACAATCAGGACTATTGTCCTAGAAATGTATAAAACATGGTCAGGCTTCAGTCATTTCAACTTCTAGCCTGGCAGGCTATCCTTGAAAAAACATTATTTTAAGCATAGTTTTCACCTATATTGTATTATGACCAACCACTCGTGGACAAATAAAGCATTTACTTTGTAAATGAGTGACAGCATGTGGAATCAAGGATTTACAGGCAAGCAAATGACACCCAGAGCTCTGAAACACAAACTCGTTTGTGGTCTTTTGGGCTTTCTGTGTTCACCCGACACAAAGTGAAAGATGAGATTTGACTTAATTGGTGTGGTGAGCTGATACCGTCCACAGGTTTCTGTCTCGCATTTGACCTACCCAGGTCTTAAAAGTTTTCATTAAAAAAAAAAAAAAAAGTCTTTCAGGCTTGGATGCCACCATGCGTGACCTTTTCATATGAATTAGTAATTTATTTTAATAGGTTGTTACCATTTTAAGTGCCTGGTTTATGCTTGGAAGGTAGAGCAATCCATTAGCATAATTCTTGGAACAGTCCAGACTCAGAGAGTTTTCCAATGGAGGGGCCTCTCATTTGGCTCAGGGAGAGATGGAAGTCGTGGAAACTTCAAGCTCCAGAGAGAGGCAAAGGGCCAGAATGTCCCGGGTGTAAAATGCCTACGGAGGACACGGTCCCTGGTTCAGGTGACTTGCTTCATGCCAAAGCCAGCAAGTTAGGATAATAACACACCGCTAACCTAAAACACTAGGTCACCTAACGATCAAACTTGAACTTGGTTAAGCAGACGGTGTCACATGCTACTCAAAGGGATGGGCTTGCTGCATTTTTTTTCCAATCCCTATTTTACAACAAGGGATGAATTCACGTGTCGGGGTTTGAATTTTGTGGTCTTGTAAGCTTCGTATTTCTGCGTGGATGTGTTCCCTGGCTCGTCTGCATTTTCCTCTGAGTAAGAACGCCGCATCTGCTTTTAGAAGCAAGGGACTTGCTACAGCTTAGAATCTTGAAAACATTGTTGCACTTAATGATGTAATTCGGTTTTTGGACAAGGGTATTCTTGGCCTTTTCTTAGATGGGGTCATTGTAAGAT
This sequence comes from Vicugna pacos, assembly GCF_048564905.1. Lineage (NCBI taxonomy): Eukaryota > Metazoa > Chordata > Mammalia > Artiodactyla > Camelidae > Vicugna > Vicugna pacos. Next base: position 43,163,217 of record NC_133005.1, on the reverse strand, counting down.
CCCAGAAAATATATAATTTTCCAAGAGCCCAGAGAAAACATAATTATAATATTATTTTAATAGCCTAGGAAACAATAAATAGGTTTCCACTGAAACAGAAACCTTAGCTGTAAGGTTTTAATACTAATGTGTAGCACTTCAATGGTGCTTTCTGTCTGTAGAGCACATTTTGCTCTTTACTTAACCAGAATTACTGAAATTGTGGTTGCAAATGAATGTGACTTGAAGTCTGTGCTGTACAGATGATGAAGGCAGGTTTTGTAAAAAAAAAAAAAAAAAAAAAGGAAGCAGCAGCAGCAGCCTTTTCCTAGTCCCAGTTAATCCCTGGTGAGCACGTTCCGTTACTTAGGACCGTACAGTTCTCAAACCTCTAAGGTAGTGACCACCTAGGGCACTTTTTTTCTTGTTATATTCACTAGTTAGTAATGTCAACCAGAAAGTAATCCTAAACTTGCATTCCAAACTAAACATGATGTTCGTTAGTAAAACTTCATTTCAGAAGACTTGAAGTTAAAGAATTAACTACATGGCCATATGACACTTCCCTATTTAATTTCCATCAACTAATTTCAAAATTGTTTTAAATTCAGAACATACTCTAATCCAAACAGACTGTGGGGGCACATCAGCCAATGTGTTTTGGACCCAGTTTCTTGAGCTGGTGGCTTTGAGATGCCAATCAAACATCTACTTGTAATCACCGTGTGCGATGTGAGGGCAAAGGAGGCTTTTGTGCCTCTTCCTTGACCCAGATGGGTGGACCTCATGGAAGAGAGGAGGGTCCTGGTCTCACTGGATGCCCAGTTCCAAGGTCATTAGTGCCTTTCTCACCACATCCCTAGGAGCCCCAGACTTTGAACAAAGCCATCATCTACCTTAAATGGGGGAAACAATGGAGACTATGCACATTACTCTGTTCCTTTTAAAAGCTTAACCCTCAAGAAGATGACACACATGAGAAGACTCTAGGTGGAGCAGCTGGACTAGGGGCTTACTAACATCAACTACAGAGCCCAGCGGACCCACTTACTGGAAAGCTTAACTGGGGGGAAATGATGTAAAAGCGTTACCACTCTATAGCAGGGAAGTTAATTTTCCTAAATTTAAATATCTTTAACTTCACTTGCTTTGGAAGGGAGGGGGTAACATTTCATGAGGACTAAAGTAATGGGAAAGACTCGCTTAGGACTGTTCATTTGGCCTTGAGGATAGAAACTCCTCCAGGAGCTGGGATAATGCAGGGAGGACTAGTTAAAAATAGGGACCAGCCAGCAAACTGTTGTTTTCATTTACAAGATGCCTTATTTAAAGGACAGTTTGATCCAACATCTTCCTAAACAAGCAACAACAGCAAAAACCAAAACAAAAATCAAGTTGGTGCAATCAAGAGAACGCCGAAGTCCTAATAAGATCTCCATAGAGAAAAGCCCTTTAATTGCTCTGATTTTAAAGACATTCAGTCCCCCCCCCCATTGCATTCAAGTTTTCAAATTTAGCCCCATATAATTAAGAGTTTAGAGCATTCAACACACTGGATGAATCAGGTAATAAATTTCCTTTCATTAAATGCTGCTTTGTGTATACATACGTACAATGAAACTACTGCTAAATACAACTTTTGCATCTTGGGGTTTTTATTTTATTTACCTACCCACTAAATGTGGGTGACCGTTTCCAGACAGGCTTGGAGTTAGTTACTAGCCTCAGTTTGGGACAAGTGAGGTATGACGGGGCTGTGGGTGTCGCTTGCCTTCATAGCTGAAGCCCCCTCTCCAAGCCCGCTTCCATCTGCTGCTGGTAAACCCAGAATGAAGCAATTAATGTGACCTAGTTAGTCACACGTTTAATTTATCTAGAAATGTAGGTACCTTTTCATCTTTTTGTGTTTGCCCACACATGTTTAAATTGAAATTGAAAAAATGTATAATTATAGTTTTGCTCCACCTCTTTCCCTGGGTTTTTATTTCAAGGGGGGGACACACGCTGGGCTCCCAGAGGAGGAAGGTGGCCTCCTCCTTTGCACGTGGTTACACATGAGCTCCAGCTCCCCTCACTCCCACCCCAATTTTCCATTTAGCCTCTGTTTGGTCCAAATTCAGTGTTTGCCAGGGAGCCCAGAGGCTGTGCCCTCCGCTCCCTCACTCAGCAGTTTATGAAGGACTTGGCAGGGTTCACAGTGCCCCCCCACCCCCATGTGTCAGGGGCCCACTCAACTCGGCAGAGCCCAGATGGCCCTGTGGCTTTCTAAGGTATTCACCAACCTCTGGAAGTTACGAGGAAGAGAAAACTATCCAGCCAAAGCACCACGCATTTGCAACCAACCTGGGGATCAGATGAAAAGGAAACTTTTTTATGAGCTGCAGATCTCAGCTCTGCCCAGAGCCCCATCCCAGGGTCTCTGCACGCTGCCCTGAACTGGGAAAGCGGCCTCTGCCCGCTTTCTTGAACATTCTTGTCTCTTTCTTGAACATTCCTGTCTCTCCGTCCCCACTACCTTCTCAGATTACGGCTCCTTTTGTGCTAATTACACTGAAAAAATTGAAAGAATGTCGCTGACTTTACAAAGAACACAAAGCAGGCTTGCTTTAAAAAACTAAATATAGCCAATTTCTTTCAGAAGGCAGACAACTCAGCTTTCAAGCGATCTGGACTATGTGGATTCACTGCAGATGGACAATTCATTTATTAAGCCCCGGAGGGCAGGAGAGGGCTGGCTGTTGGGAGGGCACATTTAGAATGCGTGCTGCTTTGGGGCAGGGTATTTACGCAAAATGAGAAGATCCTGATGAACGATGAACTTCCCCCGCTCCCAGAACCTATGGTAAGTTACGACTTGCCAATGGTGGCAGGCCACCATGAAAAAAGGGCAGAAACGGAATGCCAATGTGTAGAAAGCAGTCTAAAAACTGCGCAGGTAAAAATATAACTGAAATGAAAAGAAAGACTAACTTCTCCCCCTGGAAGGCCGCGGCTGCAGCAGAACTCAAAGAGGCTGTGTTTGCAGCCCCCTGTTCTCCATTATGTGAGAAAATGTCTTTTAAAAGAATTGAGAAGTGTGTGCTATCCCTGCTGGGCAAGCAAATTATGGAATGACTGCCCCCCACCCCGCCCCCGCCATGAAATCCTCTAAGGGTTAATAGGTGAACAGTAGCAGCTTGGAATGATTTATTTATCTAAGGAACATTACATACTGAATTGCTCATGCTGAAATAATGCCACAGCTGTGACCCTTAGGGCTGAATTTTGGACACCAGCTCAAGTGACAGGTGTACTCCATGTATGCCCAGCTTGGCTGAAATTGTGATGCCTAACTCAAGTTTTTCCCCCTGATTAATTGGTGGGGACTCTGGAGCCAGCCAGGGAAGGGCCTTTTGCCACAGAAGACCATGTGTGCTCAGCCGTCAACAAAAACACCAGCCTTGGGGGAGAAAGGAGGCTCTGGTCCCTGAACATAAAACAAGAAATCAGGCTGACCTCAGAAGGCAGGGGAAGGAAACAGTGGGAGCTGAGATATCTGATCAGGACCAGACCCTTGCAGGTTTTAAAGCCAATAGAGCTGTCCCATGATCGGCTCTTGGAGGAGTTCAGCAATTGAAGCCAGCTTGGGATTCGAGGAAATGTGTCACCAAAATTGGTATTACTAGAGGAAGTGGCACAAAGCTAGAAATGCAGAGTCTAATCTGTAACATACTAATTATACCTATTTTTATCCCTGGGTTGCAGTGACCTAACACCAAGAAATAAAAACTCTGGAAAACTAGCCCTTCACGTATGTGAGACGTGAACACCTTGCGGGTAGGGGCCATGGGGCAGAAGTTCCACTGATCCCCTTCATCTGACCTGGGATAAGAACTCCGCAGCCACCCATGAAGACAGTTAACTTCCAGGGGGTCAGCCACAGTGGAGGAAGGCCAGCGGGGCTCGGGAGCTCTGGTGTGACGCCAGCATGCTGCAAGAGGACAGCTCTGAAGTGTCAAAGACCAGCCTGAGCAAAATGCCTACAGCATGTCCCCGTCTGCAGAGGGAGAGAAAGCCTGGGAGGAGCCAAGAAGGGTCCTAGACGAAGCTTTCCTTGGTCCATCCAGCTGACCACGAAGACCGCAAGTCCCTATTTTCTGGCAAGATGGTGCCAGATGGCTGATGGAGAGAGAGCCACCTCCAGAAGTTGCCAAATCTCCCAATTCGGGGGCTGGTTCCAAGAAGGATGCTTCTCACTAAGATGATGGTTGAAGGTATCAACCAACTTAAAGCAGTGTTAGGTTTTTTGCTTCCTTATTCTGAAAAGATAAATCTCTCCCTTCTGAGTACCAGGATTTTTTTCACCATCAGACTCCACAGAAGTGCTTCAAATAGCCTAACCAGGAAGGAACCTTTCAAAGGGAGTCACTATAAAACTTAGTTGGGACTCCAAAACATCTAATCTGCAAGTTAAATGGATGCTTCATTTACTCATAAGCAAAAGCATCCCAAAGTCTAGAAAAATCTACCTGACCCTTAACTTCTATCATGATGTTATTACTAACCCATGCCTCAGGGGGGCGCCCCACAGCAGGATAATTTAAAGTCACTCTCAGCCTTATACATGAGTTTCTTAAATGGTTTTACATTAATTAAATCAGTAATTAGTCTAAATACATCATTTTAATGAGTTTCCATAAGTTAGCTGAATGCAAAATGTGAAAAAAAGAGAAAAAACTAAACTGTGGACGAACTTGTGTGATCCCCAAGGACACTTTATATTTCAGTCTCAGATATAAGATACTTTTATATTTCATTTACCTTGCATATTCTTAAATGTGTTAAATAAATGCGTTTTCCTCAGCCTGGCATAACATGTCCACTAGATTTACTGAGGGTACAGAGGCAGAGAGGGGAAGTTTGTAAAAAAAAGAAAAAGGCTCAAGAACAGAACAACAAAAACTCAGCTTCTAAAATGGATGCCAGGGAGAGGGTATGTAGCTCAAGTGGTAGAGTGCGTGCTTAGCACTCTGGGTTCAGTCCCCGGTACCTCCTCTAAACATAAATGAATGTACCTAATTAACTCTTCACACACACACACTCAAACCCACACACGGATTCTTAAAATTGATACACATTGTAAACTGACTATACTTCAATAAAAAATTAAAAATAAGTAAAATGGATGCCAAAGGTTGAAGAGATTTTGAAAGAAAAAATATGAGTAATTTCAGCAAATCTACCAAAAAAAAAAAAAGTACTAGCAGCACAAAAACCCCAGGGAAACAAAATCACTCTAATTAATAATAATTGAATCCTTGCTTAATTGTCCTCCCCATACCTGATCAGTCTGTGAAGTCACCCAGCTGTCACTCTTTTCCTTTTAGAAACGTGACAATGATTTATCATTATGAGAATTCTGAGGTCTACTAATAATGTAAGTCATCAATTCTTGACCCTTTTTCCCCTGAAATTCTCGGTATGTGGTAGAACTACTGACAACACATTTTCAAGGTTCTGTGAGGGTAACATAAAAATCAAGGTTCAAGGCTGGGTGGCTTCTGAGGTCTGAGCACATGTGGGCTCTGCCCTGCCTGCACCCTAGAGGGAAAATGAGTAAGATCGATAGGAACAGCATCTGGGGGTGATAGCAATGCTCGGCTTTGGGCTGAGCTGTTTGCAAACAGAAAGGAACTGCAAGGGACGCGAGACCGGAAGGGAGGTGTGCCTAGGAGCCACTGCCCCTTCCTCTGTCCCTCCGAGCATCCCCCTTCCTCCCCCGCCTGCCTGCCTATTAAGTGCCTGGAAAGATCAGGAAAACCTGCAGCCCAGAGAGTCTCAATTAGCTATCCACAAAAGAAAGAGAAAAGATTGATGATCTGGTCCCAGTTTTGGTGACTGGGATAAAAGGATGGGGCGGGCTGGGTGGCGGTGAGGAGGCAAGAGGTGCGCTTTTCCAAGAAACCGAATCATGACCCTTTTTCTTTTTTCTTTTTCTATAAAAACACTTCTCATCCTTATTTTTCACTGGCTGCACTGAGCTGGTTGTAAACTAAGACAAAATGAGGGTAGGTGGCTTCGGCCTCCTCCACGTTCTAAGATGGCCTCAAGTGCCAGGCAGATCTTGACCCTGATTATGATGTTGCCCAGAGCCTAGCCATAAAGATTTCCCTCCGTGCTGTTCTCCTTCTTTGTGCCTGCCTGTAAGGACCAGATTGCTACTGCATCCTCACCTCTCCTCTGCAGCAGACTTCAGAGAAAGCAGGAGGGTCCACATCTTATTCATGCCCCCACAACCACCCCAGACCATACCTCAGAGCCTGGCTTCTAGGTCTGTATGTTCCCCTCTGATTCCTGAAAATAAGTTGATCTAAGGCATTTGGGCTGGGATGTCAGGGTAGGTGGCTGGATAAGGCTGATCCTCTCCAATAGTCAGGCCAACTGGCTGGCTGTGGACAAAACCACCAGATGCTTTTTCATGATTGAACTTTTGACCATATTGATTGGATGCTTCAGTGTCAAGAAGACAAATACTCATGTCAAAAAGGTCACTGGAAGAGGAAATATGGGGGCGACAAAAAGCCATACCGTGATAGGAAGCAGGATGATTTTCTAGCAGGAAAAGCCGAGTTTTCAGGTTGTGCTAAATGACTAAGAATTTGCCAGAGCGAAGCCACAGCAGAAAGAATGGATTTTTTTTTCCTTAAAGGTTATATTGTTCCTATTTATTTGGCTTTGCTGCTGCCAGAAAGCAGCTTGGAGCCCTCCTTTTTAGCTACTCTATAAAATGTAAATGGTCTAAATTAAGAAGCCATCTAATCTCAACCAATATTCATTCTGACATGAAAAATGAGACCAATTCTTCAGACAGGATTATGATTACTGCCGCCTGACATAAACTGATCACCTCACTGTTTCTCAAAGAACGGGATATTTTCCTGTTCAAAGTGCCTATTGATTTCTGAGAAGGGACAAAATCCTCGCACACTTTCCTTATTCTGACACTGAAAAGGTACAGCGTCCTACTGTGGGCTGCTCTGACCCCTGGATTCAGCAAGCTTCCATATCTTATTTGTCTTTTTTTTTTTCCCCTCTCCAAACTAAAATCTCTCTGAAATATTCAAGCACCCTAATAGTCGTAAGTCAGGATGCAACCTTCTCCTTGCAGACCCAACTGCCAGCTTCTACTACTGTTTTCTATGCAGAAAAGGGAAAACAGGCTTAAACATATTTTCTTCCCTCATGTTTTCTCCTCAACCAGTCTATTGAAATCAGCACGATCACAGCTCCTCGGTCTCTGCAGCAGGCAGAACCACTGTGTCTCTAGATGAAGAATGTGCCTTTCGGCTTGGCTCAGATGGGGACACTGCAGTGGTTTCAGAGAAAGGAGGCATCTCAGAACATCCCTGCAGCACCGCCTCAGCACACCGAGACCACCGCCCCCTCCCATAAGACCCTGCCCATGCTGCCTTTTGCTTGGTAATCCTCCTGGTAGGGGCAAGAAATAAGGTGGTTTGACTCAGAAATGTCCGTAATCCACCTACCACCAAGCTCTAAGTCCCTGCTGTTTCATTATCTGCTGCCGGTGAATAACCATCAAAATCAGAAGTGTCTCCAAGCAGCATGACAATTCAGTGAGGGGAGCAAGAGGCCCTAAAATCGCGAATTGTTCGGTAGAACTTGTTGCCTAGAGAGCCTCCTTTGGGGGGAAGCAATGCCTGCTGGTGTTACTACTGCAAGGATGCGGGAGGGGGGCGGGGGGGCCAGGCAGCCTCATCACTTTTAACAGAGACAGCGGGTAATTCAGGGACACGAAAGCGGCCGCGATGAGCAGGATCAGATCACCCCTCCGGCTCTGTGTAATTCTGTGCTAGAGGTGCTCCAGCGGCCTGCACCTGCTGTTCACAGATCATGAGGGTCCTAAAATGGAAGGGGCACCGAACGTGGGAAGTAAGCCACCTTCTGTGTCTTTCTGTCCCCCCCCCCACCCGCTCCCTCCATCCCTAGGGACCCTCGGACCTCGATGCATGTTGCTGCTCCCTGCCTCACGTTCCCGATCCCCAGAGCTAAGGCTCTTATCAGCTGGGAGTCTAGAATTCACTTTTATTTTTCTCTAAACACTGCGAGCCCACAACCTAGGGCCACCTTCAGGGGTCACAGTGACCCACAGGGGCGAGGGCTTCCTTTGGGCTCCATGTCTAAGGTCAGGGCAGGGATGACTGACAAGCCCCGGAGGGTGGAAAGGGAAAGGGGGCCCTTCCCCCGATTCTTGCCTGAGCTGAATGAAGCCGGTCAACACCTGCCTTTCCAACTCTCTTCCACAGCTTCAACACAGCCTCTGCCCTTCAGAGCATTGGCCCCCGGCCTGCGGGGCTCTCTCTGAGCTTCTCTGCAGCTCCAAAGTCCTTGAAGGACCATTTGGACCCTGCACCTGACTTCAAACAAACAAAAAAACAAAACAAAACCACCACCGTTTTCAAGAGTGAGATGCATAACCACTGAAAACCCACGGCTGCTGACGCTGGTGGAGCAGAACACAAGCTCGACTCCCTGCCTCGGGGTTTAAGTCACAGCTCACCCTGCAGAAGGGAAGGGAGTAGCCAGCACCCCACAGCTGGCTAAGTTCTGCCCTGTGGGCCCTTCCTCTCCCCAGCTCACCCCGGGCTGCAAACAGCGGGGTGTGACCTGCCAGACTGGCACAGGGGCCGAGGGCTGTGGGTAGGGGGCTTCGCTCCCTCCCCAGTGCACTCATCTCCCGGAGCTGACAGCCGGCTTTGTGCTCTCTGGCTCATCTAGCTAACGTCTCTTTCAGAGGCCCCTTCCCCCACCCCCCACCCCCCACCAGCCTCTTCTGTCAAAACCAAAAAACATCTTGTTCTTTCATCATAATTAAAGTGCTGTCAGGGAAAATGGCACCGCTGATTTTTTTTGCTGCCGTTGAAATGACCCTCGGCTTCCCTCGCCTCTCATTTGCTCAAGTGGTCCTTTCTCTGCCTGAATTCAGGCCCCTTTGGTGACGGAAATTTTAGCTGGAAGCAGAGTTCTCGGCAGAATCCTAACCTTGGGAGGGCCGGAGGGGATGGATGCGTCCTGGAGCCGGCCTCCGCGCCGCGGCGGGCGCGGTGCCTCGGAGCCATCTTACCCCGCGGAGAGGACGCGCGCCCCCTCGGCCCGACCCGTGCCAGGCCCCCCGTCTCGGGCCGCTGTCCCGGCGCGCAGCGCAGCCCCCTGGGGGGCGGGGGGCCATCCTCCCCGCTGACTCCTCTCTGGGGCGGGAGGAAGCTGCTGGGAGGGAGGCAAATGGGTCTGGATGGCGGAAGATAAAATCCAAGCGCCTTCCTCGCTGCGAGGGAAAGCGTGGCTGCATATTTAATACCCTCGGCGGCCTTCGTGCTTGTGTTGGAAATAAAGCTGCAACTTACACGCAGAGTTAAATGCCCTCCTCCTCCCCACCCAGTGCCACCGAGGCCCGGGTGACCCTCCTGCCTGTCACAGCCACGCGGTGCCCAGAGCTCTCACCCGGCAGGGGCATCTCCTCTCATTTTTGTGAACACGGCACCCTGTCCTGGGAGCTATCACAGAACTTTCTGAAGACAACATTTCACGTGGGGAATGCGTTCATGTTTACAGGGGAAAAAAAGGAGGGGAGGAGATTACAAAGAGAAGAAAGAAAAGAAGAGGAACCCAGGGCTGCTAGCCGTTTCGAGCTGTGTGGCTGGCAATCATGACATATATCCAAACATGTGCCGTGTGGGGAATTCATAGTATTCATCCCAGCCTTCAATGACTTAGATTTTAAGGAAACATGTCAGGAGCTTTCAAAATTAGCTGAATTTCCTTTTTCGAACTCTCATGCCTCTTGGAAGGCCCCCTTTTGAGTTTCACTGGGGAGCTTCACAGGCAGGCTTCCGGGTTTCTGGACGGGGAGGCTCAAGTCTGGGAAGTGGAAACAGCAATCCAGGCCCCCCTCGACTGCCTTGCTAGCTGTTAATGCATCTCGGAGTAACTCCAAGCTCAGGCGTGAAACCAACCCAAGTGTCAGGAAGCACCACGGTTCCCTCGGGCTGCAAGGCGGCTGGTCAGGGGCTGCACCCCAGCAACAAACCACTTTCTGCGGCTCATGATTGCTGGCCTGGCCTCCTGCTCCCTTGAGCCTTTCTACCCCCCCTCCACCCCCCAACACGGACTTCTCTTTTCTTTCCTTTTTTCCTTTTTTAAAGAAAGCCAAGCAGCTGTATAGTCCTCAAATCTTTTATTTCCCGACTATTCAGTGTCAGAGCCCTGGATGCTGCAGAAAAACACGGGGCTTGTTATTACCAGCCTGAGCCGGAATGAGTCAGGCTCCCGAAGCTTCGATCTGAACCTGACTCTGCCACTCGGATGGGCCCTCCCTCCCACCACCACCACAAGCGGAACCCAGTAAGGGACTGTGCTGGTACCTGGAGGGCTGGGGGCTCAAGGTGGGGGGGGGGGTGAGGGAGAAGAAAGCCAATTCACTGAATTCACTTCACTGGGGGCACGCAGAGCTGGGGTAGGGGAGTCAACTGCCCAAATGCCCCCCTCCCCTGTCTTCCCCCATGCAGCCTCCAGTTAGAATTCGACTCCACTATTAAATGTGACTCTTAGCTTCAGTGGCCTCAGAGAGCTCTTTATTAAAATGCAAATGTCCCTTAAGGGTAGCCCATAAGCCTTTGCCCGTTAATGGGATTAACTGAACAGAACACAGCCACCTGCAGGGAGGTAAGGGCCAAATCCCCCCTTCTCAGATTCGCCATAGGCTTACCCCCTAATGCGGCAGCATGCAAAATCTGCCTTCCCTGCTTCCGATGTGTTTTAAAGGGGGAATGTGGAGCCAGGGCCTGCGTCCCAGCAGTACCATCGTCTGCTCACTGTAATTCTCTGCACCTTGGTGGCCCCATCTCTTTCAAATCATTTCTCTTAGGGTGGACATAGTTTTCAAGGTATCCTAGCAGAGGCTGGGATTCAAGAGAGGAGCATCAGGCTGGTGGTGGGGAAGTAATTGCACATAACTAATTCATTTACAGAGGCAGCCACTTGTAAGAAAGGGCGTTTTCAAAGAGACTTGGCAAACTGATTTTTTTCCTGAGCTGGTAAACAAGCTTTGGTGTATGTCCTGAAAACGGGTTTTCACTCACATTGATTCCTTCCTGTGCCTCTCAGGTGAAGAGCATTAAAGCGTCACAAACAAGAAGCCCCAACCTAGCAATTCCGTAAATCTGAATTTTACTCATGAAACCGAACCAGCCCCTGCCACCTGGGAGTTCCTTCCGTCATCTTCACAAAAGCACTTCCCTTGTCCTCTGGCTAAAATAAAAATTTGCCATCTACCTATCCTGCAGACACACACACACACATACTTTATAAAAATCACATATCCTGTGCTGACCGTTCCAGGAAGCCGAGATAAGATGCCTCTTCCAAGGGTAACAGATAAGTTACTTCACAGGAAAAGTTGGAAATTAAATTCTGGAATTAAAGTGCATTTTTCTTTCCACAGTGACTGGTAACTGGTTATACTACTTGAACATCGAGTACCTCTACTGGCATTAGGGAACAGGAGGGAGACCCGGAGCTTGGCGCCAAGATGGAGGACGGGACCACAGCGGAGGCCGGCCCAGAGGCTAAGATGGGGGACGGGAGCTGAGATGAAAGCCAGCGCATCTGAACCCCAGGCTGCCACCTACCAGCCCTTTCTCATCCCACCCTCAGAACACCAGTCCCACACACACACGGGTCGGAGGCTAGGTGGAAGAGACGGGGGCCACCCCCCGAGAAAACTTTGGGTCCTAGAAGATCCCAGAAGGCACAGCAAGGCTCCAGACAGGTCAGAAAAGGGAGAGGGAGGCGGCCCACAGCAGCTCTCTTCACCACCCCCGGCCCAGGCCTCTGGAGTCCCTTCTGAGAGCAAGACCGCCCCTCTGCACAACCAGCAGGCCCTGGCCCTCACTTCCTGGAGCACCGTCTCTGAGACCCACGCGGCGCCTGCCTCAGGCGCATTGCTGCCGATGGTGTAGACGTGCGCAGCCCTGAACTGGCATGGAAATCTGAACGGTTGTGCCCACCCAATATCTAGACACAGTTGTTTGTTTTGACCCCAGCAGAACCTTCTGGGTTTTCTGCAGTGCTCATTATCAAGACTTAACAATAATTTTGTGGACGCACTGATTTAGTTTGCTCCACTAAGTTGGGGAAGTGATGGAAGTTGGCTGAAGTCTGTTTTTTGACCAGCCTTCCATCTTAGCTGCCATGTCTGTTCCCCAGTTAATCACCCAGTGGAGACTGTCACCCACTGTTGTTAACTTCCTGGGGTTGTTTTGATTGTATGACCAACAAAGGGAGCCACGATGTCTTAGACTTTAGTCCTCCCCACAGGGAAGGGCACACATCCGGTGCTCAACACAGCTAGATTGAGTGAATGAATGAATGAATAAATGAAAATGCCCAGATGAAGGCAAACTCACCAACCCGGCAAGAATGTCATCCTTTTGAGAGGCTGGGCAGACACACAAGCGGCTACTGCCTGCTGAGAGATGCTACTGGAAAGGCAAAAAGGGAACAAGGGCAATTCAGCATCCAATTGAACCCCAGATGAGGGAGTGACTTATCAGGGAGGGAAAATGGGTGCGTGTGCACGGAGAACGGGGCAGGAGTCCATGCTCTTTGCCAAGTTGGATGCAGTCTACAAATGAGGTAAACCTCAGATCTGCCAATAGTCCAAAATTTGAAAAATTAATTCGTGACAACTGTTTTCACTTGCAATCACGATTTTCCTCAATGAGGCATGTCATTTTATGCTAAATTCCCACTTAAACACTCCCAACAACCTTTTCTTTCCTGTTTTTCCCCAGAGAACTGTCCCAGTCCTCTTTCCCCCCAATTCCTAAAGGTCACAGAAGGCCCATTCTGTAAACACAGGGGTGGCCAGTCCCCGTTCCTGGCTACTATGACAGCAATTGTCTGTCCCCCCAGGGGCCGTTAATTGGCCTTTTTGTTATGTCTCAAAGCAATACAAATTTAGCTCCAATCAATTAGTAACACATTTCTAACTCTTGGCATTCAGGAAGAGTGGGAACTTTCCCTGGTGGAGGGAAGTCAAGCCTTGAGAACAAAACTGCATCATAGCAAACCTCTTCTGCCTTGTGTGCTATGCCTTTTCTTTTTTTTCAAGGCCCAAACTTGGGAAAATGGGGCCCTACTACAACAAATTAGGACCAGACTTTGATTTTGTTTTTTCACTTGCGCGAATGAATAAAGCACAGGACACAGAGGCAGCTGACGGAATATTTTCCCCGCTAATGCCAGGAAGCCGAAGCCTGCTCTCGTGTGTTGCACCGTTCTTTTGGTTTTTTAACAGCCTGAGAGATTTGCATCTGGGTGTGATGTGCTCTTGGGGCGCAGCACAGAACAGTCAGTCTTGTCTCCTGCTACAGAAGCCCCCTCCCCCTCCTGACTGCATGGAACTGTCCCCCCCTCTCTAATGAACGTGCCCAGGAGAATAAAACTTGTTTTTCAAAAGTGTGGGGAAGGAAGAAAGGAAGGAAGGGAGGAAGGAAGGACAAAAAAGCACACAATGCCTACACGGGCCTGGCCGGAGCCGACTGCTCGAGGACACCAGCCTATAAACCCCTGAGGATTTCCTCAGCGTCTGAGACGTACGCGCAACGTGCAGGGCGTGTGCTTTCACCCTGAAGATGTGCTTCGCTTTGTTTGGAGTCATTATCGAAAAATCTCATGAAGATTGGATTTTTTTTTTAAAAGGACCACAAGGTCCACCATGTGCCAGATTTCTTCAAACCAAACCAAACCACCCAGTGGGGTTAAGGATTGGGGAAAACATGCAGAAAGTCAGGCTGGGCTAGAAGGTGGCTTGTTACTAATTTAAAGAAAACAAAGCCTGAACAATCATTTTCGGATCAGGAGAGGAACACTCTGGGAAGCAAAAAAGGGCTAAGAGAGGACAGTGGTTAGAGCTCGGGGGACAGAGAGGAAGGGAGGCTGGGGTCTCGGCCCCGACTTGCACCACCAGCCCCCCAGGCCCCGCCCTACTCAGTGAGCTCCTAGGACCCACATGGGTGGGGAGGGGCGATGTCCTGCAGGCCTAGACTCCTGAGCCTGCCTCCCCAGCCCTCCAGTCAAGCCCAGCCAGGCCCTCAGCTGTGCTGGCTGCTCTCCATCCCCTGCCTGGTGCAACTCTAATCGCTTGTAACCCGAAGCTCCCTTCTCCCTCCCAGACTAGAAGTCCCTAGAGGGCAGGGACCACAACAAGTGTCTAGAGCTAAATTTAGCAAAAGTATTGTTTCTTTCTTTCTCTCCTTTTCAAACTTTTAATTTCATCTCTGTATTTGTATCTCTCCTTCCCGCCTTTTGTACCTTCTTTCTCTCTCCTTCGACAATAAAGAGCTGGCTGGGGGAGCTGTTCTTAACTTCAGATTCGTTTACAAAAGTTTCGGGGGGGGGGAATGAAAGGAAGGAATTCAGATTCCTGATCCCCCTTTTCCCACCCCAGGGGAAGGACTGAGCACGTAAAGGAATGCGGAGAGGACACAGTGGAGAACATGGGAAAAGCTCTAAGGGAATCAGTGTGTGCTGGGGGCGGCGGTGGGGCGCTAAACCTGAAATTGTTTTGCACATCACGATCAGTACCCTCTTTAGACACATCCATACATCTGGGTAAAGAACAGGAGGAGATAAGGAGATAGAAACTCCTGGCAGGATAAGGGCGGGGGTGGGGGGGAAGTTCCTGTAATATTATAATGTCACTTGAACAATGAGAACAACTTCTGGAAGAAAAAGGGAAAGGGGCCAGGGAAGGTAGGGGGCTCAGGTTCCCAGTCCTGTGGGAAGCGAAAGTGGGCAGTTTGGCCCCAGATGGGAGACTCTGAGTCTAGGAGGGCCTGGTCCCCTGGAAGGAAAAGATGTGTGTGTTGCTGAGAGGGGAGAAATTGGCAAAGAAAACTACCAGGTGAATGGACCGAAGCCCCCTGTTCCCCTAAAACACAGAACAGCAGGATTGGTGTTCAAACTAAACTCCCAGGGACCCAGCATAGGATGAGACCCCAACCTGAGACTCCCCCAAAACATGTTTTTCCCATTAGGCTTCCTACATTTTATCTAGAAAATTCTAAGTGATCCCACTTCCTGTGAGCTTCCCTGCCATTCGGAGCTCTCTGCTGACCTCTGGTGGCCCAGAAAAGGTGTCAGAAACAGGGGCAGCCCCCCTGCCCTGGGGGACCCCAACACCCAGAGCAGCCCCTGCCCCCGGGAGGGGGAGCTGTGCTAACCGGCTTCAGCCAAGGCTCAGGGCTACACGTGGGGAGGTGTGGGGAGGAAAAAGGTAAGAAAGGCTTTCAAAGAAGGCCGCGAAGATTATGAGCTTAAGAATGTTGGAATAAAGTTTGTTACCTTAAAGAAGAGGATTTTAACAGGAAGGGTGGGGGAAGCGTTGGCCTGAAGTTAGTATAGTTTTATTCAGTTCCCTTTGAGTTTTCAAGTCTAAAAGAGGAAGAGGAAAGAGGGTATTTAAGAAGGGTGTACGGGGGCAAGTTTCATAGGAAAGGAGTAAGTTCCCATGATTTGACTTGAGAAGTCCCTGGCCGGGAAGTTCACGCGGCCCGTCTCTGCTGCAGGGAGGGGAGGGAGGCGTGGAGGGATGGCAAGGGCGCCTATGCTTTTTGGAACCAAGGAACTTGGCCCCATCAGATCCAACTTCCCCTCCACTGGAAACCTGACCTAGAGAAGAGAGAGGTGACGTTGCCCCAAGCCCAGGGCTGAGCCTGACGTGGAGGATGGGGCTCTTATCCTCAGACAGGGAAGACTCTTCTCAGTAAGAGGGCCCCGCAGTGCTCAGCGGGTTTGTAGCACTGAGAGGCAGAGAGGAATTGTAAAGGAGAAAAAGCAGAACTAGCCCCCAAATCTTAGAGACCCTGAGAAACCCAATGATGCCCTCATGAATGAAAAAACGATAAGGATTTACCCTCAGCCAGTTACCGTCTCTGTAAAACAGCACTGAGCAGCCACCCCAGATTCCACCCCCTCACCTCCCTGCATCTTCCCATATTGTCTCAAATGCTACCTCCTCCAGGAGGGCTCCCTGGGTTTCCCTGATGGAAAAAGGGACCTCTGCCCACCTCTGAACTTCTCTTCTAGCCCTTGACTGGGCTAGGAAAGAATGTGCCCCTCTCCTTTGGTTCCTGCAAAGATTCTCCTAACGACAGTCACCCAGGAATCATTAGCTATGTAGAGCAGAGGACAAAGGACAGGCCTAAGACTTCCTGTACAGTCTGCCATTGTGGAAAGGGCACTTTAAAGAGGGGTGTGCGCGTGCGTGCGCGCGCGCGCCGGTGGGAAAGGGGTGCCGGCACACCTGTTCTATTAAAACTGCTCATAAAAGACTTAAGGAAGTTTTAAGTGAGAGGGACACCCCTCTCATTTTTCAGAGGAGGAAAACTGGGACCTAGAAGATGAGGCAATCTGCTCAAGGCCTCAGAACCGGTTCCCAGGAGACCCAGGGCACACGCGGGCGGAGGGCTGGGAGGTCCCCGTGTGAGAGCGTTCCCACGCTGGCCGAGGTCCAACAGAGCACCAGGAGTTAAAAGGGACGAGATTTGTCCTCAGAGACCTAGTGTCTGACTGGAACCCCTTTAAAACTCCCCCTGGGCCTGAGGGGGTGAGGAGAGCGTCCCTGAGCAAGAGGATGCGGGGAGGGGGCTGCTGAGCTCTGCCTCAGGCGCCAGCATTCGGCGAATTTTGAAAAGCCAGGCTCTCAATAGTAAAAGCCGAGCGCCATCTGCCAGCCAGTCCTGAGCAGCCTTGCTTTACTTTATTGTCTCTGCTTCCCAGTCTTAAATAATTGGCGTTCTCATCTCTTTCTCTTAAGGAAAAAAAAAAAAGATATTTCTTTCTCAGGATCCCGTCCCCCCAGATAAGAATCTTATTTAAACAAAACAAAACAAAACCTCAAAAAAGAGAGAGAGAAAAAAGGGAAGAAAGAAAGAAATGAGGGGATTCCTTAAGACACTGATTTCTGCCTCCCCAGTTCTGAGCTGTGTGGACCACTGGGGAGAACGGGTCAGACCCTGTTTCTCCATCGAAGGCAACCCTGGTGTCTTCCTCCTGGCCACTCACCTTGCTCCTGGTGGAATGAAAGATTAACTCCCAGTTTTAAGCCTGCCTCACTGTGGGGAGTCAAAGCTGATCTCCAGGGAATCAAGGTTTTAGGGCCAGAGAGAAAAAGGAAAGAGAAGTGTTTGCTACCTGTCAACTCAAGCCTTATGATAAGGTGTCTGCAGGGGTCTGGACTTGTCCCTGCCAGCGGGGTGCACGTCTCCGTCTAGAGTCCCTTTCCTCAAGCCCTGCCCAGCGCCTCACCTTGGGTCTGTACCTCTTTATACATAAAGCTGAACACAGGGAGGCCCCCTGGCTTTCTCTTGGGCCGCCCCTCCCCTGGCCCCGGCAGGACCTAGGACTCCTTGGCAGAATCATCCCAACATGGGGTCTTGTCAATACTTTTAAGAATCAAACTTTGGCCTTTTCTGCACGTTACTTGGCAAATTCATGGAATCCTTCAACACAGCCCTAGAATCAACCCAGGTCCCAGGAATGAGACCCCTCTAGTGCTTACCCAGTGCTCTCTTTCCACGATCCTGGAACCCTCCAGAGAAGTTAGGGCTCCTCTGCCCGCCCCCTCCCCAATCAGGGTGAGGTGGGGAGCCAGCGCAAGCTCTCCAGACACCCAGCTGCCCTATGGTAAGCGATTCCCTGGGAGCGCTCCTCAGTGACCACGTCCCATCAGCAAAACACTCCCATTTGGAAAGGGGCGCCCTCCCTTCAAGTGTCCATCCTAAAACCAGCCCTGGCCATCTGTTTGTGAGACAAAAATGATCTAACATGCGTCCCTTTCAGCAGCTAAGGAGGAGGAAATGAAATCAAATGTTTAATTATAAACAGCTATTCGTTTTCTGGCAATCCACCTTTAAAAAATTTTTCTCCTAACGTCTGGCACTCGTTTTTGGGTTCTGCCTGGACTCTTCGAAGCATTTCCTTGGAAAGACGTTGTACTTGGTCCCAGGCAAAAAGTCAAAACCAACATTCAAAAAACATGCCTTGGGTAATTTTGAGGATTCTGCATACGAAGATCTGAGCAAGGGGGCACTTTGCTTAATTAAACTTGGAACCAATAAAAATGATATTTTTAATTTAACCTTTCCAATATATAATCTATTACACTACGAGTTTCCACTCCAACCCTTAAGTAGTCTTAATAGTAAAAGGGAAAGTTTAAATATATAGAGCTGTCTGGAGTAGAGAGTAGAATGTTTTTTCTTTTCCTTTTAGACTTTGCAGTTAACTTAAAGGGCACAAATTCTAAATTCTCTAAGGAAAAAAAACCTATTTAAAAAAACTGGATCTCTGATGAGTCTGTAGCATCTGAAAGCTTGGTTGGGAGATCAGAAGAGGGTAAAATATACATGTTTCAGGTTCTGGACATAATAAAGGTGCAGTAAAGTCTCCCTCCATAAGGACTCCCTGGTTGGGGAGAGGCTGGTTAGGTGCAAGTTGGGGGAATGAGGCCACTATTTAAATAAAGTGATTTAGTCCTGTTATGACACATTTGTGGAGTTCTGCAGGGGGTGGGACCTCGTCAACCATCTTATCAAAGACCAAGTGCAACAGTCTTGATTGGGAAATGCCCTGAGGTTACTCCTTCTGGACAATCTTCTTTGACTTTGTCAGTACGTCACTCAGAGGCCTGCCTTCCGCTCACCACCCCCCCACCCCCGACCCCTACAACGTTAACTCCATGTCTTGAAATGTCAGTTGCTAAAGGGTAGGGGTCACTGCCATGCAGTGGGCTGGTTCCCCGTGGGCTGGGACTAAGGTGACCCAGCTCGCGGGGCCCACACCCTTGTTGCTGGTGTGCACACACTACTGGTCACAGGCTCCAACTGTGTTTCGTGGGACACGTGTGGAGTGGGGCCCCGGCCACAACGGGGCTGCTGTGTTAGCAGCAGCCACCTGAGTCCTAGTCCTTGATATCTTAGCCAGAAGTCTCTACAGTGCAGAGTGAATTAATTCCTGCACACCAGACAGAGGCGGAATTCCCCACAAAGGCCCCCTAAAGAACCCCTAAGCGGTAGACGGGATTGTTTAAAGGTTAAAATCCACTGAGACCCTGATTTCTCCTGGCCCACTGATTAGCTAAGGGACCGACTTGGTTAATCTGAGTCAACGATCAATTCAGTATTTGCTTCCCTGGAATAATTCCCTTTTCTATTCTGCTCAGGTCACCTTCTTTTCAGAGAGTTTTGGAAATGAATTCTGCCCAAGTTTTGGGATCACAGACATGGGAATAAATATTTCTGACTGGTTCTTAGTAACTGAAGGCAAGAGGTAACTTTTCTTTTTAAAGTGTTCAAGTTATGGCCTGTATGGTCCCACCCTTTCCCAGAATTTGATGTTGCTAATTTTGGGGCAGCAGTTTTCAACTGGGGATGACTTCTGCCCCACCCCACAGGGGACACTTGGCTGGACACTGGATGTGTATGTGGTGGTGGGTGGGGTGGACAGGGTGTGTGTGCGTGTGCATATGCGTGGTACTGGCAGCTGGTGGGTAGAGGTCAGAGCTGCTGCATACATCCCTCAGTGCACAGGATGGTCCCCAGGACAAAATGTCAATGGAGCCACTACGGAAGACCCCTGTGTTAGACAGAGCCCCCTGAGAATACTGAAATCTCAGCACAGAGCCAAAAGGGAGAAGTCACGGCTTAAAAATAAAAGGCTAGGTTTGTTGAAAGCTTTGGGGCCTATTAAATCCGGGGTGGGGGTGGGGGTGAACAGGGACCCTCCCCTGCTGTCGCTGGCTGGCTCCTTCCCGGCTCATTCCTCCCGTGGATGTGACACCTTTTCTTCTGCCTGTGCCGTCTCACCATCTAGTGGCCACCTGAAACACCAGCTCACCTCCACCGTCTCCAGGCCCTTCTAGACGCAGGCATTTAAAAAACTCATATTGGTGGGGGGCTGCGGGTGGAAGGACCCCTGAATGACGTACATGATTTTATTAATCAGTTAATTTGGCGTCTTGCAGGCCTAACAGACCTACACAGAGAATGGCTATGGGGAATTAAGATGGACACTTTCTATGATACAATTTCAGAAGCCCACAAAAGCCAAGAAGCTCGAGGGGCTGGCGACAGAGGACCCCAGTGGGCTTCTGCTGAGGACCTTGGGACACTTGGGAGCTACCTAATATAACCACAGAGAAAGTGGCCTCCACTAAGAGGGTGTGTCCAAGTGGCCCCAGTGATTTCAGCAGCCGCTTGCTTTCTAAGTAACCCCACCTATTCTGGACAGGTAAAGAAACAGAGGCCCTGGGGTACTTTTACAGCTAAAGAAACAGAGGCCATGGGCTTGTGGTCCCAGAGGTCGGGGGGAGCTGGATGGACACTTTTTCCTATTTTCTGTGGCACAGCCTGGGCCAGCAGTCCTTTCTGGTCCTGGACTAGAGCGCAATGCCTGATTTTAGTCTTTGTGGGTCATGAAACAAATGATTCTTTCTTTTCAAAAATCCCACAGCTGCAAACTTACCTGAAGGCAGGTTCCCTAGAAAAAAATGAGCAGTCAGTTTGAGCAAAGGCAAAGCTGTTCAAATAGGAGGGAGGAGAGAGGTTGCGTGGTGCTTTGAAGGAAGGCGAGAAGCAAGAGCTGCGTTTGCCACTTTCTCATTTCCTTCTAAGGAGCCCAGTGCCGGCACCAAGCTCGCAAAGGCTTGACTGGCACTTCTGAGAAAGCGAGTGCGAGAGGCTTCGCTTCCCATGATGAACTCACGAAAGGAAGTTTAAGGCACTCACTCTGTCCCACACACCAATGATGTGTGACAACTTCAGAATCGCTGACTGACTCATAATAAATTCAGGATCGGATAACAATTTACACCGTTACACCTCTCTCCTCGCCCCAAATTGAATCATTAAGAAGCATTTAGTGAAAGCTAACATTCAACTTCTGTGGGCAGAACCCCACGAGTCAAAGTGCTCAGGAATTCTCCTGAGATTTAATAAATTACCCTATAAAGCAACGTGGGACTTTCCTTCTGAGGAATACGGGAGAGGCACACTCCTTTGCTTTTCACTGCTGTGTTACAGCTCAGTTACTGACAGCCCCCAGGTGCCACCTGTGTAAAACTGCGCCAGGAGTCCTGACTGCCAAGGGGGACACCTTCAAACGTTTGCTGTTTGTCAGAGACCAGAGCATCCTGTGTCTGAACTGCGCATGACAGGCAACAATCACGAAAACTCAAACGTGGCTTTTTGTGTGTTGTTCCCTACCTCATTCTTGGAGGTCTCCTCATCTTCCATTCCCAGTGGCTGGCCTGTTTCACCATCTGGCTGTCGGGAAGGAAAACTAGAGACAATCTTTTTTTTTTTTTTTTTTTGCATGTGTAATAAGCACAGAGCAATCTGGGCGCAGGTCCCCCGGGCTCAACCACAGTCTTGAGATGATTTATAGAAAAGAGCTAGTCAAAGAGAAGGAGGGAGTGGGGATGGGGGATCAGCAAGGGGGGGTAGGTGACCCTGTCTCAGGACAAGTAAAAAAAGATCTTGTCCGTCACCTCAGAGCGACTCCACAGCATCATAACTTTGGCAAGGTGTCCTCGGTCTACTGCTTGACCTTTATTTACAAAACATGTACAGAGAGTGTACTCTGAAACGTGGAGACAGAAAGGCAGGCAGGATGGGTGCTCCCTGGCCAGGGCCAGCTGGAGTCTGGGGCGTCCCACCAGCCCTCCTCGGTTCAACAGAGGCCACTTAGGACTTGCTGATTCTTCAGCTGCCCCTCTTTCTCTTGCTCCCGGAAGAAATGAGGATCTTAAGTCCAGGGTGACCGCAAGCCAGAATAGGAATCTCACGGGGCAAAGACTCTTTCTGTCTACTTCTGTGAAGTCTTTTAAGGTTAATGTTTGCAGGGCCAGAGTCTCAGCATCCAAATTATTGGGGGGCACCTGGGCTGGAGACTGACCAGTATATTTTGTTTCCTCCTGGGCTGTTTTTCTTTTAACATTTTATTTATTATTGTATTATTTAATTATTTTATTTTGGTGGGAGGTAGGTAATTAGGTTTGTTTATTTTTAGTGGAGGTACTGGGGATTGAACCCAGGACCTCGTGCATGCTAAGCACGTGCTCTATCACACTTGAGCTATACCCTCTCTCCTGGGTTGTTTGAATGGGTGGTGGGAACCCTGTCCCATCAATGGGCCCTGTCCTTTCTGTTCTGCAAATTGCCACACTTCCTGGGAAATCTGATTTTAACAAAGACAACTGGTATGTTGATGTCACTTTCCATTAGGAACCCCAGGAGGCATAAGGTGGGTTGGGAAGACCCCTACCTTTGCCACAGGTTGAAGGAACCAAGGAACACAGTACAATTTTCCTGTTATTTATGTGCTTCCTAGAAGTTGCTTAATGCAGAGGGATGTGAAGAGCCACAATTTTGCTGGGAGCAAGGGGTAAGTTTTATTAGTTGGGGAAATTGACTCTAAAGAGAAGACGCATGGCCGGTGTAGAGGGTTTCAAATCTAGTTAATCAGGTTACCTTCTCTAAAAAAGAAGTTTAGTTTTCTGCTTAATACCAACATTCCTCCATAAAAGTCAAAGGTGATTTCTAAGATTATGCACTGACTCTCACTGAGATGGAATTAGCCTTGACTAAAAGGAAGGGATACTTTTTAAAATATAATCACTATGAAGAATATTGACCAAGAGTTATTTTAATAGGGTCATTAGATCCAGGCCAGGAGATTCTAAGCAGCCTATTACAGTTTAATACTAAAAATGCAGGGGGAGGTGGGCTCTGCATCAAAGCAACTGTATTTTAAAATTATTCTTATTATTTTTTAACGTGGAAACCTGAGTAAAGAGAAAAGCTTTTAGACCCCGCTGAAGAACACTACCGGGGGATTTTAAAAAGACTTTAAAGAATACCTGCATTTTAAAAAGTCCAACGAATAGACTAAGACTGCAGTGTTGGCAGATGAGTTAAAGCAAATGTGGAAACTAAATATCACCATTGCAATGACAGGTATCCCAGAAATGGGGAGGCTCCCGTTTCACACACACTCAATGGACATTTATAGCCAGGGATCTGTCTGGGTCTGGCTGTAATTCAGGAAGCAGAAGACGGCTGGACACCTGTCATCTGACGAGGGATTTGAAGAGCACATAGCACAGTGACAATGATCATGCTTTCCATGGAAATAATGCTTCATAGCTTATGGCCACATTTGAAGGGCTGGTGAAGCATGGTCTTGTCTGAAGCAGAAACTTTTGATTCCCTTCACTTACCTTGCAGTCTTTGAGCAAAAGTCCTGACATTTAATCCCTGAGCTTTTAGGTTTATTTGCCTGTGAAATGGGGTCCCATCACAGTTTTTATTGCCCAAGGCTGTTGCAAAGGACAAATATGGCTGGATGAAGGGCTTTTGAAAATACAGTAAGAATGTGCTGTCATTCTGTGTCATTGTTACTATTACTGGTTACTAATAACTCTGAAGGCAGTGAGGCTATGCCTTTCAAGCCAGGGGAGGGGGAAGTTGGGGTAGGAATATACAAAAAAGTGACAAACCCCACTTTTTTTTTTTTGCTTAATACCAGTTTTCCATGGTGTATATATATATGTATATATATATAATGTAGGCAAATTATAAAAATTAGCACAGCTGCATAGAAAAACTTTTATTTTTTTGAAAAAAATCTATAGGAAATTGGATTTTTAAGGGCAAGGAAGAGATTCTTGGCTTGATCAGCCATGGCTCAGTGGAAGCAGTCTGAATACTGAAAAATGGCTGAATTGGAAAAAAAAAAAAAGAAAAGAATGGGGGGGAGGTGCACCGCAGCAGGTTGAGGTGGATTCATCACTGTTGCACCTGGTGGCATAAATAAATGATCATATAATTGATGCTCACTGTATAAATAAAGTGCCATAGCAGAAGAGCCATTACTATATACAGCATTTGCCTGCACAATTTCAATACATGCAGCAGGTACTAAGAAATTCTAATCTAGCAGCCCCTTCAATTCTTAAAAAAAATGAGGGACTCACCCAAATTAGGTTTCCTAAAACATGTTTAAGCCTCCAAAATTATTCAAAAAGGCAAGAGAAACAGGGGAATAGGTCTGTTCTTAGATAGTGTTGAGTAAGAAAAAGGCTTCAACTTTTTAGCTATTCTAGACTTTGAGTCATGTTATTGATTATCTAAGTATCTATCTTTTTCCTTTTTAAGATTCCCTATAATGTGGTTAAGCTGCTTGGGCAATAAAAACGGAGAGGGTATATACACACACACACATTTTTAAAGCAACAGACGAATCTGCAGGTCACAGACTAGGAACCATATCAAGGGATGGTCATTTGCTCTGCATTTTCAGGGGTGGGAATATATGAGTGTCCTGTTTTAGATGTTAGGATTAAAACGTTAGTGAAAAGTCTCGCCTTCAGTGTAACTGCGTCTCCCCCTTCCTCCTCTCCCTTGCCCCCATCAGCAATGCTGACCCAGTGGGGAACCTCTTGTCACTTTGGCAAATGGAAGCCTCGTCAGATTGTAGCCTGCCCCAACAAACTGCACTGCCACAGCAGGCAACCTGGCTGAGTTCAGGTTCGTGCTCGCTGGGGCCCAAGGTCTACACTGTGTCTGAATGTGCCTGACCTAGGGGGAGAGCCAGAATGATGGCAGGGTGACCCCAGCTAATTTCCTTTAATTAAGGTGAAATCTTCCCCCTGGATATAAAACAAGGGTAAGCCAGAGAAACTTCTAGTTTTCTTAAGGCTTGGCCCGAGACATGAACTATTTACTGCAGGGTTGGTGTCTGCATACTGTATGGTATAAGTCTCCAGTCCTGATTCAAGTGGACTGTGTTCCCTACCCCGACCCCAGATCCCCAGAATAGAGGACTCACAATGTGGAGCAAAGGAGAATTTGGTGAAGATCTGCTCGAAAGCTTCATTTCACAAATGAGGCAACTGAGGCCCCAGCAAGTAAGGGACCCTGCCAGTTAGGAGTCAAGTGCACAATGTTACTTGGCTCTCCTGTCTGCCCCTAATTGTGACTCCTCCCCCATCACAGGGCTATGCTTAGAATATTAAAACGGGACTGTTGTGGCAAAAATCAATTGTCTGCAGGAAAACAGTGCACTGTCCTTTAAGGCTCACACCTTTCATGCAGCTGGGATATCTGAAATGTCAAACTACCTCCCTTCTGTATGTTTTTGGGAAAAGGATGCTGTCATTATTTCCTTGGGAGGGCATACATAAAATGGCCATCACATTTAAAACTGAATCGTGAGAGGCACACATCACAATAGCATACAGTTATGCCCATAAAGCCATTAATAGAAACCATCACATGTAAAATATTGAGCAAACAGAGATAGCATAGCCTTAAAAAGTGTGGTCTCGAAATCCCTTGAAAAGTCTCAGAGGACAAAATAAATTAAGATTGTGGAGTTTCACTTTGGAAATTGTCACCTAAGCCACACATTCAGACCATTGCTAACTGCCACTTTGATTAAATGGGGCAGGGGAGTCGAGCCCCAGATTTGAGCTAAGGAGAATCTGGAGAAGGGGGAGATGAGAAAGGGGGGAATTGGGGCAGGCCAGGCAAGGACATATTGGAGAGGGTCTTGCTGTGGGGAGGAGGTGGGAGGGGCCTGGAGAGAGGAGGGGCCTTGAAAGGTGGGCATAGATGAAGGGAGGAGGGGAAGGCCAGGGCCACCAAAGGTACCCTTCCAGTGGGATCATTAGTACAAGACCTTCTTAATTTTTTTGGAACCAAGCCCATATGCAGAGAGGATCTTACCTTTGAGCCTCTTTGCCCCCAGCTAAGGCTGCTTGAAAAAATTCACATGTAAACATTTACATGTCTCTCAAGTGATATTCACAGTTTTCCCAAATTTTTTTTCACAGACTTAAAATACACTGGAAGCATTTTTTTAAAAGTTTTATTTTCATTGCATTTCAAACACAAGATGGGCATTCCACTCCCAACGCATAACCCCTCTCTTTTTAAATCAAGCCCCTCCTACTGTATTCTGTAAAAGGGCAAATGATTGGCTTACCTCTGGCTCTTCCCTAGGAAAAAAATGATTTCATGTTTTTTCAACATAGCCACGCCCACCGCCCTGGAACCAGCCCTTTGTGGTTTTGGACCCAGGCTTGCCTACAGCGGGTGAGGTGGGGTTTTTCTTTTCCTCCCTCCTCCCTCCATCCCCACACCGGGTGAGCCGAGTGTGTGTGGAATACCGAATTGATGCGCGCAGCCCCGGACGCCCCAGATACCTGAGTGTCTGGTTTTTCAACCGTTAAGGCGGGAGGGTTTGGCGAACGAATGAGAAGTGAGGAAACGCTTAGCGCAAAGGGAAAAAAGAGAGAAAGACAGACAGAAAACAGGTTATGGAGGCCGGCCGGAGGCGGCCCCCTCCCCCCACCCAGCGGGTGGCCCGAGGGCTCCCACTACCTTCTCCGCAGTTTTAGCGCCGCCGGCTGCAGAGCGCCCGCGCACAGGTACCACCGGAGTGTGCGAACACGGAAAGTTTTTGCCCGCGCAATGGCGCAAAACACAAGACAGCCCATTCCCCAGTACAAGTCCACAGTCGGCGGGTAATTTGGGGAGTGCCAGGGTGGGAACTGGAGAACACTTGAGCATGTCATGCACAGGCGGACACAATATGGACACCAACACACACCAACAACAAGCTGTCTGAGTCTAAGCAGCCGTGCCAGGCGAGGCGGGGACGCACCTTCCCCAGTGACCCCAACCCACCACGGCCCCAGCCAGCCCAGCCTGGGCAACCCCGAGACCCCTCCCCAGCAGTTCCTGGCTCACCTGAAGCCCCCGCCTTTCTTGCCGGCCCCCACCCCACGACTCGGGGACGTCTTACGGTCGCTGGCGCTGGTTTGTCCAGCTGGAAACGACCCTCAGTGTTGTACGGCACCACTTTTCCCGGCACCATTTTTCTCCCTAGAGGGCATAGACTTCGCCACCCAAGCCCACCCCAGACCCTCCCGCTCCCAGGGCAAAGTTAGGGCCCCTCGCTGGAACTTTCTAGCAGGCTCTTTCCGCCTTTGCCCAGACCGCCCTCCTCCCGCCACCAGGCCCTGAGCCCCATCGGGCAGCCCTGCCACCCCATCCCGGGGTCCCCGGGCGGCCCTGCTCCCCACTGGCAGAGTCCGCCGCATTACCTAGAAGCAGCAGGCGGTGCGTACACATGTAGCCCATCTTCTCGTTCTGGAGTTGCTTGTCGATGAGCTTGCTGCGTTTCTTCTCTGCGCGCTTCTGGGCGCGCTTCTCCAGGCTTTCCTTGCGGACCTGTCTGCGCTTCTCCGCCAGGGGAACCTTCTTGACCTTGGGGCTGGTGGAGCCCCTGGACTGGGGGCTCTCAGATCGGCAGAAGCAGCCTCCGAAGGCCTGGACAAGGAAGTTGCGGAGCAAGTTGCGCCGGGGCTTTCGGCGGCGGCGGCTTCGCCTGGACTGCAACCAGCGGCGGCATCCGAAGGTCCCATCGTCGGATTCGTCTCCGCTGTCGCTGCTGACTGATACTTCGTCGTCGTCGCGGTCGCAGCTGCGGTCGGACCTGCCCCGCCAGGCATATGCGCGAGGAGGCTGCGGAGTAGGCGGATCGGCAGCCTGGATCTCGGGGCTGGGGGGTCTAAGGAACCGGATCTTGGGTCGGGCTCCTGAGGCAGGGACAGCAGGGGCGGCCCGGGCGGCAGAAGCAGCCGGAGCGGCTGTGGCCGCTCGGGCGGCCGGAGCGGCAGGGGCTGCCCCGGCGGCAGGAGCGGCCGGGGCGGCAGCGGCTGCCCCGGCGGCTGGACTGCCAGGGGTGGCAGGGGCTGCCCCAGCGGCTGGAGCGTCAGGGGCTGCTCCCGCGGCTGGAGAGGCAGGGGCGCTAGAGGCTGCCCCGGCAGCAGGAGAGGCAGGGGTTCCGTCCCCGGAATCGGGGGCTTTGCCTCCTTCCGCCAAAGCTGTGGCTGAGCCTCCTTCCATCTCGGCTTCTTCTCCCTCAGTTGGGGGTCTCTCTCCCTCTGCTTGCTCTCTCTTAACTGGGGCTCCAGAGATCTCGATGGGCGGGCCGTCAAGTGCGATTGGGGGGCTGTCCATGTTGACGGGAGCGTCGTCGACCCCAACGGGGGTGCTGCCAATCTCGCGCGGGGGTCCGGAGATCTCCATCGGGGGGCTGTCGCCCGCGAAGCGTGGAGGAGGTCTGACAGCCTCTCGGGATGGGCTGCCGCTGATGCCTGGGACCCAGGGGGGGGGCTCGTTCGTGGCGGGAGCGATGAGGACCGCACTCGGGATCGCGACTGCCGCGATCTGGCTGCCGCCACCGCCGTCGATTTGTGGGATAGCTCGGGGGAGCCCGGGGGGTGGGCTGTCGTCCCCAAAGGCTGCTCCATCAAACTCAAATGGCATAGCCTCCTCAGGGGGAGGACTGCAGACTCCTCTGAACCCCGCGTTTGCAGGTCTGCGGGCTCGGGGCTCCTTGGGAGGAGCACTGAAGACCCCCGCACCTGGACCTCCTGGAGCAAGGTCTGAGACCTGCAAGAGAGGTTGGCTGCAGAGAGGTTGGCTGCAGCCTCCCTGGTCAGGCTGCTCAAGCTCAAAGGGCATAGCTTCTTCGGGCGGAGGGCTGTAGCTTCCCAAGCTTTCTCTGGCCTCACCGAAGGCTCTGGGCTCCACGATGGCTGGGCTGGAGGCCTCAAGGCCTGCAAAGGTCCCAGTGGTGTCTCCAGGGTGCTCCAGGGTAGGCCAGTAGTCTCCCATGCTGGACTGCTCGACCTCGAAGGGCATGGTTTCCTCAGGAGGTGGGCTGTAGCCTCCATGGGCTCCAGCTTCCTCGACAGCCTGGCAGAGGCCCTGGAAGTTGGGCCTGGAGACCTCTGGGAGTCCACAGGTCTCACCTTCAACTTCAACGGTGATGGGCTCGCTGTGAGGCGGTTCGGTCTCCATCTCTTCGGCTGCGCCAGGCCCAGCACCGGGGGCAGCTGCCCCTGGGGCCTCCAAGGGTGGTTGCTCGGGCTGTTGCCCGAGTTCAAGGGGGATATTGTGTTGTCCTGACATATTATTGCCGTCGAGGCAGTTGCGCACGCCCATAACACGGTGGCGGTTTCTTAAAATAAACTTGGGGCCCCGTGAGACGGAGCACCCAACCAAACTAGGGTGAAAAAAATTTTCCAAAAAAACAAAAATCAAAGTATCAGCTAGAAAGTTCTCCAATCCCACTTTCCAACCCTCCTGAGGTCAGGGGGTTCAGGGCCTCAAACCCCAGACCGTGGCAGAAACAAATCTATTGTTGCTGGTTGAGTCTTGGTTCCTTCCTGGCTACTTTCTATCCCCCCAGGTTGCCCCTGGCCTCCCCACTTTGGCCTGTCCTTGTCCCCTCCTCTCTTCTCTCAGCTCCAGGCCAACTCCGCCTGCTTGGATCAGAGGAGCGCGCCGATTCGGTCCGAAAATCGCTCGTAGTGCTCTCCTTCTGCCACCAGGGGACGCCGGCCCTGGTGCCTAGGTGGCTCCTGGAGCCGGTTCCAGGCGCCGGGAGCCCCGGACTTTGGGTAAGGGGGCTGATGAGCGCAGGCCTCGCAGGGACGTTTTGGCTCCTTCCACTCCTCTCCCTGACTGATTTGGAGTCTTTCTCCTCTCTTCTCCCCTGGCCAGAGAGAGAGCTCTCCTGCGTTGCGGGACACGTGACGCAAGACGTGGGCCCTGGGCTGCTTGAACGCAGGAGCTGAAACTCTCCCTCCCATACCCAAATAATTCTCCTCAGGGGGAGGGGGGACTGCAGGAGGGTTTCATAACCCCAAAATACCCCTGAACACCAGAGCCGCAGCCCCCACCCCTGGGCAGCCTCCAATCCCAAGCCCCAAGTCTGGAGCCCAAGGCTTTGGGCGCGTGAGAAGGGGGTGCGAGCGCGCGCGGAAATGCGACAGGTGGTCGTGAGCCCACCGGCGGAGCAGACAGGAGGCGAGGGGCAAAGGGGCAGCCGAGATGTGCACGTAATTTGTTTTTAAAACGCATTGGGGTACTTTCTGCGTCTTCTGCAGGTTTTCTTTGCTGTTTTGCCAAGGCTGGCTCCTGTAAAGCACTTCAGTGTCCCCCATCCCCACCACACTCGGGGTCTCCACAGTAGCCTAGCACGACACAGGCAGGGTTCACCCTCATTTAAGGGGACGACGATATATACAGGGGAATAAGAGGGTCTTGCTCATGTACTACGGAGACTCGCTAAGCGGTAGCTGCCGCGGCATGGAACCAGGGGCGCGGGACGCACAGGAGACCCCTCAGAATGCGGGCCCCAGACTTTCGGGGGGGCCCTACTGTTCTGGGGAAGGGCTAAATGGAATTTCAGTTGATATTTACGGCCGGTTTAGGGTGGTCTCGGAGACTGAACAACCCCGTGCGCACCGAACCTAAAGATACACACCGTGCCGTGCAGGCAGCTGCGGCCGCGGTGCGCGGCTCCCTACCTCAGGTACAGGCTGCAGGGTTAGTCGGTCAGCTCCTCTAGCTCCTCTTCGACCCCACTCCAGCCCCTGTCCAGCCCCCTGTCCAGCCCCTCTCCTCTCGCTATGGGTCTCCCAGAGCAGCCGCTTTACTTTTCCGAAGCTTGAGCCCGCTGAGGCGGCAATAAGCCCGACTATAAACCCGGCAGTGGCCGGGCTGCGCTCCTGTCACCATAGCGCGTGGTGGGCTCAGAGCCGGCTGAGAGTGATGTCCACATCTGGGTGGGCTTGGTGCGTGCACACACACTGCTCTGGGTTTGGGGTCTGCGGAGGGATTTGAGCTCCGGGAAAAATTCTGCTGTTTGTGGTTCACGTAAAACGCTGGACACGGGCATCAGATCTGTCTCGGCTGTGGATGACACGGACCTGAGTCACTTTTAGGTGCAAGGCAGCTGGGCAGGACGCAGGTGGTCGTCTGGCCTTAGGGCAGGGAGGAGTGGTGAGATGAGCGTTACACAGGGTGGGCTGCGGCAAACGGAGCGCACCGCCTGGTTTGCTGTGTCTAGGAGCCGCAGGCGGGGGAACTACGCACGCACACTCCAATCTCATTAAATCTTAACACATCGCTCTTAGAAAGAGGGGGTCATAGCCACTGCGCATCATTGTCCTCACATCCCCCAACCCTGTGGCCGCCCTGTGCAGAGGGAAGCTGACAAAATCGGACCCTGGGTAACATTCGGAGCCCCCCTAAACGCGTATAATCTCAGCTGTATGGGTCTACACACTTCCAAGTGCCAATACTGAACTTTGGTTCAAACTTTGGACAACTATCGCCACGCGCGATGGCTCAACCATTTGGGTATCCACTGAATGGTCCAGATGGGTCGCCACAGTCAACTCAATCCCCTCCGACCCCAGCGCTGGGTCAGCCATTGGGCTGGGGTCACGCCAATCAAGGCTGCCTGGCGAATGAGCAGGGGCCGTCAGACCGGAAAACGGATATGAGTGGGAGGTCCAATAGGGGGCGCCGCGTTGGAACGCCCTAAGAGGCTGTGCTGCTGGGGTGGTTGAAAGCGGTTGGTAGGCGGCGTATGGTGACCAGGCCTGGGATGCCACGAGGCTGGCTGATGCCGTGGGGGCACTCTTCCTGATGCCCCAAGTCACAAAGGCTGAAAGGGGGGGTCGGGGCTGTCAGGGGCCGACCCTCGTTCTCGCTGATGGCGGTGGCCAAACCCCCCCTAACACAGGGATCCGCCGCTGGGGGCGAGGCGAGGAGGATTTCCATGGCCTGGAGGTAGAGGGCCAAGACCCTGAGGAGAGAGGGGGCTCAGTGCCCCCGATGCAGAGGAGCTGCCCCAGATGGATAAGGAGTTGAGGGCCCGGGGATGCTGAGCCCTGCCAAGTGGAAGGTCAGTAGATGTCGGGATTTGGAGCCTCAGGGAGGCCGCGATGGGGGCTCCAAAGGGACGGTTTGCTCTCGCCAGGCCTCGCGCGCAGCCCACTTCACTTCGGCTCTTTCCCAAAGCACTGTTTCTCTAGGAATGGGTACAGGGTTTCTGTTCTGCATCCTCGTGAGCCTGTGGGACCCCTTTGTTAAACAGTCTCTCTGGCATCTTGTTTGCTTGCCAGGAGAGCACACGCACTGACGGAATAAGTATGGGGTAGAGAGCAATCTTGCTTCGGGGAGCAGAGGCAACATGAAAAAGAAAAGAAAAGAAAAAAAAAACCCTCCAATTGGGAGGACCTTGAAAGTCTTCTCGGAGAAAATGGAGTTTCAGAGGGGCCTCCGTGGAGGGATAGACGTCTTGGCTATGAACAGAAGAGGGGGGGTGGGGGTGGGAGATGTTGGCCTATGATGAACAAAGATCCAATAGTAGGAAACCTGACACGTGGCTGGGTAAAGAGAATGGGGACCTTGCCGGGCCCTGGAGGAGCCCCGGGAGAGAAAGGCAGGAAACCCTGGGTAGGATCTCCCTGAGAAAACCATGGAATGTCAGGGCAAGCAGTTCTGAGGCTATCTTGATAGGAAATGGATCAGATGTTGAACTTTGTTACTGTTATTGTTATGTTATTTTGTCTTGCAAATGAGGATTTGAGCTTAGTTTTAGGAAAAGTTGAGGCAGTGTGGAGGATGGCCTGATGAAAAGAATTAAGGAGGCTGTGGCCAGTCATGACCTTTCAGGGAGGGAGAACCACCCACAGTGAAGGAAGCAGGAAGGCTGAGGGAGGGGACTCCAGACGGCTCCCAGGGGACCCTCTAGCAACTTCTGTGCTAGGCACAGAGGGTGGAAGAGCCAGAGTTTGGCACCTGGGTGATGCGACATCCATGGGTGAGGGATGTTGGGGCAGATCTGGGGAGAAGTCGGCATGTGGCAGAGCCAGTTTGGTTTTAGACGTGACACGGGAAGGAAGGACGGGCAGTCTGGATGGAGATTTCTTTTACAGCCTATTTAGGAGGATGGGATTGAAGTTTAGAAGAAAGGTAAATTCAAAGTGCCATTCATCCTTATTAGGATGTGAAATCACTAGATCAGATAAAACCTTCAGGGGGAGAAACGTATTTGGTGATAGAATCTCAAACACTTGGAGGACTGGAGAGGAAAAGGGGGGACATTACAGGAGAAAGCAGAGGGGCTAGGGCATGAGTGCTCTAGAGGGAGGAATTTCAGAATGGGTTAGGATGTCTGGTCTAGGTGGTGGGCTCTGGGCCTCTGCACTGTTGGCGTCTGGGGCCAGGTGTTCCTGGTTGTGGCCGCCCTGTGCCCTGAAGGGCGCTAAGCAGCATCTAGCCTCCACCCACTAGATGCCAGTAGCATCCCCTTAGTTGCAGCAGCCAAAAATGTCTCTAGATTTTGTCAAGTGTCCTCTGGGAGGCAAAATCGCCCCCAGTTGAAACCACTGCTTTCGGCTGAGAAAGGACCCTTAGACTTGAGTAGAAATCACCAAGATTTAAAGATAGATTAGGGCCAGGAAGAAAAATATCCCAGCATTTAACTCCAGCATTCCCCTTTTGTCCACTCTTGTTAATTTCCTGTAGTGACTGGCTACCAGAATCTGAAAACCCCAAATCACTTGGGTGACTGGGGGTCAGAGCTGAAACTCTACCTCAGATCAGCAGTGGGACTTGAAAGACCCCAGAAGTGTGGCCAGATGTTTGAAGAGCTGACTCACTCGAAAGGCAGCTGGGTAGCCTGGCCCCAAGGATCCAAGGACCCAGTGTGGTAAGAGTTGGGTTACTGGTGGGTTGACTGGGGGGGCCACCCTGATTGGTGGGACTATCTGGTGAGCCAATTCAGGGCTGCTGATCTTGTTGGCTAAGAGAAAAATGTGGCCTTGACCCAGATGGAGATGGCCAGTGGTGGTGGGCAGCCTAGCCTGGACCTCACTGCACCAGGGCACAGCTTTTAGGATCTGCCATCAGAATTTTAGAATTGAAAAGTATCTTGGGCATAGATTTTCAACTCTGGATGGATTTCTATCAGGGAAAGAGAGAGAGATTTTACAGGCATGAACAGGAAGGAGGAAGGAAAATTAACTAATGGGTTCACGCGGCCCAGGAGGAAGGCAGGAGAGGGTGCAGGGTGCTGGAGGGAAGGCTGAGCAGTGGTGAACCTGTGGGCCAGGGTCTGGACCCTGTCCCAGTGGGGTGGGCACCAGGGAGGGGCTGCAGTGAGGTGATACCTCCAAGAGAGGAGGGAGGGACTGGCTGGTGGAATCCAGGTTAAAGCTCCTTGAAATCTGTATATGTAGCTACTTAAAAAGAACAGATTTTCTACACTTGATGCATTAACAATAGAATGGGAAGCATTGCTCTGGTTTCAGTTAAACTGATAAACACTATTCATGTTTCAGTTATACACTGCATTTCTTTTTTTTTTTTAAACAGAGGTAACAGGGATTGTACCCAGGACCTTGTGCATGTTAAACATGCGCTCTGCCACTTAGCTACACTCTCCCCACCAAACGTGGCATTTCTAAGGTCAGCCTGTCCAGGCCAAATGGCCCAAGAGCCACAGGTAGTGATCAGCTAGCTGGCTTTCTGTAAGTAGGTAACCCCCATGGAAAGGTATTTCCTTCACTGCTGACGCTCTGAATGGCACCAAGGCCACCTGCAGGGACATGACCCCCCCCCCCCCCCCCCGCCTCCCAAACTCTGTCTCACGGCTCTGTTGATGCCTCCATGCTGGCACACAGCATAATCAGCAAGGAGCGTCAGTGTACTTACATGTGGGGATTTTTACTCATGGCCAAAGGCACAAGGCCCATCCAAATTTTAAGTAGCTGCCTGTCAGCTTGCTTTCTTAGCTCATCCCTGTTTCCAAGAAAGAGAAAGCAAAGTGGAAGAGGGTCCCTGAGATGGAGGGGAGGTGGGCAGGAGAGAAGGGAGCAGAAATCAGGGGGAAGTGCTCTTCCTGGGCGGTGGATTTTTCCCTCTCCAGGGCTGGGAGGGAGGCAGTTTGCAGGGGCTTTCCCTGCAGCCCCCTCATGTCATTAGTTGTCAGTGGGTTGCTTCCAAATAAGAAGATGGAGAAATCTTTTCACCAGTTGTGAGGAAAAGGCAAAAACAGAAAGGTGAGGACCCAGGAAAGAGAATTCAGGCAACGCTTACATTTCTTCAGCTGCCAGTGACAAATGGTTTCTGAGCACTACTGAGTAGCAATGAGACTTTGAAGCTGTTCAATGAATTACTGTTCTGTGAAGCCTTGCTGCACCCATGCCTTTACCTCCCAGTATCTCCTCTGCCAGCCTTGGCCGGTGGAGGCAGCAGCAGCCTACTGCTGTCTGCAGGAGGGTCTGTGTGACCAAGCTGTTTCAGGCAAATGCCAACTGCACGGAAAATACCTCCAGTGGATGTGCGTTAGTTGCAGATGCAAGGCTGATGTTAAAGACAGTGGCAGCCAGACTTATGAAAGACTTGATCTGCTCAGATTAAAAAGCCCCCAGAGGCCAAGGGTTCCCCACCATGAATTCAGACCCTTCGTTCAGTTCACTAGACGTTCTCAGTGGCCCTCATCTTGGGAGGGCTGCCCAATTCTGCTGCAGCCAGACGTGAGACCGGCACCTGACCACCTGCGCTTGTACGGTGGGTCCAGACATCCTCCAGTCACGGGACTGTGGATTCCTCCTCCAGGCTGGCTGATGATGCAGCAGAGAATTTCAAGCAGAAAAAATTAACAGCGCCACGGGAAAGGGGTCTAGGAGGGGGGCAAAAGTGGGGGCTGGGATGGCAGAAGGGAATCCTGGAAGATAAATTTGGCTTTAGTGGAAACTCTATTTAAAATGTCGGTAATTCATGGTGGAAATTCCAGGCACCCTGGGGGCTTCTTGGCAACGTCATTTGAATTTAAGGGGAATGGTATATTTCACCTCCTCACACAACCTCAATTACCCAGAGCGAATTTTCCTAATGAAGCCTAATTGAGACAGGACATAAGCCAGTAAGCCAGAGCACTCAGAAGCCGGGCACTCAGAAGCCACCTCTTGCCTGGGGGGAGGAAAAATGTATTTGTCTGCTGGGGGGCGGGGCAGCATCCTGGGCCCTGAGCCCCTCAGATTTGAGATTCAAGGCCTCTTCCTAAACCAAAGTCCAAGACTGAGGATGTGAACTAGAAAACAAGATTTCCTAGGTTTTTAATCTTTCCATTTGAGGCATGCGTATGACAACTCTACTGCACCTATGAAATTGAAATTGCTGGGCCAGGCCAGTAAGAGACTCTCGGAGGGAAAGCGCCAGTAACGGTGACTAATCTGAGGTGCCCAGCAGTGCGGTCCACTGCCATCCCTGGCTGTGAAAAATGCTCTTCTTAATGCCGACCTGACGTCACCCCTGCTGCCACCAAGTATTTAAGGCCTGCCATAGAGTCTCCCCCAAACCTTTTTCTCCCTAAATCTCTACTTTTTCAACCTCTACCCCTGATGTTTATAGGCTTTGTGATTCCCACCTCCCAATTTTTTCTCCCTTCTCAGGTGTCCTCATCTCCCTGCATCTTGCCATTTCCCTGACTCCCCCCAAACCTTCTTTTCCCCTTGTCCTCAAATCTCCCCTCACATCACAGCTGCCTCCTGCCCTCTCTCCATGGAGCCCAGTCTTACCCTGCCTTTCTGATAGCTGTGCCCCCTGTTAATTTATAACGTGTTCACCCTGAAATAAGCCCATGGAATGAAAACTGGCTGCGTCCACACATGAAGCTAGGAAGGCAGTCTCCCCAGTTCTACCCTGGAATAGGGAGTTGGAGGGGGGGTGCCAGCTCCTCTCAGATGTCCGGCCTCTACTGGCTGAGTGCTGTCAGCAGGTGACAGTGGCCAGGCCCTGCAGACTCTTGGCCTGGGGAGAACTAAGTTACTAGGCTGTTTCCTCTGGCTTCTCTGCCATTGGCATTAATGAGGCACCAGCACTGGTACTAGGGGCTTTGGGGGACAAAAACCGCAGGAGATTTAAAAAAGAGAAACATCAGTAAAATTCACCTAACATAGAGCCTTGTAATATGCAGCACCCCTCAAAGGAAAATATAAAACAAAAATGGGATGTTTAATCACTTAATTTGACATAAGCCAGTTTTTTTTTGTTTTGTTTTAGACATTTGCTTTCTTTATCTCATGCATTTGCAGGAGAGGCAAAATTGGTTTGAGGGGAGTGCAAAAAAATCTTAGCTAGTGCCAGGTCCCGCAGTACAGAAACAGAACCACAGCACATCTGTATATCTGTGCCATTAACATTTCATGGGAGAGGACCAATTAAAGAAAAAAGAATCTGAAAAAGCTCCTGGGCGGGGATGAGAATGAAAAAACCAAACCAAAAAAAAAAGGTTGGGAAAACTAGTTTATTAACTGGCTGCATCCTCTGAGCCATTTCCTCAGGTCTAGCCTAATCAGGACTTTTGAAAGTGCTACCAAGTAACACATTCAGCACTTGTGGTCAGTTAACCAGCGGGGCTGGCACTCATTCATCTCCCTCCCAAAGCAGCCAGCATCTCCAGGCTGCTCCGGGCGAAGTTGGCTCCATGCTGTGCCCCTCCCCCAACCCCCTAAAAGCTTGTTTTCTGATGCTGAAATCAGGGAGAGCAGGTGGGGAAACACCTGCAGACCTAAGAAAACCACTAAATACCTGCTCTTAAGGAGGGCCAGGTTTTTCCTCAGGCGAGTAATAGGACACAGTGGAATTCTGTAATTTCTAACTTACCTGTCTGTCTGTGTATCTTCTAACCTGCCTCTAAACCATTTTTGCCCCCAGTTCAAAACCAGATTTGAGAACACCAAATCAGATCAACACAAAACAGATTTCTTCACAACTGGTGCTTCAATTTTATCAACTTTAGAACTTTTCTGGAGCCATTAGCATTCAAATCATTTGGGAGAGTCAAATTGCACAACTCAGGGCTGCTTAAACTAATTAACCGCATATCATTGGAGCTGAAAGGGATGGGAGGACCATCTCCATCTCCTTCATGTTCCACATGAACTAACGGAGGCAGAGGGTGCTGGGTCTGCCCCAAGGCTGCTGGGCAGGACCAGGGCTGGAAGCTCCTTAGATCCCGTTGCCCATCTCTGGGGCATCAGGACTCAGAAAACAGCATCGTTAACCTGGCAGAGCAGGACAAGGGACTCCTGCCCCTGCTCTGGAGCGTGGGGATTAAAGATGTAACTTGAGATTCTTATCCCCCTTTGCCCGGCAATTTTAAGAGGAGACTTCACTCGCTCCTGGAAGCTTAATCTGATTCTAGTGATTTGTTTCTTGTGATAGGTCACTTTTCTGTTAAGAGACATACTTTCCCCAACACCATGGTTTCTACTCAGTTTCCTCTCAATAGCTTCCCTTTGCTTGAAGATCAGTGATAATACAGACAAATTAAGTAAAATCCAGACCGGTTATTAAACAAACAAAAAAAGACCTCATTCTTCCCAACACTGAAGTTGCAGCTTTCTTCCTCATTAAACCTTCTATCACAGCTGCTAAAAATGAGGGCTAAGAGTAAAGGGCGGTAAGCAATTCCAGGGAGGGGACAGTTTCTAGTGCGTTAAAGAAACATGATCTTAAAACAACTCCAAACTTTCAAATTCCCATTTCTTGAATTCTGATAAACATAGATGAAAAGTTTTGTTTGCCAAACTTCAGAAGTAAACCTAAGCCAGACTGTTGACAACACACAATATTTGAACATGCTGCATGATTTTCCAACTCAACAAGTTTAGTTAAAATGGTCCAAGTAAAAGCAGATTTCTATTAAGCAAATGATCAATGTAGCAGAGTAAACAGTCCTGAATATTGGAGCATACCATCACACTTAACTAGCTTCATTCTCCACCTCCTTCTCTACCTCTTTCTCTCCCAGTCTGAAATATGGTAATTCACCCAAGTGGTCAATTACAAGGTCTGCTTTTTTTTTTTTTTTTTTTTTGAGGCCATTTCCAAAGCTGGAAGGGTAAAGTAAACCCATTCAAATGCTAACACCCCAGTTGGGCAGGGCAAGACAAAGGGCTAGTTGGGAGACTAGTGAGTTGGGAATGCTAGGAGAACTTGCCAGAAACGCCCCTGGAAAAGAAAGGCAGCTGAACACTATTGCCTTAGGTAGAAAGAGGCTTTGCAGGGTCTGAGTAGCAAAATCCACTCTCCTTGGGGCAGGTCCCAGGCACTTTCCTAGGAGGGCTGGTATATTCCTCAGGTGTTTGGTATGCTCCCAATAGCTCTTCCACCCACCCTGCAGCCAGGATGGAGGAGAGGGTGGGGGAGGGGAGCGGAGTCAGGGAGGGGGTGTGGGTGGTTAACAGGTTTTCACAATCAAGTCGTTTTTGGAGGAATGTCTGAAAGATGGCAAAGTGTGTGTTCCTAAATGGGGACCCCCTCCCCAATAACTAACCTGGTATTATTTCTTACAGTTAAAAGAGCCAGCCCCTCCCTATACAGGCTTCTGTTTAAAAAACAGCCCAAGACTCAGGGGCAGAGGTATGGGCTAGGCGCTGAGGACTTTTTTTTTTTTTAACTTGTTTATTCATCCTGCAACAAGGCGACATGCTAATTTCTTTAATGCAAAAACCTAGCTCTGTGGGAAAGCGGGTCCCCCAGGCTCCCCAGTTTGTGAAGGCAGCCCACACACTGGAAAGCATACCAAAAAAGCCTACCACACCCTGACTGCTTTTGCTTATTCACAAGAGGCATTTTACTGGGTGAACTCAGGCTGCAGAGACGTTACCAGAGGGGGGAAAAAAAACAAACATTTAATGCCACGGAAGGAAACACAGCATCGCTGTTTTTACACTAAGTAGAAATGTCAGCTTTGGGGAGCCCCCATTTCACTTAGGCAGTTTCATGCTTTCAAGCCACAGGCAGGTCACTCTGGACCCTTCTTCAAGTCCTCTGCAGCCTCCAGGCTTCAGGACACTCCCCTGCTGCCCAGGGAAGCTCCCTTCCCGAATTTACTAGTGAAGACCAGACCGGCACCCAACAGCCATTAGTCAGCGCCACATCCCGGCATAACCAAGTTCTGGGGCGCCGCGACTCCTTTCCTAGGGGAGAGTCCTGGAAGGAAGACCCCGTGTGTTCCTTCCGGCCGCAATCTTAGGAGTCTAAGAATCTGACCCGTTTTTTCATTTCAAGTCTCCAAACGCTTCACCCCCCCCCCATCATTCGCATCAGAATAGCTCAAACCGGCGCAAAAACGAGACGCGCGCGCACCAAAAAGATCAGTTTCCAAATCGGGTGCGATTTTGTAAATACATATCGCTAATCAGTCTTTCCCCCCAGGACTGCCAAGAAAGGCACACTACGTGCCGAAGATGCGTTACCGGATTGCGTCCGTATTTGTGCCCATGCACCGGGACAGTTTCACCTCCAGGTTACAGATTCCAAACTTAACTCCAACTGAGCTGAAAATGGCTGACGCGCGCCGCCTCCCCTCCCCTCGGCTGCCAAAGCCGCCGGCCCCTGCCCCCTC
Source organism: Vicugna pacos (assembly GCF_048564905.1). NCBI lineage: Eukaryota > Metazoa > Chordata > Mammalia > Artiodactyla > Camelidae > Vicugna > Vicugna pacos. The sequence continues at coordinate 43,122,825 of NC_133005.1, read as the reverse complement.
TCGACCGCACGCCCAAGGACTTGCGTCGGATCCAACACCTTTTCTCCGGCTCGGCGGGTGTCGCGCTCTTTGGAGACGCGTTGTAGGGTTCCCTGATGATAGGCGCAACTCCCTCTCCAGCCTGTACCTTGTTCTGCTTTACCTTTCCGCTCGCAATCACCTCGCTGACCTCTCAGCCTCTCTCTTACATCCCCAGGCCTTTGCGCAAACAGCCCGGGACCTCCTAGCAAAGCTGCACCGAGCTCCGCCGCCAGACCAGCTGCGCCAAGAGGTTGGCGATGCCCGACGTGACCAAGTTCGCGCCACCAACCTTGGTAGCCTCACAAGACTCCCGTACCTCCTCTGCCTGCCCTCCAAGTATGGGTGACTCGTGGGAAACTGCCGGCCGGCTCGGAAAGGTCGGCTCTGGGGCCCGCGGGCAGGTGCGCACGCTCTTTGGCGCGGTGTCCAGCCCCGCGAGCGCCTGGAGACGTGTGGTGGCGGCCAGGACTGGCGCACAGCCGCCGGGGACACTGGTGCCGAGGTCCCGCAGATCCAAATTGGCAGCGACGGGACCTGGGCTCCAGGCTCTGAGTGTCTTAAGTACCGCGCGCGAGGCTTTCCCGAGGCCGGCAGTCTCCGGAGTTCTTGCTCAGTCTCAGTCTGGTTACTTTACGCACATTGCAACAGTGTCGTTACAGCGCGGCGGCTCTCGCTTCCTGAAAGTTGGCGCGAACACCTCTGAACCATGTTTCTGGCACCCGCCAAGGGCAACTAGTTAGAGACTAGTTTCTCCAGGAGGGAAAAAAAGCATGTAAAGCAAGTGACTTACCCGTGCCTTTGGGGTGTGCAGCTTGAAACCTGGGGCGCCCCGGGATTCAGGCGCGCATCCTGGGCACCGGCTCCGAGACCTCAGGCTGTCTCCAGGAGGACGCGGGGAGCGCCCCGCTGTCCAGTGAGCCTTTGGCCACTGGGGCGCCCGCCGGAGCCTTGGGGAGAATTTGGGGAGCTCTTCCCAGCTCATCTTGGGCCCCCGCCTCTTTGGGCTAGCTAGCGGAGCCCGCTCTCTCCCCGCTTTCCTCTTAACCTGTCTTTCTTTCTCCCTCCCTTTCTCCCGCCGCTCCCACACCGACCCCAGACTCCCCAGTTAAGCGGTGGGCAACCAACCTGGGTCCAGAAAAACAAGGAGAATCTGGGGCGCGTCCTCCATTAGTGACGCCGGATGGGGATAGGTCCCCTTTTGGAAGGGGACTCTGGGGATGGGTCGCGGCGGGTGGGCTGCTTCGGCTTGCAGCGGCGCTGCTGCTTCTTCTCCTTTGGCTCCTCGGACTCTTTGGGGTCCCTCGGATCCTTGTCCTCGGGCTCGGTCTCCTCCCCTTCTCCGGGTCTCTGGGACTCCTGAGTGCTGGGCTGTGCGCGACTTGGGGAGGCGTCGGGGCTCCGCAACCTCAGAGCGTTGAGACGCTCGGTGAGGGATTGGGCGAAGGTGGGGCGCTTGGGCACCACGGGGCCACGCTCGTCCTCGGGCTCGGTCTCAGGCTCAGTGGCGGGGGCGGTCTCGGGTTCGGTCTCGAAGTCGGTCTCGGACTCGATTTCAGACTCTGTCTCGGTCTCTGATTCGTAGTCAAACTCTTCCTCGTACTCTAGGCACTCGGGGAGGGAGAGCTCGAGGTCGGCCTCCTCTTGCTCGTGGTCAGATTCAGGGGGCCCGGGGAACACCTGGGCGGCGGAGCGGTGGTGGGCGTTAAGAAAGCTCCGGCGCTGGGCAGCCGCACGCTGCTGGGCGCGGGCGCTGGAGGTGGCAAGGGCGCGGAGGAGCGCAATGGAGCAGGAGAGCCAGAGGAGTGCGGTGGCTGCCCGGCGGCCTATGGGTGGGCACAGATCGTTGTAATTGTGGCGAGCTCGGCGCCACTGCTGAGCTCGGGACCTACGATCCATTCTCACGCGCACACTGCGAAGCCGACCCACCCTCTGGCTCTGCAGAGAGTGGCTCCGATATGCATCGGCTGCTGGAGCCGGAAAAGGTGCTCCCGGCGAGGTAAGAAGCTGGGTCCGGAGGTCCCAGCCCCACCTCGGTGGGAGGAGGAAAAGGGAAGCACCTACCTTCCTGACCACTCAACTTTCTAAAGCTCCGCGCCTCTGCATTCCTCTCTGAGCAAAAAGAGGGGATGGGAAAAGGGGAGGAAAAGTCTATCTCCTCTCGGCTCCTCTAAGTCTTAGACTCCGCAGTCTAAGACCCGGGAGAGGTGCCTCCGCTGGTCCTCTCGCCTGGGAGAGGAAAGAGGAGACTGAGGCGAGGAGAGACCGTTTTGCAAAGTTGCGCGCCCGGACTTCTGCCGGGCATGTGCAGTAAGGAGGCGGGGGCGTCTCCCCGCGAGCAGCGCGGTGGCGCGGAGCCGGAGGCGCAGACCCTAGTGGGCCGGCAGGTGGCAGGAGGGAACCTTGTTTGAAATCATTTGGGCGATGCGAGGGGCGGGGGGCCTGGCGGGTGCCAAGGAGCAAGCCAGCCAGCCAGCCACAGGTTAGAATAGTTGCGCAGCTGGGCGTTGGTTCTCCGTGGTGTCCGTACCCCTCCCCACCTTCTCCAAGGTTATCGATAAAATGAAGAAAGTCCGAAGCAGCTAAAAAGCAAACCACGAAATTGCAGATATTCCAGAGGAATGAAGGTTCTGTACGTCAGTACTGACGATCCAATTCCGGGCATTTTCCAAGCGCTGAACAGTTTGAGGATAGTAACCCCAAGCAATCATTAATCCCGAAACCACCTTTGACAGATCTGTTACAGTGACTATAATTTGAGAGCCCCCCCCCCCAATGCAGCCTCAATCGCCTAATTACCTTGTGGACGAATAAGCATCTTCCTTAAGAAGGGCCCCCACAGACGGACGGGGTGATGGTTTCCACCTCCCTAAACCCATCGGTGGACCTCCCTGAGCTCTAGCTGAGAACATGTGCTGAAACGCTTTAATTAGCTGGAACCGCTAACGAAGTCTTTCCATGCTAATATTCAGTAGGTACAACCAGTTCTCTGCCCCTGGGGGGCACTTCAGGGCGATCAGCTATCAAGGAAACCTCACCGGGTACCGCTCAAATCTCCTTTCAGAAGTAGATTTTCAGCAAAGTTTGTACATTCAACAATTATCAAGTGCCTAGCACTCTGTTCTAGGTGCTAAAGGTAGAGGAGTGGGAAAAGAGAAGAAAATTGTACATTAAGGAAAGGATATTTAAGATTAATCTGCTGTTAATCAGAGCATTAAACTACTCAGAATCCCCCCTTACCCGCCATCATTGTGTAATCCAGCGTGCGTTCGACAGGAGGAAATTACAGGGACAACCAGGGTGTTAGGGTTAGGGGGCAGCTGGACATCCCTAGATCATGCTGTTGAACCCCAAAGGTACATGTCTTTTTTAGCCCTAGAAAATCGAATGAGCTCTGTGCCCTCCTGTAGGGGATCCCGGGAGTGGTCCTTGCTCAGGAAAGGACAGTACTTTGGCATCTCCTGAGTTCCAGCTGTAACCTGACCACTGTGTCTGGGTTGGTTAAACATGGAGTGTCCCTTTTACCACAGTGACAAGTCCACAGGTGGTATAACTCAGCAAAACCACCTTCCCAGAATCCATGGAAGGATCAACAGGTTGCACAGGTGGGGGTTTTTATCTTTGAGTCAACATGGGGGAAACTTGAGGAGGTGTGACGTCTTATAATTCCTTTCCTTCTGAGGTGGTCCGCCAGGCCTTCCTTGCTGGTACTCCTTCCAGGGTCTAAAGCGTCCTACACCCACAGCTGTTTCTCAGCATGTGGATGGTCTTGAATGTTCCTGACCTGGCTTCTTGGCTGTGTCTGTCTTGCATCTTGTGTTTTTGGAGTTAGTTCATAGCATTAATATACTGATTGGCTTAATAAAGTGGGATTGATTTGGCAAACTTCATAAAAGGACAAACGTCTGTATTCCAAGTCCTTCTTAACACTTTCCAGAGAAACTGACAGGGTTTTATTATCACAAGTGCCTGGATGGCTCCACTCACTGTGTGGACATTATTCTGGAACATGGGACAAGGCCGTGTGGAACTGTATATCCCAAATCCTGATCTCTCAACCGCAACCGAGGGGGGACATTTCTAAAGTGTCTGCTCACAGTCACCTGCCTGCTTTCTTTCTTTCCATCAGCGCAGTCCCATGGACAGGGTAGGGAACACAAAAACATCATTCCCATGGTTTTTAGGGCACACTGGGAAAAAATCAGGACTATGTGGGTACCGGTGAATGCCCTTTCAATGGAGACAAATGCCAGCTGTCAGCAGCGAGGTAGATTATGATTCTTCAGTATACACAGGAAAGTACTTCGTTTTTCAGAAGGAGTGCTTTATGCCTGTAGTGGAGATGGCAGCCCAAAGCAGGTCCACTAATACAGATACACCGAGATTGCTTGCATTATTAAAAAATGTGCATTACATAATACATATTTTTGGACTGGGTTCTGCATTAGTAATGCTCTTGCTTTGCAAGATGCATTTTAATCAGCAAATGAACATTTAACAAAGCACCGCATTTAGAGCCTGAGTCATGTATAGTTACAAATACATCCTGGTGTACATTCGACACGGCTCCAAGAGCCGGAGGACTGCCCTGAAATACTGTTCCATCTCACACTTAGTGCCGAGGCCGAGCAAATGGCTCTGTGCAGAAAATGCTCTTTAAAATGCATTATGTGCATGACTTTAAAAGTGCTTGCTGCAGAGTGAATTTCAAAGAGGAGCAAGTGCGTGATGGACAACCTGGGGTTGTTACCGGGCAAAGAAACAAGGGGCTCTGTCTGTCTGCGGTAAATAATGTGTGGACGTATATCACCTGCGGCGCTCCACTGGAGGGAAGCTCCTAAACCAGTTGGACAAGAAAGCACAGCTACCAGTTTGTCTGAGTGTCACACAATAAAGTTCTTATTTAGATGAATGGTGAAGACTGCTGTCTTCAGCCCTTTGAAGGATTGCCCTGTGGAAGAGGCATTAAGATGTATTTTATGTGGCTTGAGAGGGCAAAATTAGAACCTATGGGTGGCAGTTACAACAGGTAGATTTCAGCTCAGCCCAAGGAAGAATAGTCTAACAATTAGGGCTCTGAAATGGAATGGCTTTCAGGAGGTGATTGGCTCTTGGTCAGAAGCAGTGTCAAATCAAAGGACAGATGACCACCTATTGGAGATGTCTTCCATGGGACTCCTGAGCCCATTAGAGTTGGAACTCTGCTCACCAAGTTCTTTTCAAGTCAGATTCTGAGACAATGAAGGTATCTGGAGGCCTTGGGAGAGGGGCTGGGTCTCTATTGATGGACATGGTCTTCCAATGCTACTTCTATTTTAGAAGCATTTGAAAGTGCAAGTGGCCCAGTGGCAGAAAGGAATGTTTGGGGGGCAGTTTCAGGACATGAGCATATAGGTGTATGTGATGGAACTAGTGGCTGGAGGCTCTCGTAACCAGGGTAGGGCTCTGCAGCTCTTTGCTCCACAACTCAATGGCTGAAGCAACAAAATTAGTCAAATCTGTCTACTAACTATATTGGGCCTCTTTGCTCCCCTCCCTGAGCTGTCTTGGACATTAAAAATGAAATTGGATATCTAGCAATGGTGTGTTGACTCACTTCTGTAACCAAGACGCTCTTCCAGGCATCGTGGGAAGATGGAGGGGATTGAGAGGTGGCCAACTCCTGCTTCCACCCAACAACATGCACATCAATGTGAGATGCTCCCCAATATTAAAAGAGGGGTTACCAAAAGGTGCCACACACTAAATCTTACCCAGGTGGATAGCCTGGGGATGGAAGCTGCCTGACTGGTTACAATCAGAGGGCATTCATCTGGTGGTTTTCCTGGAAGAGGTGGATTTTTACCTAGTCCGATCATAAGTGGGCAGGTTTATTTCTAGACTTTCTCTCCTGTTCCATTGATCTGTATGTTTGTTTTTATGCCAGTACCTTACTGTTTTGAACTAATGTAGCTTTGTAGTATAGTCTGAAGTCAGGGAGCCTGATTCCTCCAGCTCCATTCTTTCTCAGAATTGTGTTGGCTATTTTGTGTTTCCATACAAATTTTTAATTTTTTTTGTCCCAGTTCTGTGAAAAATGTCATTGGTAGTTTGATAGGGATTGCACTGAATCTGTAGATTGCCTTGGGTAGTATGGCCATTTTAACAATATTGATTCTTCCAATCCAAGAACACAGTATCTTTTTATCTGTGTTGTCTTCAATTTGTTTCATCAGTGTCTTAGTTTTCAGAGTACAGGTCCTTTGCCTCCTTAGGTAGGTTTATTCCTAGGTATTTTATTCTTTTTGATGTGATGGTAAGTGGAATTGCTTCCTTAATTTCTGATGCTTCTTATACTCTTTCTGATATTTTGTTGTTTCTGTACAGAAATGCAACAGATTTCCATGTACTAATTCTGTATCCTGCAGCTTTACCGAATTCACCGATGAGCTCTTGTAGTTTTCTGGTGGCATCTTTAGGATTTTCTACATATATCATCATGTCATCTGCTAACACTGACAGCTCTACTATGTCTTTACCAATTTGGGGTTTTTACCTAGTCTGACTTTGAGATTTTCTTTTATTTTTTTATAGCCCATTAGAGGATTGCTTTCAATCCACCTATTTCTGCATGCCTACTGTGTGCAAAGCCCTGTTCTAGTCCCTCGGGAGGAGACAGAGATGAGATGAGTCACACGAGTTCTCAAAAAGTTTGCCAGGCCATTGTCTGGGTCCCCGAGACACCAACACATTTTCTGAGATGAGACACAAGATAAAAGATAGATTCTGCTCCATGAGGCAAGTGGGTACAATCATTCTTGAAAATATTTTTTGGACAGTTGTTGGATGGGACTATTTTTGGAGATGGAGAGCTTTTCAAACTTTCCTTTGGGTAAAAATGAATTCAGGGAGTTTGAAGTGCACCCTACCCCTGACTATGACAATCAGCCAGAAAGGCTCAACCCCACTGAGAATTTGGCATTGCCCCTCCTGCCCATCCCTAAAGAGGTTTGGGTACAAAGAAAAACATTTGGCTCATTGCTCTGGGGCACCGCGGCGCTGTTACTCAGACTGTGCTGGTTTCGACTGGCTCTGACCAGTATAGACGGTGACACTCATGAGCTTTTGATTCTGTGATTTGGGGGGCCTGCCATCTGGAGCCAGCAGCAACTAAAAGGGGGAAATAATCATCTTTTTGGCATGGCTGGATTCTGTCCAGGCCATTGTGGGGCTCACCACGCACCATTTTGCCCTTCATTTCTAAAGGGAGATTGGATCAGAAGTGACCCTGTTCCTGCACACAGAGCTGCTCGAGGCCGTCTTCTCAGGAGTGGCCCTTCCTTTCCCTTGGCTCTGTGCTCTGCTGAGGTTCTCCCAGCACCCCAACATCTGCCTGCCTGCCTACCTACCTACTCTGTCATGGGAGGAGCATCTCTAGGCTCCCGATCCAACAGGAAGCACCTGGAAGGCCCCTCCCTCAGGCAAAGCGTGAGCGTGGGCATACAGGTCCTCCTCGGGCATGACGCCTCCCTTTCTCGCTTTGACCTCAACTCTCAGCTTTCATGTGGCCCCTGGTCTACAGTCTGGACCCTGGTATCTGCCTAGCTTTGCCCTGGAGAAATGGGGACTGGGTTCTGTAGCCTGCCCAGCTTACACTGAGACTATCTGTTGCTTTCCATGGCCCATGGGGACGTCAGTGTCCAAAGCTGCCCACAGCCTAGGTGATCCTGGTCTCAGATGTGCCCTGTGCCAGGCGCAGCAGCCCCTCCTGTACGCTGGGCCATGGGCGAGAACACGGCTGATTGCAGAGGACGACTCGGCCCTCGGGACAGTCCTCCAGCTCATGCTTTCCCTCTCGGCCAGCAATCCTGGCCGTCCCACCTTGTCCTCCCACCGCCAGCACTGACAGAGGGCCTCCGAGTTGTTTTGATCTTGTCTGCCGAGGGGCTGACTCACCCCTTCAGACTTGGTGGGGGAGCAGGGTAGCAGCGGGCCTGGAGGGAGAGTCTGACTGGTGTCATGGTTCAGACTCGTGTTCATAGAAATCCTTTCAGCTCCAGCTCTTCAAGATATGATTAGACCAATTTTACGTGTCTAGTCACTGAGGCTCTGGTAGATTGGGACTATTTCTATGTGTGCAAAGTGAAGTGGAGAATTGAGGCAATTATCTTCAGGCAAATGACTCTGGGCTGTGTAATCAGTCCATCCTCATAACTGGGGGAATCAGCCACATTCACTGTAGCTTTGCTTTGCATTTAGAGGATTCTAAGGTATTTGTTTGTTATTTGCACTCGGCTTTGTTTTTCCAGAAGGCAGGCGGGGATGGTCCCTCCTGCCCGCACAGGTGTGAGGGTCTGTGCCCACCCCTCCCCGAGGCTGTGGGACCTGTCAGCCAGCCAGGCAGGGGTGGGGTATGCTCCAAGACAGCTCACAGTCAGCAGTTCCACGGCCACCTCTGCTTCCTGTGTCCAGAGGTGGCCTCCTCCCTTCTTCCCTTGTGCATGAGGTTCCTGAGATGTTGGGTCAGATGATGAACAGGTCACCGCCAGGGCCAGGATAACGCAGAGCCCACTAGGGCTCAGGGGCAGACACGAACCGCCCAGAACAAAGAAGTTGTCATGCAACTGTGAGAATAAAAGGACAGGTCTTCTCAAGTCAGAAATGAAAGCTCATTCTTGGCTAGTGATGACTCTAGGACCCTCTCACCTCCATCCGTTTTTTGTTTTTTTGTTTTGACTACAAATCATTTTAAATTGGGAGTTTTTCCCTTTGAGGGTCTAGAAATTTCTAAAACAGCTGTTACCTCCCTCCCAGCTCTTTACCTGCGAGGGAAGGAGGAAGAGTGAGAGGAGACTTGTGTTTCCAGATCATTGTGGTCTGATTGGCTTCGTGGCAAGTGAGGACCTTGGTTGTAACTGCCGTCGAGAACAATCCATGTAGTTAGGGAGCCAGACCATCAAGACATCTGCGTGGGGCCTGCTGGCTGCCGGGCATGGGGGCTGGGGCTCCTGACCAGGGAGCCCAGAAGATTCTCGCACACCCGCTCCCAGCACCTCCCTCGCCCCACTCTCCCTCACCCCACAGTTAGAGAACAAGATGAAACTGATGAATTCCAAACTGTGCTCTGGGCTCTGAGCAGCCCAGGAGTGAGGTGGTAGGACTTGGGATGACTAGAAAAATACACAGGAATTAGAAAGGCTTTTTCAGATTGTCAAGAAAGTGCCATCTTTGTCACTTTACAATTTTCTGATGTTGCTTAATTAGTCTGAAAAAACTGCAAAACTTCCCATTCACAACTGAGACAAGAAGGTTTTGAAAAACATCTGTCTGTCCTCAGCCTGGTGTGGCTCAGCGTGGGTCATGTGCGGTTTTAGCTGATGGCTGGTTCATTCCTGCTCTTTCTGTTAAGTGGTGGCATCCTCCCCAGTGTTCTGGTTGGTTTCCAGCTTTAACGATCATGGTTTCATACTCTGTTCTAAGATCTGCTGGCCCCAGAGCCTTCTTAACTGCATATCATCTCAAAACTCTCTGATAGTTTTGCCCATTTATTTTTCTATACAATTTAAGAATCATTCTCATCAAGTTCTGTAATGACCTTGGTGATGCCTAGAGTGGAACTGCATCCAATCTACAAATTAAGTTGTGAAATACTGTCTTTTTAAATTTTTTTCCCCTGTGTTTAGCCTTCATCCAGAAGCATGCACTCTCCATTTATTGGCGTTTCTATTTGTCCCATTAAGGATTTAGTTTTCTTTATATAATTCAGATATATAATATATGGAGTTTGGTATGTGAATATATATCATATGTTTCCCAAGTATTTGATACATTGGTTGCAGTTGGGGATGAGCCCTCCTTTTTCGTTGTATTTTCAGGCTGTTTATTATGTGTTTATCTGAATGGTATTGATTTTTGTGTTTTTTTTTAAATCATATTCTGCCACCTTTGGAATTGGTTGGTTTATGAGACAGCTGGTAGCCTGGGCAGGCAGACACTCAGTGGAGGCTGTGGGAGGACTCAGTGGAGGCTGTGGAAGTCCTGCCCAAGGGAGAGGGCTGAGCTAAGTCAGTGGTTGCCAAATGCCAACTTGCAGTGAAATGGGAAAAATAAAGATGATGCCGTGGGGTTTTCATCAGGTTAAATTTATTTCAGGAAGGGACCTGTCTTGATATGGAGGCTGTAAAAGCTCCCTGCTTTTTAGTATTTCAGCATCATTTCTCTTTCAATGACAATAGATAGTAATTTGGAATTTTTGTTTTGTTTTAAGGTTTTAGAGGATTTTAAAAGGATTTCTTAAAATTTGATTTTTATTTAGTTTTTTAAACAGCTTGACTTCACGTGTTAAGCTGTTTGGCAGCCCAGGCTGTTACTCCACACCCATCTGGAAGCTTTAGCATCGTCTGAAATCCCCAAATCGGAAACTTCTAACTCATGTCCTTTTGGACGTCCCAGTCTTGTGATAGTTGGTAATTCTGGGCTTCTTTTATTTTAAAATAATTGTCTGTTTATCCTTTGGCACTCTTCTAGGTGGCCTTACGGCTTAGTCAGGCTGGTGTTTTATTCCTTCTTTCATCCTGTTCTGGCTTCCTCCCCGTTCCTCGTGCGCCGCCCGCCGTGTTCTCTGGAATGTGAGGGACGGGAGTCTGCTCCTTTTCTCAGTGAGACGGATGCATGTGGGGACCTGCACTGCGTTTCTTTTCTTCAAAGGGATTTTCTCTTACTGTCTCTTCTCTGACAGTATTTTGGTGGGTTTTAAAAGGAAACAAGATGATACCCTGTGAGAGGAACTCACGAAAAGGCTGGGATGAGAGGGGAAAAGCCAGTTACGGGCCCAGTGGGCCTGGACATGCGTCTTTGCTTCCTTCTGCTTCATAGCTACCCAGTGGCATTACCTGTCTGGTCTCCTGCCTCTGCAATTGCAAAATAAAGCCCTTCTGGGGCTTAAAACTGCCTTCCAGACTTGTGGAGGTGATCAAATGAGGAAAGGAACAGGAAGTGCCTAGCAATGGTTGGACACAAACAAACTGGTCCTGAGCTATTAAAATGGTAGCTCCACTGATGGCGGTGGTCATTGATGGTGGCGGTGGTGGTAAAGGCCAAGGAGCAGGAGAGTGATGGGGAGGATTGGGAAGAGCCCAAGTGGGCAGAAAGAACCTAACGATAAGTTGGAGAGGCTGGTCAAGTTGGGTTTTATCTCTTAGTGGCCTTTTGACGTCTCTTGGTGGTCTTAGAAGCCATGGTTAGATCTCGAGAAGTGCGCTGATCCCTGCCATGGGCCATACGTTGTGCCAGGCACCAGGAATGTGAGGATGAGCTAAATCAGACTGTGTCTCTCCACTCAGAGCATTCAGTGGGGGAATCTGGAAATAATGAATCATCACATGAAGGAGGTTCTCATTACAATCTGAGCTAAGGGCATTGGAAAAGAAAGGGTTTTTTTCCAGAGTATACTGCGAAGGAAGCTGCCCTGGGTTGGGGCATGTCAGGGAATACTTTCCTGAGAAAGTGATATGTGCACACTTGAGCTGTGAACTGAAGGATGAGCTTGTGGCGCCGGGGGCGGGGGAGGACAGCGGCACCTCTCCAGGCGCAGGAATAGTGTGTTCGCAGGCCCTGTGGCAGAAAGCGATGATGCCAGCAGCAGAGGGCCAGCAGAACCGGGCGAGATGAGTCTGGAGGGGCTGCCACGGAGGGCCTCGACCAAATGTAGACTGTATTGTGTCTGGTACACTGGGAGCCCTGTCCTCACGGGCACTCGGTTCCATCATCAAGTTGTCCACTTCAAAATTCTCTCTGGCCGCAGGGTAGGGGGATGGAATTTGAAGGGAATGGAGATGGTGGTGGCTGGGTCTAGGGAAGTGGTTGGTTCTAGAAATACATAAAACTGGTGGTGGTGAGAGTGGCTTTGAGTGTTACTGAGATTGACTAACAAGGCCCGGTGACACGGTGGATGTGGGGCCTTGGCTGGTGGTGGGCGAGAGCCAGGCGGGACTGGATGAAGTCAGTGCCTTTCACAGGGCTCGAGGAGGGCGGGGGGCGGGAGACCGTGAGTTCCGATGCGGTGAGCAGAATGAGAGGCGACCGTGAGTCCTGCCCTGCACCTGAGGGCTGGGTTGGAAGTGCCTTTGGACCATGCATGAGGAAGAATCGACTGGCAGAATGAGGTTATGGGTCTAGAGGTCACTGGGTGGCTTCAGGGGAAGCAGAAAAGGTCTAGCAGTAAGGAAGGTCCAAGGGAGGGACACCAAGTTGAGTTTCTGACCCACATCCTTGTGGATCGGTCATCCCAGAGCTGGAAGGGATTTGGGAGATGGAGTCTTGGCTCCTTCACTGTACGAGGAGGAAACTGAGGCTCAGAGGAGGGGTTGGGCTTGCTAGTCAGTGGCTCAAACCATCTCTGAGACTGAATTTTCTGTGGTCCCAGATCAGTGCCTTTTTCATTCCACCAAGTGGACAATCTTTGTGGAGGCACAGAACTTGAGCCAAGGGCTCAGATGTCACCTCCTGGATGTCAGATCTATTTTTTGTCAGCATCCAAATGGGCAGCTCACAGCTTCACATTCTTTTCTTGATCACTTTAGAACTGACATTCTGCGGCTCCTTATTAAAGAAAGAGCAGAGCAGAAGCTGGCCAGGAGTGTCTGGGGAGCTGGAAATAGAACCATACCTTGCCCTGAACAGCCAGGCCTGGCAGAGCCACCCGCGGCCAGGACAGGCTCAGGCGAGGGGGAAGCTAAGATAGTTTGGCGACACTCGCTTTTTCTGCCAGTTATTCAAAAATCCAGCTGACTCCAAAAGCACCATTTACTACTTAAAGTTTTTCCCCAAAATATGGGAATTAGGTACAAGAAAGAGAAAGCCTCTTTCTCAAGGTGTCTGCTCCATGAGACCAAGGGCACACCATCAGCTTGTCCGTCCATTACTTTAAAAAATGTAATGTAGAACTACACGTGGAATCAAGGAAGTAGCTACATTACATCAGAAGTTAAAAGCACTGACCAGAGCTTAAGGCCGAGGTCTGCTTTCACGACCCGCCACCAGCCTGTCTGCATCTTCACCTCCCCCGCGGCCACCGACCTCAACTACTGGCCAGTTTCCACAGAAAAATGTTTCTTTGAAAAACACAAGTAGTTAATGGTTTTTCACTCGGCTGCGTATCTTGGAGACCCTTCTGTGCCGGTTCACATGTGCTCTGCTGGGCTCCTCTGAATTGCCACCTGTCGTCTGTGGTGTGAACAGAAGACCACTGACAGTCACTCCCCCGCTTGGCCCCTGTCCGGGCTCGTGCCTCTGTGTACCTGTGTACAGGCGTTCCTCACGGGTCGATGTCAGGTGGGTCACAGGTACACAAGGGGCTTTGGCTCTGCTGCCCTTCGATACAAGGCCACCAGTTTGTCTTCACCAGCAGTACGTGAGTGTCCCCCACCCGCTACACCACCCTGTTCCTCTGGCCAAGAGCGGGAGCCCTGCCAGCACCCAGACCTCCTCAGGCTGGGAGCAGAGAGCCCGGCGGCTGGGTCTGTGGGGCCGTTACCTTGGCTTCATCATCCTTATCTCCAACTGGTCAAGAATAGAAGGTAAACTTCAGTGAAGTGCGTTTCAGAGCTCTGTCGTGAAGACAGGTGGTGGGAAAACCACTGAAAGATCTGAGAAGAGGCTGAGTGTGAACTGAAGAGCTTTTTTTTGGTTCTTCATGAAGGTAACCGAGCTCTTGTAGAAACAGCACCATTGAAGCTGCTGCTGCAGGTGCCCGTCCGAGAGCTCGGCACTCCCTCATCATTTGACCGTTCTGAAGCCAGGTGGTAGACCTCCTGTTGTTCCAACCCCGGGTCTGGGCGGTTTAAGTTGGGAATGGCCGCAATTGAAGGAATGCCGCCCAGCCTTGGAAATCGCGGTCCCTGTCCTCCCCTGCTCCCCGCCCTACTCCGCAGGCGCAGACGAGGTAGTCATGATGTGTGACGAGAATTGCCGCAGAATATGTCCTCCAGCCGGGACACTGTGAGTGTGGAAGGCAGTGCTAACTGGAGGGGATGCTGGGATGGCAGGTAAACCAGGACTTTGCTGGCAAACTGGCTGTCTGGGCACCTTGGCTTTTCCTTAATAATAAAAATAATACTGTTAGTAGTAATATGACACTAGAAATATGTAAGTAAATGAGATAATGCAATTAACGTTCATATAAGTATTATTTTTAGTATGTTTAAAAGAGAGTAGCTCCCCATGTCCAAGGACTTTTAGAGTGGACTCCCGTGTGATGAGGGCAGGGTCTCCGGTGGGGCACCTTGACGGCGGGTGAGCCACCCGCCTGGAGAGGGCCGTTTGCGCCGCTGCGCTTCTTTCTGAAGCATCGTGGAAACTCCAGGAAAAGAGCCAAGTCAGGAGAGAAGGCGGGAGCTTTCCTGAGACCTCCCCGGGGGTTCCTGACCAGAGAGCTGAGCCCAGCAGCCCCTATGTTTGGGGGCATTCTTCAGCAGCAGCTGCGGCGGGGGCCCTGGGCCGGCAGAGCCTTCGAAGCGCCTGGAAACACATGGCCTTAGGGAGCAGGGAGGACGTGGGCTGGGCTGGGGGTGGGTGGCCTAGGGTGCGGAAGGGCCTGTTTTACGCAGAGAATAAAGTCAAAACTTCCTGAGCTAAAAGGTACAGAAATTAGGGGGAAAAAAGTTACTGGCTCTTAGAAATACGGAGCTCATCTCTGTTCAGACTTGAGGTGCTCCTGCGCTGCCCTCACGGTTCTGCCATGCTCCCGCACACAGCCGCTTAATAGTTCTCTTTGAATTGACTTGTTTTCTTCACGTAAATGAACTTGGTTTTAAAGGAAGATTATCCCGGATCACTTGGCTCTCAGCTAAGTATTTTTTATGTATGTTTGTGGAGGCTTTTGGGGGGGGGCTTAGGATTATTTATTTATTTTTATTATCGTTTTTTATTTACTGGAGGTGCTGGGGATCTAACCCAGGGCCTTGGGCGTGCTAGGCACGCGCTCCGCCCCCGAGCTGGACCTCCCCCGTCAGCTACGGAGTTTTAAATACACAAGAAAATAGATGTAGCTCTTAAAACAGACAGTGCGGCCCCTTGGAATTGCCTTGGGCATCACCTTGACCTGGTCCAGCTGCCCCTCCTCCGCAGCGGATGGTGAGGGGCCCCGTCTCGGCACCCCCGGGGGAGATGCTCATGTGGGCCCCGGGGGATGCCGCGACAGGTTCCCCTTTATGTGCAGAGCCCCGTCCTCCTCCCTTTGATTCTTTTCCATCGGAGGGGACCAGTCAGACTCCGACCGCAGTGTCTGGCGAGGCGCTCCTAGCTGAGGTGTGGCTGCAAGGCCTCCGGCTCCAGCCGGCTGCGGCCTGGGGTGTCCAACAGGCCTGAATTACTTGGGGCGTATTTTCTTTCCCTGCTATTTGCCTTCTAATAATAAATCGACAGATGTAGTTGTCTTGATCTGCCTTATAAGTTTTATTTATTTTTTTAACAGAGGTACTGGGGATTGAACCCAGGACCTCGTGCATGCTAAGCATGCACTCTACCACTGCACTATACACTCCCCCGGTCTTGATCTGCCTTTACCATGACATTTGCCATCACTTCACATGTTTCTGTGTGCAGACGCAGCCAAGAAACAGGCTTATCAGCGATGCTCCCTGCCCACCCTCCGTGCCCTTGGCCTCAGCAGGGCCTTGTCCCCCGCAGCAGAGGCCGAGCCCAGGCCACTCACTTCTGGCGGGCACGCCTCCCGCTCCCGCTGCAGCCTTTCCTCATGCGGGGCTTTTCCAGGGATTCGCTGGGGGAGTGGGCCTTCCATCATGCTCTCTGTCCTTGATTGGTTGCTAGAAATTTCCAGAAAAGAGCCTGTGCCTAAAAGTATGTATTCAGACGGGCGGTAGGATACGCTTTTCCGAAAGTTCAGAAGCACGCAGAACTGAGCCGTGATGTACACGAGCAGCTACACTGAGGTTCACGACGAGCGCAGGACGAAGCCCGGGGATGTCTTTTTCACCTCTGGTGGAGAAGGCGGGCCAGGAGGGGAGCGGGGTGTTCTGGGCGGTGAGGTTATTGGCTCTGTGCTTTCTTGGGTTGGCTGGGGAGTTACAGGGCTCCTTGTAGTAATTTTAAATTCTACATTTTAAAGGTATGTGTTCAGACTATCTCCAGGGGTCAGTGGAATGGGACATTTAACACAAATCCAGGGCGTGTGGGGCTTGGACCTGCTGTGCCGTGGCCAAAGGGGATGGATTTCTGGCCACGCCACTACTGCCGGCCGCCGGGCTCTGCTCTTGTCTCTTGTTTTTGTGTAAACCGACAAGTGCCCAGAAGAGTTCTAGCACACACTAGGCCCTCAGCAAATTTCTGCTGAATATTTTTTCCCATGTGTATATTTTTAAACTTGTTGTTAGGGAAATTTCCAAGCACGTGGAGGTGAGATGAGGCCAAGGGCCCCAGCACATCAGCCCCTGCACTCTGTTTCCCTCTGTCATCCCCACCTTTTCTCTGGGTGTCCTTTGAAGCATCTAAATCCCCAAAATCATATCATTTTACCCCCACTTTTTCTGAGTTCTTTGGGATCTGTTGAAGCTGCCCTCATCCCCCGCCCCGGGGAGAGCAAGTCACAGTCATGGTCCCTGCTCTCCCTTCCTCTTACCCACGAAGCAGTTAGTCACCGCACAGACCCAGGGGACCCTTGCTGGGGGAGTAGCCCCTTACTTCATGAGCCCCAGGAGTCTCTTCAAGCCACCATCCATCATTCGGGCCCCCTTTTAAAGTCTCCCGCGTTGATCATTGGCGATTTCCCCCGTTCCCAAAGCAAAGTGGATGTGTTTGTAGTGACCAGGCAGACCTCAGCTATGGTCTTCCTAGGAGAATGCACATTTGGAACATCCAGGACCCAAGTCAGTGTGATGTCAGTTGTCACCGTTCGTGTGGAAAGATGTTGCCGCAGCCAGCTGCTGGGCCTCTCAGCGCTATATTAAGAGCAGGTCCATGGGGCCCATTGGGGTCAGAGCTGGGAGAGCAGAGGGACAGCTGTGGCGAACACCACACCATGCTCCAGACACATGCTCCCGTGTCCCGGGCACACAGACGACCCGCGCCTTGCCCTGCTGCTCAGAGGCCCTGAGCCCACGCCTGCCTTCACCTTGCAGGGTGGGGAGCGGGCCTGCGCTGACAGGACACTTGATGAAGGAGCCAAATTCAGAGTGGCGGGATGGAGCAGAGGCTTCAGCCGGCCCTGCGTGCTGGGTCAGCTTACGCTTCTACTGGAAGTGGAGGCATGTGAGGGCCGCGCGAGGCAGTGGTATTTAAACAGCTGGGGGTATTGGTTTCTATATGCCAAGGCTGGACAGATATTTTTAAATGTCACAGGACGAGTAGAAGCTGAGTTGGCGCAGGATCGAGGGGCAGGGGGATTTAGAGGGCTAGGATGGTCAGGAGCGCTGGGCAGGATTAGCGTCTGGGAAGAAGCCCAGCGTGTGAAGCCCAATGAGGAGGCACGGGGGGGCCACCTGAGTGAGCCGGAGGTGCGGAGGGTGGCCAGGAGGGCAGGTGAGGGCTCTGAGCAGGTGCCCGGGGCCGGGGCCACGCCAAGGGCAGGTCTGGAGTTGGAGGTCAGCAGGGCCGAGCCCCCAGCCCAGAGGGACAGGGTGGGGATGCAGCCTGTGGCTCAGGCCCTGGGGTTTGGTGCAGAACAGAACTGCTGGCCAGCCTCGGCACCCCGCTGTCCTTCCCGTGCCCCTGGGGCGGCCGCTTATCTGCCGGGCAGGTCCTCCCCTCCCTGGAAGGGACAGGCTCCTGGAGGTTAGGCCCCTCAGCATCGCCACTGTGGTTAACACAAAAACTCACTTGTGGACACACCCTTGCGTGTGGCGTTGGAAGGTGCTGGGGCTGATCCCACCCAGACACGGGCAGTGTTTGATTTTATTTTTTAGTTCTGACTTATGATAGCGGCCAACGTTTAGGTGTGAGCAGATTTTAGCAAAAGCTTTGGAGATTTGGCTTCTCCTGGCCCATGGGAAGGAACCTCCAGGTGTCTGGGCCCGCCAGTCCCCAGAAGCCGAGAGGCGGCCGCCCGCTGTTGGGGAGCCGCAGACCTGCCACCGTGCTGCCACCACGCTGCCACCGCGCTGCCACCTGGCCCGCCCCTCACCCCTGGGCAGGGCCTGGCACTCGCTGTCCCGGCACTCAAGCGCAGCTATTATCTCAGAGGGAACGAGGGCCATCGGAATTAGCGTCTGAGCTGCTGGACGGGGCCTCCTTGACTTTGCTGTGACATTGGTCTGGGAGACCTGGGCTCCTGGACCAGGAAGGGGCAGCCAGCCTTCACCAAGGCCTTGGCCGGGCCCATAGGGCTAGCGGGGTGGCCCAGTTTTCCCCCTGCAGCCGTTTAGTGGCCTGAACAGAAACGCAGCAGGGTTAGGGCCATGACTGTGGTAACGCCAGCCTCTCTGGGCCTCTCTGGGCCTCTCAGCCATGCCTGGATGGGGCTTAGGAAGGCTCCAAGGAGGCCAGGGCAGGTCGGAGACTTGGGCATGGCCCCTCAGCACAAGGAGGGGAGGGGAGGCGGGTCTGTGGTGAGGATTCTCTAGGGGCCCTTGAGACCCTTGACTGGCAGCAGGCAGCCCTTGAGTTAATTCCTGTTCCTATGCAGAATCTCCTTCTCGTCCTCTGCAACTCGGACTTCTCTGTTGCTTGTCCGGCCCCTGGGAAGGAGCCATGACCGTGGCCGGGCCTTCAGGGCCACCTGCATGAACTCCCTCCTCTTTTGAAGAACTGAGTCTTCTCCCATGGGCCCCAGACTCCATCTTGGCACAGAGAAGCCCTCTTCCTGATGTGTTTGCTCCTTCTTTACGTGATCTGTCTCGTGGTACCTGCCCTATCCCAGACACTAGGTGAATACATGAATTCACTTAATCTATACAGTAACCTCACAGGGAAACGGAGGCACAGAGAGGTCAAACAATTTGCCCAAGGCCACACAGCTGGAAAGTGGTGGAGTCCAGATTTGAACTCAGGTGGTGGGTCAAGCTCCAGAGCCCACCTTCCAAACCACGGCCTCTGAGTGCTGCCTGTGGATGGGGGTGGGGGCCCCAGGGAGGGGTCCAAGCTGGTGCTTGGGCTGAGTCAGGAGCCTGCCGTGGGAAGAGCCTACTGAGGGCTGTCGGACAGCGGGAGGCCAGCCTGGCTGCAGGGAGTGATGGGGAGGGGGTGGCAGAAGCGGTGCGGGGTCTGAGCCGTGCCTGAACCCTGTCTTCTAGTTTCTCTGCTGCAGTGGAGGAGAGATTGTTGGAGGCAGGAAGGAGCAGTGGAGGGCCCAGTGGGTTCAGGCGAGGCCTGGCTGGATCCCAGTGGATGGAGAGGATGAGATGATTTGGGAGGTTGGCAGCACTGCTAATGGGTGCGTCACAGGGGTCAGAGGTGACTGACGTGCCGTCGTGGCTGCAGTGGCTGGGGTCTGCCTCCTGAGGCGGCCTGTCTAGGGTAGGATTTCCCTCTGAGGCCTTATTCTTGATGGTGTAGAAGAGGACCCCAGTTCTTCTGGACCCTTCCTCATCCCTTTGGGGCTCAGCCTGTCCTCAGAACTGCTTCCTCCTGGCCCAAAGCCTGCGAGTCCCAGGGCGAGGCAGCAGTGGTGGCGGGGTGTCCAGCTGTGGGGACAGCAGGCTGTGTGCAGACGCTGGGTGCGTGGTGACCTGACCTCGGCAGTACCCTCCCTCCCACTGGCCCTTCTGGAGGGGCCGCTCATCTCCATCCTCCTGACAGGGTGTTCTGGGTTTTCTGGGGTTTTTGGCCAGTGAGGAGAGTGATCCTTGGGAGAGGTCACTGCCCGGAGCCACCTCTCCAGCCACTCAACCCCCAGCAGAAGCAGCTGGCCCTGGGGCTCAGCCAGGCGGGCTGGGTGGGTGCCCGGTGCTCACTGCAGGTCTACCGTGAAGGGGTCTCCTGGACACCCCCAGGTGCCCATTGGAGCCCCTCCAGGCCTCTTTTTTTGGGTGATTGACACTCCCAGGGGCTCGAGCCATGGCACAAAGTGCCCCAGCCCCTCGCCACTAGGTGGCGCAGCTGTAGTAATGACACTGGTGGTGCCCCTTTCTCAGGAGAATCCCTGGGGCGAGGGTTCCCATGGCCCTCCGCCTGGACAGCTCTTGGACCTGCTCTTGGACTTGGCCACGTGGTCACAGGTGAGTGACATCACCCATGTGGGCTCCTTGTCCGTGTGGTGGGTACAGAGACAGTGCAAGGCTCCCCTCCAGCCCTGTCGTCCCAGCCACGGCGAGGCTCCCCACCCCCTCCCGGCTCTGCGGGGTCAGCGGGGGCGCCGCCGCTCGGGCCCCCTCCTCTGCCAATGGGAAGGCTTCACAGAAGTCCCCTCTAAGCCTGCTTCCTGCGTCCTGCCCTGGCCCGGCTGAGGGACCTGAGGGAGTCAGCTCTGGGCCGGTGACCTGTCTCACATCGCAGAAGAAGGCCTTGGAGCTCCCGACCCACCCCATTTCGTTAACAACCTGCTCTCCTTCATCCGAAGAGGGGCCACATTTTCACATCCATGACTGCTCCTCTTAAATCGACAATAGACAACAGCCTAAAAATTGCCCACCAATCTGAGTTGCACTGATGGCTGTCTTGGCCATTGGAAGAGGGACACCAGGTTGAAGAGCCATCCGAGCGTGACCTTGGGGTGTCTTGTATGTGTGTGTGGGGTGTTTATCCTGTTAACCCTTTCCCCCTTTTCTCCTTCTCTCTACCCCAAGCGTTTCTGCTTCCAAGTGCCCTTGGAACCTTCAGCTGCTGCGTCCCCTCTGAAGCTCTGACGCTACTTTTTGTGGTACCATCAAGCCTCATTAATGCCACCTCCTTGCTTTGAAATCTTAGTGCTTCAGCCTCTTCTTGATGGGAGTCTAAACCTGCTTTCTGAGGGAAACGTTTGCTAAGCAAATGGAGATTTGAGAGCAAAGTCCTGGGAGGCGGGGACTGATTTCAGCCCTTCACCAGAGCCTATCTGTTCTGAAGGGCTTCGATATTGCGTTATCTGCAAATGTCAGGGCTGAGTCACGTCCAGCTTTGAATAAAGGCCCAGCAAGGTGCCTCTTAGAAATACCTGGTCACAGCTTACCTCGGATTCACCACTGGGCTTCTTTAAGATGGTCTGATTAATTCATGGTGGCCACCCACCGCCCATCGCCACCCGAGACAAAAGGATTTACTGTACCAGCTTACTGCCAGGCCATGTCAGTTGATAAGCAGGATACTCCAGACCATCTGTTTGAAAAATAAAAATAAAAAGTAAAAAATGAGCAGCGGAGCAGCTGTAGAGCGAACACCTTGTGCTGCTGCGTAGTGACAAGCCCAGCGAGGGCCGCGGCCTTGGTGGAGGCGGGTGCGGACCTGCGCCCCCTCCCCGGGCCTGGCTGCCTGGGCCTGGGGTCTCCCTGGGGGTCAGAGCCACCCGAGCCCCTGGCACCCCTCCCACCCTGGCCGCACAGACTCCTCTCCTAGCTCTGGCTGGTTCGTCGATTTTCTCTCTCTCCCTCAGGCCGCAGCGATTGTGTCAAGGCAGAAGGGCCGGTCCTGCCAGCCTGGACTCCCCAGGGTCAGTCGTGCGTGTGGCCCTGTTGTGGAGGCCTGCCACGAGGTAGGACGTGGCCAGAGCACAGGCGACAGGGCGTGAGGCGGCCGCCCCAGTGATGCCTGTGACCACGGAGGCCTCGCCTTCTGCTTTGCTTAGGGGTGAGCTGCCAGCGCCTTTCTGATCTGCAGCCTTCGACGAGAACTGGGGCGGCTGACCTGCGCACAGGTCAGGGCAGCGACATCCTTTCAGAGAAGCCTTCGGAAGATGGAATGTCAGGCCCACGTCACGCGTGAGGCCGCAGCAGAGCTGGGACCGAGTTCTCCCTCACGTGCCCCGAGCCTGCGCCAAGACCCCACCGGCCCACGTCCAGAGGCTGTTCCCTCCCTCAGTGGACGGCGCTGCCTTTGGGCTGGGGAAGCAGGCACGTGCTTGAATGGGGCGGGAAGGGCGGCGGAGGGAGGCTCTTTGGTTTATGGTCCTGGAAGATGCTAGGGTGCAGAGAGGGGGTGCCAGCACCTTGACATCCATGTTGGTCTGGGGCCACCCTCGGCCTCTGTGGGGGGTGGGGCTGGGAGGGGGCGTTAGGCACAGCCCTGTGGGAAGTGACAATGAAGGACCCTTCCGGAGGGCCCCCCCCAATCCTGTTGTGCTTGATTCAGAGGGTTGGGTGGAGGCTTTCCTGAAGGCTCTGAGAAGCGCTGCGCCCACAGGCTGTGTCAGGGCAGGACGTGGGACAGGGAAAGGCCGCCCAGCTCGGCCTGGTCGCGCCGCTGCTCCGGGCCGCAGTGTCTCCCACCGCCTGGAGTACAGCCCACCTCAACTCTGGCCTCGGGCGTCTGCCACCCCCAAGAGGCCCCCGCCGTTCTTCGGCCCGCAGCTGTCTGCAGCCTGCACCTGGGCCTGCTCCTCCCCTTCTGGGGGCCTTCTCACCGTCACCCTGGTGGCCCACTTGGCCTGGCCAGCCCTCCCCACCTTTAGGAAGCCCCTCAACGTGCAGCCCTCCTCACCAGGCATCACAAGCCCCTCATCCAGGTCCCTGTGCTGGATGCTTGTTTGCTGCCCGCTCTGCAGAGTGCTCTGTTCTCCAGCTTCTGTCTCCATGCGGGGCACACAGTAGGTGCCTAATAAATCTGTAGAACGAGTAAGTGGCCATCTTTCTCTCTGTTCATTCCCTGTAGAGCTTTCTCTGCTCCACTTGTGCAAACCCTAGAAGCATGTGTGTGTGCATTTGGGCTCATCCGCCCTTCCCAGTTTGCTTCTAACTCACGGTTGATACTTTGGGGGTCCCCTGACACCTGCTTCCTCCACCCGAGACCAAGTCAGGCCCCCACTGCCCTTTCTCTCATTACAGTTTGCTCTCTTCCTTCATGGTATTTATCACAGCACGGAACCATGTGCTTGTTTTCTTAATGCCCATCTTCCTACTGCACTGAACCCCAAGGAGCAGGGCCTATCTTTCTTGCGCATGAAGAACAGAATGGGCATTCAAGTGATTGCTGGATGGATGGATGGGAGGATGGACGGATGGGTGGGTGGATGGCTGGCTGGCTGGGTGGGTGGGTGGATGGGCAGACAAATGGGTGGACAGAACAAAAAGATTCAGACACTTCAATAGTTGAAACATCTATCACAAATGCAGAGCCACTTCTTGACAATTCATGGGACACTCTGGGCACGGGCAGGAGGTACGGGGGCGGCAGATGCTCAACAGGCTGGGGGTGGCCTGAGGGGGACCTCTGGTGCCCAGCCCTCAAGAGGTTGCTTCATATAGAGACTGATGGATGGATGAAGAAATGGTTCCAGAGCAGCACGTCTACACGGGTAGTGTATCTACATGGGTAGTGCGTCTACACAGACTAATGCATCTACCAGGCCACATGTCTGCATGGCCAGTGTGTCTTCGCGGGCTAATGTACACGCATTGGTTTCCTAGCTCTGTCCAGGAAAGAAGGCGGAGGAGCAACGACGCCCAGGAGCAGCAAGCACCCCCCACACTCAGAGTTTGGTTTCTAATACCATTTTCCAATAAAAGGAAACAGGCTCCTTGCGGAAGAGCTTATTCCTGGGCTGGGACAAGGGCTGCAGGGGGAGTCTGGAGTATGGTGCAGCAACAGAAAGGGAAGAAGTGCCCTCAGAACAAACCAGGGGCAAAGGACAGGAGCCACTGAAAGAGCCCCAGTGCCCCAGACTGGGACGATCTGACTAACCAAGCAGCACTGGATCCCAATCCAGTGTGTACAATATCCATGAAACCACACCAGTGTCAGTAACTTGGAAGAATTCATGTAGATCCCGTTCACGGGGGCGCCATGACTCCCAGCCCTGACGTCTGGGCAGCCCGTGGCCACCTGCTTCTAGAGCCCAGTGTAGACAAGAGGTAGAGTGAACGTCACAGCCGAGGACCAGGTTCACCGGCAGTGATGGAGCCACGTTATGAGTGTGGACCTGAAAGAATGTGATGAGAAGGCCTTCATGTCCGTGGGCTTTCCCCAAACCCATGACCCAGACAAAATACCAGCATTCCTTAAAATGGTCATGGGAAACAGAATATGTGAGAAACTGTCAAGGCCCAGAGGAACGAAGGAGAGGGAGCAGCTAAGTGTCACATGGTGTCCAGGATGGGATTCTGCAACAGAAAAGGGGCATCAGATAAAAACTAGTGAGACCAGAATAATGGGTGGAATTCACTTAATAATAAGGTATCATGGAGAATAGTACGGCGGTTCCTTGAAAAACTAAAAATAGAGTTATATATGTTCAAGTAATCCCATTCCTGGGCATAAATCCAGAAAAGACAAAAACTCTAGTTAGAAAAGACGCATGTACTCCAGTGTTCACAGCAGCGCTATTCACAGCCAAGACGTGGAAGCAGCCTGAGTGTCCATCAACAGACCACTGGATAAAGACGTGGTATATTCCTTCACAATATACACAAAAGTAAACTCAAAACGGCTCAAATAATTAAATATAAAACAAGATTCCATAAACCTTCTAGAAGAGAACAGAGGCAGAACATTCCTTGATACTGAGGCAATAGAAACAAAAGCAAAAACAAACAAATGGGACCTAATTACATTGATAAGCATTTGCACGGCAAAGGAAACTATAAACAAAACAAAAAGACAACTTACAGAATGGGAGTAAATATTTGCAAACAAAGCAACTGATAAGGGCTTAATTTCCAGAACATACAAGCATCTCATACAACTCAGTAACAAAAAAACAAACAACCCAATCAAAAAATGGGCAGAAGACCTAAACAAACATTTCTCCAATGAAGACATACAAATAGCACCAGTAGGTACAGGGAAAAATGCTCAGTATCGCTGATAATCAGAGAAATGCAAATCAAAACTACAATGAATTACCACTTCACACTGGTCAGAACGGTCACCATTAAAAAGTCCACAAACGATAAATGCTGGAGGGGGTATGGAGAAAAGGGAACCCTCCTACACTGTTTGGCGCAGCCATCATGGAAAATAGTATTGGAGAGCCCTCAAAAAACTAAAAATAGAGCTACCGTGTGATCCAGGAATCCCACTCCTGGGCATATATCCAGAGGAAACTGTAGTTCAAAAAGACATGCACCCCAGTGTTCACAGCAGTACTATACACAACAGTCAAAACACAGAAAAAACCTAAATGCCCACGAACAGAGGACTGGATAAAGAAGCTGTGGTGTCTTTATACAATGGAATACTACTCGGCCATTAAAAGAAGAGACATGGGTGGACCTGGAGATCGTCATGCTAAGTGAAATCAGCCAGAAAGAGAAAGAAAAAGACCGTATGGTATCACTTATATGTGGAATCTAAAAAAATGAGACAAATGAACTTATTTACAAAACAGAAACAGACTCACAGATATAGAAAACACACTTACGCTCTCCTGGGGGAAAGGGAGTGGGAAGGGATAAACTGGGACTTCAAGATTTGCAGATACATACTACTGTATATAAAATAGATAAGTTCCTACTGTATAGCACAGGGAAGTATATTCAATACCTTATAATAGCCTATAACAAAAAAGAATATGAAAAGGAATATATATATACATATATACACGTACTTATATATACAAGTGAATCACTATGTTGTACACTAGAAACTAACACAACATTGTAAATTGACTATACTTTAGTTAAGAAAAATAAATATGATATGAGGACAAAAAGAATGAGATGTGGTGCATATATACAATGAAATGTTACTCAGCCACAGAATAGAGTGAAATAATACCCTAACCTGCAGCAGCAGGGGTGCACCTAGGGTGGTCATGCTAAGTGAAGTAAATGAGACAGAGAAAGGCAAATATCATGATGCTTACATGTGGCGTCTAAAAAAATGAGACCAATGAACTTAAAAACAGAAAAAGCCTCACAGACAAAGAAAAAAATCTTATGGTTACCAAAGCGGAAGGGGGGGGTATATAAATTAGGAGTCTGTTATTGACAGATACACACCATGTCAAACAGGTAAACAAGGACCTGTTGCCCAGCACAGAGAAATGTGTTCAATATCTTGTAATAGCCTAACGTGGAAAAGAATCTGAAAAAGAATAAATATGTGTTTATGCATATGTATAACTGAATCACTGTCTGTACACCTGAAACTAACACACTGTATATCAACTATACGTCAATAAAAAATTAGAAATATAATAATGCATCAGTGTTGGCTCATTAGTTGTGACAAATTGCATGCAGTGTGACCATGGGAGAACCGGGTGCTGGGCACACAAGCTGCTGCCTGAAACTGCTCTGTAAATCTAAAACTTGCAAAGTACTAAGTTTATTGAAAACATAGGTGTACACGTATGTAAGCAGCTGGGGCCCAGCCCCGTGAGAAACAAAAACAAAGGCAGCGGGCCTGGCTAGGCGGAGCTCAGCAAAGCAGAGAGAACGCTGGCCCCCGCCCCACGCAGCCTCCAATGCCCCGTCTCCCCGCCACGTTTGCATATTTACAGGGCTCGGGGTTCCTCTTCTGCCAGGACGTAGGCTGCCTGGTGGGGCTCTGCCCTGCCCATTGGTTCTCCCAAGCCCTAGGTGCGCTGGCACCCAGTAGGTGCACAGCCGACATCCAGAAAGAAGAGGTGAAGCACAGTCCCTGACGAGGGGTGTCTGGGCAGGAATGAGGAAGTCAGTGTACAGGAGGCACCAGGGGCCTTGGGACCAAAGATGGGCTTGGGCAGGTGAGGGGGTGGACATTTGGTCTGAGTTTGAGGCATAAGGCAGGGGTGGCTGGTTTTCACACCCTGGAAGCCACCACATTTTCCCAATGTGCACACCAAGGACACCCTAGGGGCACCCTAGGGGAAAGGCCTGGCCTCCACGGGCTGGGACCTCTCATTCTAGAGTCTCCCTGGCCAGCTCGTACCTGGCCAGCCTTCCCCCGGCCCCGAGGTGCTGTTGGGCCCAGCCTACCCGGCTGCTGGCCGTGGTTTCCACAAGGCGAAGAAAACTCAGAGCACACCGTTGGCAGGAGACCCAGGGAGGCCCTGTCTGCCCCTAGACGTCTCCCCCACCCTCCCCGATGTGCTGCACTTTCTCAAAAGTCAGGATGTTCCTGGAATCTGGGGAAGACGTGGTCTCAAAAAAAAGGATGAGCCATGTTCCAGACACTCGCACCTACCTGTGAACAGGACCCATCTGTGGCCTGATCCTTCACATCTAAGTGCGATGTCTGGGCCTGTGGTCCAAGGCCAGGGCTGGGAGGAAGGATGTGGCCCAGGGCCGGTGGGGTGGGATGGGGCCGTCAGAGATCTGTGGAGGGCAAGTGGCTGGGAGCGAGGGCCAGCTCCCTTCCAGAAAGAGCCCTGGAAAGACTGGGGGAAGAAGAGGAAGAGCAGAGGCACCCCAGCGCCTCCACCAGCTCCCTGGGCTGTCACTCCCCATCCCTCCCTGCAGACTGTCTGGAAAGACCTGTGGGCACCTACTGCAGGCCAGGCCCTGCGGTGGGCCCCAGGGACACGGGGGAGGACAAGATGGACACGGGCCTGTCCTCTCGGAGCACAGAGCTCATGCCTGAGACAGACTCTGGCCATGTGAATAGAAGGGTCCCAGCCAGGAGAAGCAAGGAGGGCTTCTTGGAGGAGGCAGCATGTACGTGGAACGAGAAGGAAGTAGCCAGGAGGCTAGGTAGAAGGGAAGTGTGCTCACGGGGGAAGGGGCAGTGAGTGGGAAGGCCTTGACCCTGCAGAACACCCCTAACTCCTGCCCCCAGCTTGGACTTTACTGCAGGGGCAAGGAAGTGCCATAGAAGTGTTTCAGACAAGTGACAATCTGTTTGCACTTTGCCAGCATGGAAGTGGGGACACAAGTAGTGGAGGAGGCCATTGGAGTCACCCCTTGGGGGTGACAACACTGGGCCAGGGAACAGGTAGCAGTTGGAGAGGAGGGGAGGAGAGCGGGGTGCAGGAACCCGGAGGGGCTCACATCCTGGCTGCTGAGGGGGGCGCAGAGGGGCTCCCCCCACCCCGGACGGACGTGGGCAGCGATGGACGAGCTTGGGGGAGGGGTGCTTTGGGGGCCAGACATCTGTTGAGTCTGATGTCCCCCTCTGGTCTTAAGTCCTCATCTGTAACATAAGGGAGCTGGATGGGTGATTGGCCAAGTGCCCTCCCATCTTGGGAGCTGGTGTGGACGTGTGACTGCGGTCACAGAGGGGGCCTGAAAGCCAGTACACACCCCACCGCCCCAAACTTCAGGGACCACGACGGCAGCGAGGTCCTCCCCCACTTTGATTAAACGTGTGGCCGTCCTCAGCTGCAGCCCACGTCCACAGCCGCCGGGTGCCCTTTCTGCATGGGTGACTCACCAGAATTAATGTTCATTTGATTTTTACTATAAATTACGCCTCACATAATTTCTCCATTACTGGTGAGGACGGCTCCCTGGGAGGGCTGGAGCGGGGCTCTTGGTCACCCGGGCTGGGGAAGCGCTGAGTCATGGCTTCTCCCCTGCACTGCCTGGCACGGGCCACAGGCCATCGCAGGTGGTTTAATGGATTCGGCTCCCCAGTCCGCTAATGGGAGATGCTCACCTGGGCCCATGGGAGGCGGAGGGGAGAGGGCAGGGAGAGCTCATATCTACGCACCACTTGACTTTGGGGGAGTGGGAGGTTGAAGGTTAAAAAATAAACCGCCGTTTCAAAGACGGGAGGGTCCTCTTCCTTCCTTCCCTCCTTCCCTCCCTCCAGCTTTATGGACCATTTGTCTATGGACTGTTTGTCTATTGCCCATCCCGGGCATGGTGTGAAACACTGGCTGTACCATAGTGAACAGAGCTCGATGCGGCCCACCCCTTGATGCTGGTGGCTGAACAGAGGGGACAGACAGGAACTGGATGATCCCAGAAGTCCAAGCCAAGCTGGTGCACCCCTGAGGAGGGGCTGCGGGGCTGAAAGCTGAGGGTGGGGAGGCACGGCCGGGCAGAGGGATGGAACAGCAGGTGCAAAGGGCCTGCAGAAGAGAACCCCGGGGGCAGGCGGGGCCCAAGGGAGGCCAGGAGAGCTGGGGGCGATGCCGAGGAGGAGCGGGCGGGGCTCAGAGCTCGGGGCTTGTGCGGCCCCGAAAGAACTTTGCTTATCGTCCTGAGAGCGAGGGGGTGCGCTGGTGCTCTAAGGAGGGGTGGGACAGAATCAGGTCTGTCTCTGAGCATCATCTGATGGATGAGGAAACATAAGCCAAGACCCCGGCAGGTGGGTGAAGGGAGGGTCCCTTCTATGTGTGGACTTGGCCCTTAGTGGGTCAGTGGGCCCAGGGGCCAGACTCCCCTGTCCAACATGAGGCTGCCCGCCTCTTCTTTTTCACCAGTGTTGAAACCACACGCTTCTTGGTAAAAATCCGATAAACCCAGGATTATGACTCATCCACCTCAGTTCCCCCGGCAATGGACTAAACCAATTTGCTTAAAACCTCCACTGATCTGGTACATTTGTCTTTTTTTTCTTGTAATATCTGAAGCTCAAGAGAAACCAACGTTTACACAAAAAGAAAAAAAACTAGCATACTAGATTGAAGCAGACGTGTGCTGATCTGCTTCCCAAAAGAACTGAATTAAGAAACAAAGCCCACGAACAGAACCTCACGCCGCCGCCGTCTGCGCCAGTCCCCTGACCGCTGCTCTCGCCTCGGTGCCTGGCATGAAGCACCCTGCAGCCTGCCTCTCCTGCCTGGGAGGGGGCCAGCCTCCTTCCCGCCCTGGGGTCCCTGCTGCTGGAAGCACAGAACCTATGCGGGACCCAGCGGGCGTGGTCTCCGGATGGGCTCCCGGGCTCATTCCTGGCACCAATGTGCCATCACCGTCCCCGTCCGTGGACCAGAAACTGAGGCTCAGAGAAGTCAGCTGACTTCCTAGAGCTCTTACCTTGTAAATTCCAGAACTGGGCGTTGATGCCCGACTCTGACGCTGAAAACCAAAGGACACAAAAGTCATAAGCCTCACCCTTCTCTCTCTCCAAACACTAGGGTGGATACAGATAGAACATGGATACAGGATGCCATTTATCTCCATAGTTCTCAGCTAGGGGCAGCTTTGCCTCCACCTCTCGGGGAGGGGGTAATGTCTGGGGACATTTTTAGTCGTCACAGCTCAGTCATGATGAGATGCCATAGCCTCTAATGGGTGGAAGCCAGGGGCACTGCTCAGCATCGCACAAAGCACAGGACCCCCCACAGCAGGGAGTGATCCAGCCCAGAATCCAATCGAAGGTGCTTGGGTCGAGAGGCCCCGTGTGCGCACAGTGTACGTGTGTGCTCACACGCGGAGGAAGGGCTGCGAAGACACGCACCAAGGTATCTGCATGTGTTTCTCTCTTGGTGAACAGGATTTGGGTAATTTTTTATTTTTCTTCTCCTTATGTTTTTTTGTGCTGTTGAATTTTTTAGGGAACAAGGTGCAGGTATCATTTTAATAATCAGAGAAAAAGAGCTGTTTTCATTTTGTAAAAATAAAAAAAAAAAGGGGGATTCAGGACTTATCGATTCTGATCCAGTTCCCTCCCTAAGAAGCTGTCAGGAACAGCTCTCTGGAAAATACGTCTATCTGGAAAGTGAGACGAGCAGTCCTTCTTGCATGATATTATAGGAACATAAAGGAACGCTGTCCAGGAGAGCACTGTCTCAGCTCAGAGGAGGAAAACTGCTGCGAATACCGAGATGTTGCTTCTCCCATATATTTCCCCTCCGAGGGGATATGTACCTTCTCGCAGCATAGAAATTTAGGAGACTGGGATTCAGAGAGGGTCTCCTAAGTGCCAGAGACTGGGAGCCAGGGCTGGGTCCAGCATGCCTCCCACCTGCAGGCTGGGCAAATAGGTGCGTCCTCCTTTCAAAGAGAGCATTTAGCCCGGTCATTTTGATTTCATCTCAAGGCCGGGCTAAGGCTGGGTTTCTCAGCCAGGGCCCTATGGACATTTGGGGTGGGGTAATTGTCTGCTGGGGGCGGCAGAGACACTGTAGGATGGCTAGCAATCTCCCCAGCCTCCATCCATGGGATGCTAAAAGCACCGTCCTTCCCCAAGTCATGACAAGCCAAAAGGTCTCCAGTCAAGGCCAAGTGGTCCAGTGGGGGAGTGTCAAGATCACGGCTGGTGCAGAGCCACTGGCTGGGCACACCTGGTGGCCTTAACCAGAGGGCCTCAGAGCCATAGCGTAGGCTCCCGACTCAGGACGCTGATCTGCTGCATTTCTGAGTCACTGTCTATGTTTTCCATCCTCAAAAGACTTCCCTTTGTGGCCTCCCTTCACCCAGGCAGGACCCGTGGTGGTCTGGGAGCCCCTGAGTCCTCTGGACAAGTCCCACTAGGAGGTGGTGAGGCCGGGGGCTGCGGTTTCCCTACAAATCCTGATGGGCAGGCAGGCTGTGCTCCAGCAGAACGACCGCAGAGCGAAGCCGAGCTTGCACAAACACCCCCCCACCGCTGACTGGGAGGGGGCCCTGAGGTGCGGGACCACGGGCACGTTGCTCTCCTGCGCCTAAATCAGCGTCAGAAGATGAACTTTAAATTGAGTATGATAAAACCAGTTTGGAAATTCAGTATCTCACCTCCCTTCCTGTCTTTTTAAAAATCCATAATTCATAAAGAACCCAGTCAGGGGGTGTGCAGCTCAAATTGACTGATACTCTTTTTTTTTCCCCCCCCAATTCCCCTAAAGACTGAGGCTGGGAGAGGTATTTTCTTGAAATGAAGAAAACAAAAAGCAGCTCTTGGGAGCTCATGTCCCCAGTCTTGACCCCCTCGGCCCAGGCCTCCATCCCACGGGGACCGGAACATGGCGAACACCTGTGAAACAGCATTCTAAAAGACATGCTAATTGCACTGCCAGGAATTTGTCCTGCTGCTGTCCTGGCTTTGGCTGGCAGTGATGAATATACAGGTTTATTCATCGAGGAGTGGTTGGTAATAGCAACAGACTGGAAACAACGTAGCTACCGGCCATAGAGGACCGGTTAAATAACCCCATCCCTTCCTTGCAATTACCACGTAGCGCCAAAACCAGGCCGGGAGGCTTACTGTATAGTGGGAGGAGATGCGTCATCCACACCGCATTGTTGAATCACGGTGGAGAACAATGTTTATAGTATGCTGCCATCTGTATTTATTAAAAAAAAAAAAAAAGGAAGAAATAGACACGTGTGCATTGGCTCGTATATACCTAGTGCGTCCCTGGGCGGACTGGTTCCTGAGAGGGGGACGGGGGCGGGGGCGGAGAGAGTGGCCACAGGACACCTCCCTGCACACCCTTTTCTCTGTTTTGATTTTTGAACCAGAAATGAGTGCTCAGGAGTAAGTATATACAATTAAATTTCCTTAAAAGCAGCACCCCCCCACACGCAGCACCCCCACCCACACCCACGCCGTGCCAATGTGCTGTGGAAAACACTGCCCGGGGGAAGGATGATGAGTTCCTGTGAAACAGACTCCGCTGTATCACCTGGGCCCCTCTCTGGGTCTTGGGATTTTCCATTTTGCAACTGTTTTCTGAGATTCTTTGCTTTGCTAACAAACTCTGTGATCCTTTGGTGTCTTCCGAATCAGAACATGCGGACGACCCCCTCCAGTCGAGGGCCACAGCTGCTTCCAGAGCTCTTGTCCCCGAAGCCCCTCCCCAAGCAAAGCGGTGGGAATTCTGGCTGATACGTGGTTGGTCATGCGCTGGTAAGCATGGCCTTGTTTTTAGGGATATTTCCTATGTGTGGCAAGTGATAAAGACTTTTCCCTTCGCTGTGGTGGTGTGGAAGTTCCCTTTCAAACAACTGATTTCAACAATGCAAGAGCAAAACAATATTAAGTACATAAGCGCACAGCTAAGCCTGCAGGTGTGTACAAACCACAGAGCTAGAACCCTGAGGGCTGGAGTTTGGAATGCCCAGCTCTGCACAGCATCTCCCCTTCTCCTCTGCAAATCCACTTTACGTTCAAGACCTGACCTGTTGGACTCCCTCACTCGATATGATCAAGGAAAGATTAAAAAAAAAAAAAACCAAAAAGGTATTTGCAGTGAGCTTTCAAATACCACACTGAAAAGCAAGTCCAGGTGTCCTATAATTAGGTGGGTGGGGGAGGCTCCCCAAGTTCGCCCTGCTCCTTTGCTGGGTCTGCCCACCTCTGTTCAGAGACGAAGACCTTCACTATCTATTCCATCCTAGAATGTATTTTCTGTTCTGTTTCAGAATGTGTTGTCCATTCTCTGATGTCAGTTATGCCTGAAGACCCACAAATCGTAAGCTGATGAGGAAAGCCTGAAGAGCTCCAGGATTTGGCTGGATCAACATTTGCCTGCAGCCCATTCTCAGAGAGCTTGTAGACAGATAGGGCCAGAGACGGGTCCTGGGATAAACCTCCCCTCAGAAGCTCTAAAACCTGGTTAACAAACGAGATGACAATATGGTTTGGCGGGCTATTTAAATGTAAGTGAGCTCTAACGCACATGGCGGGAACACTTCAAGGGTTCTGAAGAAGTTCAGAATGGTTTGTCCTACCTTGGGCAAAGGGAATTCCAGCAGAGGGGGCTGAGGGTGCCCAGTGGGCTCACTACTACACAGAGGCAGCATCTCACAGGCCCCCAGCTCTCCGGTTTGCCCTCAAAATACCCAAAGTGCCCGCTCATTTGGAGCTGGGGACAGCCCGGGTTCCTGCACATGAGCGCGGGTCATCTCCCCCACTGGTTAGTATGTTCCTCTAGAAAGCCTAGTTAATCCCTCTGCCCCGCTTTGAGTTAGGCTTGAGTTTGGGAAAGGCAGGTTCCTGGAGAACTAGAGTTTCTGGCTGGTCTGTGGAGAAGTTTCTGGAAGGTTTCTCTTTGCATTTTTAAGACAATCCTGGAAACGGTGCTGGAGGCCACTAGGCACAGAATGGACATGAGTATATGTTGTGTGAAGGAGCCTGCAGCTCTCCGGTGGGAACAAACAAGTAACCCCCATGGGGTGCCGTGGCTGAGGGCTGACTGCACCCAGCACCCACTAGATCTAACGAGGGAACAGCTGGTGTCCACCTCTCTCCCCGATGGGCAGACAGAAGCTCAGAGAAGCTGGTGGCTTGGCCCCCACCACAGAGACCAAGAATGCCAGGGACCAGCCTCAAATCCAGTTATGACTCCAGAGGCGGGAGCCACCCTGATAGGTGTGAAGAGGGAGTGGGGCCAGGCGAGCCAAGGTCCCCCTAAATGGGCTTGAGGACGGACAAGGCCAGGGAGCCACGTGGAGCTCAGGGCTGGCCTTGTAGGTCAAAGATCACAGAATCCTGGCCACTTCGCTGGGCGAGTTCTACAGGGACGGGCATCCTTGGTTCTGGTCCACACCTACAACAGCACCTGCCACGACCGGCGTGGGCACACTGGTGGCCGTACTGGGGCCTGGGCTGCCGACCCCCCTGGGCCGTCAGCCCCAGAAGCAGACTGGACTCTGGGGAGAACCCTCCAGACTCTGAAGGTGCTCTGGCTGCCCTGCAGGGCTGGGGGAGCAGCTGGTCCACGGTTCCTGAGGGATCCCTCCCACACACGTTCCCAGGCACAGGATTATGGTCATTCTTCACCCAGTGCAATGCCCGGTGCAGCAGCAGAGGAGGTGCCAGGGAGGGTGTGTGGGCCACATGGGGATGGCTTAGTCCTGACATGCATGGGAGCCGGGGCCAGATGCCTGGGGGGAGAGGGTGTGGGGTGGGGGGCGGGCGGGCAAGGTCGTGGGCCCGGGGTAGCCTATGTACTGAGAGATGTGCATTTTATATCCTATGTCTAAGGATGGCTGCAGGTGAATACGAATGGAACTGATGAGAAAATAATCATCCAAGCCAGGAAGCCGCCGAGGCTCTGAAGGCCGCAACCCCAGTGCTAGTGGACAGGCAGCCAGTGTGGTACTCTCCTGAACTTGAAGCTTCTGGTTCCCGAAAGTTCTCAGGTCGGGGAGAGAAGAGATAGGCCAGCCGGGGGCATCCATCCCAGCCCATCTCAGAAGCAGGCCCCCCTCCTGTACTCCCGAGTGGGGCAAAGTGGAAAAATGAGCCTGGGGATCAATGGTGGGGCCTCCTGATTCAGCCTGGAGGGCGGGGGGCAGGGGTGGAGCAGAGGGGAGAGGCCGGAGGACAGGACTGATTTTTGCCACTGACCGCGTGCTTTCGGACCTGGTTGGACGGCACCGCCTCCCTCCCGGACACCTTCCTCTGGCTAAAGAAGGGGGCTTGGTCGGGGGAGGGCGCCCAGGAGAGGACAGGCAGGAGGCACCTGCTTGGCGGTCCCTTTCTGTTGTTTCTAGCAACCCAGCTGTCCATTCTGATTAAGCTGCGGGGCAGGTGAGACTGACCTGCACACGCTACAGGTCCAAGCCTGGGAATTCTACCACCCGGTGCCACCGGCCCGTCCCCATTTCCCGGAGGCAGGCCTGACCAGGCCCAGCGTGGTTAGGGACCCGCAGGACAGCCCAGGCTGTAAACTCAGGTTTCCACAGGTTTCCCCTCCCCCCACCAATTTTTAGGGGATCCAAATTGCAACTGAGTGTGTGCTCTGAGAGCCAAAATCCATCTTCTCGGCCATTAGCTCTGGCCTTGGGATTACAGATTGTCCTTGAAAGGCAGCCGATAAGCCAACTTGACTCATTTAGCCTTTCCTTCTCACCGTGTGTGTGAGTAGGGGAGCAGGGGGCTTGGCCACTCTGCTACAGGGACCTTGCCCCGTGCAGGTTCCCAGGCCCTGCCCCAGACCCGCTGGCTCTGAGGCTCCAGGAAGGGCTCGAGGGCCTCTATCTGGTTGAACGGCCCACTGGCTCCCGCACAGCACACCAGCCTACAGGTAATTCCAGAATGGATTCTTCGTTCCAGGGCATTCAGGGGAGAGTTGAGGCTGAGTGGTGAGCAGCGGACTTGATTTGCATGAGGGTGGGGGGCCAGATAAGTTTCCCACCACCTTGAGACCTGCTCTCCTAACAACTTGAGGCTGTAATTATACATGCAAAGTGAAGCTAAAATTTCAGAGAAGTATCTGGAGAATTCAAGTCAGAAGAAGCACGCTCGTCTGAAATACCTAGATAATTAAAGAAAAAAATGTATTCATTGCATAAATTGCTCATTAATTCACTCCTCTGTAGGGGCACACAGCTTAAAAGCAGGAGCTTTGATTAATCCAAGTTATATGAAATCCTCAAATGCTTTTATTCCCCCTCCCTGTGCCTAGATCTTTATTTCTCCTTCCTCTAAAAAATCAAAACTAAAGTTGTCCCTCTGCACAAATGCATTTCAGATTTGGCTTGGCAGAATAAGCCCTAGAGTTGGTAGAATCAATTCGGGTGCTTTTTTTCCTTTTTTTAAGTACACATTTTGAAATCAGATGCATTCTTTCTAGTTCACTGGAAATGCTAATTTTTTTTCCATCACATTTCAAAGTTACATTGTGTGTGGCTGAGCGAATCACGCCCGGCACAGTAGCACTTCAGAAAGACCGAGGGGGGACATGATCCTAATCAGAGAGAGAGCCAGGGAAATGGTTAATTTCAAAAGCAGGCAACTGATTGGGGAGAAGAATCTATAGAATTATTTATTTCCTTTAAAAAAAAAACCCCGAGAATTCAAAACCCACTTGGAAAGAACAAGCGTCTAACCCTGACAGGTTGATTTTCAAGACCCTCTTGATGAAATTTCAGCACATCCGTTCCCCGCGCTCTCCCCTGCCTTCCTCTCCACCGCGGGGCTGCCGCTGCAGCGCACACCCAGCTCACTTTTCTTCCCCCTCCTTCAGCGGTTTTATTCAGGACGGTGGGTTCTCAGTGGTCTGCCTGGCGCACGTCTGCTGCTGATCCCGCTGCTCCCCACACCTTGGCCCTCTCCCCAGGGTGTAGGCCAGCCCCCCCATGGAACACAGGTGGATCGGGAAGTGAACAAAATTATACATGCAACCTATAGGTTCCATTGTCCAACCTTAAAAAAAAGCCTTTTTCTGTGTGTTGGCTCCAACCCAAGAATTTCCTCAGTGTCTTCCTGGGGATTGATGTCAAATATTTTTTGATGCTTTGTTTTACAAAGCGGGTGGGGGCTCACAGAGGCATCCGTGCCAGAAAGTCCTCTGTAGGCAACAGGAGAGATGGGTAAACGGGGACTGTTTCCAGGTGTTTTAGGGGTACTCCGTCCCAGTAAAGTAACACATTGGGAGATGGTTCTTACTGTTCATTTAAGGAACTGCCACCTGCATCACCCCTCCCCTCCCTTTGGGATTTTAGAGATCAGTAAAAAGAAAAAAATTAGAGGGGAGATTGCCACTTTTTATTTCATCAAGAAAGGCCATTCAGAAGCAGTCACCTTCTAAGGCCATTTCTCATAAAAGGAGGAGCATTTGGAATCCCTGAGGGCGACATGAGCAAGGAGGGCTGAGTCTCAGGCCTGATTGAATAATGTATTCACTGGGCCACAGTGTGTGGAGCGCCTCCCAGGCACTCAGGACACAGGTCCCACTGCCTGCAAGGACCACTCTTTGAACTGAGCACGTCCAGCCTCTTGAGAAGCTCCCTCTCTGTCCTGGTCAGGCCCACGTCCCAGGGGAGCAGGACTTGCCTCTGGAGGGGCCTGTCTGTGCGCCCCCACGCACGGGGAGGTCACGTGTTTCTAGACGGTGATGGGTCTGAGCCACACACCCACGTGGCCCCACCATGGGGTCCCACATGGCCAGGCGAGACACAGAATGGCTGTGAGTTCTACCACAAAGGAGACCAGCAGCAAGGGGCCCACAGCTCACGGGGATGGGTCGTCGGAAGGAGAAGAGGCAGCCACTTCCTTTCTCCTCCTGAAACCCCAATTAGGCCACCACCCGGCTGGGGACGCATCCCCAGTGCCCCAGCTGGGCCCAGGACAGGGCCTACGTCAGGAGGAGCTGCCTGTGCCCTTCCGCGCCGCATGGATCCCTGAGCACCTCTTCCCCGCACCTCTCTTCTGGGAAGCACCGAGCACTTCCTGTGAGCCATGTGGGCACCTGCGTCCTCTTCCTCCTGCTGCAGGGGGTCCTGCAGATGGCCTTTCTCTCCAGGCCACCCGATGGTACTGTGGACGCCTTTCCACATCACTCCATCAGCTCTAGCTCATTCTTCTTAACTGCTGAGTACGGACAATCGATGGCCTCTCCATCCTGTAAGTCATGACCTACGGACTAACCCGACCTAACTCGTGCCCAAATCACAGCCTCTCGGAACCTCATGCTCTGATTGCAGGAATGAAGGAAATGCTCTAATTTTTATTTTTCCTCTAAGTAATGCATGTGCATAACTTAAAAGCCAAAGAGTTCCATATACTCACGATGAAATGGACAGTCCTTTGTCCCGCCCTTGGGTCCCTAATCTGCTCTTTTAGCCACTTTTTCACAAATTTTTAAAGAATGTGCTTCTGGGGCTATTTCTGTCTTATCCCCCAGAACTCCCTCACTGGGGATGACGCCTGGCTCCCGGGACCCCACTCCTTTTCCCCGGAGGCCTCCCAACCCTCCTTGTCCTCCACACTGAGTCTTGAGGTGTCCCCGCCTGCCCCCCACTTCAAGCCCCTCTCGCCTTTCCCTGCTGTGCTCCACAAGACACTGGGTTCACAGGGTGCAAGAAAAAGAGAAATGCAGAGTTCCTCAAAGTTAAAAATGCTCAACCCTGCCAGCCTGATCAGCACATCTTAAGGCTGAAAGGCATCAGGACCCCCTCCCAGGAGAATGTGGCTCCCAGGCAGCAGCATCATCTGCTTACCTTTGAGTCTGCAGCGCCAGAACAAGGCCAGGCCTGTGATGGCTCCTCAGGAACTACTGAGAGGAGCTGTCTGCTGGAGGGTGAGGACCGAGCATGTACAAAGGAATGAGTTCGGATGTCCACTCTCTGGGGAACGGCCCTTGGAGCGGGGCCTGGGAGGTACCCTTCCTGGGCAGCCAAAGCTCCCCAGACACCCATATCCGGTGCCTGAGATTCCACCATTAGGGATTCATCCTTTTAGCTGAAACACATGTGCACTCACACTCACACACATGCGTGAGATTTAAGTGCAGATGTCCTTGGAAGGACCGAGGAGAATTTTTTGTCCCTCTCCCTCAGTTTGAGGAGGAAACCAATGGCCAGGTGGACGATGGATCTGTGTAAGGTCTGCACCTCCTGGGGGTCCCCAGGGCCACTCTCGGGTGCAAGAATTTGCTAGAAGCCCTCTCAGAACTTGGCAAGGCTTAATCCTCACAGGGCCAGAACTGGATGTCAGCCTACTTCCAGAGCCCCTCTCCGGAAGTTCTCTCCTGCTCTTCTGTGCATCCCCGCTCTGGGCCTGGTCCTGGCTGGGAGCTTGTCAGGAATGCAAACTCTCGCCACCCCGCCCCCTCCCCCACACGGCGGGTCAGGGTCTGCGTCTCCACCGGGCTCTGCAGGGCGCTGTTCTAGAGCTGCACCGTCCGGGAAGCAGAACCTGCCAGGATGACGGGGGGAACGGTCTCCATCCGCGCCACCCCGTGCAACAGCCACCTCCAGCCACGTGTGGCTTTGGAGCCTCTGAAATTCGGCTCCGGCGGGTGAGGCACAGATGTTTCATTTCACTTCATTAAAACGAAAAATTTTTAAAATGAACACTTGACTCGGTTATCAGAAAACTTTAAAGTTTGTTTGGAACAACTTTAAATGGGTGGGTGCGTGGCTATGTGTTTTCCACTTTACATTTTATGAAATCTAAATACAGATCAAGCGCTTCTGATGAAAATTTAGTATCCAAGTTGCAAGATGCTGTAAGAGCCAAATGCACACCAGATTTTGAAAAGTCACTGTGGCCAAGCCTTCACAACGGCTTTTCATATTGCTTACCTATTGAAAAGAACAGTGTTTGGCTATTTCAAATAGTCCCCCATGGCCTGGCCCCCATGGCAGACAGCAGCCCCCACCCCAAGGATTGAGAGGAGCTGGGATTTGGGGCAAGGATTTCTACTCACTGGTCCAGAGACCTCAGAGGCAGGATTTCCAGGGGGTAAGCCTCAGTTTTGAACATCCTCCCTCTCTCCCCCACCCGCTTGGCCTTTCCTTCCCATGGAAGGATGGCATCTTAGGTACCGAGCAGTTTCATAGGTGAGATTCTGTGGATGACCGGGGGCTTTGAAAGCCTGTTTTCCTTCAGAAGCGGAAAGAGATGGAGATGGTCCCCACGTGGTTGCCAAGCAAAGGTGAAGCCATGGAGCAGCACTCTGGGCTGTGGACCTCGAGTAGCAAAGATGAGCGACAAAGACCCCCTCTGCCCCCCCTGGGGCAGGCACTACAGCAGCCGCGAGCTTTCTTTTCAAACCGGCATCGAGACCATAGTAAAAGCTACAGTGAGAAGTGAATTTCTTGGAGCTTTTCTCTGAATCAGGTACCATTTCAAGTGCCTTACATTACCATCTTCCTCATTCCACAGACGAGGAATCTGAGGCAGGGGGCAGCATCACCCACTCCTGTATTCAGGTAGAACTGGAATTCAAAGCCTGGCTGTGCAACATCAGAGCTTCTGTCCTAACAGCTGTAAAAACGTGCCAAGGTTGAATTAAAACAAACCACCAGAAAAATCGCGAGCTCAGCCAATCAAGATGGCGCCGGTGGGCAGCACAGATCCCGGCCTGGGCTGCGAACGCCTGGCTAGGGAGCTCGTCTTGCCCGGGGGAGCTGAGCGCGGGGCTGGCCCCTCTGCGAAGCCTGATGCCCATGCCTCATTCGTTGCTTTGCATAACAAATGTGGACAGGAATATTGAAGTGGCAGGTGTGGCGAGGCCTCCCAGATGAGCTGGGGACTGGTTAGCAGGCACCTCTTGTCCACAGAGGGCGGATGGGGCTCCCAGAAGCAAGTAACTTGCCCAAGGTCACAAACCCAGCTTCCCCGGGCCCCGGGGAGAAGCTGTCCATCATGGGAGAAATAGTCTGTATGAACAATCGCCCACGCCACTCGCCCCGGCGTGATTATACTGCCGCTCACCTTGACGGGACAGGCCCATCCTTTATCTTGGATCTGTTTCTGTGCACAGCCCCGTGACAGGTCTGAGTGGCCAGGCCCCGAAGAACTCCGGGTACAGATTTGTAATACATGAGAAAGGAAATGTGCAAACAGACGGCTGTGTTCTCTGAAGTGAGAGCAAGCTGCAGGTGTAGCTCGCCCAGGAAGCCTCCCTTCAGCCCCGTCCCTCCTCC
The DNA here is from genome assembly GCF_048564905.1 of Vicugna pacos. Lineage (NCBI taxonomy): Eukaryota > Metazoa > Chordata > Mammalia > Artiodactyla > Camelidae > Vicugna > Vicugna pacos. The sequence continues at coordinate 43,081,639 of NC_133005.1, read as the reverse complement.
AGGCGCCTTCCTGAGTTCCTCCGCTCAGGGTCCAGCCCGTCACGTGGACAGAGCGATGTGCAGCCCTGTAACAGATTCTGTCTGCAGACCCCGCGGCGCTCCTTCCCCTCTCCCCGCAGTGCCGAACTCAGTGCTCTCCACCTGGGCACATCTGAGAACAGCTAGCTCAGAGGTTGTCCTGGGTTTAATTTCCGAAGATCACTCCAGGAGGAGGGAAAGAGAAGGCTGCAGTTAATACCCCAGAGACAAACTCCTCCCCCTACCAGGTCAGGCTAGGTTAAGACGGCCTTAGACGGGTCTCAAACTGTGGCCCGGGATGGAAAAGCTCAGACATAGAGCCTTCTGGATTCGTTAAAAAACAAAACAAAATGAAACACTCACACCTGTTTGTCCATGCCTCGAGGCAACCTCCTAGAAATTTCCAGGAACCATGAACCTGAGACCCCACCCTCCATGATGGACAAGGGGACCCTCTCCCCTCCCGGGGACTCTTTTCATGTTTCATCCAAATAAGAACTTTATTGTGTGACACTCAGATGCGCTGGGAGCTGCGCTTTCCTGTCCAACTGGTTTAGGAGCCTCCCTCCGGCGGAGCCCCGCGGGTGATGTACACCCACACGTTATTTACCGCAGACAGACAGAGCCCCTTGTTCCTTCGCCCGGTAACAACCCGAGGTCGTCCATCACCGGCTTGCTCCTTTTTGAAATTCACCGAGCAGCGGGCGTCTCTTTAAATTCACGCACGTAATGCATTTTAAAGAGCATTTTCTGCACAGAGCCATTTGCTCGACCTTGGCTCTGAGCGCAAGATAGAGTGGTGTTTTAGCAAGCACCTCCTGCAGCCTGTTTGGAATGCGGACCCGGGGACAGACTTGTGGCTCTCTGCCACCGGGGCTCTGAGGGGAGGCTGTCGTTAACACCCGGGCTGAGTGACGGCTCCGTGCAGGACCCCGGGCGTGGGGTGGTGGAGGCTACAAAGACGACCAGGCTGGGTTTCTGTCCTCCAGAACTTACCTCCCAGGCAGGGTGCTAAGACGTGTGTGTGAATCGCCAGAGAGCAGGGCCAGGGGAAGTTGGGTAGGAACCCTCTTGGAGGGGAGCCTGACTTTGGTTTTGGAAGACGGTAACGGGGTGTCTCTGGGGCTACCTAAGTGGTCTCAATCAGGGACGCTGGGGGAAGGGCGGAGGAGAAGCCAGGCTCGAAGGATGGGTTTGGCCTCTCTAAAGTGGAGGGGGTAGGAAGTTCTTTCCTGGCTGGAGTATCCTGGGCAAAATATATATATTTTGGTGTAAAATAAGTAGTTCTCTGTTTGTGGGGAGCACAGGTTGGGGGTGAAGTCCTCTGACCTCACCTGCCCCAAACAAAGCTCGGGGTGTCTACGCGATCTGCTCTCCTCCCTGAATGTCCCGCCTCAGGGAACGGTATCTCCATTTATTCAAATTTTGCAGGTGAGTTCTCTCTCTCCCCTCACCCCCTATCGAAGGCCCCAAAAGGACGCTTTTGCATTGTCCTAAATTACTCTAGACTCACTCATTTCCCCCTTGTGCCACATCACTGCCCAAGCACACTCTCCTCGCCTCCCGGGACCTCGGCACCGGCCCCGCTGGCCTGCCCGGCACTCCTGTCTGCTCCAATCTGTTCTCTGTGTAGCGGCTGGGGATCTTCTTTTCAGTAAATCTAACCTTGCTGTCCTGTCCCCACCCAACCCAAAGCCTTCCATGGCTCTGTGTTGCTCTTAAAAGACCAGGGTGTTCAACTTGGCCTCAGGACCCCGAATGACCTCTCTTGTCTTACAGCTGTCTGGGCCCCAGCCCCCTGGTGTCCATCCACAACACCTCCCCCGCACAGAGGATTGTTCAGGCTCGGTTTTGCTCTCCCCGCCTCCCCCCTCATCAGTCCTTCCGTTAGTTCTGTCCTCGCCTTCTCCTGCAAGCCTCCCCGGGCCTCTCTGACTGCCGTACACCTCTGTCATGGCCCCGAGCACGCACGCGTGTTTGATGCTCTACTGTCTCTGCCACCAGGCTGGGTGCAGTATGGATGCACAAACACGAGTTGTTTTTGCTCATTTTTTTTTAATTTTTTGAGGTATAGTCAGTTTATAGTGTTGTGTTAGATTCTGGCGTACAGCAGAATATATATACATACACGTGTATATATACTGTTCCTTTTCATATTCTTTTTCATTTAGGTTATTACATGCTATTGAATATAGTTCCCTGTGCTCTACAGTAGGACCTTGCTGTTGATCTATTTTATATATAGTAGTGTGCATCTGCAAATCCCAAACTCCCAATTTATCCCTCCACCTCCCCTCTTTCCCCCTTGGTAACCATAAGTTTGTTTTCTATGTCTCTGAATCTGTTTCTGTTTTGTAAATAAGTTCATTTGTCTCATTTTTTTTAAAGATTCCACATAGAAGTGATATCATATGGTCTTTTTCTTTCTGTCTGGCTTACTTCACTTAGTAGGACAATCTCCAGATCCATCCATGTTGCTGCAAATGATATTATTTTATTCTTTTTTATGGCTGAGTAGTATTCCATTGTATAAATATACCACAACCTCTTTATCTAGCCGTCTGTTGATGGACATTTAGGTTGCTTTCGTGTGTTGGCTATGTATACAGTGCTGCTATGAACACTGGAGTGCATATATCTTTTTGAATTAGAGTTCCCTCCAGATACATGCCCAGGAGGGGGACTGCTGGATCACATGGTAAATCTATTTTTAGTTTTATAAGGAATCTCCATACTGTCCTCCATAGTGACTGCACCAAATTACACTCCTGCCAACAGTGTAGGAGGGTTCCCTTTTCTCCACAGCCTCTCCAGCATTTACTGTTTGTGAACTTTTTAATGGTGGCCATTCTGACCAGTGTGAGGTGGTGCTTTGTTGTAGTTTTGATCTGCATTCCTCTGATCATCAGTGATATTGCTGCTTGTTGCTGTTTGCCAGGCCCATGACGGGCTGCCCGAGACCTTGGAGCAGCCTGGGAGTTTAAACAGCACCGTGTAGACCACAGAGGGCCACTGAATGCTGCCGTGGGGGGCCATGGAGCCCACGATCTCTGGCCTCCCATCCAGAAGCCCCCAAGCGGCCCTCCATCCTTTGCCAGGTGATGCCCCTTCCACCCGGGAGCTGGCAGGACCTCCCCTTCTGCATGGAGCATCAGGGCAATGCCTGGACCTGGACCCGCCAGCCCTCTTAGTGCCGGAAGAGTCAGGCACTCCCAGGTGAGAGACCCACGAGCTGAACAAGTCCTGCAAACGCGCGCTGTCCAGCTCCGAGGCCCACAGCGTGGCAACCCCTCATCTCCAAGACCACAGAAGCAGGAAGGCACTGAAGGGGTCTTTAGGGGAACCAGCAGTCAGATCAGAGCTCTCACCCTGGAGGTGGGGACGGTCATCCGCGCAAAGCCCGCTGAGTGGAAAGGATGTGGAAGATCCAAGCTGCGCCCTCCCACTCTCTCTCGGGGAACGTTCTTCCGGCAAGAGAAACCTGGGCTGGGGTGGGAGTGGAGCACGTGCGTTTCTGCCCTTGCTTGGCCATTTTTAGGCTCATAATAATGGCAAACAGTAATAATGGAGGACAGTGACTTTTTGAACATGTGAGCTGAGCACGGCCCTGGAGCCTTGAGAACCTGCACCATCTCACTCCGCTCTCGCAGGATGAAAGGGGGGGCCTAGCAAATGGGTGTCAGTGGTGAGCACAATTTCCGGAGGAGGAAATAGGGGATCATGGCGCTTAAGTCACTGGCCCACATGCAACCACGTCTGGCTGACTTAATACCCGTGCTTTTAACTTATCGCCAGTGTAATCCACGCTAGAGCCGTGCATCTGCACCTTGGCAATATCGACGCTTTGGGCGGATGCGTCTTCTTTGGGGGCTGCCCTGTGCAACGCAGGATGAGGGGTAGCTTCCCTCGGCTCCACCCACTGATGCCAGTGCCCCCCCACAACAGCCCCGCTCCGTGGCGATGGCCGCAACCTCTCTAGACATTGCCAAATGTCCCCCGGGGCACAAACCCGCCTGTGGCTGGGAATCACTGTGCCAGACTTCTCTTTGCAAGAGAGGCTGTAATGACCAGAAGACACGAGGGCGGTCGTGGTCCCGTCTTCCGCCCTCACCTCCTCCTGGGAAAGAGGCGTGAGATTGCGAGCAGCAATGACGACCATTCTGACCAGTGTGACGTAATACCTCATTGTGGTTTTGATTAGCATTTCTTTAATAATTAGTGATATTGAGCATCTTTTTATGTGCCTGTTGGCCGTCTTGTATGTCTTCTTTGGAGAAATGTCTATTTAGGTCTTCTGCCCACATTTTTTTATTGAAGTATAGTTGATTTACAGTGTTGTGTTAGTTTCTGGTGCACATCATAGTGACTCAGTTACACACACACGTATATATTCCTTTTCACTATAGAGTATTACAAGTTATTGAATATAGTTCCCTGTGCTCTGCAGCAGGACCTTGTTATTTATTCTGTATATAGTAGTTTGTATTTGCTAATCCCAAACTCCCAACTTGTCCCCTCTGCCTTCCCCCTTTGGTAACCATAGGGCTATTCTGAAACCATAATGGCTATTCTGACAGGGGTGAGGTGATATGGCATTGTAGTTTTGCTTTGCATTTCTCCATTTTTTGATTGGGTTTGTTTTTTTTTTTTTGATATTGTATGAGCTCTTTGTATAGTTTGGAAATAACCCCTTGCCAGCTGCATGTGTGCGGATATTCATTCCCCTTCAGGAGGCTGTCTTTTGGTTTTGTTGATGGTTTCCTTCGCTGTGCAAAAGCTTTCAAGTTTGATTAGGTCCTATTTGCTTATTTGCACCTTTATTTCTTTGCCTTGGGAGACAGACCTAAGAGAATACTGCTACCGCTTACGTCTAAAAATGTTTTGCCTACATTTTCTTCTAGGCGTTTTACGGTGTCCTGTCTTATATTTAAGTCTTTAAACCATTTTGAGTCTTTTTTTGTGTATGGTGTGAGGGAGTTCTAATTTCACTGATGTACATGAGGCTGTCCAGTTTTCCCAAGACCACCTACTGAAGAGGCTGTCTTTTCTCCACTGTATATTCCTGGGCCGTGACACTCGGCATGCAGCTCAGGCAGGTGGAAGTCCTTTAGCATCCGCGATGAAAAATCCCACAAGAGCTAGGGCGGCCCCTCCTGGTGGCCCGAGGGCAGGAGGGGTTGGGCTGGAGGCCCCCGGGTGCTGGTCACAGAGGCCTTTGCGTGGTAAGATGCCTCTTCTGCTAGTCCTTGTTGCTAGGATGGCCCAACTGTCATCCTCAGTCAGAGGAAGGGAAGACCTCTCACACGGAACGAGAGTGGGCTGCATGAGCGCCTCCACCCTGACACCCACGCGCGCCGAGGGGCATTGCGCGGGTGATGAGAACCAGGTGCACCCTGCACAGGGCGGGACATGTCCCCGCCACCCCCTGCCGCCCCTTCCTCTGAGCCACATCATGGGGTTCACGCACCCACGATGACAGGGCCCCTGAAGGAAACAGAGGCCTGACTCCACTCCCGGCCCCAGTGACGGGATGGAAACTCATGATTCACATCCTGGGGAGGCCGCAGGTAAGCAATAACGTTGTCGTTTGTTTCCCACTGCAGAGTCTCTGTGCATTTTTGTTTTGGTTGGTGCTGCGGCAGCAGGTCCTGGGGAGGCAGATGCTGGCGGAGGAGGCCAAGGAAGAGGCTTGGAGGGAGGACTTCGGGGAACTGAGCGGTGAGGACCCTGGGCGGCCTACCTCTTGCCCACAAGGCTTTGCAGGACACGTATGTGCGTATTTTGAAGTTAACCATTCCTCCTCGGAATCCCAGAATTGTAGTGCAAGGGAAAGGGAGTCCCAGGCCCTTACTCCTGACCTGCTTTTAGCTGCTCCCCCGGCCCCCTGCTTGCTGTCAAGGACACACAGGTGGCCTGAGTCATGCCTAGAAACTCAGGGCAGAGGCAAGGACAACCCAGGGCCTAGGGAGGTGCAGGCCTCAGGCAGGGGCTCGTCCACACTGGGCTTTGTCCTTCAAGAGTTGGATGTAGAACTCTCTGACCTGGGGCCAGATATGAGCCACAGCCCCCATCCTGAAAAGAGCCATCCCTCTGGTGGGTAGGGACTAGCAGGGGCCTTTGGAGGCCTTGTGGTTCAAGAGTCCAGTGTCCCAGCCCTGGGCACACAACCTCCCCAGCCACTGGGCAGAAGGTAGTAGGGAGGTGTCCAACTGACTTCAGATGCTGGTAGTCCAATTCTGTCAGCCTCTGAGCCCCGTAGGCCCTGCTCATGCCCACGAGAGGAGCTGGACCTGCAGGGTGCATCAGCTCCTGTCAGAAGGGAACATGGCAGAAACCTGAAGGGGCGAACCCTATGGCCAGTTGCCTCAGAACACTGGCACCGTCGTCAGGTGCTAGAGGGAGCTGGGGAGAGGGCAAGAGAGCCGGAACTGGGGGGCCCAGCCCTGACCGCTCCCCCTGCCTCCTCCCTCTGGCACAGGGCCCGACAGTGTCCCCCTGGGGCATTCTGGGCTCCCTCCACAAGGCTTGTCTACTGGACCTACATCTGTGCCACCATTTTCTTCATTGTCAGCTTGAAGGGCAAGGTGGTAGGCAACAAGATCATCCATGGGCTCCTCTCCCTGTCCTGGGTGGCCTCGTACCAGCTGAACCCCCGTGGAACTCCAAGCTCCCCGTCCCACTTTCCCACTCCCGGCGCTGGCCCTGCCCCCTGCTTTCTGACTCCCGGCCCCGCCCAGCGTCTGCGCTGGTACCACCGCTGTCCCCACGGAGGGGAGGCCGTGCTGCTCGCAGGTTTCATACCCACAGCGGCTCCGCTGTGCGTCAGACCCGGGTGCTCTTTCACGTTTATCAGTAAGGCCACACAGCCTGATCCACCACCAGACACATCAATGCTTCATTCCAGATAAGTGAGCAATTCTGACACGCAGGTAGAGATAAAAAGTGCATGCAAGAGACACACGCAGGGAGGGAGAGAGCGATTTCCAGTGTTGCCCAAATCACCCACTAAACAGACGAGGCTCCCAGCCCAGTGGCTTCCAGGCTCTCCCTCCAGCAGGCCCTTCTCAGCGCTCAGCTTCGCTTGTCTGCAGGCTGCTCAGCAAAGTCACGGACTCCAGACTTCACTTTGGTGTCTCCTTAAAACTTGCTTAGACCCTTATCTAAGAACAAGCTTGGGCTCCAGCCAGCAAAAATTTCTGCTAGAAGAAATGATTTGGCATGGGGAGGGCGTCCTTCCAAACTCCCCCGTGGCCTCTCTGGTCACTGGCGCCCAGCCCGGCTGCCTCCAGCATCCGTCCACCTCTCCAACCATCCCAGTGCCTTTTGTCAGGGACCGTGTCTGGATAGCGGACACAGTACAGTTTGTGGAGAAGGATCCTGAAGTACTTCTGGACGGTCGTGGTGTCTTACCCAGTGGTGGTCCTTACGGCTATCTATGTGTTCCAGTTTCAAATCATTGCTATATTTTTCAGACTCCGGAGCTGTGTGAAGAGAGGTACGAGTCTGGCTCTTGAGGCTGGTGGGTGGTAGCTCTTGCAGCTTGATTTGCTGAAAGAAGCCTGGATTTGTGGCTCCTGGGATCAGGAGCATGTGTGGTATCGGACAGAAAGCAGCCCCGTGGTTTCCTGGGTGGGACCTTACAGAGGAGAGAGAGCAGTTATGCACCGAAGATGCTGCGTAGAATGGCCCTGGGGAGCCTGAGAAGGTGCCAGCAATGTCTCAAGCCTCGGGGCTTTTCTAGTTCCATCCTGTGCTCTCTGCGCGCCTCTGCACAGGTCCTAGCTCCTCCACGTCTGGGGAGATGCCTCTGCCCGCTCCGAGGCTTGAAGCTCAGAGCCCTGGGTCCAGGGAGGGGTGACCCACTTGCTCGGTTAGGGTCCCAGGACCGTGGACTTGAAACCCGAAAGTTCCCATGCCCACTTTATGATCTCGCCCAATGCCTCAAGCCTCAGTCTCAGTGCAAAGTCTGAGTTTTAGCTGTGAGTCTGAGTTTATGCCAAGAGCACCCGACCCAGATGGTTTCCCTGAGAATACTAAACTTCTGCCATGTTATGTCATGGTCATGTCAGCCCCCCTGCCCAGTAACCCCGTGGGCCTGGAGCTGGCCCAACCACACCCGGCAGTTTGCCGGCAGAACTAAGCATGTAGGGCCAGTATCCTGTTTCCTCCATCCTGAGCCCCTCTGGGTGCACCGCAGGGTCGGGGTGGGGAGGGCGGCCGCGTGGCTGATGGCTCGCTGGCCACAACATCCTTTGTTTACGGAGAGGGCCGGTGACATTGCTTGTCCACAGCACCTCCTCTCGGTCATAAACTCGACTGAGGTTTGGCAGGCATTTCCTGCCCAGTTCTGTCCCACGGCACTGGGAAGGCTCATGCCTAGATCAGGCAGAAATTCTGTTGACAGGCCACTCGGTGTGTTACTTTTTGGACCAGGCCCTGTTGAGAAGCCGAACCCTCTGGCTCCCTGTCTTACTAGCCTGTTGTGACCCAGGAGTTGCTTTCCCTTGTTGCTTCTTCCCACGAGCTGCACAATCACTGGTTTTCTACGTAGTTATGTATGATGTCAACGGTCTTGAGACATTCAGCCAACGTCAACGCCCCGCCGGGCCCCTCACAGTCAGATGCCACTTGTTCATCGAGAGACAGGGCTGTGACATAAAGGAGAGGGCAAGGATGCCATTCGCAGCAGCATGGATGGACCTAGAGATCACCACACTAAGTGGGGTCAGTCAGACAGAGGAGGACAAACACCATGTGATGTCACTTACATGTGGACTGTAAACTATGACACAACGTTTATGTATATGCATGACTGGGACACTGTGCTGCACACCAGAAACTGACACATTGTAACTGATGGTACTTCAACTAAAAAATAAAATAAATAACAAAAGAAATAAAAGATGACACAAATTAACTTATTTACGAAATGGAAATAGACTCACAGGCATAGAAAACAAATTTACGGTTACCACGGGGGGGAAGGGGGTGGGGGAGGGGTAAACTAAGAGTTTGGGATTAGCAGATACACACTCCCGTATATAAAATAGATAAAAACAAGGTCCTCGTGTATAGCCCAGGGAACTATGCTCAACATCTGATAATAAACCATAGTGGAAAAGAATATGAAAAAGCATACATACATATTATAATGCATTACTTTACACCTGAAACTAACACAACGCTTAAAATCAACTATACTTCAATAAAATTTTTTTTCTGAAAAAGAGAGAGAGAAAGGGCTTCTGGGCATCTTTTTTAGGCAGGACCAGGGCAGGGCCTGCCTTTCGCCCTTCAAGACTCTCTCCCCTCTGCCTGGCTCCAGGGTCCGCCACGTGGGCCTGGAGCTCTGACGCAGCGGGGCTGTTTGCTGATACGCGGCCGCCTGCTGCCTTCCTGCTGGCATGCCTCCTTCAACTTCATTACTTTAATGAAGACTCTCTGAAGACCACCAGGCTGCATAATATCCCCATTAAATGGAAAGCCACATCTGGCAGGTATTGCTGTCCCTGGGGTGGCATTTGGAGATTCTGCTAATGGGCTCAGAGATGGCTCAGTGCAGGAGATGCGAATCAGGTCTGCTTTCCATATGCTGAGTCATCCGTTTGTAGCTCTTCTCTTGTCACTGGGGGAGGGAACGTTAGACACCGTGCCTGCGTCTCTGCAGGGACTGGGACCTTTTCTCTCCTACCAGGTGCCTCCAGGGCAGAAACTGTTCCGCCTCTGATGAGAGTCTGGAAGCTGCCCTGGGGCAGCACAGTCTGCTCGCTGGATGCTCTGTAGGCCTACGGGTTTGTTTGATTTTCGCTTTTACCATTCTGTTTTCTAACTAAATTAAGACTTTGGCTGTGAAACTTGGCTTTGAAAGGTTTCCTAATTTTTAGACTGAGTCACTAATATGTTAGACGATTTCGCAGAATTCTTATTTTAACAGGTGGTACGTCGCCAAAGTGACTCACTTTCTTACTGAGTCAAATTAGGCAGGAGGGAGTGGCCTTCTCAAGGCCCGAATCTGTTTTTCAGATCAAAGTTTGCGACACTTCTAACACGTTTCCTGAAAAAGTTCACAAAACACCTCAGCGTGATTCCTCTTTCTCCTCCAGGGATTGTCAAATGCTCTTTTTTGTCAACATTGTGCAGTTTGTTTTTGGTTTTTACTCAGCTTTGTTCGTATCCAAGGTGGGATCTGAAAGCTCTAAAGGAACAGGGAAGGGTGCCCCCTGCTCCCCACCCCTGGAATTATGTGTAAATACCTCACAGATGCCCCTGCAGAGGGAGGAGAAAACTTGGGGAGAAACGCTCTCTTCTGAGGCTGACCTAGTTGCCCTGGGTCAACTGGTATGGTGTGAAGGGGCGAAGGTATTCAGAGGCAGATGATGGCGTTTGGGGATGGGGTTGCCATGGTAATGCAACACGCACAGCAGCCCCCGCTCTGCTCCCAACATAAGCGCCCTGTGATCTGTCTCCCCCAGCAACAGGGGGGAAGTCAACGTGCACGTGTGAGCTCTTCTCTTTAAAATTCCTCTGCAAGGTGTGCTTCTCCCAAGAGGGAGAGAGCGCCCCGTGCTGGGTGCGCCAGCCGAGCCACCCCTCTCCCAGGCGCCCTGCTCTGTTCCCGAGCGTTCAGGTATTGATCGTATCCTTTTGAAAATTCCAGCAGAGCATGAATGTCCATCCCAAGGGGACTGACTAGACACGTGGCGGTGTGTCTCAGCCGCAGGATGCTCCGAGGCTTTGCTGCCCTCAAAGAGGAAGCAGCCGCTCCATGTATACTGATCCGGAATCAGCTTCAGGACAGACGGCCAAGGGGAGAAAGCAGGGGTGCAACGGTGTGTATAGAGCACGCTGCCATGTGTTCAGGGAAAAGGTACCCACACGCGTGCTTACACACGCAAAGTGCACCTTTGGAAGAATGCAGAAAAACCTAATGGTCCTTGCCTCAGGGGAGGGAGACCGAGGTGGGAAGGAGACTTCCTTCTCTCTGTAGACCCTTCTGTGCCCTTTGGATTATTTTTTAACTATGTGCATGCCTTAATTCGGTCAATACAGTCAATGAGTAAACTGTTAAAAATTTATTATAGAGCTTGCTATTTAAACAGATCCAATGGGAAAGGAATATTTTTATAAACAGAGAAGGCGCTCTCTGTCTCTCTCTTTCAGGCTTAAGGTTACACTTTGGAAACTTCAGAAGAAGTAAGAACTAAAGAGGGATGGGAAATGCATTTTCCCCCCCCAAATCAATTCCTGGAGTCGGCTGTGCCCCGAGAAAGCAGACACGTGATTCCCCACGGTACAGGTCATACAGCACTTGCTCCGAACAGCCGAGTCCTCGAGTCTGTCCCCGCCCGCGTTTCTGCGTGGCGTGGACCTGTTTCACTTACAGACTAGCAGGTTGATACTCCGTCCCCTGCGTTTAAATGCCTCCGAGTGCTCCGCTTTGGGTTTTCAGCCCACGACCCAGACTTAGCGGGGGAAAGGAGGCAGCTCAGAACTTCGCTGACGAAGCCAGCGGTTAGGAATGGAGAGTGAGGAGGCTGGAGAGCTGGGGAGGGAGGCACTGACAGGTTGGAGATGCCGCTTTCCCCAAGACGTCATCCTTCCTGCATGATGCTGTCCGGGGTTCCTCTCTGGGGCTGCCAAGAATCCTGGGCATCCAGGCAAACAGTTGCTCCGTTAAAAAACAAAACAAAACAAAACAAAACACCCACCAAGACTGCTCACCAGATTCCCTGATTCAGCCCAGCTCAGCTCACTGTCTTCACATTTTGCTTTGAGGGGTGGGGTAGGTCCGGTGTCCCAGACCCGATGGCCAGGACGTCACTGCCCTGCCGTCCACCTGCCTGCTCTTGCCCAAGCTGCTGTGTTTTTGTTCCCGTGCCTGGGAGCCAGTTCACATCGGTTGGACCTGCAAATTCTGGTAGCAGCTGGTTGCCATTTCACTCTCAGTGAAAGAGCAATGCTCCCATCGCAAGTGACTGAGTTTCCTGGAGTCTGCTCTGCTTATGTGGGGAGCCAGCTGCTTGGGGTGGGGGGGCCTGCATGTCTGTGGTTCAGCCTGTGGACAGAAGTAAGAAACAGAGGGCACTGAGCGTGACAGCTGGCATCTCAGCGCTCAGCGTGTGCCAGCCTCCTTGCTACCAAGCGACACTCTTCTCAATGACGAAGAGCAGCAAATGGAGAAAGACTTCTCCTGGGTGGTGGCTAAACCTAACCTCCTCTTGGGCAGTTAGTTTGTTTTCACTCATTTATGCTCCACCATTGAGCATTTAGTGGGCGCCTTTTATGTGCCGGGCCAGGTGCTGAGCCTTAAAGAGATGGAGAGAAATAACTGGCGTCTCCCCCCGCAAGGAACTCAGGGTCTAGAGCTGGGTCAGCCACCCATGGACCCAGGGCCAAATCCAACCGCCCTGTTTTTGAGGCTAAAGCCACACCATCTGCATGCAGCCTGTGGGTACCTTCCTGCTGTAAGAGCCGAGTACGTGCCAGGGACCACTGTGTGGCTCTTTTATAGAAACAGTTTGCCAACCGTGGTCTAGAGGAGGAAACAGGACCTTTTTCCTTTTCATTCTTTTTTTTTTCCCTATTCTCTTTTTTTGGTAATTCGGTTTGTTTGTTTGTTGGTTTGTTTATTTAATGGAAGTACCGGGGATTGAACCCAGGACCTCCTGCAAGCTAAGCACATGCTCTACCACTGAGCTCTACCCTCCCCTCCGGAAACAGGAGTATTAACAGGTGTTTGGAATGCGGGGAGAAGCAGGTGGTGACAGAGGGTGACACAGATAACTCCGGGAGCAGAGAGGAGGGGAAAGTCAGCGTGGGAATGGAGAGGCCTTGCTCCCGGCACTCAGGATTATCAGAAAACACCATTCTTCAGGGAAAAAGCCATCAACGTCTTCCTAGTTCTCTCCGCTTTGTTCGGGCTTCCTCTGAAAGACAGACTTCTTCCCGTTGTTTTCAACAACAAAACCAGACCCCACGGAATCACCAGGGGCATCCGGTCAAAGACTTTTCTCTTCCCCTCAGAGGAGGAAACGAGTGATTGGGGCTCAGCAGTCGATAAGCTGACCGCTGGCTTTCTGAAGCTTCTAGAAATGGTTGATGGGGCTCGAGGGTCCCTGTGGCGCCATCAGGAAACACACGTCGTCAAGCTCACAGCCCCGTGGCCACTGGCTCACCCTAGGAGGTCAGGGGCTTCCAGGAGACCATGGCTATCAGGTGCCCTCTTCTTTCTTCTGCACAGTTTTGACCTCTTATCGAAGGTCCAGTGGGTGTGTTTTTAACTCCCATTTCCCCCTAGTTTGAAATGTTCTAATCACGGGCAGGGAATAAGAGCAAAGCCAAGGCGCCCACAGACCTCAGCGTTTTCCAGGTAGGTTTCTGTGATGAATTTCGTGTTTTACATCCTCTGGGTGGTGTCCCTGCCCTATTCCAAATTACGCCCCGCTGCATCTCGCGTTTCCACAGTCTAGGCATGTGTGATGGTGGTCTGCAAGGAGATGTTCCAACTGAAGTGGGTCGTGCCCTCTGCCTGCTCTTCTAACTGCACAGAAGTGAGCTCTGTTCCCACCTGGAGCTTCTCCCCAGCCAGATGGGAGGTCCCCCAGCAAAGGCAGGGGCCGGGTCCTGATCTCCCCAGCACCTGCATTCCTGGGGTCTTCTCTAAGGAGAGGCGTTGAACGAACAATCAAAATGCAGTAATCCGGGAAAAGCTGAGATCTCTGCCATTTCAAAGATGGGAGAGTTAAGGCCCAGGTGGGAGGAGCGTGTAAGACTCATCTAAGATCCACACTCGGTCCATCTATTCATTCAACAGACTCTGATGGAGGGCCCGCCTTGTGCCAGGCAGCGTGCTGGGGAGACCAGGTGGGAGACGAGATTCCAAAGGGACAGACAGACACATGCAAGTAAGCAGAGACCTGGGACTGGAGGTGAGGGGAGGAGCTGTGGAGAAGGCTGAGAACGGAAGAGTCGGGGTGAGCGGAGTCCTGGGCCTCAGACCCCAGGTCAGCCTTCCTTCTGCACACCCCATGCCTGGCCTGTTGACAGTGTATGCAAGAGGCAAAGTGAGGGTGCAGCTGCCTGGGGGACAGGACGTCTGGGTCCAGGAGAGCCGGAGCCCTGCCACCTGTCTGCAGCTCCAGGCTGCCCGGCTGGCCTGAGGCCCAAGGAGCCCCACGGGTGTGACAGAGCCGGAAGGGAGTTTGCAAAGCTGGCTCCATGGTTAACAGAGCTGTCCCTCCTGTTTTCGTCTGGGGAGGAAGACCGGCAGTCAGCCTTGAGAACCTGCCAAAAAGGACGAAGGTGCCAGAAGGGCTGTCTGGTCTACCTGGTCTTTCACAGATGGAGAAACTGAGGCACAGGGGCCTGCCTGGGAGGTCCTTCCTAGGTGACTCTGCAGCCCAGGCCCTTCTGGGGTCCACAGATGGGGCAGGCACACCACCCAGTACCCCTGGGTCATTTCCGCCTGCCCCCCCAGGTGTGGCCAGGAAATGGAATGCGCCCCACCCCCGGCCAGGCTTGCGTCCCTGCAGCCCGCGGACCCAGCAGAGTGGCTCGGAGCGTGAAGGAAATGTGACGGCAGAGTGCTGCCTTGTCTGAAGTAACGGCTCGGGATCTGTGGGTACAGACAGATGGGGATGTCAGAGCAGCTCCAGCCTCCGGGATCCGCGCCCCGGGGAGTATGGGACGAGACGGACGAGATGCCGGCCGGCCTGGCACGCCCTGGGCACCCACCCCATAAGCTCAGAGTCCCCTTCCCATCCCAGGGAACGTTACATTAAGTAACTGCTTTGGTGGCCAAGTTATATATTACCAAGATGGACCTGGCTGCGACTTCTCACTCTCTTTTACTGTTTTGCCTAGAGAGGTTTCCGTGGCAGCTCGGAAAGCCAGGAATGAGTAAGGACAGAGGTGACATTAAAGGCAGGCTGTTAGCAGAAGTGAAAATTAAGCAACTCAGCCAAAATCGCAGTCTGGGAGCGCCTTGGCTGTGCGATGGGGAGAGTACCTGCTCCCCTTCTGGAACCTCTTCCAAAGTGCCGGGACTTTGCACGGAATCCTCTGGTGATCCTATCTCTTTAGGCTCAACCTCATGCCTTATGGGTGGCGGCCCTACGTTTTTAGAGGAAGACACTGAGGCTCAGAGAGGCAGAATCACTTGTCCAAGGTCACACAGAGAAGGAACGGCAGGGCCGGAATGGGCTCCTGTCTCAGGGGCTCCCCTGGGCTGGAATATCCCATCTTGCCAGGTCACCCCTGAGGAGCTCGAAGTAGAGGAGGCCCCACCCCAAGGGGCAGGACCAGGGTGGTAACAGCAGGTCCGGCGAGGGGAGCGGGACACACACGCCACCCTCACTCCGGCTGGCTGAGTGCCCGGGCCTTGGGCTGGAACAAAGAGGACTTCAGCAGTCACTGTCTAAGCAGGGGGGAGCAACGTGCCAGCCCAGCAGCCCCAGTGGGGGACACCGGGAGGCTCAGAGTAGGGAGCTGTTCATACTTGTGCACCCAGAGCCCTGTTCCCCGGCGCCCTCCCGAGATGACTGTGCGTTTGCGCTCTGAATTCTCACCCTGGTCCTCCGAGAGGGGCACTTCTCAGAGGAGGCCTGGGACCCAGAGGGCTCGGGTCACCCATTGGCTGCACAGAAAGAGGCAGACAGTGTTGCCGTAGCTCTAGTGTCTGTCCTCAGACCAAGACCAGCAGGCGAGGAGCCCCGTGATCTGTCAGCTGCGCCCTGGAAGGCAGGAGGGGCTGGCCTCACTCATCAAGGGAGAGAACAAGTCGTGTTGGATGCGTGCTGTTAGGAAGGCAGGGGAGCGCAGATTCCATCTCTTTTTAACAAGTTTCCCAAGAAGATCAGCAACAAGGCTCCGCCGTGCTCCGGGGGGAGCCAAACGCTCTGCTGTCTTCTGAGTCATCACCGGCAGCCCCCTCTCTCCCACCACCCGGTGATTCACTTCCTGGGAGTGCGGGGAGTGGGGCTTTCATTACCAGACATTTTATTTTAAGAAGTCAGCCTCCGTTGGTTACCACTCAGCTCCAGACCTTGCCCCCAAAAGCTTCTGGAAACAGACGAGCCGGCTATCCAAAGCCTCGAACAGAAGTCCTATTTACTCTCCATCTCCTCCTTTGCGGAGAGGACACAGGGGGTCTCCCTGCAGCCTGGCCAGAGGCTGGGCAGAACAGAGAATCTCTATGTGGCTCATGAAAGGCCGCGAACAGCCCAGCCGCGTCTGCACAGAGACAGGGACGGCGCGGGCACGTCTGGGGCGCCCCACAGACCTCTCTCTTCATCTCAGATAATTAGTTAGTCTCTTGCAAGAGCCCCGAGTTGAAGCCACAGGGACGGCTAAAGATGATCTAACAAGGGAGTCCTTTTCACTTCAGTGCCACATAATCAACAGGGAAAACACAGCATGTTTATAACCAACAGCTAGGCTCTCACTGCATTGTCCCCTCGTCGCTCATCAACAGACACCCTCCTATAAACCCCATCCCCAGATCTGGATGGTTCTCTCTCCGTCCTTGAAGTCCTCCTGGATGCAGGAGAGGGTCCCCAGCACGGCGATCACACTGAAAGGAGAAGGAGGAGAAAAGAGGAGGGAGCAGCCCCGCGGGGACGAGCCTTACACTCGTGCTCCAGGCCGCAAGGCGGGGCTCAGCAGGAACCCATGGCATCGCTGAGAGCCGCCTCGGGAAGGGAAGCCGTGCTTGGAATGGGGTGTGGCGTGTGTGTCGCGTGGCAACGTGATGGTCGAGGAAAGCGCGTGAGCCGCTATGACGGGCTTCTTATGCCCAGCTCGTCACGAGGCATCGCTGCGTCGATGGGAAAACCACTCACCCCCCCCCCCGTATCTGCGGAGAGCATCTCTGATAGGAAGACACGGGCAGAAACGCTTGAGAACCTGGGGGCATGTGTTCTGGTCCTCCTACCAGCTGGGGCCTTGAAGCAGGTCCTCCCCTCCGGAAGAGCTGGCACTGACACCAGCGCGTTCTCTCGGGTGGTAAGTGCTTCTGACCACCCCAAACCGTGATTGTACTGGAGAAACGAGGGTGGAGGGTAGGAGGTGAAATGTCAGCAGTGTGCCTTGTGGGCAGCTGCGGTTAACGGGGCTTCTGCCCCAGGCAGCGTCGACTCGGTTTGCCGTGCTTGGCAGAGCCAGCTGGCCGTCCTGGCCCTTGTGCCTTTGGAGGAGGCAGGGAGCCAGCACCAGAGATCTCACCGGCTTTGGGACGGGCTGCCGGAGCCCCTTGCCAGTATGACCTTGGACACCCTCACCTGAGTGCATCTGGCTGCCCAGCGCTGTGCAATATTTCATCAACTTTGGATTTTACAAGTTTAGGCTCGAGGTGACATCCCTGCATTTGCTCCTGTTTACAGATTCCTGATTTTGTTTTTTTAACAAGGGAACTACCAAACATACACAAAAGTAGAGGCAACAGATAAGCCCCCAGGAACCCCTCACCGTCATCAGCAATTACCAGCTCACAGCCCATCTTTTCTGTCTCTTCCCTCCCCCTCTCCTCCACCTCAGGATTATTTTGAACGAGTTGCCATACTTCAGGAGTACTTCTGTGTTTCTCTCTCAAAAACACGAACTCTTCAAAAAAACAAAAACAAGACCATTCTTCACACTTAAAAACTGAGCCTGTTCCTTAAAATCAAACCTCCAGCCTCTGTCCAGGTTTTCCTGATTGGTTCATGATTTGAAAATCCATTCAGTGCAGGATCCAAGTAAGTTCCATGCCTTGTGGTTGGTTCCTTGGCTGATGAGTCTTTTGAGCTCTTAGTCTGCAGAGTCTCTCTCTGTCCCTGCCGTGTGTTGGCTGAAGGGAGCTGATCAGGGCTGTGGGCGCGCTCCTCGCGTGGATCTGGCCGATTGTGTCCCTGTGGTTTCACTTTAAATGGTGGCACTACTTCTATCAAGTCCTCCTTGTTTATTCACTGAAAGAGAAACAGTCCCTCATCAACTACGTGATTTCCCTGAGATATAGTTCTTATTTTAAAAGAGTCAAGAAAAGTGCTTGATGTTTCAAAACAGAGAGACACTCCCAACATGCCCGGGAGCTGCCGGCGTCTCGTCCCCACGGCTGTCCTATCTGTGCTCAGGCTGCCCCATCGCTGGCTGGCGGGAACACCCTGCTCTGCCCGCTGCCGCCGGGTCTGCATCACGGACCCCGCCCTCTGCCTTCCCTTCTTTTTAAATCTCTGTCCGGTTGAGAGCCCCGTGGAGCCAATGCTCACGGCAGAGTATCTCACGGCCTCCTTATCTCCTCGTGGTCAACAGCATCTCCTTTTTTCCCTCTCTGGATGGTCTTTAGCAAATTGGGGCTTGTCATTTATCCAATTTGCTAACATATCAAATGGTCGTAGTGAATTTCCAGGCCCTGGGGGGGCTTTGTAAAAGAAAGCCAAAACGAATGAAGGAACCCAACTCCCCACCGTCCCCAAACCCCAAGCACCTTCTGCCCCAGGGAGCGGGCCGGCCCTTCCTGCCCGGGGCGCTCGCCTGTGGTTGGCGGGGGTCCCTCTGCGCCTCTCACTCGGACTTTCAGCTGTGCCTCATGGCCGCTCTCCACGCCGTAGGGCAGCACATGGATTTCTACTTCCTCGTCCACGTCCTCTGGCTGGTTAATCTGCTGAGTCTGCGGCGGAGAGAAGCCATTGCTGAGGTCTGGCCCCGATACTGTGGTGCCCTCATCATCCTGGTGATCTTCCAGCACCTTCTGCATCTCAGGCTGCCCCCTGCTCTCTGAAGAGGTAACCCACCTGCCCACCACTGGATCCTTCAAGCGGGGGAAACGCCGAGTTTTGGCAAACGCCGACTTTGCTCTGGACGCGTAGGGTGTCCTTGTGTGGAGGAGCTAGGGGTCCTTCTTGGAGAGGATTGCTGCCCTGAGGAATTTCAGGCCGAGGAAACGATTTGGCCCGACCCCTGGGGCGTCTTGTTCTAGGGGTGATAACTGCTGTTGACACAGGCCGAGAACGGGGTCACAGCCCCCGAGCTAACCCAGACTTGCCTAGAGAGGAGGGGTTGTCTGACTCTGCCCTGAAAAGCAAATTAAAAGGGAAAGAGCAAGAAACAGGAGAAGGATGCAGCTTCCACCTGAGTATACGCTCCGCTGCCCAAACACTTCCCACCTCTTTTCCCCACAGCCATCCTGGGAGGGAAAGTCAGTGGGCACCAGCACCCCCACTGTACAGATGAGGAAGCTGAGGCTGAAGGGAGAGGCGCATGGGCTGCCCAAGGGCGCGGGGCCGAGTGTGCTGCCTGCCGCCTCCTGGCTGAGGGTAACGGCCCCCAGAGGACTCGGCCCGCAGACTTGGACCTGGGTAGTCCTTTCCTTGGATCGTCTTCTCCCAACCCAGTAAAGAGTCAAAAACCTTGCCCCAAGTCAAATGGACAACCTCTGTCCACTTCCTGGGTACCATTTGCCGAGCTCATCACAGGTGGTGTTCACTAGTGACCTTCCCTAAGAGTGTCCCCGCCGTCCTCATCCTGTTTTCTCTGCCGACTTCCTCTGGCTCCCTGTCTCTCCCAGCCCCACCCCTCCCCTCTCTCTTTCCTTCTTCTTTCTCTCCAGCCCTCTCCTCCTCTCTTCTTCCCAGCACTCGGCTCTTCTTCACGTCTCTTCCTCTTGCTCTCACTCTCCATCCTCTTTTCCTTTTCGCTCTCTTGTTTCCCCCTCGGCTCCTCCCTCCTTACCCTCCCCTCTTTGCACAGTCATGTGTCTCTGCTCCTGTCTTCCCAGCCCCTCTTTTTCTCCCAGGTTGAGGCTGAGGATGTTGGCCCATCCCCCAGGCCCCTCTCACTCACCCCACAGCCTCGCCCAGCCCCTCCCCCCCGCTCCAAAGTGGGGAGTCCACCCAGGTCAGCCCCCTGTGGACAGAGTGCAGGTAGGCGGCTCTCTCTGTGAAGGACCCCCACACCCCGGGGCAGACCCGATCAGGGTCGCCAGGCAGGGCGGCCATCAGGGGTTTGAAGCCCTTCCCAGCCTCCTCGCAACTTAAACAACAGTCCTTCTCTTGACCCTGAAATCATCTCTGACATCTTAGTCACTCCATATAATTTGAAAGAAGCACCAACAGAGCACAGACTCAATGGCCTTTAGCAAAATAACGAAGACATAAAGGAACGGTTTCTTCTTTACAGATGACCCACGGAGAACCACAAGTACAGAAATGCATTCGAAACTCATCAAAGGGTTGTATCTCCAGACCTGGCCGAGAAGCCGGATGCCGATTTGTTACTCTGTGAGTGCTGGGCGTGCCCGAGCGCCTCTTCACGGGGGGACGTCAGCTTGCGCAGGCGACTCAGAACTTGGGACGGGCCAAGCACCACTTTCGCCATCCTTCTTTGCCAATCTCCCTTCCAGCACCCCTCCATTCCGTCTTCTTGTAGTCACCCAGACAGTCCTCAGCGAAGACCTGCAGTAACCGGGTTCCAGGTTCTCCATCTAATTAAAAAATGTTGGCATCGGAGAGAATTTTAACTTATAAGCATGATTCTGATGGCGCTGGGGGTGGGGAAGGGCTTTCAACGGATGGTTTAAAACCCAGTGATTCTGATCCTAAATACAAAGTGGACGGCTGGTTTGCGAATAAGATTTCCAAGTGTCATCTCAAAGCAAGGCCTTCCAAAATCTGGGCTTTGCGGGTCAACAGTTCCTCACCCCAAAGTGACTACTCTTGTGTTCTTTTCCGGTTGGTCCTTCTCAGTTAGTCTAGAAAATACCCATCTTCTGCAAGCAGGCTGAGTCTTGGGTGAGAAGATGTTACTGTAGGCTGTGGAAATCGCCAAAGTCTTCATTACCCTTATCCACTTCTTCCCCTTTCTTGGAACTCTGTCCCATGCAAGATCCACGTTTTCATTCACTCATCTGGCTGTTCATGAAATGCTGGTAGACTCAAACTGCATGCCCCTCCCCAACCTTAGAATCTGGGGTTCCGCCCAGGTCTGCAGGGCCAGGTCCACACAGGACAGCAGCTCTCTTACTGCCCGTGGCTTGAATTCACACTGTGAGTGGTGTGAGGGGGTCCCAGGAGGCAGAGCAGGCTTTGTGACATTTGAGGTTGCCCAGGGACTCCTGGAAACTTACACCAAGTGCCCCGCCAAGGTGATGGAGACAAGGAAGCTTCCACGTGTTACTGGAGGATGAACCAGGTCCCCCAGGGGCTCCACCTGCAGTTGCGCTGTGGACGCCTCCAACCACCAGTGGTGACGCCACTGCTGAGGACCACAACCCCTTTCTTGTGTCTTCACAGTTGACTTCTTGCTTCTCCTGGTGGCCTCCCTGCAGTGGCAACTGTCTGTGGATGAGAACACAGCGCCTGTGAGGATAAAGGCCAGGGACAATGTGGAGGTCAGCCGAGACCTCCGGCCAGATGACCTCGCCCAGCTCAGCCCTGTCCCCAACTTCATCTTCTGCCAGTAAGAACGGAGATCGTGGTCCTGGACACCACTGGGGGGTGGGGTGGGGCATCTCCACTCCCTCCCAGCCTCGTGGACAAAAGAATTCTTCCCTTGGGAGAAGAAATCACTATGGTTTTCTTTCCTTAATTAAAAAATTAAAATTGATGTGTAATTTACATACAGTGAAACGTCCGGATCTTAGTTATACCATGCAATCAGTGCTGGGGTGTGGAGCCAAGACACTGAAGCCTTCCATCATCCCAGAAACTTCCCTCCCTCCTCTGCCTAGTCAGTTCTTTCCCCAGGCACCCACCGATCTGAGTTCTGCATCACAGGTTCGTTTTACCTACTCCAGAACTTCATCTAAATAGAATTGTAGGCAATGCACTTTTTGGAGTCTGGTTTCCTTTACTCATCGTGGTGCTTCTGAGATCCATTCACCTTGTAGCATGTTTCAGTACATCGTTCCTTTTTATTGCCAAGTAGCGTTCCCCCTGTATGAATATTCCACATTGTGATCATCCATGAGTAGATGAACATCTGAGTTGCTCCCAGCCTGGGGTTAATAAGGATAAAGCTTCCGTGAACATTTTTGCACAGGGTTTTTGTGACCATCTGTTTCCTTTTTTCTGGGTAGGCATCTCAGAGTGGGATTGCTGGGTCATGGGATAAATGCACCTCTAGTGCTTTAGGAAACTGCCAAATAGTTTCCCCAAGGAGTTGTACCATCTTCTATGACTTTCTGAATGCAGCCCCTCCTAGGAATGTACCAGATGTTGACTGGGTCCCCACCATGTGTTACTCACTCATGCTTGCATTCAGAATTATTTATTGAGCACCTAGAATGTGCCAGGCACTGCTCAAAGCACCAGGAATTCAACAGGAAAAAAGATCTATGCTCTTTTTAAAAGAAATGGACAAATTTATATGGAGATGCAAAGGACCTAGAATATCCAAAACAACCATGAAAAAAGAAGAACCAAGTTGGAGGACTGATACGACCCGATTTCAGGACATAATATAAAGGACGGTCACCAAGACTATGTGTGCTCCTGGTGAAAGGGTAGGCACCTGGATCAACAGAATCCATGGTTCAGAAAGGATAATCTTTTCATCAAATGGTGCTGGAACATTTCTGAGTATGTCCACACTTAAGCTTCCCCACCTGCCGCCAAACCCTAATGCACAAAAAACCCTTTGTCCATACTTCCCAGCCCGCACAACAGTTAACTCGGAATGGAGCCTAAGCCTCAATGTAAAACCCCAAACTATGAAACTCCTCTAAGGAAAAAATAGGAGAAACCTGTGACCTCAGGCTGAAGAAAGATTTCTTAAATAAGACGCACCAAACATAAGCCATAAGAGGAAAAAGTCGATAAATTGGACTCTATCAAAATGCAAAAACTTCTGCTCTTCAAAAGACACTGCTAAGATCAAGAAAAGATAAGCCACAGACAGGGAGGAAAAATTTGCAAAACACGTGTCTGATAAAGGACCTGTATCCAGGATATTTAAAGACCTCCTGTGGCTCAGTATGAAGGAAACAATGCAGTTTTTAAAATGGGCAAAAGATTTGAACAGATACCTAATCAAAAAAGATAAGAGGATAAGAACATTTTGGGAAGATGCTCAATGTCCTTAGGCATCAGGGAAATTCAAATTAAAAATTAAAGTGAGGTGCCACTAACACACTTCTTAGACTGGCTAAGATTTAAAAATTAAAACGAAACAAAACAACAAAACCCAGAACACCAAAAACCTGACAATACCAAGTGCTGACAAGAACGCAGAGCAACAGGAACCCTCAGGCATTGCTGGTGGGAATTCAAAATGGTGCAGCCGCCGTGGAAGACAGGGTGGCAGTTTCTTATCATCTTAAACGCAAGTTTACCACACGACCCAGCCATTCTGCTCCTAAGTATTTACCCAAGTGAAATGGAAACTCTGTTCCACACAGAAACCTGCGCCTGAAAAATTGATGGCCACTTTACCTGCAATGGCTGAAAACCGGAAACAACCTGGATGTCCAGGAAATGGGGACTGGAGACATTATGTGAATCTGTACAGTGGAATATCAGCCAGCAGAGAAAAGGAGTGCGTTACTGACACGCATGATGACATGGGTTACTCTCGACAGCACTGTGCCACACACAAGAGGTGACACAGTGCCTGGTTCCACGCACGTGATATTCTGGTGAAGGCAAAGCTCTAGGGACAGAAAACAGATCACTGGCTGCCTGGAGGTGGGGTAGGGGATGGGCTACCGGAGTCTGGGGAATTTCGAGGATGAGGGACATATTCTATATCTTGATTGCAGTGGTGGTTACAGGACTGTGTGCATTTGTCAAACTTCAAAGAATTACATGCTTCAAAGGTTGGGGGAGGGGGTTAATGAATGCAGGTGTATCTGGATAAACTTGACTTTGCTCAAGTCCCTGGCTGGTGAGGTTTTCATCTCATGGGTGTGGTCATGAGTCTGTGAGGGTCTCATTGCATCTCTATCCCCAAATCTGTGTTCCATGTCCTTCTATTTTAAGATAACCTGTGGGAGGTAACTTCATGTCTGGCAAGTACGTCATCTTTGCCTTCACTCACTCCGTCCACCTTCTAGCTCCTCTCTGGACATGGCAGAAGTCACTGTTTCTCGGTATCATTTCTGATCTGTGCTCTGTCTGGTGTTTCTTGCGGGAACGACATGGATCAGCATCCTAGGTGTCAGGCACCTGGCAGCCTTAGGATGCTTTGTGCTGCAGGGAAGCGGCCGCCTCCTGCAGCCCATGAAGGCCATTCTGCCGCCATGGGACCGCCTGGTGGTTGCCTTGAAGACACTCCTGCCGGTACGGGATAGCCCTTCTTTCAAGGCTGCTCTTTGTTTTCCTAGCCTGACTGTCTTAATACTCTTCAAAAGGTACTGCCAAAACCAACAGTCATCTTAAAAGGCCTTTTTCAAAGATGTGTTTGCCAAAGGTGGAAAGATGTAAAACGACCCCCGTGGGTCACGCATGATGCAGCCTGTGCTTTGGGGAGTCGCCTTTGATGTTGGCGAGCCCTGAGCCTAAAGGAAATCAAGAGAGGGAAGAAGTGCGATAGAAAATGTGCTTTCTGACCAAGCTAACAACCTGGAGACGGCGCCCCCAGCAGGGCTGTTCACTGCCCCGGAACCTGGTAGGCATGCACATTTCAAGGTGGGGTCGCATTTGAATAATGTGGAACCAAGATTAATACAGCAGTTGGAAGGCTATAGAAGTCGTGGGTCTGAAACCAGAAGAGGGCTCGAGAGAGTGTGTCTGGTGCATCCCCCACCCCGTCCCCTGGGTTGGTAAGATTTAAGATTTCCACATGAGAGGTGCAGACAGAGCTGTGCCAGAAGAGGCCAGCCCAGCACCACCAGCTAGTCTAGGGCCCCCGTCTCCAGACCCCTGCACTGCTTCTTTGTCTGATTGGTCCATGCACAACTTCCAACTCAGCTACACATTATTTGCACTCAGCATAATGGAGTCATTCTTCGGAGGTCTCCAAGCCTTGGGTCATTGTTCAGAATATTGGTCCTCGTTGGCCTGAAAACTTCTGAGTGATTGCCTGTCAAATTAACTAGCTTTTACGGTAATGGCGACATTCGCATCTCCAATTTATCTTACTGTGTCTCAGTGGGCAGGAGACCGCTGGGTTCTTCAGGGCCATACGTCTTAGGACTTCATCCTCCTAATGGCCAGTAAGCCTTTCTTTATAAAAACCAGACCGTGAGAGCAGGAAGGAGTCTCCAGAGATGACGTGGTGACTTTGCAGATGAGAACACCAAGAACGAGAGGAGGGAAGGGCAGGGCCCCCATCAGGGCCACACCGTGGCTCATGGCCACTCAGTTTCTTGTCCTCAGTTCCTATGGACAGGGAAGATTCTGCTCGGCCTCTGGGTTAACCCCTCCTTCTGTTCTTGGGGGAGGAGCATGACTGGACCTCTTTGGCTAGACAGCCAAGTGCTGCTCTGCTCGAGTTACAACCTCGGAGACCAACGGAAGACGGCACTGATCAGCCAGGCTGAGGTGGGGGGCGTTGCAGCCCCAGGGCGCCCTGAGTTTTCCCCGCCTCTCCATTATGGATCGGCGTGCTGGTACCTAGAGGTGTCACTCGTCTCCAGCTGCTGGCGCGTCCATGGTCCCGGCGCGTACTGCACAGCCAGGGGGCCAGCTGGGCGGGTCCCCCAGCACGTTCACTGGCTCGGCCCTGCTGGTGCAGAGCCTGCATGGGTCACTAGGAAAAGAAGATCAGACGCACAGAAGAGCTGCAAGGGAAGTCCAGTGGTCACCCACCCCCTCAGCCCGGACCGGCAGTTTATTTTGTCATCTGTGCTGTGTCTATATTTGAGGGTGGGTGTGTATTTTTGTGAAATCACTGGAGGAAAAGGTGCAAACACTAAGGCATTTTCCTACACAAGGACATTTTTATCAGCTCACCCTGAGAAAACCAACTCCCCACATTGTCCAATACCAGCCTGTGTTCTAATGGTTCTAATGCCCCCAGCTATTCCTGAATTGTTCATGGCAGCTGTTTTCAGAAAATTATTATTATTATTATTATTTGGACTTAGGATCCAGACCAAGTTCATGGGCTGCAGTTGACCGTTTTGCCAGATGCTCTTTGAAGGGACATGGAGGACAGCCCCAGTAGAAGTTAGGAGACACCCGCTCTCCTAGGGAGAATCCTGGAACCACATGAAAAGCACAGAGAAAACAAGACGCCGGAGGCCCTGCCCTGAGACCCAGTGTCAAGTCGAGGGCAGCGGCGCCCTCCAGTCCGCGGCCTCTGGGCCCCGGGGATGGTCCCAGTTTCTGCCAACAGCACTCCGCCGAGTTTGCGGAACTCCAGCCACGCTACTGACTCCCGGGCTTTGGGCCTGTTTAGAAAGGGAGGAGGCCCGGGTTCTGCCCGACTGGAGCTATAACTGGCTTCCTTTTATGAATGAAGGAAAAGGAGGAATGTGTTTATTTTAACTCTTGCCTCTGAGTGACACCCTGGGCTAGGCTCCCACTCACTCTCCCAGTTTGTCAAGAACATTCGTGTGGACACATATCCCATCTTCCACAAGCCAGCCCGGGGCTCCGGGGCTCAGTGTCGGGGCCGCGGGGAGCAGGTTTCTGAACGTCCCAGAGAGGCTGACAAGGGAGGTTCTCAAGTCCCACGATTACCTGTCTGTACCCCCTCTGCTTACCTCGCGTGTCTTTCTGCTTGAGTCACCGCAAGGGATGGGGAAGGGGAGCTGAGGCTCCAGGGAGGGGCTGGTGGAGATGAGGGGGCCTCATCTCCTGGTTCCCCTAAAAATCACCATGTGAGCAGGAAGGGGAGCAAAGAGTTGCCCAACAGGCAGCAGGGCAGGGTTTGCCCAAACAAGGTCTGGCTCTTCCCATCCCAAGGGCTGGCCACACGACTCCTGGTTTCTCCCGTCTTCCATGCAGCCATCCCTGAAGATGAGCCCCAGGAAAAGGAAGCAGGGGTCCTGTGGGATGCCGTATGTTTCACCTTTCTGCTGATCCAGCAATGGGTCTTCCTGAGTTATTACCACCTTTACATGGTAGTTGACCTGGAGGCCTCCAAAGCTTGGCATCCAGGTACCAGGAAACCCGGGATAAAAACGTCAGATTTCAGGAGCTCGAATGGACATGAAGGTACCTTTAGTCGAAGGGTCATGGCCTTTAAGCAGTCACAGAAAGCTCACACCACCTCATCTCACCCCTCCCCTTGGCAGAGGAAGAGCTGAGGCTCAGGCCAGACCAGAGCAGGGCTGATTCACCCCCTCCGACTCACACCACTTCCTCCCAAGTCTGGGATTCAGTCCTCTCTCTCTGCCAACCTTTGGGTGAGTGGCAGAAACCCCATGGCCATGAGGGACCAAGTTTAGCTCAGAGTCAATGGGCAGGTTGGCCACGGTCCGTGCAGACGCAGCCCACCCTGCAGAGGTCCAGGACTTGGGGAACATCTCTGGGCAGCCCCCGCCCATCCCATCCTTAGGCTTCTGTCCCTGTTGACTTGTCTGCCTGACCAGCTTGTCTGACAGCCTCTTCTGGTGACAGATTCCTCCTCTGATACAAAACTGCTCATCTACCAGCCCTGGGTCTATCCGCCTTCATTGCTGGGAGCAACACCTGTGCCAAAGGGAAGGGACAGACTCAACTCCAAGGGGTTACACCCACCATCCATTTCCAGAGTGTAGAGCAGCATTCCAGAACTCAGACAAAGTGTCTTGGCTAAACTTACTGTTTCCCCAAAAGGCCACTTGCTTCTTTGGTCTGAGCCTTAGTTCAAGCTGTCTCTTGCTCAGAGGGTCCAGCTGCTCCTCTGCTCAGCCAGGACTGTGCTTCATCTTCCAATGCTCTACAATGCACACACCCCTAGGGAGGTTTTAAATCGTCACACGTATATTTATTTTTTGCTTAAAGTTCATGTTACTTAGCTGAATGCACTTTGAGGGGGAGGAATACCTACACCACCTCGCAAGTGACTTCAAGGATATTATTGCTTAGGATGAGGCTAAGTTTTCCTTTTTTTTTTTTGTTAATGAGGTGCTGGGGATTGAACCCAGGACCTCGTGCATGCTAAGCAGGTGCTCTACCACTGAGCTATACCCCACATCTAGGCTAAGTTTTAAAAGTGAACTGACTTTAATCAACTTTAAAAATTAAATAGTATTAGAGAGATCATGACAGGCGCACGAGGAAGTTGGTGGAGCTCTGTTTTGTTACCTGCTCGAGTCTGGATTCCAAACTATCTGAGCCCACTGACACCCCAAACCCCAGACCCTCGGCTGCCCTGCTGGCGGGGGTCAGCAAGCCCCACTTGTGATGCCGCCCTGTCTTCTGGAGCAGAGGGCGGGTCAGGCCTCCAGATCCTCCCACCGGGGGGTCCCATCTTACTAAGGGGAACATGGGAGGGACATTGGGGCATCTCTTCCTCTGCCTCGAGTTTAGGGAAAGAGACCAGCACGAAAACCAACAAAATGGCCAAGGTGTTTTGACCGGTGGAGGAGCAAATGGCTTTCTCTGTCTTCGACTGCCAGGGTGGAGAAAATCAAAGCAAAGCAAAAGAAAATTCCTGCTCAGTGACAAGCCTGCAGGAGTCCAGCCCACCCGGCAGTTAGCGAGCTGCTAGCCCGAGAGGAAGTGGCCACTGGGCCCTACCCCCCAGGTGATCTGTCCCAGGTTCTGGAACAGGGACATTAAAGCAATCCCTCTCCCACCAGCACCCCCACCAAAGCCAACAAGAGAACAGGTCTCTCCCTTCGGAACTTGGGTGCAGTGGAGGTGCCTTTCTTATCTGATGAGTCTTATGAGTTTAGATTTAGAATTGTGCTTTGAGGTGAAATTCTGAACCCAAACTGAAGTCCCAGAGTGGACCCCTCTTCATTTGCAAAAACCAGAAACCCCTGGCCCAGAAGTGTCCATTCGGACGGAGCCCTGGCTCTCTGGAAGTCTGTGGATTACTTAAATAGCATTTTCTTCTGTTCAGTTGTGAGATTTGTTTTTTTCCTCCAGGAAACACGATTCCCCCCAGGGCCAGGTAGCTAAAGACGAAAGGCGTTTCATTTTTTGTTGGTCACGAAATAAATAAAGTGTCTTTCAAACATTGTTACTTTTAAATTGGACTGGATTTTCTCTTTCCTTCGGTCGAACAAGCTGAAGACAATAATGCCATTCCCTGGCTGCCCAGCACTAAGGTGGTCCGTTTATATCTGGCAATTTATATGCAGAGTGTAGTCTGCGGTTTGGCCTTCCTAATTGGGGGACACGCTGTCTGAATTAGCGACAAGGCTGGATTATGGCGCTTTTAAGAAGAGATATTCCATTTCAGCACTTTCAAGTTCCTGAAACCGTTAGAACTGGTCTCCCGAAGCACTGCCGGGCCAGGCCTCCCTGGAGATCTCCTTGAAGCAGAGAAGAGGGGTGCTTGTCAGCCAGCGTGCCCGGCAGACTCGCACATACTGGAAAACACACATTCTCTTAAGTTGTTTCTACATTCCTTTCCAGATTTTATTTGCGCTAATTGATTTGTCCAAGTGAATAATTCTGTAAGAGGGGTGGTAGGGGAGTTAACAGATCCTCAATGAGCTGACTCCAGTTTCTTTAGTAGAAATGTCAGTCCTGCCCCTTTCTGGAACGACCACCACATGGTCCAGGGTGGGAGTGGCTGACAGATTTGGGTTTCATCTTTATTTAGATGATCTCGGTACCACAGAAAATGAAGAGGAGAAAAAATGGTGGCAGCCTTGGGTGAAGCATCCTTCCAGTAAGTTGGAACCGTGAATAGCTGCCTGGCGCACAGCCCGTCGAAAGACCAAGTGTTGGTGGCAGGTGGCCCCCTTCGGCTCCACGGCTCCCTAAAGGAGGCCCGTCGGCTAGGAAATGCCTGTCATTTAGACCACAAGGATGTTGCGAGGAGGCAGGAGGATGGCTCATGCCTGCTACCTCATCAGGACTGTGAGACACAAGAAGCCAGTAGTGTGGGACGGGGGTCGCAGGGTCCCCTCCAACTGCCAGGGGCTGCATGCAGGCGGACGGTGAATGGTGCGTGCCTAGAGACTGTCTGCAGCTGAGGAAGACCGGGGGTTGGAAATTCCTTAGCTAACAAGGTAGATTGATAGTGGGGGAAACGGAAGTCCACAGGTGTCTGATGGGGGCTGTCAATACCAATACATAATTTAAACGCAAACAAGGTGGACCTGTTTTGACAATGTTCTGTTGTAGAATGTGCCGGAAGGGAGGAAACCTCACACAGAAGACAACATGCCCACCAGGTCATCGAGACACCGGCATGTCACAGGTGGGGCTGGGCTGGCGGTGAGGACTGTGGGTGGAGGGGCGGGAAGGCGTGCGTTCCAGGCTCTTTTTGTGGACATGTTTCCAAGGGACCCAGGATGGCAGCCACAGCTTCTTTGAGACCAACAGCGAGGAGGAAGAGCCGGAAGGAGGAAGTCAGGCAGACAGAACAGACGATCGGCCAAAGTCCAAGGCAGCTTTCCAGGTAACTTTTCTTAGAATTGGACACGAGCGCTGATGCAGACGCAGGAGATGCCTGCGGTGGACTGAGTGGACCTCAAGGAGGATGATCTTGGTGTGGATGCTTTCCGCACTGGTGGACACGTGTGTTTCCAAAGGCACGACCAGATCTGCACGCAGTGGGCCAGACTCTGCAGAACGACGGGAGGAGTTTATTTGGATTCCACTGGGGGGGGGCGTTCTAATTATAAAAAGAACAACGGCTGCTTCGGAGGCCTGCCCCATGGGTGCTTGGCGCCTGCTTAGTGGTGATCAAAGTGTGGCTCTGAGGACGTCTTCCCTGCCAAGGGGGCTCCCCGTTGACTGCTGGGAAAAGCGGTGGCATCATGAGGAAACGCGTCAACTAGTCCTCTCAGTACAAACTAGCCCCCTTGTCAAGGAAGTTCGCAGAACCGAGTGGAGAACAGGGATGTCAGCCAGCATCTCGGCGGCATTTCGGGCAGAAGGACGAATGATTTGAAGACGCGTCTTCATCTTCTCTGCTGCGCCTGTGTTTGTACGTCTCTGCCGCCACCTTATTGTTTAGGGCTTTCCCTTAAGGAGTGCGTTTGAGGCAAAAGTGATTGCTCAGAACGTGCTGAAGCGAGGGAAGAGAATCCCATATCTTACTTACTTCTTGCACTTGTCTAAAGGGGTCACATTTTTCAGTGTTTTGATTTTTTGCTTTGTTTTGTTTTTTCTGGCAAAGCCAGAACAACTTAAAGCAGGCGCAAGAAAGGCTGTCACTTGTTTATACCAAACAACGCTGACTTTTCTGGGGTCAAGGAGAAAGCTTGTCCAATGACATTCCACTTGGGGGTGACTTTGATGTTCTGATGTCTGGATGCAACTCTAAACATCTCTTAAACTCACAACCCACTCCTAGGAGCCTTTCCTCTTTGAAAAGGAAATTACTTGGAACAAATATGACATTGATTTTCCATCTCCCTTGATTAGCCTCTTTGGTCTGATTTTTATTATTTAAGCCTTTTGGACAACGAGCATATACAGTTAGCGATGCCTCTAATGAGACCGTGTGACCTTTAAAGAAGGAAAGGAGGGTCTGGGCCCAACAAGGCCCGAAACTTCCGGCTCTGGGGCTGTCTCCCTGCCGCTTGCCCACGACGCATGGACCAGTAGCTCCGGGTCAGCTCTCGGGAGGAGGCGGCGGGATGGAGGCGGCTTGGGGCACAACGTGGGAAAGAGGGGTCCCCCAGTGCCAACATGGAGGTGCTGTCGATGGCAACGTGCAGTTTGTGTGGTGACTGGGC
Organism: Vicugna pacos; assembly: GCF_048564905.1. Classification (NCBI taxonomy): domain Eukaryota; kingdom Metazoa; phylum Chordata; class Mammalia; order Artiodactyla; family Camelidae; genus Vicugna; species Vicugna pacos. The sequence goes on along the minus strand of NC_133005.1, from coordinate 43,049,916 downwards.
TCAGCAGATGATCGACTAGGAAACACTGGCGTCAAACAGTCCTGCCTGATGACTGGGTCCACTGACAACAAGTGGACTGTGTAAGAAAGATGAGGTCGTGGGTGCATATAGGAAGCACAGTGAGTCTTTTATCCACGCGGGTGAACGGGGCAGGGGCACGTTACAGAGGTGTCCACGTGGCTTGGACAACGGAATATTTGCTGAAGGGCCAACTTGTCAGGCTGAGATATTGGGAGGCAGGGGGATGTGCAGTTTTCCAAGCCTGTTTTCCATCGTAGCTTAAGCTTTGGAACGCATTGACCGGACCCAGAGAGAGAGAAATATGTGGTCTGTCGGGTGTCCAACCTTTGCTAAGTGAGGCATTCACTGGAGCTAAGCCCTGGCCCCTGACAAGGAGCACTCAGGAGCCAACGCAAATCTGGAAGGCTTTGCTCTCTAGCTGGACCTGCCTTTCCCAGCTTCTGCAACCAAGATCAGGTGATGTGACGTTATGCCTGCAGTGCGCCTGCGACCCCAGTCAAGGCCCACGGTGTTACATGTGCTTCAGGTGGATCCTAATTTCCAGAGCCTCGTCATCATGCCCGCCTTACACACACGGACACCCCAGCTGGGATGCGACAAACAGGGACCCCAAAATGTATGTCAGAAACAGACAGGGGTTTCCAGCGGGTGTCTATTTTGTCTTTCTTTGGTGTGATTCAGGAGCTGAGGACTGGCAGCTCGTGAGGCTGAAGGCGAGGCCGGAGCAGAGTTCTGATGAAACTGTTAGGTGTGGCCGCCCTGCCACACCCACGACAGAAGAAACTCCAGGAGAGGAGCCGCATCACTGAATCGGGGCAGGCCCGTGACACGCTCACTCGGGTGAAAGCGGGCAGACGCGGTTCAGAGACAAAGTAAAACTCGGCCCTCAGTCAGATGCCACTCAACTTTCCCCGGGCGCTTGGCCGCCCGTCCCGCGGGGTTCCCGCAGCGAGTAGGAGGGGGCGCTTCGATGTGGGAACCTGCGGCTCCAGCCCTTCTCAGCCTCCGGGGGAGTCTTCATTCCCACAGAGGAAAGAGGGAGCGTTAAGGGGCTCGAAGGGGCCCTGGTCCCCTCAAAGGGTTTCTCCCCCTTGAAAAGTCATAAGCGAGGAGGGTGAATACGCCTGAATCCTTGGGCTTGGGAAAGATAGGCAGGTGTTCACCCCAGGATGGAACCAATAATCCCATAATTCCAACAGCAGGTGCTCACCAAGGCCCCACTATGTGCCAGGCCCAGCCCACACATCCCCAACGCCAATGGCTGGTTGCGAGGGTGATGGAGGGGTTAAGGATCTCGTTCGTTCGAGGCCCCTCCACCAGAATGCGCAGGGCTAGGACGGGGCGGGACCATCTCGGCAGGAAGCCAGCCCTTCCAGCTCACCCAGACCCAGGGGCGGGGCACCTCTTTCAGAGTCTCCCCCATCCCTCATCTCAAGTGACTCTTCCTTCAGCACAAGTTCAAAGCAAGGACCCACTCCCCACCTCCATAGCTGGTGCAATCTCAGGCTAATTCCTTAACGTCTCTGGCCCTCAATTTCTCAAGTCTGCTAAAGGAGGGCAGTAAGAGGACCCCAGGGAGAGGGTTGCTGTAGGGTTTAGGGTCAAACCATAAGACCACGCCAGTGCATGGCACACAGCAGGTGCCTTGTTAGTGCTAGCTGTTGAGAATGCAAACATTAATAGTGTGGTCTTCTGCTCAGACGCAGGAGGGATGGAGGCTGGCGCAGAGCACTCAGAGACAAAGGGCCTCTCTCAGCTCGGCCCCGGTGCTGTCTGCTTAACCGAGATTCAGCCCGGGACCAGTTACCTCTTGGGAAATTCTCCTCCCACAGCTGCCCGTCAAGGCTCAGTTGGTGGACCGGATGGAGATGATTTTTTTGTCTCAACGAGGCAAGTTACCAAAAAGGAACAGTTACAGGCTTGGCGGGGTTCACGGGCTGTTTGTTGAGCGCCGGCTCTCTCCCTGCGGAAGGCATGGCCCAGAGCTCCTCCCACGACCTGGGTCTCCCAGGCACTGCTAGACCACCTGGCCTGGGCCCTGCTCGCGCTCAGCGGGGACAGCGTCCCTCTGTGGGCAGAGTGCCAGGGCTAGTGGCGAGCTGTCAGTCAGGCAAGCCTGGTGACTCTCACCCTCTTCATTTCTTCTAATTATTCCAACCCGACAACTTTGAAAGTCACTCGGTTGCTGTCAGAGGATGCATGATTGATGCCTCACGTTAGCTCTGGCGAGGACGGCTGGAGGCCTCGCCGCCCACCCTCCCTGCATGTCCAGACCAGGTGGGTGAGGAGGCACTGAGCTCTGCCACCCGCGTCCAGAACTCCCAGAGGATTCTTGGGGTCACTAGCGGGACAGCCCCCGGCGATCCTAGCTCGCGCCCAGGGACACCAATTGCAAGGAATCGTGTTCCACCTGTTTTCTGTGACCGAGAGTAGACTCAGCGGCTCTTTCCCTTCCTCCTCTGTCCTCATCCACATTGGCCCCCCCCTTCTTTTTTCTTAATGTGACAAAGATCTGATATTCGTCTGTAGTGGAAAAAGGCCACCATGGAGAGCATTCTGAAGTTCTGTTCCCCATGGCAAGAGCCCCCGCAGGCGGCCCCAGCTAGGAGGGGAGAGGGGCCAGAGGGGCATCCGAGCAGCACAGGGTGCCTGGCTCAACAGTACCTCTAGGAAGATGTCCAGCTGCCCGACAGCTTGGGAGTGGGGACAGCCAGCGAAGATCAACACAGAAACACACGCAGCTTCAGACTGGACCAACCCCCCGCCCCCAGACAGGAGCTGGAGGACCTGCCCCGGGAGGACCTCCAGTGAACAGGGCCCCCTGGGAAACCCCAGTCTTGCTGAAGGTCAAGACTGTGTCTTGTGGGCCAAGGGCGTTCAGCGAGCTGTGAAAGGAGTCGTTTCTGCTAATGCCACGAAATTATACTCTGAGTCCAAATATCAGTGGCCCCTACAGGAGTGGTGGCTTAGTAAATGGGTCCCTTGAAGAAAGTCACCTGAGGGGAATGGAGCGCTGCCACGTGCACACGGCATGGGCGTAGGGGGCGTGGGATGGCTTGTCTGGAACCAGCCATCTATTCAGTGTGGCTGCATGTTTCCTGGGCACATGGGACAATGTCCCTTGCCTGGGACAGAGGCAAGGACAGACCTCTGACCCTCTTCCCCCAGAAGCCCCTGGTGAATCAGGAGATGTACACGTGGGTGAGTCATTTCAATCTAGGCAGGAACTATGGCCTTTCCCGGGGCTCATCACTTGCGGGGCTGGTCCTGAGCGGTGTTGCATAGATTAACTCCTTCAGCCACCAAGAACCCGGGGAGGAAGGTGAGAATGCTATCCCCGCTTGACACAAGGGGAAACTGAGGCAGACAGAGCACGTGGCTTGCCCAAGGTCACACTGCGGCCCTACCTGCTGCCTTTGGGCCACTGGAGGTGTGAATGTCCAGGTGCTGTAGATGCAGCTCGGGGCTACTCCACCCTGACCCCAACTCAAGCCAGCCTGCCCTTGTCAACCCTCCTCTTTAACCCTTCAATGGCTTTTTGGTCTCCTGCAGAATGACACCCAAAGCTTCAGCCTGGCTTAGGAGGCCCCTCGTGATCTGATTGGCTTTCTAGTCCCTGAGCTCCGTGTCCTTTGAATTGCACACGATGTAATGTGTACCCAGATCGTCCATTTTCTGAGCCTCTCTGCTCAGAGGGGTTCCCACTCAGGCTTCAGGACTGGACCCAGGCTCCCCTCTGGGAAGCCTTCCAGCCCTCTCCGCTCCTCTGAACTTCCATTGTGCCCCGGAAATGGCTCTCACCCAGAGACACTCCCCTGTCCCCTGCGACGGGAGCCCCGTGAGGACGGGGCTGTCGGGCTCCACCTCTGGGCCTGGCAGTGTAGCTCACAGCCCAGAGCACAGCAGCCTCTCCGCATCGGCCACAGGCTTGTTACACGCAGCAACGCGGGCTTCATTGATGACGCAGGAGTAGCTCAGATCGGCCCAAGTGACTGCACATTCCAGAGGAGAGGGGTCTGGAATCAAAATTCATGAGGCTTCTAAAAAAACTGTAGAATGCCCTTTGATGCAAATGTCATCAACCGGTCATCGAAGGTTTTAAAAAGTTATGTCTCTGGGGGTCCAGAGAGGTCACCCAGATGGTGATGCACAGTTGCTGGGGGCCAGCTGGTATGAGGGGAGCCAAGAAGGAAGAGGAAGAAGACCTCATTCTGAGCAGGACAGCCCTGCAGACAGTGGGCAGGCGAGTCCCAGAGGCCCCTCGAGAGCCGCCAGTCTTCCTGTTACATCCCACCCCGCCTCCTGGCTTGAAAATCAAACCGACCAGCAGCTCTGGCAGAAAAGCTCCTTTCAGGAAGTTGCCAGCAGTGATCTATAACTTACAAGGCAAGAATTATCTGTAACCCCAGGCAGGAACCCGCACATTTTTCTTGCTCAACGTGGCAGCCCAAAGTACTGTCCTTGGGCTGGCAAGTTAAGCTGAAATGCGTTCTGCTCGACACTCTGGGAGACAAAGCAAGTGCGTCTTTGAACTTGATGACTTGTTTGTAAATACTTTACTAAGAGAGAAACTGAGTGACTGAGCTTTATTATTTTTTTTTGCAAATCACATATTTTCTTAAATGCATCTGGGGAGTGCCTGTTAAGTAGAAAGCTTTGTGGAGGAGTGCTCTGGGAGAGTGGGAAATTGCTCCCTGTGTAAAGTTTGGGAAAATGGAGTTATTTTTACCTACTGGGTTTCCCCAAGATGGGGCAAGCCCGCCCCATCCAGGGCCCTGTCCAGGGCCAGGGCTGTCTTTCCTGGACTCACAGCAGGGTTTCTCCCTCCCTCCAGGACACTCAGACAGGTTTTACTGGAGCCTGCCACCCCTGGTGAAGCTGATGCCCGCTCTGTACAGGTGGCCGAGTCCAAGTCTGAGCCGCTGTGCTGTTTTGTGATTGTCCTCAATCACGTATTCTCAGCTTCCATCCTCTCCATGGTCCTCTGCTTGTCTTTCTTGTGGGCCGTGTTCTCCGTCCCCAGGCCCTCCGGGTGATTTTGGATGACAGTGATCTATTAGGAGGTAGGTGCCGAGGGAAGCCCCCTCACAGATCCAGCTGCAGCGAACCCACCCACCAACACCCCAACCACCCCGCACACTTTTGATGCGACCTCAGGGCAACACATCCAGCACTAGTGACAGGGCAAGGTCGGCGAGGGGGTCAGCCGGAGAACAGAACCCAGAACGCTTCCCCTCAGCATTCACCCTTTCCCAAGAGCCCGTTAGCATTTAAGAGTCAAATGAAGTGATTAATGATGCTCCTGCGGCACCTTGCACATAGTAGGTGCACAGGAGCCTCCTGTGGCTTTATCCCAGCGGGTTCCAGCAACACAGGCTTCTGTTATTTCCATTTAATTTTGTTTTTTGGCATCCTGGACGTAAGGTACCACCAGCTCTTTTTCTCTGCTGCACTTCCTGACTCAGATACAACATTTGTAAACTTGAAGACAGCCTGTCCGTGAAGTTAATTAGCACAAAAATTAAGTACCAGTCATTAGGTTGTTTCTCCCATCATATCATTTTTATAAGCCTGTTGGAATGAACTGTGGCTTCCCTGCCCCCAAGAGTCCTGGACGGGGGTTGGGGGCAGGGAGTCCTCTGGCTCTAGGTTCCCTCCTTCAGAATTGGTGAAAATGGCCTCTCTGGGAGCAGCAGCTGGCCTCAGCTCCATCCAGTCAGTCTCCTTGAGCATTTCTGAGCCAGGAAGAAAGGTTTGGTTTTAAAAGCCAACAAACACCATTGTCAAGAATATTTCAGTCTGCTGGAAGGAACAGGCTTTTAAAAGGCCGTGCTACATTTTTTGTTTATAAGTAGATCCTCCTAATTACAAACGAAATGGATCTAGTTCAATTTACTGCTTGTAACTGAGTCCAGTAAAATTTAATTTCCCTAAACGTCTTCCTACAGTTTTGACTTTAGTTAGTACCGTCTCTCACTTGAAGGGCTTGGTCTGGATAATCTGCACGGTTCCACTGGGGCCTCCGGGTAGGATATTTAAAAGGCAAGGCAAAAGAATACGAAAACGAATGTATGTATGTGTATGCATGACTGGGACATTGTGCTGTCTTGTACACTGGAAATGGACACATTGTAACTGACTGTACTTCAATTAAAAAAGAAAGAAAGAAAGAAAGGCAAGCCTTGACTCAGATTGTAAAGAGAGGGGATGCGGGTCTGGGGCGACATGCCTCAGGCCATTGACTGGTCCTCACCTCCTGCCTCCACGTTTCTATGCATTTGCTCCGTCGCCGGGAGGTACCACACTCCTTCACATGCACATGACCTCTTCCTAATCTACTGGGGCTTCATCCCCTGACGCTGTTACTGCCTCGGGATCACTTTTACCTCCTACTGAACTTGTTCCTGCCCCAGATCTTTCAAGCTCCAGCTACTCTGCAGGGAACAGCTTCCGAGGCCAGTTCCCGGGGACTGGAGGCACCCCTCCATCTCTCCTGCTCCCACAGAAGCGTCCCCACTCAGCCCCTGGCAGGGCCCCTTTGAGGCATGAGGCTGTTTACCTGGCTGAAGAACTGACTTTTACAAGTTTCTGAAATAGAACCATTAAAGAAACTCTGCGTGACACGCCAACTGCTTTGTAGCACAGCAGTGGCAAAAGGGCGGGAACTTAGGGTGATCTCTTCCGCTTGCTAAGGGAAGCAAAGCCATCTTTGAGTATTTTCAGCATAAAAGGACCATCTCTTGAAATCACGTCTCCACCACTCGCCTGTGAAGGGGGCAGGCTGAGAGAGCCGTCTTAATCTGCCTGCCATGCATCCAATTGATTTAGCAGGCAACAAATGTCAGGAGAAATTAGAAAGGGAGTAATAGCTCAAAGAAATTTTAAAAGGCTGACCAGCCTTCAGCAGTGTCATGTGGGGCCAGCCTATGCATTCACGGTGGTTTCTGGGTTTTTATTTCCTTTTAATCTTTAGCCTCTGCTGATGACCAGAACAATGCCTTGCATTCGTGAAGCCTGTTAGCATGTTATGAAGAGCTTTTCTCAGCACTCACTTGTTTTAGAGGTATGCACATGTATGTGTGTGCGTATATGCGTGTGTGCACACGTGTGCACATGCATGTACGTGTGTGCGTGTGCACGTGCATTTTCAGGCCAATGGCAATGACCTTGCCTCTTTCTCCCGCCCTTATTTAGGCCACTGTCATAGTCAAATATTTTTCGCAGTTTGGCTTCTTTCCCTGGACCACGAAACGCTATGCTGGCATCAACAGGGAAAAGCCATTTTCTCTGCCAAACGTAACGGGTTGAGAAGCAGAAGGGCGCCGTGCTGCGTGACCTGCTGCCAGTTGCTGGCTCTGCTCTCCCACCGCTCCACCCTAAAGGTGTGGCAGCCCATCTCCCGCGCGTGTCCTCACTGGCTAGTAATTAAAGTGAGAGGTGGATTGGCCAAGGCCAGAGGACCTGTCCCCATGCTCCAGACGGGGAAACGGAGCCCCCCCCGGCCCTCGCCATCACGACAGCAGAGCCTGACTATTAAATTTCGGATGCCCGGCTCAGCCTCTCGTTGGATTGCTGCTCTGTTCCCTGTTGGAGTGTGTTTTCTTTCCAGTGAAGTTTTAAATCATTTGGTTTGAGACTTTCCTGTCCCCGGGAAACTCGCACAGGAGTCTGGGCCAAAGCTGAGCTCCTCTCAGCTCCCTGGGGGCATGTCCTGCACCACGGAGGTGGTCGCCTGGCAGGCCCCACCTCCCCGTGGACCCAGGAGCCCCTTGCTCCCTTCCCAGGCTCTTCCCACTCTGCCCCCGCCGCAGGCTGTTCCTCCACACCTGTCCCGCCCTCCCTGGAAAGCTCCTTCCCTCTTCCTGCCAGGGCCTCGTTGGGGTTCCTTTGCCTCTCTCTCGGGCCACTTCCTCCCGCAAAGGCCTGGTGGGGCAGGGAGCTGGATGGGACTCAGAGGCCGGTCTGTTTCACAGAGGCCGTGTCCTCTTTTTCTGAAGCTGCCTGGACAAGTAGGCAGGACCTTTGCTAGGTCCTCCTCCCTCCTGCTCTCTCGGCCTCACTCTCCCCAGGCACCCCTGCTGGCTCCCGGGCGCAGGCACCACTCTGAGGGCAGGGATGCTGCCGTGGGCACCACCAGACTCCCCACTCTCAGGTGGCTGGAATCCAAATGCCAGTCGCCAGAACTGGAGTGGACAATTTCAAGACCAGGAGCGGGGGGTGATCCTTCAAACACCCCAGGCCCCAATCCCATCCCAGCCCTGGGTCCTCTGTGTGCCTCTGGAGGGGGTCCCAGATCAACAGTTTTGGGGAAACTGCCCGAGCCTTTGCCGCCCTTCGGCCTAACTGATCATTGGCTCAGGGTGGCCAGAGCAGAGGGGGCAGCTGAGTTCCAGGGACCTCCAGGGACCTCCAGTTCCCCAGGCTGAGGCCCCACGGCCTTGTGAGGTTTGCCTCAGAAAGGGGGTCGGTGCCTACTCCCTCCTGGTCCTCCCCCCACCTCCTCCAGACCCTCTGGGTCAGAGCAAGACCCCGGCCCGAGCCTGTGGCATTGGGTCCCTCCCTCCCAGCCTGGGGGTGGCGGGCAGGGTGGGCCAGGCAATGCAACTTCTGGAAGAAAAGATCAAGGGGAAAGCCTGTGTCATTGTGTCTTGCCAGGGGGTCCCCAAGGCCTAGGATCCAGGAGGAGGTGGAGCCTCCCCAGGAAGCTCCCGTTCAGACAAAAGCAACTCAGCAGAAGCTCGCTGGATACACTGCTCGGGGACGCCAGAAAGCGGGCTGTCAAGGTGACGAGGGACGCTCCTTCGGGGGCCACAGGACAGCCGAGTGTAGAGGACGCCAGGGGGACGGGGGTCTTTCCCCCTTATGCACAGACAAGCTCTTGGCTGCAGTTAGAGCTGGTATGAAAAACAGGGCCTCATGGTTATTGTGGAGCTAGGTGCCCCTGGGTGGAGACCGGGGCCTGCGTCTTCCTGGGCCTCAGATCCTGGACTTGCATCTGCTGTGACCTTCCCCTCTCGCCAGTCTGTCTGCAAGACTGTAGGAGAGCGTGTGTCCATCCTTGCTTTTATCCAGGCATTTGTCAGTTCATACTCTGGTCTCTCCTTCTGTCTGTCCAGTTATCCATCCACTTAACCATCTTTGCATTTATCCATCTTGCCATGCTTCTCTTCCTTCATCCATCTGTTGTCTCTGGATCCAACCACTCTTCCTTCCTTCTTCCCACCCATCCACCCAACCCATCCACCCGCAGCCACCTGCCTGCCATCCTCCTGCTCGTCTGTAGGATTCTCCGTGCATCACACCTAATCAAACACAGACATGGTACCCTCCTGCTCTCAGAGCTGTTTCACACCTGCTCCAACATTTCACTCTCACCAGCACGCCCCGGTGTGGTCAGGCCGGGGCTCACCTTCCCCATTCAGCAGGTTAGGGGCCTGAAGCTCAGAAAGATTAACTTGCCTTGTGTTGCTTGGGGAGGACTTGCAGGGAGAGGGTCCCCCATGCCGAGCTCTCCTCCAGTCTGCATCTGGCTTGCCTTTGGCTGAGACCCTCAAGAGCCTGTGGTTGGGTTAGTTATGAGGTTCAACCACGAGCAACCAGCCCTCGAGGGGTTGGAGATGAAGGTGCTGAGAGAAAGTAGCATGGTGCTCACTTGGGGCTCGGTCCGCCCGTTGAGCAGCTTTTCCGGTGCCCTCTGCAAATACAGGTTTTTGGGGAAATGAACCGGTGTGCTAGTCTCAGGCTCCATGCTGGTCAGCGACGACATCCTCCCAGAACCTTCCAGCTGGTGCTGACATGCAGTCATCCAGGAGGCCAGCCCACACACCGCCCTCTTTCCCGCAGGACCCTCCAGACCTGCCACTCCACCTGCCGCTGCTTCTCCCCCCGCACCCAGCCCCCGCCAGCCCGGCGTGCGACGTGTCCGCCCTCACCTTCCTGGTGGAGGCGCTCAGCTTTGCCGCTGTCCTCTTTGGCTCCTGGGCCTTTGGGGGAAGCCAGCGAGCCCCGGGCCCGCGCCAGTCTCTGGGCTGCCGAGCTCAGCACTGTGGTTTCCTAGGAGCCTCTGGCCGAGAGTCTGGGTTCATGGAGCTGCAGTTTCCCTCTGGAGTTGGGGGTGGGGCGGCCATCACTTATCCTTAATAACCAGGCAGATGACAACATAGATTCACCCTTGGCTTTCTTAATAGCAGAGAGTGGTCCGTCTCCCTCTTTTTAGAAGAGCAATTCCACTGGCTCCATTACTGAAATGGCTCTTGCCTTTGGTGCCCTGTCCAAGTAGCTGTGTCGCTGTTTTATTGCCTCTTTGAAAAGCTCCTACTAATTAGAGTGAAAGCCGGCTACAAATGGGGCTGGGGCTGGGGCTGCGGTGGGGGCCCAGGTCCCCCGGGAGCCAGCGGTGTGGGCGTCACTGCCTGGGGCTCCCGGCCCCCTGCAGAACTCGCTGAGGCAGGGCCCGCACTCCAGGCACCAGGGCCACTTACCAACCAGAGCAGGGCTGGGGGACAGGAACCAGACGGCCCCCTAAGACGGCCCCCAGCCTCCTCTGCTCTGGCTGTGCTTGTGGTCCGAGGGGAAGAGGGGCGGTGATGGTAGGGGCAGACAGATCCCCTCTGGCTTCAGACTTTGGGGGGCAAGTCTTGCTTTGTGTTTTGGGGCTCATGGAATTGTGAAGGGTGGCCAGCCCTCGAGGAACTGAGCATTTGACCCTTTGTGTCGAGGAAACACCACACGTGTCTGGGAGCAGCAAACCACAGTCCGAGCAAGAGGGCATCTGGCCTCCGTGAGGCCAGCTGGGGTCCTGGGACCCTTACTGGACACCTGCTCTGCTTGAGGATCGGAAGGGAAAGTCAGGAGGGCTTTCTGGCAGCTGGAGGCATCAGAACAGGCCTTGAAGGGCAAGTCAGGAGACAGAGGTGAGCAGTGGGCTCTAGTGGTTTTCAGGGGCCGAGCAAGGGTCCCAGGTGCAGGGAGGTAGGCACCACGAGGCCTCTAGGACAGAGGACTTAGAGACCAGGACCCTGTTGAGAGGCAGAGGGGCCCCTGAAATCCGGGCTAGAAAGGGAGACGTCTCCTGGAGCCTCTGAGGTGTCTGTGAGTGGCGGGGACAGGACAGGGCAGGGCTCTTGGTCACACGTGTGGCCCTCCTCCTAAGCCGGCTGTCCGGCTCTGGGAGAGACACCTGGCCTCTGACCTGGGCGAGGCGCTCTCAGAAGGGACGCCGCCCGCCGCCCTCCTGGCCGTGGCGCTCGCCCAGCTTGGCGCCACGACGGTGGACTGGGCCCTCTGTCTGCGGAAGACGCTGCTGGGGAAAGTTGTCTTCCAGCTCACCCTTGTCCTTGGCACCCACTTCTGGCTCTTCTTCGTTCTGTCGGGCGTCCCCAACAGGTATCTTTGCCTGGCCGGCAGCCCTGTCCCCTGCCCCCCTCCCCACCCCCAAAAGGGGAAAAGGCCAAGACCCACCTGTCCAGGAGGCATTCTGCTGTGGGAAGGAGTGAGAAACAGGAGGCTGAGCCCCGCTGCACCCGCGGGCCCTGTGCAGCTCTGTAAATAAGCCCTGGGAATACTGACTGGGACTCGAAAACCACCCCCACCCACCCCCGGGCTCCTCTGGCTCTGCCCAGCTGTTCTTTGGCTCCCTCCCTACAGAAAAGGCAACGCCAGGCCTGAGGGGAGACTAGGAGGTGATAGGGCCCAGCTGACACGGTGGGGGAGCAAGGCGGCCCTGACCCGCCACCCCAAGCCTGCGGCTCCAAGGCCAGGTTTTGAGCCGCAGTGATATCAAACATCCCTCCAGAGCCCAGGCCTCACCCTAAACTTCTCTCCAGAAGAGATATTTGCAGAGACATTGCTGGATGCTCATTTCTCCTGTTCTGCCAAGAAGTGTGTCAAGAGCTTCCTGAGGCCCCTCTGATTAGATGGTCTGCGTTGGTCCAACGAGGAAGATTTAAGGATTATCCTAATCAGAAATCGGCAGTCCAGCAGCCGCCAGCCCGAGAGGGGCCAGGGTTTGAAACTGGCAGCTGCGGATCCGGCTCCTTTGTCAAGACGGGATGAGGGGAGAATCAAAACTGAGGACAGCAAAGGGAGCCCAGGTGTCCCCTGAGGCCACCCGCAAGTCAAATCATTTGTGAAAGAGGAGTCGTATTTTTCTCTTTCTTTCTTCCCTGACTAACAGTTGTTCTTGGAGTAATATCCCCAGTTTTCCTCTCGGCTTTGATGAGCCAGGTGAGCTGGGTGGGTGCCAGGGGGTCCAAGGCAGCTGAGCATGGAGGCCCCTCTCTTACTACTGGGTGGGGATGCAGAGGCCCAGGTGTGGTCAGAAAGATCTCCTTTTCTGGGCGTTTGCAGGAGGTTCAATCTTAACCACGTGGCTCAGATCTGGTACCCAGTGAAATGCATCTGTTTTGGCCTGTCCTCCCACTAGGTCTAGCATGGCTACTCATGCCGGATCCTTGGCAATGTCCTGACCAAAAACTTCAACCTCATTAACCTCATCTTGTTCAAAGGCTGCGTGGAGAACCACCTTCAGGTGCACATGGCTGGGGCCCACCAGGGGCTTGCGGGGTCCATGCAGGACACATTCTGGGCCCGTGTCTGGAGGAACTGGGTCTCTCTGATGGGGCCACGTCCCAAGGGGGTCCTGGGACCCCCGGGGCAGGCTGAACCAAGGCAAGAAGGAACCAGCTCTGTCTATACATCTTCCCTCCCTCTTTCCTCACCATCATCCAAACTTGTCCCTCATGGAATTCCCTTTCCCTCTGCTCCACAGATGCTTTCTACACATGAGGCCAAATGCAGGGCCAGGGGCAGAGGCCCTCCTTGGGATGGGAGCGTCAGCTCCAAAGCAGGGGCTCCGGAATGCTTTGGGAGGTGGGGGGAGCGCCTGAACGATGCTCTTCACTTGGTAAAAGCCACACAGTGCCGTGGCACACAGGTCCCCATGGTCTGACTTTGCCCACATCTCCCACCTCACCCCACATCCCTGCAGCCACTCTGTTCCAGGAAGGTGTCCAACTCTCTCATCTCCTCCACCTGGGGCCTGCTATCCTGGGAATCCCCATCCCACCCCCAGCCCCTTCCACAAAGCTGCCTCAGGTCCAGACACAGAGACCCTCCCCGGCTACCCGGCCTGAAGCATCTCTGCCTTTCTCTTGCTTACTTCCTTTGTGGCACTTCCCATGATCTACAGATGTTTACCTATTTACAGTCAGTGTCTTCCAACCAGAACGTTTTGTCTTTCTTGGTCGCCCACATATCCTAGACACTTAGCGTGGTGTCTGGCAGAGAGTAAGATCATTTGCTCAAAGGATGGAGAGCAGATGGAGTGGATGGATGGATGTGGTGGGAGGAAGGGCGTGGATGGGCTGCAGCATGAACAGGCTGGATGGATGGGCTGGACCACCGGTTGCACCAATGCCCTTGAGCCTCCTGGTGGTCCTGTCTGCTCCCAGGTTCCGCTTTGCACCTTTCCTCTTAGAGCTGAGGGCTGTCATAGACTGGGTATCTGTGGGCTGACACTGCCCTCAGCCTGTCCAGCTGGATATGCCTGGAAGACCTTTATGCCAACATCTACATCACGAAGTGCTGGCAGGAGTCCCAGAAGGTGGGTGTGCAGCAGGAGGCTTGGAGGTGACAGCTTTCTTGGTCTCAACCCTCCCCCCCGGTGCAGTGTTCCAAGTGCTCACCTGGTGGTGTAGCTCTGACCCTGGTTCACTCAGGGGTCAGGTGTTTGTAGTAAGTCCTCAATAAAATGGCAGACATGGTGCTAAATTCTCCCCTCCATCTCATTGGGGATGCTCACAACCACCTGATGAAGCAGGTACCACTTTTATTCCCCTTACAGAGGGGCAGTCAGCTCAGAGAGGCTTTGTGCCCAAGGTCACACAGCTAGGAAGACGTGGGGTTGGCACTTGGACCCAACTCCCTCTGATCCCAGTACTTTGGACCACCAGACATTCCCCAAACTGACCACCTGCCCCCAACTTTTAAGGCCAACTTGCCTTCCCTCAAGTCTGCGTCTTCCTCGCCCCGACCTGCCACCCTTCTGCAGAAATACTCGCAGCCTCCCAGACAGCAGAAGGCGGCGGTGAAGTACGGGGCTGGAGGCATCACTATGTTTGCCTTGCTCTTCCTCATGTGGCTCCCCCTGGTTTTCAGGTCCCTGTTGAAGACAGTGGGCAGTGTGACCAACTGGTGCCTGGATGTGTCTGTTAAGATTGCCACTGATGGTTACAAGGTGGCTGGAGTGGAGGAGGGAGATGCCTGGGTTTGGGGTCGGGGGCGGCACCTGCTTTCTGTACCAAAACCTTGTTCTCTGAGCTAGGGTCCTAGATGTGGATTCAGGGCTCAGATCAGCCTCTGAGCCATTGTTCTTGAAGTTCTTTTCCCCTACATGTACCCTTTCCATCACCTCCTCCTGCCAGTTTCAAAAGAGAAGAGGTCTGAGTCTCTCCCTCAAGTCTGGCCCCTTGGCACCTTAGCTCACTGCAGCTGCGTGCCTAGTTCTGACACCCATCACCCTGGAGAGAAGGAAGCTCTTTGAGCACAGCTCAGCGATTCTTTGCCCCCGCTTCCATTGCCAGCACAGCCAGCTTTCTGAAGCCCACCCACCCCCACTGTCCTCCTTTCTTGCAGATTCTGTTCTCCACGAGTACTCAGCAGTAGAACCTGGTCCCCTTCACAGACGCAGACTATGACCAGCTGACCCAGCAAGACACCCTCCACCTCGTGAGTGTCTCCCCAGGCAGCCAGCTCCCACCTGTGCGCTTCCTTCTCCTGCATCCTGAACAGGTATCCACACTGCATCACGCTCCAATTATTAAAACGGGATGGACCTGGCACAGGAAAGAGGAGACGAAACCACACAACAAAAGCACAAAGATGAGCCCAAAGGACGGAGAAAGAGGTGCACCGGGTCCTGAGACAGGTTCCCTTTTCTCACTTTGCCCCCAGTCCGCCGTACAGTTCCTACCAGAGGATATCGTTCTCGCCAAGATCAAAAGTCACGCCAGTCTGCTGTGGGCATCAGCCCCACCAACCGAGCAGCAGTGGTCCAGGAGCTCGCCAACACCCCCTCCGTGTACCTCGCCACCTCCTGGACCATTCAGACATAATTCAGCACCATCCAAATCCACAGTCCCACCTGAACTCCTCAGCTGTTTGTGGGATCTCACAGATAAACATTAGGAATCAATCATAATGACCAACCTTGAATGAGGACCGCATGGGTGTCAGGCACTGTGTCTGTCCATCCATCCTTGCTTTCTCTTTCTCTCCTTTTCTCTCCTCTTTCCTTCTCTTCTCTCTTTCTAAAAAACAATTTGAATTTTGAGTTTATCCACTGTTTGCCAATCTTTCACTGTGCTTAAATTTTTAGGATTCATTTGTCTTTGTTTTCAACTTTGTAGAAGTGCAAAACCAAGAAACACTGAGAAAAGTGGATGCATATATACAAATGAAATAACTACCAAGTTCAATAACTGAACACACGTGTGTAACCAGCACCTCAGATCAAGAAACAGAATCTCATAAAAACTGTTAGGTCTGCAATAAGCTACAAGGATGTGTTGTACAACACGGGGAATTCAGCCAATACTTTGTAGTAACTTTAAAAATTATTGAATTGTACACATTATTTGTGTATTTCTATGTATGAATGGTATACTTCAGTAAAAACTTTATAAAATGCATTTTTAAAGAGGGTAAAAAAAATGCTTCCCTACAATTCATTGGGGAGTTCAGGTTTTTTGAGCGTTAGCTGTCCAGACTCTAAGTCTAGCTCCCTTACAATAAATGCTGTACCTTCCTTCACTACAAAAAAAAAAAGAAAAAGAAAAAAGAAAAAAAAGAAAGAAAGAAAGAAAAAGAGAGGGGAAGAAACAGAATCTCATCACCCCTCATAAGCTCACCTCCTGTTCCCCTCAGTTGTCACTCTCCTCCCGAGGGAAGCCACCACCCTGACTTCTAACAATATAGACTAGGTTTGCTTGTTGTTTTCAGAATCAGTCACTGTGTTTTGCTTTATTTTGTGAGACAGAATGCCAGAATAAAATGAGTGCCATTTCTTTTATTTCTAATTACATGGTCAGAAGGAACCTATTTTTAAAATGGACTTCCTGAGGGACACACAATAAGTTAGTGGTCCCCTCAATATTCTGGTATTATATGAGTAGAATTTTGCTCATTGTCTTTTTGCTTTATGGTCTGTTTTGTTGTGTTTCGTTAGAGGTATATTATTTAAAAATTGTTTGTGTAAGTAATCATGGCATCTATAAGCATGGGAAGGCTTGTTCTTTCTTTCCAATCTATGCAGCTTTTCTTTTTCTTGTCTTATTGCACTTGCTAGGAATTTCAGTACAATGGTAAAGAGGAGTGGTGAGAGAAGACATTCTTCCCTAGGGTTCAGTCTCAGCAGAAAAGCCTTCAATGTTTCAGCAACAAACATGATGTTAACTAGGACTTTCATATACTTCCCTTATCAGATTGAAAAGGTTCTCATCTCGTTCAAGTTTGCTGGCAGTTTCGGTCACAAGTGGGCAGTGATTTTGTCAGATATCTTTTCTGTATCTTTTGAAGTGATCATTTGGTTTTACCCACTGATTTTATCAGCATGGTCAATTATATTAGTTGATTTTTAAATGTTATGTCATTTCTGCACCCCTTGGAAAAACTCTACTTAATTAAGATGTGCTACCATTTTATATATCACTGGATTCAATTTGTTAGTATTCTATTAGGGAATTTTGCATTTGGAATTGCATTGAGGAATATTCCTTTTCTTAAAATGTCTCTCTGTCAGGTTTCAATACCAGGATTATGCTGAATTCCTAAGATGATTTGGGAAATATTTTCTTCTCAGTTTTGGAACATGGTTGTGTGTGTATTATTTCTTCTTTGTGTGTTCGATAGTATTTACTCCCCTGTAAAGCACTCTGGGCCTGGAATTTTTTGTGGAAAGAAGTCAATAACAAATTCAATTTTATGAATATATATTGGACCATTCAGAGAATCTATTTCAAGTTGTATCAGTTTTGGCAAGATATGGTTTTTCAAGGAATTTGTCCACCTCATATATATATTTAAGTTTATTGGCATACAGTCTCTCCAGAATGCTTCCTTATTTTTTGATGTCTATAGGATCTACTCTTTCATTTCTGATACTGGTAATCTGTGAGTTTTCCTACTTTTTTCTCCATCAGTTCTGCTAGGGATTTTAAGAGAGTTATTGAGGTATAATTGACATATAATAAAGTGCACATATTTAAAGTATACAGTCTGATGCGTGCTGCTGAGATCTGTGGACTCAAAACCACAATGAAGCTAATGAACATTTCCACCACCCACAAAATTGCACTCATGCCTCACGTAAGTCTTCTCCGCCTCCACCCCATCTCCACACAAGCATCAATTTGCTCTCTGTAACTATAGATTAGTTTGCATTTTCTAGAAGTTTATTTTCCTATGAGTTTTAAGAGTTCCTTATACACTTTGGAGAACAGTCTTTTATCAAATAGCCCTTTTGCATATATTTTCTCTCAGCCTGAGGCTTGTCTTTTTATTCTCTTGACAGTATCTTTCACAGAGCAGAAATTTTTAATTTTAATAAAATACAGCCTGTCAGCTCTTTCTTTTCACGGATGGTGCATCTGGTGAACTCCACTCATGCTTCTCATTTTCCCGACTACTTAGGCGGACCGGGATGGCACCGTGGGCTAGCATTGGTTTCTTCCCTTCTCCCGGGTCAGTTAGGCTCTGATAAAAGCCCAGCAGGTGAGGCTCTGGTTAACTAGTTCCTCTGGCACACCTTGTTAAGAAGAGAATGCTCTTTCTTATTTCAGAACAGTTCCTTCTCCCTGACCCCTACCAGGAGTACAAGAGGATTTTTTTCCAGTGTTTACTGTGAGGACTTGGTCTACCTCCAGAAGGTAAAATTCACAAAATTGTGGGGACCCCCGATGACAGAAGCCCCTTGGAGTTTTTATCTCTAGGACTTGTCCACACTGCGCCTCCCACAATTTGTCAGTTGCAGCTCAGCTTTCTCTGCCTTGACATGCTCTCACGAGGTCTGTGCTTGCAGGTTTCAGCTCCGGTAAGTTGTGATTCTCTGTATTTGCCTGTTGGTGACTCCAATCTGGGGGGCTGGAGCTTGTCCTGTGACCTTACTTACGTCTCTGACGGATCTCAGAAGGCCTGTCAGTTTCTAAGTTTGTTCATCTTTGTACCTGTTTTTAGGACAAGAGTGGCAACTTCTGGCTTCTTATATGCCAAACTGGAAACCAGACTGTGGTCCAGGATTGTGTTTTAAATTTTGGCTCCCACATGTTCCTTGCTGGCATATACAAATGGGGTTGATTTTTGCATGTTGATCTTATGTTCTGCAACTTTGCTGAGCTCATTACTACTAGCAGGGCTGTTTTATTTGACAATGCCTTCAGATTTTATACGTAGACGATGATGCCGTGTGCCAAAGACAGACAGTTTTCGTTCTTTCCTATTTGTATGCCTTTGATTTCTTTTTCTTGCCTTATTTAAGTAGCTTGAACTTCCAGGACTATGTTGGGTGAGAGTGGTGAGGTTGGACCTCCTTGCCTTGTTCTTAATCTTAAAAAGAAAGCATCCCATCCTTTCCCTTAAATCATGATGTTAGCTACAGGTTTTTTGCAGCTTGTTTATTAATGGGTTAATATCCCTTCCAGTCCTAGTTTGCTGAGAGTTTTTCTTGTGAATGGATGCTGAATGTTGTCAAAGGCCTCTCCTGCACCTGTTGAGATGATCATATGCTTTTCTTCTGTGGTCTGTAGATATGAATTACACTGATTTATTTTCTAACAATAAGCCATCCAGAGTTCCCAGGATAAACCCTACTTCATCATGCGGTATTGCATATACACATATGTATAAAATTGGATTCAATTGGCAGGCATTTTGTTGAGGAATTTTGCATCTAGTTATGAGGGACCCTGTTCTATAGCTTTCTGTACTTGTAACGTGTGTGTCTAGTTTTGGACTCAGAGTAATGCTGGCTTCATCAAATGGGTTTGGAAACGTACTCTCCTCTTCTGCTTTCTGGAATTATACATGGAATTGGTATTATTTCTTTCTTAAATGTTTGATGGAATTCACCAGCATAGGCATTGTCCTGTGGCCTGGCGTTGCCTTGGTGAGAAGGTTTTAAATTTCAAATTCATTTTCTTTAATAGTTGGAGAGCTATTCGGGTTCTGTATTTCATCCTGAGTGAGGTTTTGTATCCCGTCTTTTGAGAAACTGGTCCATTTTATCTCAGTTGAATGTATTGACACAACGTTCGTAACATTCACTTAATATTCATTCAGTATTTATAAGATCTTCAGCGATGAGCTCTGACTCTGATACTGGTAATGTGTGTCTTCTTCTCCCCCTAATCAATCTGACCAGAAGCTGATCAACTCTATTGACATTCTCAAGAAATAAACTTTCGCTTTCATTGCCTTTACTATATTGTTTTTCAGTTTTCTCTTGTGCTTTGGGTTTGCCTTTTTTTTGAGGTGGAAGTTTAGGTTATTTGAGTTTTTTCCTACTTTTCTAATATATGAGCATTTAACGCTTGAAATGTCCCTCTAGGCATCAGCTACATCCCACAAATTTTCAGTCATGTTTTAATTTTTATTCAGTTCAAATATTTTATCATTTCTGTTGTGATTTCTTCTTTAATCCATGGATTATTTAAAAGGGTGTTCTTTAGTTTCAAATATTTGTGATTTTCCAGATATTCTGATACTGATTTCTAATTTAATTCCATTGTGGTCAGAGAATATTATTTGTATGATTTCAGTCATAAAATTCCTTGGGAGCTGTTTCACAGCCCATAATATGATCTAACTTGATGAAAGTTTCACGTGGCCTTGGTAAGAGTGTGTAATCTGCCCTTGTTTTTGATAGTATTGTTGTCTTTTATATCTTTATTGACTTCCCATCTACATGTTTTATCAGTTATTGAGAGAAGGATGTTGAAAACTGTAATTAACTCTGGATTTCTCTATTTGTTTGAAATCTGTCAGTTTTTGCTTCATGTGTTTTGAAGCTCTATTACTTGGTGTATAAATGCTTAGTACAGTTACCTCCTCTTGATGAATTGGCCCCTTTATCATTATGAAATGGTCCTCCTTATCCTTCTAATAGTCCTTGCTCTTAAATCTCCTTTGTCTTATTTAATTTAGCACCTCTGGCTTGCTTTTGGTGTTAGTTGTCTATCTTTTTCCACCCTTTCATTCTTATAAGTGGGCTTCTTATAGACAGCATAGAGTTGGTTATTATTTTTATACGCAATGTTACAATCTCTTCCCTCTAACTGGTGTGTCTAGACTGTTTGCATTTAATGTGATAATTGACGTGGTTGAGTTTGAATGACCTCGTTGCATGTTTCTATATGTACCAGTTGTTTTTCATTTCATTTCTCCTCTTCTTTTGTGGTTGGAAAGAATTTCCAGGCCATAGACACAGGAGTGGGGCTGCCAACAGAGTCCAGTGGTCTGCATGAGTTGAGCAGAGTTTGGGGTCTAGAAGGCCATGGTAGTGAAAATTTGTAAGTCAGAGTGAGGAGGAGAGAGAGCTGAAAACAGAGAAAACATTGGATGAGTGTGGACAGCTCCTCTTGAGTCTGTAGCTGAATGTTGATCGTTACACGTGTGCAAGGAAACGATCAAGGTGGTAGGAAAAAAACCACTGAAAAGCAACAGGAAGAATGATTCCTGGAGCTCAAAATGGGCCATGAATAATTTGTATTCCCATGACTCACAATGTAAAGACATCATAACATGTGGGGCATGGAGTATGGTACTCAGGGACTGCTGTCTTACTGTTGCTTCTTCTATGTTTCATTGGTTTTTGTTTTTATCTTCATTATTTCCTTTATTCTCTTAATTTGCTTTTCTTTTTCTAGCTTCTTGAATGGTAAATTATATCACTGATTTTTAAACATTTCTCTCTTTTCCAGGACAAATTAAAATCTGTAAACATCCCTCTAAGCACTGCTTCAACTGCATCTGACAAGTTTTGATTTGTTGAATTTTCATTATCATTCTGTTTGAAGTGTTTAACATTTTTCTTTGTGATTTCATCTTTGTGTGTCATTTCAACATGTGTTGCTTCATTTATAAATATTTGGGAGCTTCCCTATGTCTTTTTTGATTTTTAATTCCATGGGGTTCACAGAAAGGAAAACAACCCTCTGTAAGTTTTCAATCTTTTGAAATTTATTGAGACACTTTATGACTCAGCATATGGTCTATCTTGATGCAGATCCCATGTTTACATGAGAGAATGTATATTCTGAGTTGCGGGGTATGGTGTTCTATAAACGTCAATAAGGAAAGGTGGTTGATAATTTTCTTAGACTCCTTTACATGTTTATTAATTTGGGGGGTTAGCTGTACTATCAGTTTCAGAGAGGAAGCACTAAACTCCATTTATGATTGTGGAATTTTCTACCCCTTTGATTCGGTCGCGTTTTTGCGTCACGCCTTTTGAAATTTGGGTATTAAGATGTATATACGTTTATGGTTATCGTGTTTTCCTGACAGACTGTGAAATGTTCTCATTACTGTTATGAAATGTTCCTTTTTATCTCTGGTAATATATTTGTGTAGTCTACTTTGTGGGATATTCATATAACCATATCAACTTGTGTTTACTGTTTGCATAGCACATTTTTTCCATCCTTTCATGTTTAACCCGTGTTTTTATGTTTGAATTATTTCATATAAACTATATCTAGTGGGATCTTGCATTTTTTTGAGGGGGTGGATTATTAGATTTCTTTCTTTCTTTTTTAATGGAGGTCCTGGGAATTGAACCCAGGAGCACTAAGCATTTGCTCTACCACTGAGCTATACCCTCCCTGCTAAGATCCTCCATTTTTAAATCTCATTGGACAATATTACCTTTTAATTGGAGTGTTTAGGCCCTTTGTATTTTAACATAGTGATTGATAAGGTCCAGTTTAAGCCGACCATATTTGCTTTTAACGTCTCTCTCTCTCTTTTTGCTGCTTCTCTGTTATTTGCTTTCTCTTGGGTTAAAAGAAAATGTTTTGTATTTTTAATATTACATTTTAATTCCTTGTTTTCTTTCAAATATGCATCTTTACACTTTGTTTTTAATGTTTGTATCAGGGATTATAGTATGCATTTATTTTTCCCCCATTTTTTTATTGTGGTAAAATACACACACACACAAAATTTACCATCTAATCATTTTAAGCATTGTCAGTGGTATTAAATACATTCGTAATGTAGTGCCATCGCCACCATCCATCTCCAGAACTCTTTCATCTTGTAAAACTGAAACTCTGTCCCCATTAAATATTAGCTCCCCATTCTTCCCTCTCCCCGAGACCTAGCAGTCAACATTCTGCTTTCTGTCTCTCTGATTCTGACTGTTCTGAAAACCTCATATGTAAGGGGAATCAGACAGTATGTCTTTGTAGCAGCCGTCAGAATTTCCTTCCTTTCAAAGCTGAATAACATTCCAGTGTATGTTTTATCTGTACATCCCTTGATGGACACTTGGGTTGCTTCCACATTTTGCAAACAGTGCTGCTCTGAACGTGGCTATACAAATACCTCTGGGGTGGTCTTCAGTTCTTCTGTGTGTGCACCCAGAGTGGGACTGCTGGCTCATCTGGCGACGCTGTTTTTAATTTTCTCAGTAACCACCACACCGTGTGCCACAAAGACTACACCATCTCACATCCCCTCCAGCAGGGCACAAGAGACCCGCTGTCTGCCGCACTCACACTCACAGTATTACCTCCTGGTTTTTTGATAGTAGCCACCCTAATAGGTATTAGGTGGTATTTCATTGTAGTTTTGATTGCGTTTTCCATATAATTAGTGATGTTGAGCATCTTTTCATGTGCATATTTGCCGTTTGTATATATATCTTCTTTGGAGAAACGTCTGTTCAAGTTCTTTGCCCCTTTTTGAATTGAGTTGTTTATTTTTTGTTGCTGCTGCTGTTGCGTTTTAGTTCTCTCTATATTCTGGATATGAATTCCTTATCACTTATACAATTTGCAAATATCTTCTCCCATTCTCTGGGTTGCCTTTTTATTCTGTGGATAGTATCTTCTGATGCACACATTTAAAAAATTTTCATGAAATCCACTTAATCTATTTTTTCTTTTGTTGTGTGTGTCTTTGGTGTCATATCCAAAAAAATCATTGCCATATTTAATATCATGAAGCTTTTGCCCAATGTTTTCCTCTAAGAATTTTATAATTTTAGGTCTTATTTTAGGCCTTTGATGCATTGTGAGTTCATTTGTGTATATGGTGTTAGGTAAGGATTCCACTTCATCCTTCTGCATGTGGATCTCCAGTTTTCCCAGCATCATTTGTTGAAAGACTATCTTCTCCCCCTTGAATAGTCTTGACACTCTTGTTAAAAATCACTTGACCATTTTTGCAAGAGTTTATTTCTAGGCTCTCTTTTCTGTTCCATTGGTCTATATGCCAGTACTACATTGTTTTGCTACTGTAGTTTTGTAGTAAGTGTTGAAATTGGAAAGTGTGAATCTTCTGGCTTTTTCTCCCTTTTCAAGACTATTTTGGCAATTTGGGGGTCCCATGAGATTCCATATGAATTTTAGAATAGGTTTTTCTATTTCTGCAAAAAAATGTCATTGGGGTTTTGATAGTGACTCCATTGAATCTGTAGTTTACCTAAGGCAGTACTGACATCTTCACAATATTCAGTCTTTTAACCCATGAGCATGGGATGTGTGTCCATTTACTCAGGTCTTCTTCAAGTCCTTACATCAGTATTTTGTAGCTTTCATTGCATAGTTCTTCTCCTTGTTTAATTCCCAAGTATTTTATTCTTTTTGATGCTATCGTACATGAAACTGTTTTTTTAAATTTCCTTTTTGGATTGTTCGTTGTTAATGTATAGAAATGCAACTGACTTGTGTGTGTTGGCTCTGTATCCTGCTACTTTGCTGAATTTATTTTTTATTCATTCTAACAATTGTTTTGTGGAATCTGACAAGTTTTTTACTTTTTAAGATTATATCATTTAAGGACAGAGATTATGTTACTTCTTCCTTTCCAGTTTGGATGCCTTTTATTTCTTTTTCTTGCTCAACTACTTTGGCTAGAACTTAGAGTACTATGTTGAATAGAAATGGCAAAATTGGGCATCCTTGCCTTCTTCCTGATCTCAGAGGAAAATCTTGCAGTCTTTTACCATTGAACATGATGTTGTTTATCTATTCATCTATTGATGGACACTTGAATTTCTTTCACCTTTGGCTACTGTGAATAATGTTGCTATGAACATGGGTGAGACACTAATTGTTAAAATCTGCATTTCAAATGTTCATTGCTAATATGTAGAAATCTTACTAATTTTTATATGTTGGCCTTGTATCCTATTACCTTACTAATTCTGTACGCTAGAAACTTTTTTGTCCATTCCAATGGATTTAGATCTTTTTCTATGTGGGCAATCATGTCATCTGTGAATAGTTTTATTTTCTCCTTGCCAGTGCTTTTAATTTCTTTTTCTTGCTTTATTACACATGTCAGGAATTCCCAGTATGATGATGAATAGAAGTGTTGAGTAGATATCCTTGCCTTGTTCCTGACCTTAAAAGGAAAACTTCTAGTCTTCCACCATTAAGTGTGATGTTAACTGTAGGTTTTTTGTAGATGTCCTTTACCAGGTTGAGAAAGCATCCTCCTGTTTATTGTTGGCTGAGAATTTTTATCAGAAACATCTGTTAAATTTTGTCAAGTACTTTTTTCTCATCTATTTAAATGATCATATGACTTTTCTTCTTTAGTCTGTCAATATGGTGAATGGGATTTATTTATTTTCTAATGTCCAACCGATCTTGTATTTCCAGGATAAACTGCATTTGGTAATGATACATTACATTTTTATATACTGCTGGATTTAATTTACTAATGTTTTGTTGAAGATTTTTGTGTCTATATTCATGAGGTATATTGATCTTTAATTTTCTTTTCTTCTAATGTCTCTGGTTTTGATATCAAGATAATGCTGGCCTTATAAAATGACTTTGAAAGTGTTCTTACCTCCTCTATTTTCTGGAAAAGCTTGGGTATTAGTATACTATTACCTCATTAAATGCTTGGTAGAGCTTGCCTTTGAAGTAATCCGTGCCAGAGCTTTTTTTGTTGGAAGATTTTAAACTAATAATTCAATTGTGTTAGTAGATTTAATCATACTTAGGTGATCTCTTTCTGCTTGAGTAAGTTTTGGTATTATGTTTCTTTCAATTAATTTTTCCATTTCGTCTAAATTGTTGAATTTACAGTATGGTGAGATCACCTTATCATTCTTTTTAATATCTGTAGCATCTGTAACGATATCCAATCTTTCATATCTGATATTCATAGTCTGTATCTGCTCTCATTTTATTCTTATCAGTCTGCCTAGAGAGTTACTGAGTGCATCAATCTTTTCAAAGAACTAACTTTTGGTTTTCCTTATTTTTCTCTATCTTTCTATTTCAATTATCCTAATTTCTGCTCTTTATTATTTCTTCCCTTCTGCTTTCTTTGGGTTTAATTGGCTCTTTTTCTAAAGTGGAATCTTACATTATTTGATACTTTCTCTTTGATCCATAGGTTATTTAGAGATGGGTTGTTTAATTCCCAAATATCTGTGGATTTCCCAGATATCTTTCTGTTATTGATTATGGTCAGAAAATATAAACTTTACAACTCCTAAAAAAAAAAAAAGAAAATATACACTGTATAATTTTAATTCCTTTAAGGTTATTAATTTTTTAATGGCCCTGAACGATTTATTTTGGCGAACGTTCCACCTGCACTTGTAAAGAATAAGTGTCCTGTTACCATTGGCTGGAGTGATCCATAAACGTCAGCTAGGCCGAGTCAGTGGTGGTGTTCAGGGCTCCCCTAGCTGCGCTGATTTTCTGTCTACTTATTCTGCTGATCACTGAGAAAGTAGTGATGAAGTCTCCAAATTTAATTGTGGATTTGTCTATTTCTTTTTTCAGTTCAATCAGTTTTTTCTCGTGTAGCTTGGTACTGTCTTTGGGGGCACCCATGTTTGGAATTGTTATATCTTCTTGGTAAATTCTTCTGTCATTATGTGATGGCCCTGTTTTTACCTGGTAGTTTTCTTTGTATAGACGTCTCCCTGGTATGATATTAATACAGCCATTTCTGCTTTATTTTGATTACTGCTAACTTTGTAATTTTTTTCCCCATCCTTTTACTTTTAATCCATCAGCATGAAGGGTCAGCAAACTCTTTCTGTAAAGGGCCACTAAGTAAATATTTTAGGCTTTTGGGCCACATACAGTCTCTATTTCCTCTTCCTTCTCCCCCTCTTCTTGACAACCTTTAAAAATTGTAAAAATAGTTCTTTAACACAGTTATGTACTGGATTTGTCCTGTGAGCCAGTTTGCCAGTCCCTATACAGTTAAATTGAAGATGCATTTCTTAGAGACAGCAACTAACTGGGCTCCTTTTTTGGTCTGTTTTCTGAGTCTAATGTGGTAATATCTGTTTTTAATTGCTGTGTTTAGACCATTCATTCAGATTTAATGCAATTATTGCTCTAGTTGAATTTAGGACTACCATTTTATTATTTTTCTTCCTCATTTTTTTTCCTGTCCCCTTTGCCTTCTTTTGAATTATTTGAATTTTTTTTAGTATTCCTTTATTTTGTCTGTTGGATTTTGGCTATATCTCTTTGTGTTACTTTTTAGTTGTTTTTTTTTTTAGGGATTATATATACACATACACTTTTCACCATCTATTTAGTGTTCACATTTTACCACTATGTAAAATATAGAAACTTATAATCGTGTAACTATCTTTACCATCTCTATGACACATATTACATCTACTTACATTGAATCTCCCCGACAATGTTATCATCTTTGATTTTTAGAGTTACACATATTTTAAAGTACCCAAGAGAAGACAGTCCATTCTAGCTGCCCGGAGATTTATCTCTTCTGTTGTTCTTCCTTTAAGCCTGATGTTCCAAGTTTTATTCTGGTGTCCTTTCCCTTTTGTCTGGAGGAATTCTTTCACATTTCTTTTAGGGCAGGTCAGCAGATGATGAATGATTTCCATTTTTTCCTTCTTCTGACTACGTCTCTATTTTGCCTTCACTCCTTACAAAAAAATCTTTGCAAGATTTAGAATTCTGAGTTGACAGTTCTTTTGTTGCATATTTTTAAAGATGTTGTTTTTGTTTCTGTCTTTTGACCACCATTGTCTCTGATAAAGCAGCCTCAGTCCCTGTTCCCCTCTGTGGAAGGCATCATTTTTCTCTGTCTGCTTTCAGTATTTTTCTTTATCTTTGGCCTTCCGTCATTTGATTCTGTGTCTGGGTGTGGTTTTCTTTGGGTTTATCCTGTTTGGAGTTCCTGCAGCCTCTTGAACCTATAAAATTTATGTCTTTTGACATATTTGGTTTAGCCATTATTCTTTCAAAAGGAAAAAATGTGTTTGGATTCTGGTGGAAACTGCAAAGGTTTGAGTCATTTGAAATAAATAGGTTCCGGAGTTCTGCAGTGACACACAGGGCCCACGACTGACGATGCTGTGTTGTATGCTTTATAAAAGTACACTTTAAATTGTAAGCTTTAAAAAAATTGCCAAGAGGGTGGATCTTACATTAAGGGCTCTTACCACAAAAAGAGGGGGAAAAAAAAAGAAAACAAAGGGGCAGGAGGAAATTTTGGAGGTGATGGATACCGTCATGACATCGACAGTGATAATGGTGTCTCGGGCCACATCCTTAGTTCCAAACACAATCATCTATCATTTGTAACGTAAATGTTAATTATTGTAAGCTACAGAGTATAAATCTATCATTTAATGCATTAAGTATCTGGAGGTTTTTTATGTCAGTCCTATCTCCATGAGGTAAACATTTTTTTTTCTGCCCCAGTCTCTTCCCTTTTAGGAATTTCAGTGCCAAACATTAGGCTTTTAATATTGACTGACAAATCCCGGAGGGCCTCATTCTCTGTAATCTTTTGTTTTCTCTGAGTTCTTCAGATTAGATTATTTCCATTGATCTGTTTTCAAGGTCACGGACTCTTTCCCCTGTCATCTTTGTTCTGCTCTTAGTCTAGGCAGGGAAATTTTTGTATCCTAGACTTTGCATCTCAGTTCTAAAACTTTTATTTTTAAACTTTTTCTTTGATAAAATTTTACATTTACAGAAGGCTGCAAAGATAATATAGAACGTTACCAAATACCCTCACCCAGTTTTCCTTGATGTTAACGTCTTCCACAACCATGAACCGTGGCATGTCTGTTAAAGGTGAGCCACCACCGTTGCTCCATCACTATCAGCTGAACTCCAGACCTATTTGGATTTCACGAGTTTTTACACGAAATGTCCTTTTTGTGGTTGTTCTGAACTTCAGTCCAGGGCACCACATCACGTTTAGCGTTCTTTGTTCTAGTTTGCCTTCCTTTGCCAAAACTTCTGTTTTCCCATTCATTTCAAGACAGCCTGGCTTTACCTCATGAAGGATCGTTAGAATGGCTGCTTCTGAGTCTTCGCCTGGTAATTCCAGCCTCTGGGGCATCTCAGGGTTGTCGTCTTCTGATGGCCTTTCCCCTGGAGACTGGGGCACATGTTCCTGGTCCTCGGTGTCGGGAGTGACACGGCATTTGTATCCTAGACACTTTGTTTGTCTGTGGTGTGACAAGACTGGGTTCTGGGGAAAACGCCCAGGAGCGTGGGGCCCTCCCCACTGGCATTGTGTCCTCCGCTGCCCCTGCGCTGTTGTCCTTTGCTGCTGCTGCTGCAAGTCCTCTCTCCCGTGGGCAGTGGCTCCTCTGTCCATCTAGCCTTCCAAGCTCTGGTGGTGCTGGTTCCAAATGCCACACATGTCCCATTCAGAGGTCAGTGTGGGTCTGAGAGGCGGTGTCTAAGGTCTCAGCACTGATGAGCTTTCCAAGCCCCTGTGGCCCATCCAGATTGGCGTGAGCACCGTGTACCTGCTGCTCGCCGGCACGGGGCCCCACCCAGAAGGACTCAGCTGCGGGCTCAGGGAACCCTCTCCTGGCTCCAGGTTTCCCTCCATCGGGGCATCTCTCTGCTTTCCAGGTCTAGCCCCGCAACTCCAGCCACCAGGGCCTTCCTGGGCCCTCAGCTCTGTCCCTTCACCTCAGGGGGCCCCTGGGCTCTGCTTGGGTTCCTCCTCACTGTGCTGCAGCCCAGAAGCCTCTCTGGGCCGTCTGCTGGGGCAGCAGGAGGCCTCAGCACGCTGGCTTCCTTCTTCCCTGGGATGACTCGTGTTTCCTAGTGTCCGAAACCTGCAACAGGTTTCTGTATACGTGCCTGGTTTTCTACTTGTTTAAGGCAGCGGGGGAAAGGTGCCTTCATTCCATCAGGACTGGGGATGTTAAATATGGGCTTTTTGCTTCTTCCTGGCCTGGACCCCCTGCCCCTACCCCCATCACCATGACTGCCATCTGCTGGGGCAGCCCTGAGCCAGTTCTCTCTTTGGGCTGGAATTCCAGCCCCGCCAGGCTGCGACCTGGGGCGGGGGGTAGGGGTCATCCTCAGGGGCATCATCATGGGAACATAGCTCCCTATGGGGTTCCCTTCTTTCAAGGCTGGGGTGACTTCTTATCGCTGGTCACTCTCCAGTATCTTCAGATAGCTGTCTTTTAAATTTGCTGAGAGTTTATACTCGCCATCCACGGGTTCTTCGTGACCAGGGACACCGTGGTGGCCCTCAGGACCTCCGGAGAGGTGGACAGTGTTGGACCTGTGTACTCCTTCTTAGGCACATGGGGCTGAGCATAGCCAGTTAGGTCACCGGGGCAAGGTCATGTGATGGGGAAACGGCAGCGCACGTGCAGACGGGACCACAAAGTCTGTCTGACCCGTGCCCTGCCGGGGACAGGGATGAGGTGCCCTCCACTGCAGAGGTGGAGCTCAGCTTTTAGGGCCAGATGCCTGGGGGTTGCAGCCCCCAAGACACTTGCTCTCACTGGCCCTGCTGAGAAGCGTAGCCTTCACTGGAACTTGATTTCTCTCAGCTACTCAACTGAGTGTGGAAGGGGGTTCCCCTCAGGGGTGGGGAGGGACAGGCACTGGTGAACTGCAGCCAGAAGGCCCTCCTGAAGGTGTGAATTCAACCTGTCTTTTGTTTGCTCAAAACTCCTCCATGGCTCCTGTTGCTCTTAGAAGAAATACTCAACTCCCACCTGTGGCCCGCAAGGCTGTGCGTGTTCTGGGCCATCTCACCGCACCCTGGTCCCCAGGCCCTCACTCCTTTCCAGCCCCTCTGGCTTCCTTTCTGCTCCTCTAGCTTGTCCTGACCTCTCCCACCCCAGGGCCTTTGCACATATAGTTCCTTCTGCCTGAAATGATTCCTCTCATCTTCTGCATCATTTAATACCCTTCATCCCTGCAAACTTCTCGAGCGAAGTTCTCCCCAGCTGGCCGTCTCCTCAGGCCCACCCCCTCTGCTATAACTGCCCTGTGGGCTGTTTATTTACAGCCATTTCCTTACCAGAGCCGGAGAGGAAATGGAGCTGCCTTGTCTTCTGTCCACAGGAGGAAACGGCGCCTTCCTCGGGGCCCAGAGGCTGGCAGGACCCCGCTTGCCAGGCCCTCCCAACCTGAGGTGCATTGGTTTCCTCGCTGAAAACTCTCTCACACACAAAAGCGCCCTTCACAGGTGAGGGAGGCGTGGAGGGCCCTTGCCCTGCACTCAGAACCTTCTCAAGATGGCTCCCGGAGGGCTGGTGAGAAGGGAGGGCAGGGGGGGTGCGTCCTGTGTCCGCTCCCGCTCCAGGTGCTGAGGGCGACAGCTCCACGCTCGCCCAGGCCCCTCGTGGACGGAGGCCCGCCGCCTCTGCTGTCAGAACGGAGCGCCTGCTGCGGCTCCGCCGGGGCCCCTTCCCTCCCCGCCTTCAGAGGAGGAAAACGGGGGGCCAGTGAGGGGCCAAGTGCAGGGGGAGGAGCCAGGCTGGCAAGTCCGCCGTCCCCGCCGTGTTGAGCGCCGGCCCGGCCCGGGCGTCTTCCCAGCAGCCCCTGCGCGGAGGGCGCGCGAGGCGGCGCGCGTCAGGCCCGTAAAGGATGCTCAGCTGTGCGGGGGCAGGTGGGAGCCCCGGGCGCCGGTCCAGGTGCAATTCCAGGGCCAAGTGAGGTCCAAATCGAAGAAAGGCGCACAGACGGCAGGGGGCAGGTGCGCCTTGGCGAAGACCCGACTTCACAATGGCGGAGTCTCCTTGTCACCTTTTCCTCTGGCTTCAGGGCCTGGGTGGCCCGAGGCGAAAATAAGGGCCATTCAGCCCCTCTTAGCGTTTTATCACTGAGTCCTGGCAGCTGGGCCAAGAGGAGAGCTCCCCTACTCGGGCGGCTTGTTTGTGTCTCAGTGTCCCTGGGTCTTCTTCCCCTCTGCCCTCAGGAATGTGGAGGCATCCAGCAGACACACAATGTGTTACACAGACTTGGAGACCTGGGACCAGCTGGTCCAAATGCTCAGCCACGCCAGAAGCAAGCCCGTGTAGGTGTCCCCTCCCTGCTGGGCAGCGGTGCGCCTGGTGCTGGATGACTCCCTGCCCCAGATGCGCACATGCACGCACACAAGAGCTTCTGCACCCCTGGATGGAAATAAGATAATTTGCCTTGCATGAGGCAGATTTCTTACAAAATGTGAGCAATTCTAGTCATCAGTCATAACATCCCCCTGGGGAAAGTCTGAGGTGCCTCAGTCAGCCCAGCCCCCCCAGGTGTGGGGGCACCGCTCACCTCCAGCCCACGCATGGGGTGGCTCTGGTTACTCAGCTAGAAGCTGGGTCCTGAGTGTGGCAGGCTGAGAAGACACTCCCATCAGAGGAGTGAGCTTCTCAGGGAGTGCATACAGGTGGCACTTAATAAATAGTATTGGACGAGGAAGCTGGCTTCTGGCCATCACTGCACCAGGCCAAGCACGCTCACGGATGTCACAGAAATTCACCCACCCCGTTAGAAGCAAGGGAGAGTCGGGCACTAGAGAAAAAGGGAGTTAGGGAAGCTTTCTAAGTTGACTCAGGGGAGCGGGGAGGGTCTGAGTCCCCCAGAGTTGCTCGCACAGCCAGTAGGAGCCCACAGCTTCAGGTCGAGGCCACCTTGTGTCAGAGTTGTGCTCATGGGCAGTGTAAACCAGGCCTCTGAGCTCTTCAGTTTGGGATTTCTGGTTTTGACTTTGTTCTCCCACGTGCAGAATGGTCCCTGGACTCATCTCCAAAGCTCTCAGAACCACAGAGGGGACTGAAGTGAAAATAGCCCACAGGTTGGAAGTCAGCTGGACCCGTCCCGCTCCTTGTGGGGGCCCTGGCTTCCTGGACCCCAGCCCTCACATTCATGTCTCACCGCTCCTAGAGGACACTACCGGGGGGGGGCAGGCCTGGGTTTTGGGGACCCAGCTGGCAGTAGGGGGGCACGAGTCAGCCCCCTCCCCTGCCAAGCACTGACTCTGGGTCCTGAGCAGGGACCCCGGCCCAGGCCAGCACTCCCCAGGCTGCCCAGCTCGGGTGCGGGGCTGAGCGAGCTGCTCGCCTGCTGATCTCACGTGTTCCTGGGGTCTGGTACTTTTCCGAGGGCTTTTAAATGCATTATCTTCTTGGAGGCTCATTTGAGGCAAGGACTCAAAGCTGACTGGAAAACAACTAATTTACTGAATCCTGAATTGGGAGGAAGCAGAAGGCGGCGTGTGTTTTTGCCGAATCTCAAACCAAAACAACCTTTTGTTAAAGAACAAACAAATAAACAAAACTGCTGAACATCAATTCACCAGGGAACAGTCTGAACAGAGGTTCTGGGCAGAGGCTCACGCAGCAAATTCAAACTCAACAAATGTCGTTTCGGGGAGGGGGCTACTGGGGTCACAGATGTGCTCCGTGAGCTTTTCTGGGGCACATCAGTGTGCACCAGGGAACAAGGCTGACCCTTCCAGGCAGACCACAAACACCGGGCCAGTGGGAGGTGCTGCTGGGGGCCGTCTGAGGAGGGGGCCTTCAGGTGGAGGCCCCTGAGCAAGGCAGGAGGAGGGGGTGCATTTGGGGCCCAGGGCCATGCAGCACCTGAGTGGAGGCTGCACTGCCCACCCGGGAGCGTTAGGGGTTTCCTGGGGGGATCCCCAGCCCCCATCCGAGAAGCACTTGGAATAATTAATCTGCAGCAATGAGGTGGGTGGGATTTTCTGAGATGATTGAATAGCCCATCTGCATTCCCCAAATAGAAATGATTTCATTCTGAGTTGCTTCTTGAAAGGAGCCGATTTCTCCCCATTTTTCATGGCACAGAAAGGTGGAATGACACAGCCAGAAACATGCCTGGGCATTTGGCACGGGGCGGGGCTTGGGGGTGGTGCGTCAGGCAGGTTCTTGTGACCTGGGTCATAACAGGAGGTGGAGTTGGACGGGTCGCTTAACCTGTGTCTGCTTGACTGCCCCCCCAACCTGTCCCAGGGGAGGTGGGCTCAGCCAGTGGTCGTGGGGACCAGTGGGGACACTTGCTGCATGGGCTGGCCTGCAGGTTGCCCCTCCTGCTGGAGACTGACCTGCCCACTGGAGGCCAAATCTGCAGGGAGCTGGGCCCAGGGAGTCGATGGCGAGGTCCCGCCCCCGCTCAGGGTAGGGCTGAAAGCGACAGCTCCGTCCGACATTCCAAGGTGGGCGCCGAGCCCGAGATCTCAGCAACCAGGGCTGCTGCCCGTCCGGGGCCTCCTCCGCCCCTGGGAGCCAGGGGACGACAGGCAGCCCCTGAACATCTACCACAGGCCTGTCTGAGGCGAGTCCCTTGACGTGGTCTCCCTGGGTGACACCGGGTCTTCCTGAGCCTGCAGACGCGCCTCCAGGTCTGATGCTGCCTCTCCTGGGGTGCGGCTGACCACACCCCTCTCCTGCACAGCCCACTCCAACAGCCACGGGCCATGGGCCAGCTGGCCTTCCGCAACACCACGGCCGGCTGCAGCAGCTGAGGCCGGCGGAGGGCCCCGCGGCCAGCCTGGCAGCCGAGTGGAGGCTCGTCCAGAAGTGGCGGCCAGGCTGTGACCAGAGCCGGTCTGCACTCAGGACCTGGAGCTGGTCGTCTTTAACAACAAAGTCAGCCCCTAGCGCCTGCGCTTCCTGGCGGGGTATGACAGGAGCCTGCCTCCCACCCTGGGCTCTTGAGAACCTCCGGCCCCTTCTCACCCCTGCTCCTCAGAACTGCCCCAGGACGGGGGTGGGGCACGAGCCCCTGCTCCCTTGACCTCAGGTATACACCAAGACGGTGGTTACTGTCTGTCACTCAAGCCGCGGGCGGAAAGGGACATTTCTACTGTCCTACCCCTCGTTCCTGTCCACAGGGTGACGGGTGTCTGCTCTCAGGGTGCCTATCCCCTGCCCTCTGGCCTCAGACCCACCGACAGGAGGTCCTGGGGGCTGTGAGTGGCCAGTATGCGCTCCCCCATCCCAGCTGGCTGGGTTGGGGGCCCGCAGCCTCCTTTCTGGGGACAGGGGTGCTGATGCCCACCCACCTCCCTCAGTATTGTTGGGTTCTCCATGTTGGTGGTGATGGTCACTGTCAAGCTCATCTGCAAGCACTTCCTCGGCATCACCTGCTCCATCATCAGCATCGGGACCAATTTCCCGACGTGGACCATGTGCTCAGGCTCTGCACAGACATCTTCCTATACCATTCACTCGAGACCATGATCAAGTGGCCCCACCAGTGCCCACCTGCCCCCCGCTGGCCGCCCGCTGACCCTGTTGCCAGGGCTTCAGTAGGGCCAGGGGAAGCAGCCATCATGTCCTAGAGCCCTTTGGCCTTGGAGAAGCAAGGCCTCTGCCCCACCCCTAGGTCCCCATGATGCCAGGCCCTGAGCCTGCAGCTGCTCCCCAGCTGGGTGCCTGGGCCTGAGGCTGCCTTTGTGCCCGCACAAGGGAGACTCAGTCCGTCCTCTGTTTCTTGACCCGGCACCCTGCAGCCCTCTGGTGGGGGGAGCGGACAGTGCCAGCTGCCTGGAGAAGGGGCTGGACCACCTCGGTGACCTCTGGCGCCTCCAGGGCTTCTCAGAGCGAAGCTGGAGCGAGCTGCCTGTCACCAGGCCATTAAGCAAGCTAATGACCCATGAAGGCTCCTGGCCCTCCGGCCCCACTGCACCCCTCCTCAGCTCGCTGCGCGGCCCACTGACCGCCTTGTGACCACTATTACCATAACTTAACAAGTCGGGCCACAGTTTTCCCAGGCAGGGCCGGGGCCTCAGAGCCACTGCTTGCCTTTTCCGGGCGCAGCCAGGGCTGTGCACACAGCAGGCAGCTAATAAATATTTGCTTGGGATCAAGCCCAGAAAGAGTCACCTTGATTTCCAGGGCTGGGGAAGGGACTTGGAGTCAGGGGACCTTTGGGCAGGGATGAGGGGTCAGGAGCCAGGGCACAGCCTGGCGATGTGTGTCCTGCAGCCATGTTCTTGCCCTCCTGTCCCCAGTGGAGGTGGGGTGGGGAGTCGCCTTCATGCCAGGTGGGGCCTGAGTTCCCAGTCTCTTCCTCTGGGCCCAGAGAGCCCACTGGGACAGAGCACAGGAGGGGACAGAGGCCCCACCTGCATTCTCACTCAAACTGGGGGAAGCCTGTCTCACCTGGCCCCAGGTTAGGGGGTCTCCCTGAAACCTGGCCAGTCCCTGCCTTTAAGCACCTAGGATCATACCCAGGGGCCATAAGTGCCAAGGAAACATACTTGATCCAGCACAACACATGCCTTGTGATGTGCTCGGGGGTCAGGACAGCCTTCCCTGCAGACCGCAGGATCGTGGGAAAGCCCTGGAGGTGCCTCACCTTGGAGGCTGCGCTCTGCAGCCTCGGAACCAGGATGGCCTAGGCTACGCAGGCCTGGCCCCAAGGGCCCCAGGGCTCTCATCTGCAAAGACCAGGTTGGTAAGCTGCACCTTAAAGCTGGGTGCTGGTCTGGGAGAAGGCGCGGCAGCTCAGAGCCTCAGACCCACGGGCAGGCATTGGGGCTCCTTTCTGTAACAGGCTGGAAAGAGAGTGAGACGGAGGCAAAGATGCGATGTGGTTTAGCTGTGTTTAATTCAAGCTCCAGTGAATCCTAAGGGGCCAGAATACAGATTCCTCTTGCTCCATAAAAATGGGTCCCCGAAGCAAGTCACCTCCATCCTTTCAAAGAGGTGGGCTGCCTGGAGGCAGTGGCAGCCCTGGCTGGAGCACAGGCCTGGGCTCCCTGTAGCATGGGTGCCATGTGCTGGGCCTGGGGCTGCAGATGGGGCTGTGGGCACCCACCGTGGGCACCAAGCAGGGGTGGGAGGCCCAAGGGCCACTTGGCCAAGAGCGTCAGGGCTGCCCATGCATCCTGGGGCCCTGAGGTCATGCGGGGGCCCCGGGAGTCGGGGAGCACGGTCTGCAGAAGCTGGCGGGAATCAAACAGAAGGAAGCCCAGTGCTGCCTGCTCACCCTCCCCAGGGCCCCACCAAACCCTGAGCTGTCTTCTAAGACTTAAGAAGGAGCTGTTTCCATCACCACGACAACTAAAAACAAAACAAACCGAAGCTCATCTTAAGGTATACTCTTCCAATTGCTTACAATTAATCAGTGCAAAGTGAGGTAAAGAGCCCAGTGTCACCGGGCGGGCGGCTGGTGTCACACAAGCCTGCGCCTCTTGGAGTCCCTCTCCGTGTCCCCCTCCTCGGCGTCCACCTCACAGCCGAGTGGGGACACCAGGTTCAGCAGAGGGTCCTCGGAGGCCCGACCGAAGAGTGCCAGCAGGAGGGCCACGCCGAAGCCTGTGGCCCGCTCACCCTGTAGGCAAAGGAGGTAGAAACCTCTGCAGCCAAGCCAGACCCGCTTGGGGAACCCGCATGGCTGGGGGAGGGGCTCTGGGACCAGGGCCAGGAGTCCGCCCCCCACATGCCCCAGGGCCCTCTTCCGCGGTCCTGCTACACTCGGGGCCCTGAGCATTCTCCTCCCCTCCCGTCTCCTGGGCCTCCTGCCCAGGACAGGCTGGCTGGGGAAGGACTGCACACAGCAGCCACACTGTTCCCAGGGATGAGGAGACCAGAGGTCAGGGGGGACCACAGCTGGCCGGAGGCTGGGCCATGGGCAGTGTGACCCTCAAAACAGAATATTTCCGATGAGCTCAGCCTGTGGCTCTGGAACCAGAGGGGGCTGTGAAGGCGCGGGAGGGTGGGAGCGGCCAGACTAGCGGGGAGGGGACGGGTTGGGAAGAGGGGCTGGCCAGCTGAGGAAGTTCCAACAGGGCGGAGGACACCCAGGGGGCCCGGACTCACGGCGTGCACGGGTGCGGCGATGTCCAGGTGGACCCAGACCCCAGGCCAGTCAAAGCCGATGTGTGAGGCGATGAAAAGGCCGGCACAGGAGCTGGGGCTGTTGTCCCGGTCCTGAGGGGAGAAGGCCGATGGGACCCTCTGCTCCCTGTGATGTGGGCGTGGGGGAGGGGCGCCTTCCCTCCCCCCAGGGCGCCTTCCACATGGGCCCATTTAGACACCCACCCCACCATCCTCAGTGACCACCTCCCCTGGTGTCTGCAAGAAGGGGCCTGGGGTGGAGGGCCCAGTGCGGGGAGCAGCAGAGAAGGACCCCGGGGGCCTTGCAAGTGGGCTAAGGGGTCTGTCTTTACCCTGGGGCAAAGGGGCAGCCAGCAAAGAGCTGCTGGGGGCAACCGAGGCAGACCCCAGAGTCAGGAGGAAGACCTGGCACCTGCCATGGCGGACATGCCGGCAGGGAGACCAGGGAGAGGGACGTCCCTGCTCGGCGCTTCCCCCCA
Organism: Vicugna pacos; assembly: GCF_048564905.1. Classification (NCBI taxonomy): domain Eukaryota; kingdom Metazoa; phylum Chordata; class Mammalia; order Artiodactyla; family Camelidae; genus Vicugna; species Vicugna pacos. The sequence goes on along the minus strand of NC_133005.1, from coordinate 43,012,107 downwards.
CCCAGAGCACAGATCTGGGGCCTCGTGGGGGACCTTTGTCTGCCCTGCTGCTGTTTCCTGGGGTCGCTCTGGCTCCCTGCAGGCAGGGCTCTGCCTGTCCCGCTCCACCTACCGCCACTGAGTTCTTCATGTCGGCCACGGCCGAGGTGAACTCGCTGAAGTGCAGCTCCGGGCAGTAGACCAGCGGGTGCACCAGGTCCCCGCACTTCTTCCCGGCCTTCACGCAGGCTGCCTCCCACTCAGCACTGTTGGTGAGCACTGCGGCATGGTACTTGCCCGTGGCAATGCCCTGGGGAAGGAGGGGATGGATGGGACATGGGGAGAGATGGACAGAGTCGGGGGTAGGGAGGAGAGAGGAATGCCCGAGACAGGAGATGGGCAGAGAGAAGTGGAGAAGCCAGAGGTGATGCAGAGACAGAGACAGACAGAGAGACAGAGACAGACAGAGATAGAGAGACAGAGACAGACAAGGACAGATAGAGAGACAGACAGAGATAGAGAGACAGAAACAGAGAGATAGACAGAGACAGACAAGGAGAGATAGAGAGACAGAGATAGACAGAGAGAGAGACAGAGAGACAGATAGGAAGAAATAGAGAGACAGAGACAGACAGGGAGAGAGACAGACAGAGAGGGAGAGAGAGAGACAGACATAGACAGAGAGGAGCGTGAGCAGGACCACATGGCGGGGGAGGTCCCCGGCCTGTCCACATTCCTAGCTGGGTCCATGGGCCCCTCACCTGCCCCATTAAGGAGCCCCAAGGACAAGCTCCAGCCTTGTTACAAAGATGAACGGACAGCCAAGCCCTCTCTGTTCAGAGCTGACGGGCTCCAGTTGCACAGGGGCTGCAGCTGAGGGGCCCACCCACCTGAGCTCCGGTCAGTGTGGCGATATCCAAGATGATGTCGGCGCCCAGGTCCTTGCAGGCGTAGGACACGCCGTCCGCCAGCACCAGCCTGCCCTCAGCATCCGTGTTGTTGATTTCCACAGTCCTGGGGGGAGCAGAGACCCCACTTAGAGTCTCACCTCCCCTTCCGCCCACTATGGCAATGCAGCACCAGGATCAGGAGCAGAGAGGGTCCGGGCCCCTCATTGTCTGGATGATGGGAGAACAGGGTTGGGCTGTGTGGCAGCTTGAACTGCCAGCACTTGGCACGCAGTGTCTGGCCCCGGTAAACACCTCTTGGGGCCACCCTGGGGACTGGCACCTGTTTGTAAGGTGGGGGCGAGGGGACTCTCCTATTCTGAATCCTGGGCCACCTGCTCCTCCAGCTGCCGCCTGCTGTGACCTTCGAGTGTTTTCTGTTGCAGCTGGGGAGGAGCAGTCCGAGGGCTGAGCTCAAGGAGGGGATGCAGGGAGGGCCCCCAAGTAGGGAATCTGGGGGCACAGATTCCAACACCCAAAGAACACTGAGCCTAAAGGTTGGAAAGGCCTGTCCCCTTCAGGCAAAGTAGGTCCCGAGACCCCGAGACCCCAAGACCCTGAGCCCGACCTCACCCAGGGACACGGCCCAGCCTCACGGGCACCCTGGGAGGAAGCGGCCTGTGGCCCAGGGACTCCTGTCACGGGGGTCCTCCCAACAGCACGTGGCTCTGGCGGGGGGTGAGCAGGGTGAAGTCCGCCCACCCAAAGGCGTGGCTGAGCCCCGGGGAGGAGGGGCACGAGCCCACGGACAGGGACGCCGCAAGGGCCAGCCTTACTTTCCAGAGTACAGCAGGTGGATGTCGTCGGGCCTCGTGGCGTTGGGCCCCACAGAGTTCTCGGCCAAGCAGAACACGGCGTGGAGGTTGTCTTTGAAGCCCTAGCAGGACGAGGACAGAGTCTGCGGTTACAGGCCGGTGGTGCTGGGGGAGGAAGGACGGGCTGCAGCTTTCTGACCCCGGGACAGCCAGCCAGATGGGGACCCAGGGAGCAGAGGGCACAGCCTCCCGCCACTCCCCACGGACTTGGCAGGAGACTCCAGGCGGCAGCTCGCCCTACCTGGGAGCCCAGGCCCCCTGACCAGAGCCCACACGAAGCAGGGTCGAGCTCAGAAGTCTGGCTGCACTGCCAGGTTCAAGTCCCGACTCTGCCACTCAGCGGGGCCTCGCTCACAATGTGTGGCCAGCAGTTAGCGACCCTCACCGCACAAACCCCTGATCTGTATCACCTTGAGGAATGAAGCTGCACATGTCTGTATGCACAGGGCAGGGAAGCGCTCAGCCTCATAAACCCACGTGAGAAGCTACAGCTTTCTGATGCCAAAACATGCCATGTGTACACTGACATGCGCCCTGAACAGGCCCAGTTAGTTTCTTTCCGGCGCGGGCTCTGAACATGCCCGGAAAACCCCAAGCAGGCTGCGCCCGGGCTGGGGCGTGGTGGCAGGGGAGAGGAGCCCTCACACCCTTGTCCCTGCCCTCCCGCTGCTCCCAGACACCAGCTCTTAACCACGACGCACCTCCTCCTGATCCGGAGTGTGCATGGCCCTCCCGGCTGCCCCGAGGGCGCTGTCAGACAGCTCTGTCAGAGCCCACATCTCTCTTGGCCCTTGGAACAGTTGATTCTTCGACCAGAGGTGCTGAGCCCCCAGCAAAGGTAAACGCGGGCCTGACAACACCAAAGGGCTCTGAGCCACTGCGGCCAGAGAGGCGAAGTTCACCAGTGAAGGAGGGGCCCTGAAGTCTTCCCAGGGCCTGGCCCTGAAGGAGAGGAGTTTGCAACAGCAAGGAAGCGCCCGAGCGCCCACAGAGCCCAGGAGGCTCTGCCGGTCATGCTGGGGTCCCTCTGGCTTGAGCAGGGTTTGGGGGCTACCAAACAGAACTGCCAGACAGCAGGTGAGAGGAGAGACCTGCAGGCTTGCCAGACCTGTCCGGCCCCGACCACGTGCCCCGGCTGCAGCCAGGCGCTGGCCCCACCCCCAAGCGCAGACTCCGCAGGTTTGGGCAGAGCCAGACTCTGTGCTTCTAAGAGGCTCTTGGGGTGCCGGGGCTGCTGTGGGGACCCCACAGGGCACAGCAGCTTGGAGGCGTGTTGGGGGCCCTGGGCAGGCGGCCCTGAGGCTCACGCTGCAGGGTATGGGGCTGTGGGGACGACGCACAGGCCCGGGCAGAAGGGTTTCAGGTGAGTAGTTTGCAGGGTCATCGCCACCTGGAACCTGGCACCACCCTGCCTTTGGACCGTGCATCCTCATCTTTTAAAAACGTTAAAACATTTCATTTTGAAATAATTTTTACAAAAAACTTTACAAAAATGGTACAAACGATGCCCAGGTGCCCTTGACTGATCCCCTCAGTGCAAACGCCTGTCATGAACTTAGCCAGCAGAAGGCTCTGGGAGCCCGAGGGGCCTGGTGTGGGAGTGTGGACGGGGGAGGAAGGTGCCAGGCTGTGGAGACCCAGGAAGGATGGGGCGAGCCTGGGGGTTCAGGTCCAGGGAGCGCCCCAGCCCCCTGCCAGCCTGTGGAGCAGGGGCCCGCTCACCTGCCTGACGGCGGCTCTGAAGGCCCCCAGGGCGGCTGCAGCGCCCCCGCAGTCCCTCTTCATCCCCGGCATGGTGGTCTGCGGGCAGCACAGAGGGGTGAGAGAGAGGGAGGTAAGCGATGCTGACCTGCCAGCAACAGTGCCCCCTGCATTCACATCAGGGTCCCAGAGGTGCAGGACCTGCTGCCGGGTTGCCTGAGCTCCCACAGAGCCCAGGAAGCTGCGCTGATCACGTGGGGGTCCTCCAGAGGCAACAGGGAGCCACGGCCAGAGGTGCTGGGGCCCCTCTGGCTTGAGCAGGGCTTTGGGGGTTACCAAACAGAACTGTGCAAGGCGGGAGGGGAGGGGGAGACACCCAGAGCTGCCAGATTCGCCGTGGCCTGGCCCCTGCACAGACACAGCCACCTAGGCTGTGACCAAGTCACCCTGGGGGTTTGTCTGCAGCTCTTTGACGTCACTGTCTTGAACAATCTGTCCAGATTAATGTGAACTCTTCCCAAACATCCCTGGTCCCTGTCACATCACTAATCCCACCACCGCTGTGAGGACACCTGCCACCTGCCCCCCGTTCGTGTCTCCTGGGTGACGAGTCTAATGAGAGGGCCACTGGAGACAGAGTTGCCCTCCCGCAGCAGAGGCAAACGTGAGTGTCTATAAACTAGCTGAGAGCAGCCGTGTGTTTTTACATTTTGTAGGCTGCCAACTCTGACAGGATCATATTTTAAATTAACAACAGGTCATCAGATGTAAAGATGTGGGGTTGAAATGTACCAAGTGATTTTTTTGAACCCTCGTTGGATTACACGCGCTTCAAGTTTTAATGGAAAGTATTTTTAGATATAAACCAAGATGCTTTTACAATTAAGTTGAGTGAAAATGACCCAGCTAGCACTGTTGAAAATAAGCCGTCTATTTTGACCTAATCTGCGAGAAACCGCAGGATTGTTTAAATGGAAAAACGGGGCCTCAGGTCTAGAATGAAACCCCTTGCAAAAAGGCCAGACGGGAAGTGGCTCAAGATGGTCACTGAAACCGCGGGACCCCTGTCACAGGCAGAACAGATGCCCAACTGCAGCTCGACTGACTGTGTCAGCTTTGCGGACCCCTGTCTGTCATTCCTGTTTTTATACAAGAAACGATTTCCACGGTAACGCCTTTTTCACTGGGCCGACGTGTGTGCCAGCGGGGTAGGGGCCGTGGTGGCTGGAGCTGCGGCCCGGCCGGGGCCCACGTGAACTTTCGGTTGCCGGATTCATTTCCAGCCCTCCAGGGAATAAGGCTGTTGCCAGTTTCACTTGCATCTCCTTGCTGAAGCAATAAAACTATAAACTTCTCAAAAATCCCAGCCTTTCCCCACACTGTGTGATGGGACGGAAGGGGCCAGAAAGGTTCTGCTGCTCCCCGGACACCTGGCTGGGGCCTCTGTTCTCACAAACAGCATTTTTACTTGGAGGGACGACTGACAGGTGATGGGAGTCCAGACTTAGGGATCTGCAGGCGTTTTCCAAAAAATGAACGTGAGCTTCTCTCGCCTCCAGGAGAATAGTTGGCGTTTCTGGTGTTGATGGTAAAATCTGAGCTTTCAAACCAAAATCAGAGTTTTGGAAACCTTTTATCTGCCTCCATCGCAGCTTCCCAGTACTCAACGACCTTTTACGTGAGATGGATGGTGATACTGACAAGTGTGATTTTTCAAAAAAACTTACACAACGAAATGTGTCACAATTTGGAGGTTCTGCATAACTCGAGGAACAGTATTTTCCAAATGACCCACGTGTGATATAAAATCATGTCTTCAAAGTTCAAGACAGACCAGGAGATTTTAATGCAGCAGAGAACCAGAGTTCACTGATATGGTTTCAGATTCCCCGTTATAACTAAGCCTTCGGAGACCACCGCCTGTCAGGTTTTGGTGTGATAGCAAAGAACGTCCTTAGCTATCTGAAGAGGGTACCGAAAGGCTTCTCCCTTCTCCAACTACGGAAGGACTGGGGCCAGATTTTCTTTTTATAGTTCAGCTAAAACCACACAACACAGCAGACTAAATGGGGAAGCAGCTACGTGACCACAGCTGTCTTCTATTAAGGCAGACACCAAAGAGATCTGCAAAAATGTAAAACAATGTCATTCTTCTCACTAATATTTTTAAATTTGGAAACTACAATTATTTTCATGAAATTGTATTATTTACATTAGCATGCAGTGGGTTCATACTGTTACTTTTTAGCAAATTAATAAATATCTTTAAAATGTCCCAGTTTTAATTTCTAGTGGGTAAATATCCACAGACATCAGCCTTATAAACAAAATCTCTTGGAGATCAACACTTCAGAGTGGAGGAGGTCCTGAGACAAACACACCTGAGACCGGATCCTGATTTGCCTCAGAAATCTTTGGAAACAGAGCTGTGATTGTTCCTGCAAAACTGGGAGGTGGCGTCACCAGCAAAGTGACTGACTCCCGGGAAGCCCTGATTCTTGCTCCAGCCCTCCAACCAGCCACTGCCTGGAACAAGCATCCAATCCATCCCGGGAGAAACGAGACCAAGACTCTACCAGGCAGACTCAGCCGCCTCCGGGCCAGAGCCCCCGCCCCGGGGTGACTGGGACCTGGCACAGCTAGACGGGGCACACTGTCTGCGGAGAATTTGAAAACAGTAACAAACCAACTAGAATTAAGTTTGTCTGTTGTCCTCAGTGGTAGGGTACGCCTCGCAAACAAACCTGCTGTGGCTGAAGCAAGTTCTAATATAAACAAAAGCTTCGAACCCTATTTTAACTCCTTCTCCTTTCGGAAACACGACTCCTCGGTGGATGCTGAGAACCGCCTGGGGCTCCACCATGGCCTCGCTCTGAGTCGCGCTGGCTCTGAGGGCAGCCGGGGCACCGAGTTTCTTCTCGCCACAGTCCCTGCGAACGGCTCGAGTTGTCCTGTTGAAGACTCGTTCGCTCCACAGACACCTGAAAGCTGCTGGAATTGATCTCAAAGAACAGGAGACGTGGACGCGATCACAGGTTTGGGAGCTTCTTGGGAAACGGGAGTTTCAGCGGATCTCAGCCAGAGGATCCTCACATCAGAGGCTTTCCCTGAGTATTTGTACTGGTTGCTTCATGTGATTGAACCTCTTCAAAATTAAAATTAATCGTGTTTTTGGATCAATTATGGTGAAACACAGGCTGACAAATCTGGTATCTCTGTTTGGTGAACATAAGGATGTGAAGAAGCCCGGCTGTGATGAAGTCACTGACGGGTCCACAGAAGCTACGCCCAGCAGCAGAGCTGGGATGCTGACAGCCATGGCCGCAATAGACCAACAGCAGCCAGTTTCTTTCTGCTAAAAATTACATCAGTGCTATTTAAAACTGTCAATTTATATCTACTATAATATTTATTTATTTTTTTTACTGGTATGATACGTTTGGAATTCAACAAAAGAGAATTCACTATTGGTGTTTGTTTTTCTAAACTGTAATGACTATTTGTTTCATTTCCTGATTAGTCTTGAAAATAATTTTGTTGTTTAGAGGAGGAGAGATGTTTAAAAAAAAGATCATCCACTCTATGTACCAAATAAAGTAGACAGGCCAGAAGTGCAGAAAGGAGCTGCATAATGCCTACCCTAAACAGCAACTGACGTTGGGATTCAATGCCAGAGAGGCGACAGGGAGTGGTGGGGCCTGTGGCTAACTGGAGGATGTCAGCTACATCCATGGGGGACAGCCGCCACCCAGCTCCAGGTGGGAACGCAGGACCAGTGTTGCTAGATCCTCTGCATTTACGAAAGGCCAGAGATCTAGTTTTGTGAGAATTCTTCCTGTTTTAAATGTTGGTAATTAATCCAGATTTTAAAACACCATTTGGGCCAACAGGACAAGTCTGTGAGCCACGCGGGCTGCCGGTCTTCACTGTCTGCTCCGCATGAGCTTGGCTTGTCTTCTCCCTTCTAAAGCGCTCTCTCTGGGATGGTTGATTGTCTTCTTCCAGGGCTCCTGGGGCAGATACTTCCCAGTCTGCTTCTTCCCAGTGTTCCCTTGGGCCTGGCCCGGCCTGGCACACAGAAGTTGCTCGACACCAGCGTGCGGGACGAGCAGATGAAAACACTCATCCTCCTCCTCCTGGTGCCGTGGCGGCTGCCGGTGCAAAGCAGGCCCCAGCCACGCTGGGCCCTCAGGCGCACAGACGCGGCCATGACTGGTGCTCCTCGTGAGCCGTCTTCCTGAGACACTGGACTGAACAGGTCACTCGCAGGAGAGCCTTCTGGGATTTCAGCCTCCAGCAACGCTCCCGGGAGCTTTGCTTCCAGGTCCCCACTCCTGTTGCTTTAACCAGGGCACCTGCTTTCTGAGGGGTCCAGTGTGGACCACTACCCAGCATCCTCTTGGGGGAACCTCCTCGGACGGTCGCAGGGATGGTGGGCGTCACCCCACGCCCTTCCCTTCTTCAGACAGAACCCCTGATTCCTTGAACCCTGCCTCCCTGGGTTCTGTTTTCTAACCCTTTAAACATTTTTGTGTTTTTCACTGCATCCTGTCTCGATTTTGTTTCCTGTCTCCTGTTTGGAGTGCAAGCATAGAATTGTTTCCCTCTTACAGGGGACTGGGCCCCCTGGCCTCTCTTCCTGGACCCGGAGCCCAGAGGCACGCCAACACTGAGCCCCAGGAACCTCACTCCTTCCTCCAACGCCTCTGAGAAGGGGCCTCCCCGCCTGGACCCACCGAGCGCCAGCCCTGCAGCTCACCTTCCCCTTCATGCTGAGACCCCCGGTGTCGTAGACGATGCCCTTGCCCACCCACGCAATGGTCTGGGTGGCTCCATCCGGGGTGTGGCTGAGGACGGCCAGAGCTGGAGGGTGGACGGCAGCTTTGCCGACTCCGTAAATTCCTAGGGTAAGCACCGGGACACATCAGTTAGGCTCAGGCGGGACTGAGAAGAGCACTCCCCGCAGCCCCCCAGAAACACTGCCTCCCCCCAGAATTGCCGCTGGCCTGCCGGCTTCCTCCTGGAAAGCTGTGCGGTCCAAGCCTGAGCTCCCCACCCTCTCCTGTCCCCTGGCCAGTGTGGGATTGGGGAATGCAAATTAGTTTCAATGCTCTGGGACTGCAAATGAATTCTATGCAAAATATTATTAGGCAAGAAAACCCACTGAGAAAAAAATATTGTATCATTCCCAGAAAGAAGTGAACAGCACTGCAGAATGAAATGATTTTTTGAAAATGCTTCAAGGCCACTCCAACCCACGCTCGCCTCCCTTCCCTGACCCCTCTGTGCACTCAGAATGCACTCCCTGTACTGGCTCGCTCCCACCACTGCCTCACTGTCCGTTTCCATGCTCCATCTTCTCAAGAAAATCGTAGCTTGCTGTGGGCGGAGCCCACTCCTCAAGGTCCTCCAATAATCAAACTGAACAATCAGAGTAACCAAGAGCCAGTAATGGCTGCCTGACAAACTCCTACTCATCCTGCAGGACCCCCTGCAAATGTGGCCTCCTCAGTGAAGCTTTCCCCAAAGGATGGCCTCTTCCTCTACCTGCAACTGGTCTATGTGTCTGTGGCAGGCACCTCTAACGTGGTCCCCCCAGAGCCCCCTCTGGGCACTCAGGACCACGTGGATCCTCCCAGTGTGGGCAGGATCGCGTGTCACAGGTCCTCTGGATGTGGCACAAATAGAGAGCCCACTTCCAGGCCTGGGTCATAAGAAGAGACCTTGCCTCTATCTCACTTGCTCTTTCTTGCTCTCTTGCTCCGGGACCTAGCTGAGAGAAGCAGCTGCTCCAGGAACAGCTAGCAGACACCGGAGGCTGGCTGGCAGCAGGCGAGTAAGCCTGGCTTGGAGCCTGTTGCCAGCCCCAGTTGAGCCTTCAGATGACCACAGCTCCAGTGAACACGTAGATTGCAGCCTGGGAGAGACCCTGGGCCTGACCCAGCTGAACCACACCAGATTCCCCACCCACAGAACCCAGAGATAATGGATGTGTGTTGCTTTCGGCTGCTACTTTCTGGGGTAATTTGTTTCGCAGCCACAGATAACCACTACAGAGACCTTCTCCAGACAGACTGAAAGCATCTGTCTTACATGTCACCACACCCTGGTGCCTGGAAAGTTGGGGAGGACAGGCCTGGCAATCAGGCAAGGCTCTCTGAGGAGGTGGCTGAGATGAGGATGGTAAGATGGTCACAACACGAGAATATCTTAGGGGGAAGTATCCCAGATAGTAAGAGCCATAGGTACAAGGCCTTGACGTGGACATGGACTTGTGTATTCGAGGAACAGAAAGGTCCTGCTGAGTTGGACAGCAGCACGAGGGAGGCTGGAGAGGGCGCAGAGCGGGCAGGGGAAGGACTTGGATCCTGCAGCTTCCAGAATCTGAATCAGAATCTGAACCACTGCCTCCTTTCTCCCCTAGAGATGGTCCGCTTCCCAGGGTCTGGCCTTGGGGTCGGACACAGGCTGGTTTCCTTTTGGGGGAAGCTGGGGTGACACACCATGTGGCCCAGCACCACGCTGCCACCCAGGTCCACGGGCCACTCCTGAGGCCAGGACCTGCAAGGACCAGCCCCCACCCACCTCCAAATCCTCTTGTCTTCAGCTCCTCGTCCCGGATGATGGTTGGGGTGATCCCCAGATCTTTTCCAACTTTCTTAATCTCCTGGATGTGTTCATGGAAAAAAACAGCAACACAAAAACACGTGAAGACGGCTTAAATCAGGGTGAGGCCAGGGCCTGGGCCAGGGGTGAGCAGATGCCTGTGCAGTGGGAGAGGGACGGGCTGGGAAGCCAGTGGCTTTTACTCTCGGCTCTGAGCATGATTAAACCCAAGAGAAAAGGCTCAGCCTCCAAACTCTGCGATTTCCTGCAGCTCATGGCTGGAGTCCTGTCGAGGGGCCAGAAGGAGGCAGCTCTGTCCTTCCCCAACCCCCAGCTGAGGCCTGCTGGCCCCTTGGCTCGAGGTGGATGCGCGACTCTGTCCGCAGCAGCTCTTGGCTTCCCCGGGCGAGGTACAGACATCGTGGACTAACCCCTGCAGTCCCAGGTTTCTTGATTCTCCATGGGGTCTGTCGACACCATCCTAAGCCTGGCTCCACCCCCGGCAGGACCCCTGGGCCACGAACCTCGAGGAAGGCGTCTGTGTTCATCTCGTTGCAGGGCGTGTCCACGATGCGGGCTGCCAGCCTCACACCTTCCGTGGCATTTGTTAAACACTGGGAAAAACAAAACGCTGTCACTAGGGCCCTGGGGCCAGGTGGGGGGACTTCCTTCCTTATCTATCCCCCAGGGACCCAAAGGCGTCAGAGGCACCTGTCACCGGGGCGAGTTTGTGGGGCTGCTGCCAGGGCAGTGAGGGCAGATGGAAGGGAGGCAAAGGTCATGTGCCACCCCCACCACCCAGTGCCTGGGACCACCCCAGCAACCTACACAGAGTTCACTGCAGCTCCAGGATCACACAGCAGCCCTTCAGACTGGGGGCTCCCCCCGAACCAAGCAGGGCCCATCTGCTTTCCAAGCCTCACTTGCTCTACGTCCTTCTCTCTGTGGCAGGGGCCTCCCACCTGGCCCTGAACTACCTCTGGCCTCTGCCAATCCCACACCCTCTCTCAGGAAGAGGTGCTGCCCTCTGTGATGGACTGAATGTCTGAGTCCCCCCAACCCCAAACCCATACACTGAAGCCCTGACCCCCGTGCGATGATATTAGGAGGCCTCTGGGAGGTCATCAGGTTTAGATGAGGTCAGGAGGGTGGGGCCCCCTTAATGGGATTAGCGCCCTTCTAAGAGGACACAGAGAGGAGGTGGCCATCTGAAAGCGGGAAGAGGTCCCTCAAAGAGCCCACTTGGATCCTGGCCTTCCAGCTTCCAGGACTGTGAGAAAGAAACATCTGTGGTCCAAGTGACTGCATCTGTGGTCCTGCTGTCATGGTGACCTGGGCAGACCACACACCCTCCCTTCTCCACTTGCCAGGACCCCAGCCATCCTGTGAGGCATGTCTCAAAAGCCAAATCCTCCAGAAGCTTCTCTGGATCCTCCCAACCAAGAAAAAGCCCCTGGACCCACTGGGGAGGAATGTTTCTCACGTGACCCATGTGAGGGTCACAGCAGACCCCCGCCCTTTTTCCTGGTCATCTGATGTACCACTGCTCTGGCCACAGGGCGTGGAGGGAGGGACACAGACTGGCCGTATGCACAGACCCAGCGCCCAGGAGGGAGCGGGAGCCTGACGCACTCCCCACAGGAGGCACTGCTGACTGCGGGCGCATGTGTACACGCAGAGGTCGCCTCGTCCCCAAACCAGCTGCCCGTGCCCTACTGCAGCTTCTGTCAAGAACTTCTGTCCACTCCCTTGTCAGCCCTGACCCCGAGCTTTGCCATCTCATTCTGCCCACGGTGCCTCCTGCCCCACGGGGCTCCCCGCCGCCCACCCTCAAAGCCTGGTCACCCTTCCCAGCGCGGGGAAGAGGTGACAGTCGGAGAGAAGAGCTGTGTGGGTTTGGTGGGGATGCAGACAGCAACAAGTTTATCACCGCCTCTTCCAGGACTGCGGGGTCAGGAAAGGGCAGGCTCTGGGTCCATAACGCCAGCCCCGCCTCTGCCCATTCCGAGGTAATTTAACCCTGAGCCTCAGCAGCAGAGACTTGACAGCTCAGATATGAGATGTGTCGTGTGGTCCCCGCTGCCTGTCAGTGGGCTCTCCTCCAGGAGGAAGAGGGTCCCTGTCTGTGGGAGTCACAGAGACCCGTGGCTGCTGTCTGGAAAGTGCCTCCACGTCCTAAAACTCGTCTTGAAGGAGGCCAGCAGCCCTGAGCTCAGGGCCCCTCCACACAGCAGCCAAGGGGAGGGGGGGCAGCCCCTTTGGGGAGATGGCTCCCACCTCATTATGCCTCCGTTTCTGCATCACAAAAGCAGGATCATCCATTCATTCATTCAGTCCATCCCCTTTTATGTGAGCACCTACTGTATGCTAGGCTTCATGCTAGACTCTGAATTCAGAGATGTCCAAGGGACTCAAGTCCAGCAGAGAACTGTAACACATCATCCTGTTAAATGCTACAGAGGAGTAAGAAAAGAGAGGCCACAGGGACCCGGGGGGCACCAGGACCTGGAGAGGGTCTAGGAGGTTCCCACGGTGAGGGAAAGACCACACGGGATGTCAGAACCTCACGTGCTCATGATCCAAGGCAGAACGGAAGAGGGCTGACACACAGAAGGTAAAACCTGGCTCTGCCCCTTGCTGGCGTGGCCCTGGTGAGGCACTTGTTGTCTCTGAGCCTCAATTTGGGGGTAATAATGGGGCCCATCCCCTAGGGCTGTTGTAAGAATTCAGCATGTGTGCACAAGTGTGTCAGGGCAATGCCTGATACCCGACGAGCAATGGGAAGACACAGGTGCTCACCTGGTCAGGTGTGCCTTTGTAAGGCAGTGGGAGGTGGGAACAGGAGGGGGCATCTGGAGGTTAGGAGGTTGCTGCAGTGGTCCAGGAAAACAGTGCGGTGCAGGTGGGCAAAGTAGGATAGATGGGATGTAGGGCCCAAGGAGACCCCCCAAACCACTGTCCTTCATCACATAGGGGGCTTCTCTGGGATTACGCATGAGACCAGGTCCTGGCACTCAAGGAGGAGGGAGTGAGGCTGGAATGCACCAGTGGCGGGGGAGGGGGGCACAAAGGCCCTGCAGAGAAGGCGGGGGGGGGGCATGTGTGGGGAGGGGGTGGCTCTGGGTAGGGCGGGTACACTTTGAGGAGGGATGACAAGTGTCCTCCGGTGTGGCCCTTGGAAAACAACGTCAGGAAGAGCAGGTGGGAATCGATGCTGGTGGGCTGAGGGGAACTAGGGAGTTAAGACAGGCAAAGCAATCAGACCACGGGTTTTGAGAGTTGGGCAATGAAGGAAAGAAGAAAGAGCTGTCTCAGGATGAAAGAGATGATGTACACTGTATGCATCTAGGGGAAAGGATCCAGGTGGGGTGGAGCAGCTGCAGATCCAGGTTGGGGGGACAGAAGATGAGGGGCTGCTCACAGCCGAGACAGAGTCAAGGGTGAGGGAGGGGAGAGGTGGCCAGAGTGGGGCTGCTGATAGAGAGGGCGAGAGAACACCGATGGCAGGTCTGGGATAGTCCAATGGGGAAGGAAAGCTGGCATTCGGCCCATACATGGACTTCTAAGGTGGAATCACTTCCAGCCTCATCTTGCCTCAAAAGGACTATTCAGAGGATCAAATGAAATAACAGATGTAAAAGTGTGCCACAAAGGGTAAAGCGATGCGCACGCGGGTGGATGACTAGTGTTAAACCAGGAAGTGCCTGGCGCGGGGAGGTGCTCGGTCAGCACTAGCCAAACATAACTGAATGCTGAGAACAGACCACCCTGGGGGCAGGGAGCCGGGTGCTGGCTTTGGGACGGCCCTGAGGGGCCTTCTCAGAATTCCAGCATCCATCTGTCCAGTCCTTCCCACAAGTGGGAGAGAGAGCTCTCCTGACACCCCTTCCGGCTGCCTGAGCTGGTCTCGGGGGAAGGGGGCGGCGCTGGGACACCCACTTGCAAGGTGGACACCTCCACTGGCCCGTTGTCCTGTCCCACCAGGAAAAACTCCACAGTGACGGTCTTCTTCTCCGTGCGCCGTGTCGCCCCCGAGCGGTGGGTGAAGAGCGGGAAGGCGCGGGCCAGAGCGCAGGCCGAGGCGAAGGCATCAGACCGCTCACAGACCATCTGCAGCACAGAGAGCACAGCCTCGATGAGGGGGTGGGAAGAGGGGCCAACCCATGGGAGCCGTGATCAGGCAGTGCTAGGGCCCCACAGCTGGGTCGGAGGCCATGGTGAAAACAATTTGGACGGAGATGCCCCAACAAAGCCATTATCCCAGGGGCCTTCCCTGGAACCACTGTCCCACGATGTGAGAAGGAAAACGTGCGCAGATGTGGTCCACTCCTGAGACAGGAAAGCAGGACGTGCGGGTCTGCACAGCAGACGTGGGCTCAGGAAACCTGGGTGTGAGCCTCAGAGCTGCCACCCAAACTGATCTGGGGTGGATGGCCTGGACTCTGGGACCTCAGTTTCCCTATCTGTAAAGCTGGGGTGACAACGTCCAGTTGTGGCAGCATCGTCCACCTGAGTGCTCTGTGGTCCCAAGGGCTGAGCTACAGGAGACACATGCCCCTGGCTGGGACCAGATGACCTTCCACACTCGGAGCCCACGTGTAGGGCCAGCCTCTCTCAGCACTCACCAGAATGCACCGATGGGTTCCGGGTGGCAGGCAGGTCCGCACAAGTCGGGTGATGAAGTGCGCGGCCGAGGGGCTGTTGTGACGGCTCACCCTGGAGGGCAGGGCCGCCACGGTGGCATAGTTCAGGTAGAGGGGACAGCTGTCCGTGGGGTTGGGGTTGAGCGTGCTTAGAGCGGCCTGCCAGAGCTGGATCAGAAGGGGAGAGACAAGAGACAGACACCAGACTTCAAACGGCCGCAAACCAGGGGCGCTGCGTGCAGACTTGGGCGTCGCTGGAAGGGCAGTGTTGCAGCTTCCCCGAGGCACCCACGGTCCCTAATTAAGATGTGTCACGTCTCGCTAGAGACGAGCGCGTGCGTGTCTGCTGGCACACTTCCACCCTCGTGGGACTAAGCAGTGGGGATTTACACGACCAGTTTGGGGGCTGCTTTGCTACAAACGCTTGAAACCCGCACCAGCCAGGTGCCACTGAAGCGGGGGGCAGGTGGGCCCCGCCACGAGGGTTCTGGAAGGCAGGCCGCCTGGGCCCCCCGCCCCTCGAGGGCAGTTCCTCAGCGCCTGGTCACATCTGCCAGCTCTGCCCGCGAGCCTGCGGCCCGGGTGGGTGCGGGGCGCCAGCGGCCTCTCCGGGCGGGGCCGGCGCGCTGGACGGGCGCCCGCTCTTCTGCTGCTCGGGAGGCAGGCGGCCCCGGGCCTCGCTGGCCGGCCTGGCCTGGCGCACCCCGGCCGGCGGGCGGGCGGCGGGCTGGGGGCGCCGGGCGGGGCCTCCGAGGCCTCCTCGCCGGCCTGGCCCCCGCCCGGCCTCCGCTCTCCGGCGGGGAGGCGCATGGCGGCCGGCGCGGCCCGCTCACCTCCTCGGTGACCCGGGGCTGCAGCTTCCCGCGGACGTGGCTCCAGGGCACGCGGTGCAGGTGGTGCAGCTGCCCGAGCAGCAGCAGCGGCCGGCTCTGCGGGTCCGCGTCCCCGGCGCTCGCCTGGAACTGCAGCCCCACGTTCGCCATCTTCGCCGGCCCGCGCCCCCCGCCCCGGCCGCCGCGCCCGCTCCGCTCGGGCTCCCGCTCCGGCCGGGCCTCGGCACCGCCCCGGCCCTGCCCGGTCGCCGGCCCCGCCTCCCCCGCCGCTCCGGGCCGCTCGCGAGACGTGCAGGGCCCGCCCGGGGCGCGAGGGGGCGCCGGGCCGGCGGGGCGGAGGGCAGGGCAGGGCCGGGCGGCCTCGGGCGGCCCGGACCTGCAAGCCCGGACCCGGAGCAGGCCCCAAACGGCAGCAGGCCTCAAGCCCCGGCCAGGCGCAGGCCCCGGCCCCGACCAGGCCCCCGAGCACGGCAGGCCCCAAACCCCGGTAGGCCTCAAACCGCGGCAGGCCCCACCCCGACCAGGCCCTGAACCGGGGGCAGGCCCCTAGTGAGCCCTACCCTCAAAGTGAGGAAACGGCTCTCAGACAGCCCTTCCGGGAAGGGGCCCTGGCACCCAGCCCCTAGCCCCTCACCCCAGGAGGCGGCCAGCGGACCCTGGTGGCCCTGACCTCGGAAGGTCCTGAGCAGATGCAGGGCCCGCCCGAAATCCACCCAGCAGTGTCCACCAGCCCACAGTCTAGATGAGCCCTGAGCCGGCCCAGCCCTGGGAAGAAGCTGGCCCCCTGGGGGTCTCTGAGCAGCCACTGGTGGTCCAGGGGAACCCCTGGCTGCCAGGGCTGCCCTCACCACCCCTCACACACCCTGCCCCGCTGTCAGGTTTGGATGGGCTTGGTGATTCTTGGACTGGGGCCAGCTCCTGAGCAGTAGGAGGCCCCTCTGGCATGCTGGGCGGGGTCATCAGTCCCTTCCTCCTCACTTACTGGGTCCCTTAGTGTTTGTGGGCCCCCACTATCAGCCAGGCACTGTCCTGGGTGTGAGAAGGGCACAGAAACCGGGTTTCCACCCAGGTTGCTGCTTCTGGGATGGCCAATTACAAGTCCAAGCATCACACCACCTGGTCAGCGCAGTGGCGGGGAGGGGGGGAGTGCTTTGTCCAGCCCACCCCTTTACAGGAAGCTGCCAGTGGTTTACAAGACACCTGAGCCACCTCTCACTGAGGAGGAAAGGCTAGTGGCGGGGTCCCCTAGAGGTGGGCGGGGCACGTGGTGGGTGGTGGAGGGGCCTTGAGTGAAGGTAGAGTGGTGCCTAGTGGACGGTGAGCGAGCGTGGCTCCCGCTGCAGCTCAGATATGAGGTTCAGAGACTGGTGACCTGGTTGAGGAAACTCTACCAGGAATCATTTAAAAACAAAAAACCTGTTACCCAATCCTGTCCACATCCTGATTGCTCAAGGGCCTTTGGTTGGCACCCTCTCTGCTACCTCTAGCTAGTTCCATGCCCAATCCTCTTCTATTTTGAATTTCCTCTTCATTAGCAACCTTAAAAAACAACAGAGCCAATTCCCTAGTGTGGCAGCTGAGACCGGGGCCACTGACCTCCCAGCATGTCTCCTGACTCCCTGATGGCCTCCCACCCACAAGCCACGCTCTCATCTTCCTGGTCCACTTCCTCCACTTCTGGCCCTCAGCTTGGAGCCGTGGTCCCTGGCACAGGGCAGGCCGCCCAAAGCATCCCACTGCACCAGCGCCGCGGCCCTCAGAAGGCAGGTCTTTTTGTCTGCCTTTTTCTTCAGGGCCTGGCACAGAGCAGGCGCTCAAAAAATAGTTTTTGACTGAGTGAAAGGAATTCCTTCGAAACCCTCAGCTCTCCCGACACAAAAGTCGGCGCTAATTGGATCTTATTTTCCTCAAAAGACTTTACAGCAGCTGAATGTTTTCACACATTTGTAAAGGGAACGGAGAGCATGGATGAAGATCTATCACTCTTTTTTCCTGTTTGCAAATATGCTGCAGACGGGCACGGGGCACTCTGGGGGGCAGGGGACTCTTCCTGGAGGGTGAGGGACGAAAGCTGTGCCCCAGGGGGTGAGGTAGGATCTCCACTGGCTAATAGGACAGGGGGAGGCAAGCGGGTGGGAGAAGCCCCGGAGGAAGGCACAGACCCAGAGCATCAGAGCAGGGGGGCGTCCCCGGAAACCAGAGAGGGAGTGGGTGGTGGTGGTGGAGGAGCGAGAGTCTTTGATTCACTCCACAGACGTCTGCAAACTGAGAGAAGATCCAAGCCACGTTTAAAAAAAGGCAGATCTGGCAGTTTTGTGTACAGGGAGTTGGGAATTGGAGGGGGAGAGACACTGTTGGTAGAGACATCATTTTGGAGATTCCTTCCTTTTAGAATTCTTCCATATTTAAGAACAAACTGAATGACTCCAGTGGTCTCGAGAAAGGGTGAACAGGGTAATTCAATTCAACCAACATTGATTGAACCTTTCTACACACAAAGCAAGAAAAAATGTTAGATGCCTGTTAGAAGTAGATATTCCTGATTCTGGTTTTAAGCCACCCCTGAGTCGAAGAAATCCAAACTAAACAGAACACTAAGGAATTATTCCACTTCAAATGCCTGCCAATTTCCTCAAGATGCAGCCTGTGACAGATACAACTATATTCCAGGAAAGTACTTTTCACGGCAGACTTTGCAGACTTCAACATAAATAAGACGGGCCCCACTTTGTTGAGATAATTTTTTATGATGGTATTAATCCACAGCTTAGTATATATTTCACTGTCAATGAAAAATTCACCTCGATTTAATTTTCTCTAAAAAATGAACATTTAAAACAACTTACCAGCTCTTTAATGCAACCCAAGAAGTAACTCATGTTTCTGATGACTTGAAACTCATTCCAAACTCAACTGGGTCTTCAGACTTAATTTGGGAGTTGAGGGAAACACTAGAAACTTCTGGAAGAAATCAGAATAGTTGCCAGGACATTTTAGGAAGTTTCTTTGGTACAGTTCACATTCTAGAACGTATTTCTGAAGGCATATCACGTAGACAGCTCTAGGTATATGAAATGTACACTTATGTGTTAATTTCCTGCCATACTTCTGAAGAGCCTGAGGCCAAATCAGCTTTGGGAATACAATGGGGTGGATGTGTGTGTGTGTGTGTGTGTGTGCAGGGGTGGGGGTGGGGGAACAAATACAGCAGGAAAACCAAGAAATCCAGTCACTCGGAGAAGACTGCATTTGGATGAGACATTTGAGCTGGGTCTTGAGGGCAGGTCGATGTGTGCCGGGCAGTCTGATCCCTGACAAGGTACTCGTTCACACAAAGACCCAAAGACCGAACGGGTATGGACCATCCTGGAACCATCAGAAGCTTGTGCGGCTGCACGTAAAGTGTGCATGAGATACATGCTGAGCCATTGTGTTTGGACTTGACCTTGTGGGTAACTGGAGGCCACTGGACGCACCTCAGTCAGGACCAATGTGAAGTAAAGGTAGGGCTCACTCCTGGCTGAGAAAGATCACTGCTCAGGTGCCCCGAGGAAGGCTTGGCCGCAGTGACCTCCCTCCGTGGAACAGCTGGCCTGGCAGTGAGCCCCCATCCAAGAAGGGGGGTGACACGTGCGTGAGGTCCCTGAAGGCTGCCTGTGTCCAGTAAAGTCTGTGCCCGCTGTCACGACAACTGGACGTCAGGGAGCCTCCCAGTTACCTTTTAGAAATACTGCATCAGACGTGTCAGCCAGAACATCTGCACAAAATGTTCCCCGAAGGACTGAAAATTGACTGATTGCCATAAAAATCACATTTCTCTACACACTTCTTTGAAAAATGTATGAACTTAAGGAAATGTTGAAAAACCAGTACAATGAACATTTGCATACTCTTCACCAACGTTCGCGCGCGCGTGTGTTTGTGCGCCCCTGGGTAGTTTTTTCTGCGTCGTTTAAAGTTAGCTGCATACCCTTAACCCTCAACACCTCTGTGGGTATCTCTTAGGAGCAGGAACTCTAGCCCACAGTGACTATAGCCATGGAAATGTTGTTATCAAGCCATGCTAGTATCCAGTATCCAGTCCACATTTGAATTTCTTTCTTTGTCCCCAAAATGTCCTTCATGGCCTTTTCTTTTTAAATCCAGACTCCAAATAAGGATAAGGCATTCTGCTTGGTTGTCAAGTCTCTCCTGTCTCCTCTAATCCAGAACAATCCCTGCCTTTGTCTGTCCTAACATCGACATGTCTCGCTGAAGGTCCCACAGTCTGGATCCATCTGATTGTTTCCTTATGATTAGATTCGGGTTAAATGTTTTGGGCAACAATACATGTTGTGTTTCCCACTGCGCCTCCATCAGGAGCCACGTAACCTAGGTGTCCCCCGCCACTGGCCAGGGTTGGCTACCTGGTTTCAGTGGGGTCGGCCAGACCACTTCATGGGAAAGGAACAGTCCCCCTTTATACTTACATAGAATTGAAATCAGTTTCCTTTTTATCATGCATGGAGTGACACTCTGAGACTATGAGAATGTTCTGTTTCCTGATCACCTTTCCCCCATGGCTTTCAAATCCAATCATGATCTCTGCCTGAATCAAGTGTTGGCTGCAGCATGGTGGTTTTCTAGCTGTCTCGCCCTTTCTACACTTACTACTTGGTGTTCTTGAGTAAAGAGGGCCATCATTTGTGGGGGCCGGGGTGAAAAGGAAAATGCAGAGCCTTTTTCAAACAAGAATTTCAAGGTGGTGACAGCAGAGCAAAGCAAAAACAGGGCCCGCATGGCCGCAAGGACTGTGAGCCCAGGAAGCCGCCGTGCGCCACCGTGCCGGCTCCTGTATCTTCTTCACATGCTCCTAGCAGTTTTTGAGACTTGTCAGAGGGACAAGTCTGGGACAGTCAGAGGACCCCCAGGCTCACTTTGTTCCTTCCTTGTCCCACATCCAGAGTCAGCCGTTTCTCCGAGGAACCCTGTCTCCTTTCGGTCGGGGCAATGGTTATTTAGAAAGTAAGAACTTCCTGTTTAGAAACCCAGAACTGCGCAGCAGGCGTGTTCACGGCTCCGGGCGCCACTGTTTCCGATCCTTTCAGGGGACAGAAGTAGCATTTGCTTTCTAGGGCGACTCAGTTGTTCTTTCCTACAATTCTCACCAAACAGCCTCCGCTCCTGACATTCACCTACCGCATCAAGCTCAAGATCCCTCCCTCCCTCCCTTCCTTCCTTCCTTCTTTTGTTGTTCTTAGAATGTATCCCACTGATATATTCAAAGTGTGCTTCATTTGTGTGTGGTCTGTCTATCTGATGTGTGTCTAGGTTCCTTTGTTTCTATTTGTATTCGACACAAGGGTTTGCTGTGTCAACTGAAACAAAAATGCACAAAGTGAGAGCTGTGAGTTTCCACTTTATTTGGGGGCTTGCTGGGAACTGGGGCGCCCAGGGGACAGTCTCCCTGGGAGCTCTGAGGAGCTGCTCGGAAGAGGTGGTGGGAAGGTCAGTGTCGATAGGATTTGGGGTACCTGCCATCCAGCACACGTCTAGGGAGAAGGTTACTGACAGTCACGAGGAACAGACATTGCAGCTGATGATTTTAGTGCTTTGCTTAGTATGGGAAGAATGTGGGTTCATAAAATTCCCTCCTGTGAACGTCTAACTCTTCGAGGGCCTGTCCTGCCTGTTTTCGCGGCACGAGGAGCGCCTCACTCCTCATCTTTACCCCGAGGTCCTTTCAGGGTCCACTGCAGGTGGAACTGGACGGTGGGCAACATTCTTTGTTTTACAACTGTTTTCATATTTTTTCCCACATTTTCATGTTTTGAATACATAAAACACTTACACGGTTCAGAAGATGAAACTGTAGAAAGGAATGCTCAAAGAACTCTCCTGTCCCTGCCACCCCCTTCCACTCATTCGCCCAGAGTAATCATTTTTATTAGTTTTTAGTTTATTTTTCCTGTTTCGTTTTGGAAAAAAAAAATATATATATATAATTTTTTTTTCCATGGGTCTTAACACAAAAGAGCACATTGCACATAATCTTTTGCATGTGCTTTAAAAGTACATTTTGAAGCACTGTTTTTACTTTCCAGTATCAGTAGGATGAGAGAAGGTGTTAATAAAAATGTGCTAGTGGAACCATTTATTAACAACAAAAAGTGTTCCTTCTAACATCAGCTTTTAGGACTTCTCCATAAAATGAGGGGGCTGACTTTGCTGCTCTCGGAGGCCCCTAGCCGTGCCAGCAGCCTAAATGATTCTCCCAGGAAGGGCACTGTGTTGGAGAGTGATAACCCTCAGGTCTCGGGAACTGAATTTCTATTTACTTCTCAACACCAGCGAAATTATTTTCGTAGACGCAGAAGTTTTCAAGGGCATGTTGAGGACCTGGAGCCTGGGGCTGGGGAGGCGGCTACGGGAAGTGAGAGAGACACCGTCAACAGGCCCTCCCTGCTTCTACATTCTTTGACTCAAGCCGGGCATAGGACAAAGCAGATGTATAGAAAAGCAAGGTGAGGGGGGTCAGTGTTTATTCTGATCGTGAAACCGTTTCTTCAGGAAAATCTTCACTTACAGGAACCTTTTAAGTAGGATGCTTCTCTAGTGCCTTGAAAATGACTCAGTCTTCAAACCTCTGAGTCATATTTTTTTTTTTTCAGAAACACTCCTGTGTAAAGCAACACATCTATTGGTCGTATCTAAATGCTGATCTCTTGAAAAGTAAAACAGCATCACAGGTCTGTTGCTGAGGATGTGGGCAGCTGAACAGTGTGGAGGAAAGGGCGAGGGAAGGAAAAACTAACCAGAAATTGCCATTTTTTTAAAAGGCCCATGAGAAGGAAATTCAGTATTTTTTTCTCACTGAATCTGGAAGTTTCCATATTTCAGGCTGGTCTGTAGTTATGGGGTGGAAAGTGCAAACTTAGAGCACCCTTGCTTGTATGACCAACGTGGGTTAAAATGCTAGGTTTGAAACAAGATCACTTACCCCTTCTCAGTGATTTACAAAACTGGAGTGACATTATAACCCAAACAGAGCAAAAAGCATTCCAGTCAGGTCCGTGGATCTCCTAACATCTTCATAAATTCAGTAATACTCAAATATTACCTACGAGAACCATAAAAAGGCCTTTTGAAGTCTTTTTCTTAACACATTGGAGCCCATAGGAAATACGCACTATAAAGTACTATTTTAAAAACATGATTTATTTGTTATGTTATAAATTCAGCAGCACATGAAACCAAGGTGTGTATACACCCAGGGTTCCTTTTTTAAATTTAAATGAGAGGCTACTTTCCATTTCTTTTTTTTTGGTGGGGGCGGGGGGGAGGAAGGTAGTAATTAGGTTTATTTATTTAGTTTTTTTAGAGGAGGTACTGGGGATTGAACCCAGGGCCTCATGCATGCTAAACATGCGCTCTACCACTTGAGCTAGACCCTCCCCACCTGCTTCCCATTTTCTAATAGTCTTGGGGCCACAGTATGGGGAAAGGGGAGGTGGATGGAGAAGAGGGTGGGTGGGGACCAGCGCTCTCTGAGGGGGCTGTGGTAACCCCACGGGAGGGGATGACAGGGTGGCAGCCAACTCTGGGACTTACCAAGCCAGGGTTGGTGATCTGCTGTGTGTCTGCACCTCTGTGGGGACTTCCGCTCGGCACCATTGTGCAAAACCGCACAACGCACACCTCCACGAGGCACCAGGGAAGTGCTGGAGTTCTGTGCAAATTTAATTATTAGCACGAACTGAAGGTACTGTCATCGTTTAACTCAGCCAACCTTTTAAATGGATAACCAACCTTGAGGCTTAATTGGATTTAAAAAAATCAATTTCTTGCCACTGCATCACGTGGAAACGAAGCGCTACGTTCTCAGGCAATTGTAAACATCAGTTCTGCTCAAGATGACGTCTTATTATTTACAACGTTAAGGTGATGTGATTCCTCTTGGTAAGCGTTTTTCTGTATATGGACACCTTTTATATAAACAATTGCAAGTGTGCACGTCCGCACACCGAGGCATGTCACAGAAGCAGCACTGCTGTCTGCTGGGTGGCAGCCTTAGTCATCAGAAGCAATCTCTTCGCACCAATTACACAAAAACCTGAACTCGGGATAATGACATACTACTGTTGGCAAATCTCTCTCAGCCTCGGCCTGCTTTAATCTTCGCAATAAGGAAAAAAATCCTTGAGGAAGCTTTTTCACCAAATCACATCTTGACCATTAAATCTTTCTCAGAGAAGGTCATTTAATTTTACCAAAAGGAATGGACAGTTAAAAGGGCATAAGCAGAAAAGGTGCTGGTCTGGAAATGGGAAAGTCGAAGCTTCAAGTTCCGGCCCTCGGTTACCCCAGTGTGACCCTGGTAAGGCCCTGTCAACGCTCAGTTTCCCCATCTGGAAAGGGGGCAGTTTCGGCGGGGAGAAGGGCAGACGCTATTTCCCTGAGAGCTGATGGAAATGGAGGTCCATCATGGTGTCCTGAGTCAGAACATCAAGTTAAAACAAAACAAACAGAAAAACCAAACACAGTCAATTCCCTCAGCACTTCCTCTGAGAAAAAGAGGCCAAATGATGCCAACCAGAGCCCTTTTGCCTCCACTACAACATCTACAAGATGAGAGAAACAGAGATTACTAACGGCGGAATTTGGACAATTAGCTAAAAGCAATTTTAGAATAACAGTTGACAAACAGAAATCGCTAAACTCTGTGGTCTGTTTTAACGAAGCCCAATTTAAATGCCCATTGTGTTGCGTGGCGTCTCACGTAAATGATCCATTTTAGCCAGATTACGGGGCTGAAATGGAGACCCATACAATTATCTGGAACGTTCAGGACGTTCAGGGAGCTAATTTGGACAATTGGACAAATGATTATTTTCTTTTGCCTCAATTGACCAGATAATTGTACACAAGCCGCTGCCATCTGATGCTGTGGAATGTGCCTTTGTGTTGTAAGACCCAGCGGTGGACTGGCAGACCGACCCGGAGGGCGGCGTGGGGTCGGGGACAAGACTCACACAGAATGCGGCTAATGCCCACGTCCGACTCCAAGTCCCCCATCGGAGGCAACTTCAGACCAGCTGAGGCTCCACACGCCCACCCGGCACCCTTGTTAGTTCTAATACGCAGCATTTTGAAGGGGGTTGTTCTCCCCTTGACTTTCAAACAAAACTAAACGAAAACATGAGGCCACAAGATTCGAGGGGGCATCTGGGTGGTGGCGGGAACTTGGAAAGAGAACTGCAGGAGTCCTGAGCGCTAACACATGGGGAATGTCATCCAGGCGTGCGTGTCTGCGTGTGCACGCTGCTGAGCTTCAAAACGAAGCTGGCATCCCCAGGACCAAGTCCGCCTCTCTAAGTCTGAGAGGAGGGACCTTACATAACTCACCCATCAACCAGCACCGACGTACTCTCCATCCTCCCTGCACCCAGCCCATGAACGTCCCTTCTGGGGAGACATGCAGCCCGTCTCCCCACATGGTTCCCATATTCTGACCAGAACAAGAGAGCCTGATGATCAAAATTAAGCCAGCATGGCGAATAACACGACCCAATAAAGTTAGACAAGAATTATGTGAGGCGAGGTGAGCCGTTCTGCCGCGGTTATACCGCTGTGACAGGCAGACCAGGAAGGACCCCAGGGTGCTCAAACTCTGGGTTAGGATCAGAGTTCTGAGAGGACGTCACTCAGCGCAGCAGGGCCGATCCACACGGCTGTGCTAGGGTGGGCGAGGGCCCCGGGAAGGCGTGCCTGGCGGTCCGCACCGCACAGCTCTCCACGCGCCCCGTCGACTGTACCTGCGCACACCTGTAGCGCCCATTCTAGAGAGGGTCCTTGGAAACTGAGTCAGGAACGTGCCCCGTGAGGGGACCAGTCAAGCAGCACATGCTCCCGGCAGGGCCCACGCGCACTGTGTCAGGATGGAGGACTTCTTCCGTGTCTAGCCTGTAAGAGTGGGTTTGATTCTCGGGTAGAGCCGACGGCTGATAAGCACGTTGCGGGGGGGGGGGGGGGGCTGCCGCTGTACTCAAAGAACAAGGGGAGCGCCCGGTGGGAGGAGGTCTCGCCTTGTGTGTGGTTCAGCAGGGTCGGAAGGAATGAACTGCCACAAGCAGCAGCAACGTCCAAGGACGAAATGCCTAGCTGGTCAAGGGGACTATCTGCAGAGACAACTCCCACTTTTCTAGGTGTGGATGCTGGTGTTTCCCTAAAGGCAGACACACACCTAGTGTGCCCTGATGGCATCTCCCACCAGGCATCACGTGCTCAGTCAACTAAGAACCATCCCGGCCTTAGAGGAGCCTGGACACAGACACCCTGGAGGGGAAATGGCTTTTGAGTTCAACTGGTAAACACTATCCCGGAACTCTTCAGTGCAATAGGATAGGAGGCACTCAGAGTCTTAGAAGCTTTCAAGTCTCCAGGAGCCTGTGTGTAAGGATTACTTCTCAACAAGGCACACATGCAAGTTTTATTGAAAGATCTCCAATGCTTCTTGGTGTGCATATAAAGCATGCGCTTTCTTAAGTAATGACCTGCCTTTCTGCATACTGGATAGCACAGAGATCAGTCCCTTTAAAAGCATCCATTAGACAGATAGATGGACTTTCAGACACTGAGGCAAAGGCCGCAGGCACAAAACAAACAGCCATCAGCCCAGATGATCACAGAACAGGCCAGGCTCTCCCGAAACACAGATGCATTTGAAGAAAACATGAACCCCCTTGTTAAAATTAATACTAGGATTGCAGGATGTTCTTTAATCTGCATGATTGCTTTATTGTACAAAAAGTTTCCAGTAACAGTAAATTAGTTTTTAAAAAAAGGACAAAAAAAGTCATTTTGGATAGAAGCGCTTCACTGATTGCTTTATTTAAGCACACAAGGAAAAAAAGTCTTATCTGACCAATTAGCTTGGAAGGGTTTTATTACCTTTAAGAAGCCATTAGTTAGGATAAAACACTGAAAGCACTTGTGTCAAAACAAATAAATAATGCTCTCTCAATTAGCAGAGAGCGCGGTAAATCTGTTAAATTAGAAACGTACACTGCTTCACGCCCATGGCGAGCCAGCACCTCCCCCCACCCCCAAATTAATAAAACAGGAGACAGTAGCTTTCAGTTACAATCTCGGGAAAGATCAGGAGCTTTGGAGACCTGACAGTAAACATCTATGTTTCTCCTCTCCGGCCCCGGTCAACGGAGCCGCCCCTGGACCTGTTAAAGAAGGCAGGTGTCCAGGATAAGCCCAGGATGCTCAGAAGGGGCCTTCCCTGAAGTCCTTCCCGGGGTGCATCCCAGGCAAGGGGAGAGACTGGACTGGGCGACCACCACAGCCAGAGCCCCACAGGGCTGGACAGCGCAGCCCTCCAATGGACAGCGGCTGTTGGCAGGAAAAGGAGCCTGTCTCCTTCAAAGGGAAAGAACTACCCTGAGCTTGAAGGACACTAATTACTAACTTCCTCCTACTGTCCCCAATGCTGCTGATCTTTCCCCAAGTAAAGGCTCAACAGAAAAATACAGTGTTTTGAGGAGCCCGGCAAGTCAGCGCCTGGGCTGTGCGCCACTTCCCACCTGGGGACACAGGCACGGCAGTGGACAGCTAGGGCTCCGGCTGGCACTGCTCTGGTTTCAGTCGGCCCAGGGCAGCTGCCCCAGTCCCACACGGGATCCGTAAAACCACCTCCAGTTAGATTCAGGACTTCACCCAAATGAGCTGGGTAAAAAACACAACCCTAATCACCCTAGTCATTGAAAATAAATACAAATAAACAGCGATCCTTCCTTAAAGGATCACCTTCCTTCAAGAGCAAGGAAAACTTAGCACTTGAAAAGCTGTTAACAATAACCCAGTATCACCACCGCAAGCTGTCTGGGGGGAAGCCCCTCGTCTCGACAGCCCCACTCCTAGAAGCAGCTGGTTCGAGAGCAGCCTGGCTCCATTAGGTCAGAACCACTGGGGTAAGGACACCCACAGCTACTCCCAAGACCGACAGAGCCCCGCACTTCAGGGGCGGTCAAGGAGGTGCTGGATTCTTATTCCTTGACCTTCTTTCCTAGTAAATAATTGTTTGTTAGGGAATGCCATGCTATTTCCTGAAATGCCAGAGACACCTTGAGACCATCCCATGGCCACGTCAGTCATAAGAAAACCAGCGACTGCCTGGTGTCATCAACTGCTTGGGAAGGGAAGGTTGGGCGAGGGTTTGGGTTTTAAGCCCATGATCTGTTGGGGTAACTTGAATCTCTGGACTTAAGTTTAAAATTTCTGGAAACAACTTCAAAGTCAATTCTAGAAAGACATTTTATGTGACTGGTCCAAATAAAATGTAGCACATTTAACAAGGTCATGCTCTTTTTTAAACATTTTAAGAGAGGTAAAAACAATGGAAAGCCATTGAAAATTATACAAAGACCATTAAAACGATACTGGTGTCTCAAGACCAATTAAAACATAAACAACTTTGGTTTTCTAAGTTGTCATCACTTCCCACGTTCTGCTACAGGTCCAGGAATATATTCGAGCACCATATTGATAACAGGTAAGAAAACGACAAAGCCCCACTTGGGCGATCGAAAGTGCGCTTCCACGAGCAAGGGGTTTTCTCAGCCACGGTTTTCACAAACTGCAGGAACATGCCTACTTTCTGGGCATGTTAAGTGGCAATACAAGGGCCGATAAATCAAACCACTGGTGGAATATTTTACTTTGAAATGGAGTGATGTTAGGTTAATAATTTGAGATCCACTAATCCTAAATGGGGTGACCCATTTAGAATGGCCTCTGTGTAAATTCACAGTTCATTAAATGGTGTCCGGTTTCAACAGGTCATTACATAGTTAGTATATCAGTAATGGACTGAGCGAGATGGCTAGGGACGAGCACAGGGACACGCAGGCTGATTCTGGTGACTTTCGTGACACTGCCAAGCTTCCTTTCAAAGTAAGGTTATCTCAAATCATCAACTTTTAAATGTAGGTGGTTTTGCTTAGTAATTCCTTTTGGTTTACAGTAGAAAATGCAGTGCACAAGTCTGAGATGAGGAGTACGCCATTCACAATTAATTTAAACTCATGAAGCTGTTTAACTGGCCCATCTAAATGTGTTCATTAACATCAGTGATGGTTTCTTGTCTTTCACACTTTGTTACTCTGATCATTAACAGTGATGGAAAAGCTAAATTAAGTTAATGGGGAATGGATTATAAATTCTTAAAGGACTTCTCAGTTTGTTTTCAACTGGAAAATACACAGAGAGAGACGAAGAGGCATTTTTGCCTCTACTCATAAATTTTTGGTACCAAATTTCTTATAAACCAAGTGGTTTAAAAAAAATTTTTCCAAAAATTATTTCAGCATGCTGCTCAGACATCACATAGCACATACACATGTAACACTGAGCAGCTCGGGGAGTACCTGCAAACGCTCAGCTCACATTTGCTCTAAAAAAATATCTATGTATTACAACCGAGGAGAGCACTCATCTCTATTCGGCAGCAGTATCCACGGTCCTCAAACGCTTGACAGTGAAGGGAAAACAGAAGCCCACGCCCCTGGCTTGAGCATGACTATGACGAAGAGTCCGTGGAAACGCCCGCTGCCCCAACTGGTCCCAGGGCTGCATCCCCGCAGGCAGCCCGCACGTCGAGCCCTCAAACCCGGATCCACGCGGGCCGCGCCACCGACCCCACGCTGCTCAGCGAGACTTCACGCCGACGAGGACAACAATGAGGACAATGATGATGACAAATAATATTAAAATCACAAGCATCTTCCGATTCTTCTTTTGATACTGCTCTGCCTACAGAAAGAGGAGGGAAAAAAGGCCGTCATTTTCCCCAAAATCAATTCTCAAGTCTCGCTCGTTTCCAGGGCTAGGCTTCGGTCTCACCTCCACACCGACACCTCTGTCACAGGCCCACCATCACAGCCTCTCCACAGTTCAAGTGTGTGCAATCCATACGAGTTCCAGGATCCCGGAGCCCCTATTTACCAGATTCACTAAAGCACATGTTTGGGACCTGCCATCACACAAAGGCTGGCAAGAGAGGCCAAAGGTTCTGCCCTGGGGTCCACACGGACCGCGTCTCCTCACTTCTGCTGCTGCTGACTGCCGTGACCCACCCTCCCAGTAGAAGCCTCCTGCTTCTGGACACAGTTCTTAGGATGAACACACACCTCCTTCATGAAGAAATCAAGCAACTGGCTAGAGAGACCACAGATAGAAGGTATGGAACTGACAGCCCCCAAAAAGCTTGTTTTCTACCTCCTCTGAATTTGGAAACAAGACAAAATTCACCCTCTGAGATAGAAATAGGAAAGCTCGGCCCGTGGGGTGAAATACAGAGAGTGCCCACCTGGGGTGAATTCTCCCTGTGCTTCTGTGACACGCGTGCCTGTCGGGCAGAGACGTGGCCCCGGGAAAGGAGAGTGGGGAGGAGAGTCGTGCGGGTGACCATGCCCAGGGAGAGCACGTCCTGCCCTTTCACTGACCCGCTCCTTGGCAGCGAAGGCCAAGGAGGAGACAGCTTCGTGGGAACACCTGCTAAGAGCAGCCAACCTCTGGCCTACTTCCCCGTTCCCCACCAACCTTCTGACCGGTACTTCTGTTTCCTCAGCAAGCCTGCTCCCCCAGGAAGCGCTCAGCAGCGGGAGGAAACACTGGGACAGACAGGTGAACTGTCTGCAGAGTCCAGCCGGTGCGAGCAACTCCCTAGGCTCACGCGTCCTTGGATGAGCCAACTGCCAAGGAGACGGCCAGCCGCGCCACCAAGCAACGTGCCCTGAGTGATCGGACGGCGCGTGCTCTGTTCTAGTAAGTAGCCCACGGCACCAGGGACGCCAACGCCAGACGACAGACTTTAAAACCTCTCAAAATGATGTATAACGTAGAACCTGAAACAGAATTTTTCGTTCCCGCTAGATTTGTACACTCTCACGGAGAGAGCTTTTCCCTTCATCTGTGTTATATTACAAAACATGTTTTGCTAGTTTTTATTTAAGAAACTTCAAAACCAATGCATAATTCAACAGCATATGAAAACCTGGGTATTACAGAGTGAGAAACTAAAAGTTAGTTTTCCCTCTTTTAAGGCTTGGCAACTAAATGAATCTCATGCTTAAAAAGCCCTCTGCATAGATGAGGCCGGCCTTCCCTTTCCCAGCGCATGCTGGAGTCTCACTGCCAGCACATCAGTGAGTCGGAAGAGTGACCACTACATGGCTAGAAATACCCCTGGGTCTCAAGGACACGTGGAAATGGACAGGATTTATTTCACTTGTGAAGTGTTACACTCCTTTTAAAGAAAACATGCTCCAAATTATATATGAGAGCCACTCAGCCGCATGTGTATGTTTCTCACAACTGATTGCAAGATTTTTAAGATGTTTTCCATTTATTTTTTAAACAAATATTATAGAAAGCATTCCTGAAATAGCCACCTTATCAGCAGAGAATAAGAGAGCTAATACCCTCATGCCAACAAGCCACTCCTTCCTCAAGGTAGTGCACAGATACACTGTGGTAATTAAAAGCAAAAATTAGATTTTCACCTTCTCCAGACTGAGTCTCCACCAGCCACTCATCAGAAAAGCGTCACAACGAGCAAGGCCTGAGTCAGCAGCAACAAGCAGACACATCAACACATATTTTAGCAAATGCCCCTGCGATTGATTTCCTAAAACAAGAAGACTCGAGGAATAGAATATTTTCTAAAGGAAAGAAAAAAGAAAACCCTAATTTCTTTACAATTGACTGTCACAGAAGGGAGTTCTCAGCAGTGTCAAATCTAAGTATGAGGTGCACCTAGAATCGTCAACTGCAGTCAAATAGCCACAACTCACGGGGCTGGCTCTGAATAAACCGATACCGTACATTTTTACAGCCCTATCTTGATGGCTGACGGCAGACAGAGCTGAAGACAGCGATGACGGAAGAGAAGTTTCTTGGGAATTCCTGATATCTGACCACAGTTCCTCAAGTTCCCAACTACTGAAAGAGATGGCATTACCTTGTGAAGCTGTTTCAGACCGTCTTCAGTTTTGATGCAGGACTGCTCAACGTGATAGTCAATTCTATCAAGGACGGTACCCTGAGTGACAAGTGACAGGGACAGACAATCAACAACCAAACAGGGAGAAACACACTTCAGAAGCGAGAGAGGCAAACTGCAGACACTGCTCTCCATGGGATGCTCTGTTTCACTTAACTGTGCTGTAAAGGTGCACACCAAACGCTCTGGGACCCTCCACCAAGCAGCATCAGGCACCGATGGCGAAGTGCCACCCACGGCAGTCACAACAGAGTCTAGCTCATGACAAAGAAATACTGATAACTGAGGTTTCTATTCTGGATTTAGCTACTATAGGATATGCCATACTCAGACTTATTGGGGCTCTAAAAATACACAGTTCGGTGGGAACAGGCTCTGAGCAGCCAAGGGCTGGCTTCTGCGCCCGTCTGTTGCTTAAACACTCGGACTCAAGTAAGCAGAGGAGGCCGGTTAAGCTTGGCCCAGCTGCGGTTAGGCCTGGAAGTTGACTGTCACATCTGTAAACGTCAACACAGGTCTCCACAGGTCACAGCCATGACAGTATGCTCCAAACCACCGTGTGAAACTACACTTCTACCTCAGGGAGAATTTTGTTCTTGTTTAATCTCTTGGTTCAAAGAGAAAGAATGGAACACGGGGTTGCGTGGAAGAGTGGGGCTCTGCGTGAAAACGCGCTGTGTCAGCAGAGATGGCGAGAGCGCTTCCCTGGGAGCTGCGCGCCGGTAATTATTGTAACTAGATCTTCCACGGCCTCGACACTCTGTTCTGCGGCTGGTTTCAGGGGGATCAGGACCCAAATCCCTGCCGGCAAGATAATAAAACACCCTAATCAGATTGTAACAGTGAACAAACAATTTAATTCTACTTGAAAGCTAGTGTTTCCAGTTGTCGTCACACAATAACCTGCCAAAATCAGAAGGGAAGCCTTATCTAGCGCCAGAGACAGCGCTGCGCGTGGGCAGGCGGGGCAGGGCGCCCCCACCCCGAACACGCCTGGGGCAGAGCAGGGACAGAAGAACCTCCACGCCAGTGACTTCTTACCTGAATAGAGGCTTATTAGCGCTCTGACAGGGAGCGACAACACTGCATGCGTGTCATTTGTACACACACACTGGCACTGGAGGAGCAGAATCACAGTTTTCCCTGACAAAAGTGCAGAATTAAACATTTTGGAGAAGGACCAGCTATTCTGGCAGGAAAACGCGCTGCCGAGGCAGGTGCGCGCACACACCTGCTCTACAATCATCGCCCCCAGGTCCCGGAATATCTCATTCAGGTCGGAAATGGACTGCACGATCTGGCGGATCTCCCGCTCCCTCTCCTCCACCATCAGTGTGTTCTGCTCCACCAGCACTAACTGGTCGTCAGTGAAACCCTAGCGAGACAAAAAGTACAAAATGTACATGTTAAGAGTTCCTTCCCCCTCAAGAAAGCTGCGGCATACCATTTTAGTTACAATTCAAAGAAAATGAATTCTGAAAATATTTCTATAAAGCACATAAACAACATAAAAGCACTTATTTTCCCCTAACAGGAAAGATTCAAATTCCCCAAACAAGCGGGCTCTCGAGCAGAATGGACCAAAGCAGGGGACACAGGGACACAGAGAACCCCACATCTGCAGCTACATGAGAGCCACTGGGGAGAAGCCTGCATGTCTCTGGGTTCTTCCCAGGAGTGGCGTGTGCAGACTGCTTTCCGGAAGGTTCTGGAAGGCAGATTACAAGGTCTCCCTGTAGCCTCTGGAAAGGAAGAAACAGTATGGGCCCCATGACCGCTCTTCCACCTGCTGCAAAAGCCCCTCGACCGACGCACAAGTCACGCAGCGCCGGGCCGTCTGCACTGCACGGAAGCGAAAGGTCCACGAGGAGAAGGAAACAGAATGGAGCACAAGGCCCGGCGGCCCCTCCACGTACCCGATCATAGAGAGTATTATCATCTCCATCATCCATCAGTGGTACTGATGTGGCAAAAAAGTGCTGGGATCTCTCCTCTCGGTTCTTCATGCCTATCATGGATAGGAGTGCACTTTACTCGAATACGTAAACCATCCTGGTTACTGTTCCACCATTAAAAGGGGGAAATCTAGAGTAAAACTCAACAGTCAAAATGGAGATATTCTTAGCAGCTTTAAAAAGAAGCCCAATCTCATCTCCAACAGAGGTGGGGGTGGAGAGTGAAGGACTGTAGACATGCAGCAGTCTGCGAATGCGTGGGGGCATTCAAGACACAGTCACACGGTAAATGTGCACAGTTCACTGGATGCCGAGTGAATGGCAAAATGACACAACGATCTGAGAGTCTAAGTGAAGCAGAAATATCTGATCTAACTGCTGTTACAAAACATTAAAAGAAATCAATATACCTCTCTAGAAGCACCTCCAGTAAGAATTCCAAATGGCCTTAATCAAATTTTACAAGTAATAAAATTAAAATACAAATATGCCAGTTGTCAGAAGGAGGGAGAACTAGCTTTTCTGTGAAGTATGTGGAGGATTTTACTGATTACCATGGCAAGAAAGAAAAGCCCCGTATACAGGGAAACCAGAACAAGGGTGTGGCTGAAAGCAGCCTCTGCGCTCTTCAGGGAGGAAAAGTCGGCTGAGAAGTCACTAGTGCCAGTAGGGATGCTCAGACTCCCCCAGCACGAAGTTCAGGCGCTCTCAGAATCCTCCCTTATCACCAAATATGAAGCCTTCGTGTGATTACAGCTTTTTACCTATTTATCACCAGCTCCCCCAAACCCCAACCTAGAAAGCGACACATTTTTTAAATGTGCTAGATGGATTTTCAAATTCCTTACGCCTGACACAGAGGAAGTTTTTGTTTTGTTTTTTCAGATGTGAACTGCTTTGACAGCCTGTCCTCGGCTTCAGTCTGGCCGGGTTTCACACTGGGGGTGGAAGGGAGCTTCTCTTGTTCTATGAGCCACGGACGTGCTCAAAAGCTGACAGCGAAAGGTACAGGACGAAATGGACAACTGGGAGCAGGAAAAGATAAAAACACAAAAAATGGTTCTGCAGTTCGAGCGCTGGAACTCCCGCACTCACGTTTGAGGTAGCCGGACTGCGCGAGCCGGAAGCCGGTGGACAGCTCCTGCAGAGCCTGCGCCAGGGAGGCCACCACGTTGCGAAGGAGCCGCTCCTCCTGCTCCGAGCAGGCCCTGCGGGCCCGGCTGGGCAGAGCCTGCACTGCACGCTGGCACCTGTGGAAGAGCTGGGAGAAGGGGCGCGGCTCACGGCAGGCCGGGGAGGACGTCCCGCACCCGGCCCTGCCTCTGTGCTCGCCAGTCTGAGCGGGACGGCAAAGGGCCCTGTCCAGCTGGGCGGCGCTGACAACGGCGACGCGACCCGAGACTGAGTAAACCTGGAATAGGTGCGCACTGTGCACACGTGTCGCTGTGCTACGGAACCAGTATCACTCCCCGCGGCCGCATTCTCATCTGACCCCTGCGAGCGCCCCGAGAAGTATCCCGTTTTACAGACCAGGACACTGGAGTCAGAGCAGTTAAATGAGAAGCCTGCTGTAGTCCATCGATAAAAGCCAGGATGCAAACACCCCACATCTCAGGGCCCTCCCGCCCCCCACACCCCTTCTGTTCATCAGCCACCTGGGAGAGCTTAACAAACGAAGACTGTAAGTGCTAGTTTGCTAGTATTATTTTTAAATTATTCAAATTTAACATTTTACAAGAAATATTTCTAGGACGCTGAGCTTCTCTAGGACTCTAATCTACTCTGTCTAGGGCAACAGCTCCATCTTTTTAATGACAAGTACTATTTTTTAACATGAAAAAATTGTGAGCACTAGTATGCAATGGACGTTATATATTTTAAAATCAAATGACTGAACTCAGTAATGTTCCTAACGTAATTTTTAAATCAATTCACAGTAGTCAATACAGACAGTTGAAAAACCGTCCCCACTCCTCCAAGACTGAAATGTAGGGGAGCTCAGGGCCTCCTGGAATCCCTCTGTGAACTTCAGGCTGGGCAGTGACACTCCAGGACTGATTGGCAATCTGACTCAGACTTGTACCACCCTGGGGCTTCCAACGACAAGGTCGTGAGAAGGCGGGGAAATGTGGGTTCCTGCCAGGGGATCCACTTCTGTCCTCACCTGAGTGATCTCTTGCGTGGTTATTTCAATGGCATGCTCCTGCTCGCTGCTGTCATCCAGGGTGGGTCTGTTTAGATGCTGGTCATGAAGGCTGGCTAATTCCTTCATTTTCTGTTTAATCCGGCCAACATCGTACTGTATCTAAACAAATGAAATCACAGAACTCCACTGATGTCTGCCAGGGGTCTGTCTGCCTCTGGGACAATCAGCTGCACTCAGAGTACACACTTCAGTCTTCAGCCAACATGTAGGGTCGTCCATGCCTGAGCAACTTTTAATTCAAACAACCAGCAATTCCAGCACCACTCCTCCTTGTCACACAGTTCTCTGATTGCTTTCTAAATTTCACATAGTTACTGCTAAAGCCAAAAACCACTAGCACGCACACACAGGCACCCCTCCCCCGCTTCTTGTGCTGTGTACTGAACAACCCTAACGCTAAAGCACTTCCAGGGACACGCATCCAGGTATAGCCAAATCAGTCTTTATGCAGACGTCTTAAAATATGCTACTGTCATAATTACGTCAATAAATAAGAGTGTGAAACTAACATTCAACTTACTTCATCCACGCCGTCCACCCATTTAGGAGGTGAGCGCTTTGTCACACCAATTGCTGCTTCTGGGTCTAAGCTAATGCCTGACACCAGAGCCATGCGATCATCAGCGAGCTACAGGAAAATAAAGGGACATTAAAAAAATTACTCAGTCAATTCAGATACACGCACTCTCACTCCCTTTTAAACATCGCTCCCTGAGAAGACACAGAAACGGAGGAGTGCGCGCACTTGCCTGTATCATAAACTTGCTTTTGACACTGCTAGGATTGGGAACTATTTTCCTATATTTTCATGCACCACTTCTTAATTTCCTTGGACAAACTTGTGAACATGAATGTGACTTGATCTGGCCATGGCAATGTAATGAAAGAGTCAACAAAAGATCCTTAAAAGAAAACCCTCTTAGTACTAGTGCTATGATAGAATGGCATGGACCTCAGTGATTAATATGACCAGACAGACACAAGTTAAAAAAAATTCTAGGCGGTAAATGCAACCAATACAAAAATTTCAAGGTTTCCTCTATACACATTTAACTTATTTTGTAAATAGGGCTGATCCAGTTATCTAAGTCACAGGATCATTAACCATGTGCTAAAATGTATCGAAGAAGTGCCTAAAACAGTCGGGAAACTATCCACCACTTGGCAAAAGCAAGCATTAAAATCTCACTACAATCTTAAATTCACACTGTCGTTTCCTTTTTTTGGTTAAATGTCCACAGGCAACATTCTCACTTATTCTGAACTGATATCAACAGTTCTTGTTTATTTTACCTATATAATACACTGCCTTAGTAAGCTCTTAAGAAGGGGAGGGAAATCATGGGTTTGGCTTCATTAAACTGTTCTCTGGCCTGGAGGCAGTGAATGGTTGAAAGAATCTGGAGGTACCCTCCCGAGCTCAGAATTTATAAATGCCAGTTTCAAAAGATCCAAATGATGATCAAAAAATAATGGAAAACAGCATATAAAAGTCCTTTATAGGCAATACTTTGCACATTTTCTAAGTCACCCCACAGAATTGGTGAAGAATTTATATTGCTTTTCTTCCCTACTCCCTGCATTTCCCTAAATTTATTTTTTTCACGCATTCAGCAAAGACTTGTTTGCTTTCCTAACAAACAAGGAACAAGGCAAAATTTGTAAAAAACCCTCAGACGAAGGGGGAGAACTATCACATAAGGAAAAACCTAAATTGAAAGATTTCTTCCAGTAATAAGCCTGAAATCCTGAGCAGAGAGGACAGCACAGTTGCTAAAAGCAGCCTGGAGTCCTGCACACGCACTGGCATCACGCCCGGGGCGGTGCTGCCCCTACTGGCTCGGGGCGCTGCGCACCCAGCCAGCGCATCCTACACAAGGACCACGCTGGTGGGACCAGCAGCCATGCAACTGCTCCCAGAGCGGCGGGGAGTCGTGACAGGCCAGCGCGCTCCAGCGCCGCGTGGACCCTGCAGGCCCCGTGTCATTTCAGGGCTTGGACAAATGGTGCGTCATCCAACCTGTGCTATCGGGGGCTCTGCATCAGTGACCTGCTCCTTCTCAACCAGCGCCACCCTGTTTGTTTTTAAGAGTTCACTAACAGGAATTTTACCTTCTTGTTATTATTTTAATCCTCACAAAAACTAAGGGAGCTAGGAATTCGTATTCCAATCTATACATGAGGAAACTGAAACCCAGAAAAGTTAAGTAGCTTGCCCAAGGTCACAAAGCTATTACGTGACAGATTAAAACCTGGGGCAGCTGGCGCCAGGAGCCCCGTCCACTGCACTAGCTGCCAATCACTTTGGCAGGCCTGTGAAATATAACTGCAATTTGCTACGGAAACAAATCAGGACAACAAGCTCTGAGATTAAAACCACCACACGAAACGGAGCCCTCTGACCCACTCCCCTCCAACTGCCCCCAGGACCCCAGGGCTGGCTGGGGCTGAGCACACACACAGGCCAGCAACACAGCGGCCTCTGAGGACCAGCTGCAGGCGCAGCCCTCACCCCGCACGGCAGGAACAGGCATGGCTGTGTGTTCCTGGGAACTCCTGCTCCAAAGTCACCCGGAGGCAGCAGCTCTGAGGAGGGGATGATGCCTGAACCAGAAGGGACAAGCCACATGCCCAGCTCCCAGCACCTCCAGGCCGGCCGTGCAGCAGGCCCTGGACGCAGAGCTGCTGCCTGAGTGGAGCAGAGCCTGAGCTTCAGTCTCCAGCTGCTCATACAAAGCAAGACCTGTGGGTCACAGAGTCTCTGCTCTGCCAGCTTATTCTCTAATCTACTACATTTTATTATTACACCAACTTCAATAAAGTAGTAACAGTAACTTGTTTTATTTATAGTTTTTAAATTCATGATCTTATTTTGTAGTTTTTTTGGTTTACCAACATACATTACACTAAAAAAGATACAGAGATGGTATTTACCTAAATTTATCTGCATAGTAATTAGTATCAATTTATCTGAAACAAATGGGAAATTATGAATAACATACAAAAAGTCAGTTGAGGTGGATTCAACTCTTTAAGCAGTACTTAATTTTACACAATAGACAGGTCCCGCCCCACAAAAAGCATGTAAAGAGTGTGCGAACACACCAAGGAAGCTTGCTAACTAGGAGGTCCCCACGTGAAGGGGACAGATGCCAGCTCCTCCAGCCGGCCCCAGCTTTCCCGCACACTGTATTAGCATTTTGCCAATGAGATAGAACAGCTGATTCTTTAGGACTGAAAACTCTTAAACAGGGCGTAATTTGTCCTCATTAGGACATCATCTATAGCAACAGCTCAACATGATAAAGAAACGCGGCCTCACTCAGAAGAAAGGTGTCATTTACTTTATCAGTGTGGAGTTCTGGTACGTATCACAGTATGCACTTTTTTTTTTTTAAAGACTGTATGTTTTGGGAAGGAAAAACATAACTGAAGATTAAAGTCAATTATCTGAAATGGGAACAAATATAAACATAAATAATACATTTAAAGGGCAAAACAATCACCCTTTCAACTTTAGAAACCTCACTTCCCATTTCAACATGTTTTATTTTTAAGATCCAAAATAAATCGGTTTTGAAGTTGCCACCCAAGGCAATACAGACCTGAAAAAACTGCCAGATTTTTAATTCTCTCTACTCGTTCTTGCTCGATTTCAACTGAGTTCCCCTCTCTGAATATATGATGCTGGTCATCAAAGCTTTTCTTAAATGAACTTGTGCCTCTAAAGTAAAAAAATCTTTCCATATTTTTCAAGTAAGACAAAAACTATTTTATAAAACTGCACTCATGAGAATTAAGAATGTAAGGGTTCTTGTCTCTCTGATTGGTAGCCCTTGTCGCCCAAGAACTAGAGGGATGCTACCCTCACCCAGCTCAGCCAGCTCAGATGCATCAATGCGGGAGACTGCCAACGGATGCTCAAAGCAGCACACACAAAGGCTTC
This sequence comes from Vicugna pacos, assembly GCF_048564905.1. NCBI lineage: Eukaryota > Metazoa > Chordata > Mammalia > Artiodactyla > Camelidae > Vicugna > Vicugna pacos. The sequence goes on along the minus strand of NC_133005.1, from coordinate 42,972,428 downwards.
TCGTTCGTCTCACTAAAGTTATCTTTTGCCCTTGATCCACGTTAGACACTGACATTTGTCCTTTTAAAGAGAACCAGTCAGTACAGACAAGTGCTGTTCTATGGACGGAACACACACACACGAACACAGCCTCATAAATCTTGCTGTTCCAAACGTACGCCTTCCTACTCTTATAAAACCCTGCATTTACGAGAAGGCTGATTTAGTGTACCATAAGATTAAGGAAATGGCAAAGCCTCTGTACAGATTAGAGAAGTCAGGAGTACACACACACCCCATCTAAAAAAAATAAACTAACTTCAGCCATAATGCATTGCTAATAATAAGAAACAATCCTGACAATTCTGGATTGTCTGTGGCTGTGAACATTTAAAAAAGTCCAGAAGGGACATTGAGAATTACAGCCTGGCAGCTCTGGCTTCCACCTGAGACACTGTGGAGGGTGGATGATGAAGTCGGGCCACAGCATAACTCGGTGGGCTCACAAGGCTCGTCGACTTCACTAACAGACAATTAGGCTCAAGAAATCTGCTCTTCCAGGGAGTAGATGAGAATGTTGCAATAAGAGGGAATCAGGGGCTGTCAGCACTACAGGTCTGTTTTTTTTTAAATCCATGATAGCTGAAAAATAGGGTTTACTTTTTGATTATGAAACAATAAATGTTCAAAATAGACACTTTTTAAATGTGTAAAAAGATAGAAATATAAAACCCGACAATCAGACTGCCTAGATATAAAGGTTGCTAGTTTCACTGGTTTCTTTTTTTTCTCAGTTCTTACACACACCCTTAAAACACAAATTAATGGTCCCGTTGGTACTACACTTCCGCACCACGATCATGTTAGCCCCACGACAAACCTTCAGAGAGGACTGCTCCCTGTTTTAGAAACAGGGACACTGAGAGGTCCAGAGGCTTTCTCGAGGCTGCCCTCAGCGAGGTAAGCCAGCTTGCGGCCCTCGGGGCCCTGCTGTTGCGCCCTGCCCTCCCCAAGTTATGTGCTTTGGGAGCTTGACATTTATAGCTTGTAATTTTTTTAATACTTCCTATTATGAATTTAAAACCCTAACCACGTGGGAGATGACTTTGTCCTCGGTGGGGAGTAGACTGGAGCAGAGAACAAAGGAGAGGGCCAGACGCTGCACCAGAGAGTGAGTGGTCGGGGGTTCCTCTTTGGGGACACCTTACTTCTTATTTCTGGAGAAGAATAGAGACTGGTATCCCCAGGGTGCGGATTTGTGAGCTGGTCTGAGAAGGAGAATAACAAGCTAACGTGGCCATGCTGCAGGAAGCCACCAGCTGTTTTACTCTGAGAGGCCCCAGTGATGCCGTCAGCAAAATCTGCTCAGGCCTCACCTGTGAAGGGGTAGGCATCCATGTGACCCACGCTGGGAGCTGAGGTCACGTCTACCACTCCCAGAAGACACTGCGTTGAAGCCCTGCTGCAGCCTTGACAAAGCATGGCTCTGGACACCATTCCCAACACAGGCCCAGCTTCTAACTCAGCACCTGGCACTTAGCAGTAATAAATATGCAGCTGTAATCAGCTGGCCAAGTCAACAGTAAAAGGATGCAATGAATGAATGCATAAATGAATGAAGTAAATATAACACATGTCATGTACCATTCACGTCATAGAAGATAGACTGGTTCCGGACAAAGGACAAGAAGGGACAAGTGAAGTGCTCGAGGGGGTGAGGTGGCCGCATGGACGCAGGACGGAGAGGTTGGATGCGGGGCTCAGAGAGCTCTCCCAGCATGGGAGTGTGTGTGGCAGAGAGGGGCTCTCCCCTCGGGGTCTCTGCTAACAGAACCTGGAGACCCCTCCAAGCTGAGACACCACACTGTAAACTTCCGTGGGGAGCCAGTTTCTGGAACTTGCTGCCTGAGGAGGAAGGAGGCAAGATAGGAAGCTGGTTCAGATGGCAGGCCCCTCAGTACCGATGACCCCCGACAGGCCCCCAGTGGGGGAAGCATCCGAAATCCTTCCTCACCCTAAGCTGCTCTGCTGCTGGCTCTCCCGTGGACACTTCCTTTCTGGGGCCACAAGCCATGTGCTTCCAAACTGTTCAGTAAGGAGTGACGGTGATGCCCAAGTGAGGCCTGCTCGCTGAGCCCCACGCACACAGCAGGGGCGTGACGAGGGGTCCGGCCGGCGCAGGACCGAGGGGTCTTAGTCAGGCACGCCGCGGCACCTGGCTCCAGCGGCCACTGGCTAAGGGTTTGTTTCTGAACACGAATTGTTTTTTAATGACACAAGTAATAGATGCCCATGGTTTAAAAACATACATAACCAAACTAAGAAAAGGGTTTGCAAGACAAAGTTTCCCTTCCATCCCAGACCCTTCCTGGAAGGTGTCACTCATTCTACTGCAGCCCAGAGACAGACTGCACTCTTTCTAACAGGCACAGAGAATTTGAGATGCTATAGAAGTTACTTAACCAGTTCTCAGTGAAGGATGTTTAGGTGTTCCCCCTCTGTATTATCAACTAGTTAGGAATCCCACAGGTTTTAAAGACAGTGACCCTCATCCCACCTCACTGTTCCTACTTTTAAATTAGAGTAAAAACAAATGACATCCTCCCAGCCCCCAAGTTTTTAAAAAGGGCTTTTAAAAAAGGGTCTACCCTAAGGAAAAATATTTTCAAACCCTTCATGGCTGAAACAGATAACAGAAACACAAAACTGCCCATCACAGTGCAATCTCCTTTTTTTTGCCAGCCCGGTATCAGTGCTGCTCAATAAAGTGACGTGAACATGTACTCTCTCCATCTTCTGGGAGAAGTGCTAATAAGTAATGAAAACGCCAAGGTGAGCTGCTAGGAAGGGGGCCACGTACCACCAGTCAGTCAGCACTAACAGAGGGTCACCTGGGCGTCCCAGTGGCACCTCCACAGGTCGGCTGGCTCCAAGTCCTACTTCCTTAGTGCTTTCACCAGACATCATGTCTTTTCACATACTTCAAGGGAGCTATATGCATAATCCTAAAAAAAATCTGGCTTACTTTAAGTTCAAGTAAATGTTCAACCTTTACTATTTCCAAAGTTGACACATTTTCCCAAGAGTAGTAAACAACGTTCCCAAGCCTCCTCTAAATCATCAGTTCCTCTCGTGTGAAAACACGTTAAATAAAGCCTAAGTTAAAATTGTTAAATGTGACAATTATAAACAATCCAAACAAACGCTAAAACATGTGTAAACTCTGTTGGCATTTTCCATAGGACCAAAAACTTCAGAAAAACAGGCATAACTTTATAAGCTAACATACAAAAATATTCAAAACACAATACCTCATCCAGCTCCTGAAGAGAGATGTTTCCATCAGTCCCATGCAGTTAGGGAGAGCAAAGAGAAAGAGGGTGGGGACAGACAGACAAGATAAGGTATGGTCAGTTGAGAAAACACTGGGATTTTAAGCGACTCTAAAGTTGACTAAAAATAAAGATCCACTAACCAAGGCATTTAAAAAAACTCCCCCTTCTGATTATTCCTTTAAAAAAAAAACTATAGTAATATGTGGTTTTTATTTTTATTTACTATGATTATTGTTTTGGTAAATGAGATAGGAAACAATAAATAGTTGTAAAAATTAAAATACAATAGAAACAAATAACACACTTGCTTTAGTTCCACTAAAATATAATGCTAATCTGTTTCATAAACATCAAATACTATATACAACATTCTAAATTTTCCTTAGGAAGATAAAATAAGAGCAAAGCTAAAATGTAGTTTTACCATGTCAAATGCACATTTGAACATGCAAATCAGCCCTGCAAATGCGGCAGAATTAGCAAATGAACAACCCACAAAAACTGTCTATGGTTGTATTCAGATAATATTTGAGTGACCACATATGTAAGGTCTCTACAAATTAAATCCCGCAGACACCGGCATTCTCCGTGGTAATATGCAAGCCGAGAAACCACTCTTCCCCGGAGAGAGACACAGGTGGTCAAAGAAAAGAAAAACTCTTTCCATTTGCTTGGCATGTGTTATTACTGGTCTAGAAGGCACAGAATTATTTATAAGGCTATTATAAAAAAGTAAACAAACAAAACAAAACAAAACCAAAGGTAAGGAGAGGGTTTTGTTTTTGTTTTTTTTTTAAGGGAGAGTAGGAAGGAAGAAGCACCGACAGGAAGAGGATTAAGTTTCAATTTAAAGCTAAAGGCTCTTTTTTCGATCAACGTGGAACTCTATCTTCTGAACAGACATTTACTAAGGAGAGATAATCTGAACAAGTAGGTTTTTTTTCTTTTTTTTAAACAATATTGATCACTGAAATAATTAGTGGTGAATTTCAATAATCAATTGTGTTGGCTTTTTTCCTGCTTAGCAGTAAATTTAGAAAGTAAAAAAATAACTTCCTTATTTAAAAATTAATAGTGCAAATGCAACTGGTCTATCAGGGCCAAAATATTATTAAATAATGACAGCAATAACAGTGTAATCACACAACATTCCTCCACGTAAAAATTTAATTATCTGACATTACAGAAAGCTAAAAAGACTCTCCGTTCCTTCTACAAATTGCTCTGAGAGCAAGAGAACTATATTTATATACACACCCAGACATAACAGTAGTACTGGAAGATATTAATAGAGAAGATGGTGTCAAATGGAAATCTGAGTTATCACCTTTTACTTTAAAAAGAAAAAAAAAAAGAAAACCTTACTTTTTTAGAAGCTTAACATTTCCACACTGAAGTGTTTTTATTTATGAAACAAGACACAAAGCAAAACTCCTAATTCATTGTCTCAGTCTGCACATCTGCCTGTTCTACAGAGGCTCCTTGACATCTCACCCTTGGACAAAGTGTCACTGCAAACCATGGTTAAGATCTCTGCTACACATGAGCCTGTCCTCTCGGGTTATTAACTCAGCACACAGCCTGATCTTTTGGTTTCTGCAATTATTAGTTGATAAGAGGGGAAATCAGAACCATAGGCTAGATATGACTCTTTTTTTTTTTTCCACAAATAGGGAGACCACACTTCAGAATATATGGATCCCTTTCCCTGAAGCCCCAGAGCTTGTCAACGGCTGACGGGCACAGACCCAGGTGTTCAAGCCTCTTTCCACCCCACCTTCAGTCTCCCTAATTTTAGTAACAACTTAGGGAGTTACCAGTGATAGGAAGCTACTCACAACACACCGGGAACTAAATTCAGAAAGTCATCTTTTTGAAGAGCATCTCCCCACCCCCATTTTGCTACTTAAAAACAAAAGGCTTTCAAAACTCCCCCTGCCACCAAATTACCAGAAAATGTTGTCAAGACCTGAATTAAAACATTTAGGGTTACCATCAGGAAAAACCAAACTACAGCTGAACGCAAACACGGTACTGCACATCACTACCGTCTCAATCGAGGATTGTGACCTGCCAATGGCATACAATCAAGCAAATACTGAAAACTCCAAGTAGCAAGTGGAATTTATAGTCTACAGAACTTTCTACATAAAACTGAAAAATAAGTGGAAACCCATCTGTGTTTACTCAGGAAGTCTGGAAAAGTTGAGCAAAATGAGTTGGAAATACAGGTCTATGCTATAGTGATATTTACTTTATTTGCATTACTGCCAAAATAAAAGTTTGCTTCACTTTTATCCAACAAAGTACCCTTATTCTCAAGTAAGCCTCTCTGCTCAAATGGAATCTTTAGAAGCAGAAAAGCAAATAGATCTAAAGAGAAATATACAATGATTTCATACTTGGATTCTAAAGACAGAGAACTAATTTTCCAACAGACTCAGCATGGACTAAAACTTAGAATGTTCAATATGTAAGTTAAAACTGACTACGTATGGTTGTAAAGTGAAATAAAGAAAGCGCAATCCTACTGTAAGAAAAAAGATGTTTCATGGGTTCTTCATTCTTCAGGACTGCAGCGCAAGTCCCGGAAAGGAGGCAGCGCTACGGGGCCAGCAGGTAGCCAGGGTTCTGGGGCCCGAGGTCCCATCCCAGCTCCCCGACACGCTAGGTGGGCAACACTGGGCAAATTTCCTGACTCCTCGAAACCTCAGTCTCCGGATCTGTATCATGAAAGAAAGCAGTTCCTTTTTAGATACAGCTCTGTGAGGATGAAATGAGGTTGCACACAGGAAGGGCAAAGCCCAGCGCCAGGGATGTAGTAAGCTCTCAATAAATCTTAGCTAATATTATAGTCAAGACTGAAGAAGGACCTCGGGTTTCTTATAACAGTAGTTAATCCTCAGTTGTTTCTTCCCCCCTAAAGAACACCATGTTTTATTAAAAATAATGTGCTACTTTCAAACTAATCTAAGACCAATTAACTCCAGCTTCCATTTATAGATTGTGCATTATTTTAAAGCAGAGAACAGATTAGACTGTAAACACTAACAAAGCAGCTCAGATCCCTCTATAAGATCTATTCCAGGAGATCAAAGGGAATCACAACAAGTCACACAGCAGCACCTCATCAGATCAGAACAGCAACTTAACATCTACTTTTCATTCATTCGTTTAAGACTTTACACATTTTTTTGGAATGATTATTTAACGCTGTAATTTCATTTCAGCTTCTCAAAGCTAAGCTGCCTGAAACTGCCTGAATGAAGAACTGCTTTAAATCTGCATTTGGCAGATATAATGTCAAAGTTATTTCTCCACAGTTATTGGACCTACTCCTAAGGATTTCTGCGGTAACATGGGACAGACAGGCCGGGCGATGTTGCTGACTATGTTTTTCTCCTTTTCAGAATAAAGCTAAGGCTGCCTCCTTGGTCAGGAGAAACAACGTATTAAAACAGAATTTAAGAAAGCATCATGGAACCCACAAGGCCACTAGGTATCACCTAACTCAAACCCTCAATTTACAAGTAAGGCAAAAGATGTCAGAAGAGATTAAAAGCTTGCCTGAAGGCCTAATTTTCAGACAGCCTCACAGTGAGACCTGGCCCTAAATTCCCAGACTTAAGAGTCCAGCACGCCTGCCTGTATTTCCTACTGCCCTGAGGCATGACCGTGATGGGGCATCCAAAACTGAGGCCAAAACAGAATGAATGAGAAATGCCCACAGCTGTTATTTTGCTGATAGTCTAAAAGAATCAACTGCCCCTAGCCCCGTTTTTAACAATTAGTTTTACTAAAATCAACACAACCAAGAACACAATTAAGCAGAATTTTTCTCAGTTCTGGGTGCTGAACTTCAAAAAGCACACAGGAAAACTAGACTTCATTCCTAGGCCCCCTTGCTGCCCGCGCCGGGAAAGCCGAGCCAGCTGCAGGTTTATCTATCACGCAGAAGGAAGAGGCTTCCCGTGTCAGAGACCCTGGAGCCAGAACCCGAGGTAGGACCACAGGATGCAAGATACAGGCTGACGTGGGGTTAATGTGGGCAAAGACGTTTTGGGTAGTAAAAGAGGTGGAGGGACTGGCTGCTGGAATTTCCTATCGCCATCACAGAACGTGCTCAAGGAAGGCAGGCAGAGGGGTTATCTCACAGGGGATATTGGGTCAAACGACCTTTAGGTCCCCTCTGGCCCTTGGGACTTTTTGTTTGTTTTGTCACTGTACATTCTCCTTAAATTCCTGCTTAGCTGTGACATATCTGCCTGAATGCTGCACAAACCTGTTTTGGTATGCAGTATAGGTATGCACAATAACCCCACCACTGCCAACCACCAACTTCTAGTTTTTTCTCAAACTAGTATGCAAAAAATGCCTGATTAATTTTTTGAATGATATGGCTTTAGGTGTGATTTGTTTTGAGGTGTGTAATACACACACAAAAGCACACACACACATTTTACAATCAATTTTCACCTAAAATAAGGATGTGAAAATTGAGATTTAAAACTAAAACAAAAACAAAAACAAAAAAAACATTATTTTGGATGTGATTTATAATTGTGAGATAACAAATGCATACTCCAAAATCAACTTCTACAGCATTTTCTTCTAACTAGGGAAATAGAAATTGTAATTCATGATTTTTTAATTAAGTTAAGCTCTAGAATTATTTCCTTTTTTAATTACCTGAGTTTTAGATAAATACATATAAAGTGTCTGTTAATTGTTTTACTTGTGTTTTTAACATGACAGGTATTTATGTTTTAAGTTTTTACTTACAATTTTTCAAACATACAGAAGAATATGTAACATGGTATAGCACCTACCCACATATTCATCAGTAGACTTAATAATTAGTAACACTTTGCCTTATTTGTTTCCATTATGGGGGAGAAGGTTAAGTATATGAAATAAGTGATATTTTGACATTTCAAATACTAAACATTTCAGTAGGCTTCTTTAATAAAACTAAAAAGTGTATTTAATTATAATTACTTTAATTAATAATTTCTTAATATCACCTAAAATCCAGACCATATTCAAATTTGACAGTTTAAATTTTGTTTGATTTGCTACATGATTTTGAAATTTACAAGTCAGAAATGAGGTTTTAAAAATTTTATGAGGTAGATATGCAGTGAAAAACATTACATCAGTTATTTAATAGAGCTTTTAAAAACTGTTAGATATGGCTTTTTCCCCAAAATGTTTATAACATTTTTTCAACTTCCAGAAAAGTTGAAAATATTGTACCCTCTACTTAGTCAGGTTAACATCTTGCCATATTTGATTTTGTGTGTGTGTGTGTGTGTAAAATGGTTTCTGTAGAATCAACTGTAAGCAAGCTGAAAATATAACTGAAAATCAAACCAAAACACTTCAGAAATTTATGTTATGTGTTTTTTAATGCACACAATTAAAATATATAAATGTATGATTTTAAAACAAAATTCTAACTTAGGCAAACCATTTTTATTTAATTGCACAATCTATTTTTTAGATAGTCTGAACTGACTACAAGGATATTTTAAATGATCTAAGAAAGATTTTAAATAGTCAACATTTTAAAGATTTTAAATAGCCAACTAACATATGTAACATTTTAAATGGTGTAACATACAGAAAATATTTCTTTAGTGTTCTGACTTCGACATGTATTTTCAGTTTGACTTAGAAATCTATTTTCAAGAAAATATCCGAGTTAGCTAAATATATCTGTACATTTTCTGACATGCATTTTTCCAAATTGTATACTTTAGCTATATATTTTAAATTATTTGACTTAATTTATATATATATATATATTTTAAATTGCCTTAGAAAACCATTTAAAAAATAGGTTTGACTTAGAGATGCACTTTCAAAAAGCTGCTTGTCTCAAACATCAGGTTTCTAAACCGTCAGACTAAACAATCAAAAAAAAAAAAGTCTCATGTTATCCAATAGTTCAGTGTATTTTGAACCTTATATAATGAAAAATTTTAAAGCAAACATTATAGTTTAAAATCAATTAAAACTGATACCTTAGAAACATTAGTAAGAATTTTAGTTCTGGGTTTTTTTCCCCCCACAAGGTAGCATAAAATTTAAGGAACATGCAATTTTTACACCTTATTTAACAAAACTAAAGTTGCATTGAGGAATTTATTCATTCAATTTCTACTCTCTATTTCTTGGCTTATTTCAGAACATTCTTTTCAAAATTAGCGCAGGAATCAGCCCATTTCCATCTTGCACCTCTATATCACACAATTTCTCTCAGTTTACAAATGTAAAAAACCTCCACATTCTTAAGTGAATGAAAACCTAAACACACTCCGTCCCTCTGTCTTGTATGCTTTTTGACCTAAGTTTACAGTGATTTTATTCCTACAACTGCTCACACAGCTTCAAATAGCCAAAGACATTTTCCACTTGTGATTTACAGAAAGGAAAAACTGTCTTTGTAGATGCTCTGTCAATAATCAAGACAGATGGCATTAATTTTTCTGAAGCATTTTAGATCAAGTCATAAAGAAAAGAAATTAAAAGGGAGGACAGTCCCTAAGAGGTAGATGAGTGTGAGATTCCCAAAACGGTATGTCTCAACCACAACCCCCAGGAATCTGGTCTCGGCATGACTTTATTTTATTCCCTCGCTCTCCAATGTTGCTTCTATTCCAACCTAGCCTGTCCACAGCCAGGGGCCTCCCCAACACAAACCAGTATCCTAACTCCACTTTTCAATTAAAGATACCACAGGGCTAATCATCATCCCCAGCTACAATCATGTAACCCCCATTCGCATATTCTACACAGCAGAAAGCAGGTTCAGAGTAGCCCTCATCAAAAACAAACAAAAAGGCAACAGTAATCTTTCCAGGCCTTCCCAGTAAGAGTCTATTGCTGGTCTGAAGAAACGTTCAGGTTAATTAAATCAAAACAGGTGCTACTTAGGGAGTTAATTTTCACATATACACCATGTTTTTTTTGTTTTTGTTTTTTTTTTAAGTTAGAATGGAGGGAGAAGCTTAATTTCCTGTGTGGGAAATGGAAAACGAAGAAGCTAGCACCTTACAGTCTCACAAACAAGAGCCCCCAGGAAAAACAGTGAGGCAATTATTCACAGGGAACACGGCCACACAGAGGGCTTCGAGGCCATTAAAAGAAAGAGGACCAAAAAAAAAAAAAAAAAAAATCAAACAACTCCTTCCTCGTCTGGGGGAGGGAATCGTTCATTTGCAAGAATTTGGGTCTTCGATCCGGCAAGCCGGCACTCAGAGAACCAAAGTGAGGCTCAGTATGCGGGGGCGGAGGGGGGAGCTTAAAACAAAACACAAAGGCTTCGTAAAGGCCCAAAGCTTCCAAATCTTAGCGCTAAAACATATGTAAATTGGAGGCGGCCGGCCGTGCAGTGACGCCTGGGGGGGCGGGAAGGGGGGGAATCAGGAGGGATGCGGAAGTGAGGAGAGCGTGCAAGGCAGAGGTGGAGCGGGGGCCTAAAACTGCTTTTTCCCCATGCAGGGTACCGAAGCTCTCGGACCCTGGCCAAGAGACCTCGCATTTCCTATTCTTATCTTTTTAAAACAGAGACAGACAGAGACAGACAGACAGGCAGAGCCGCAGTGCACACGGTGCGTGTGTCGGAGAGGCCGCCTGGAGACTCACCGCAGCAATGCTACGTGAATGCAGAGGGCTGGAGGTGGTGTGACTACTCACTTGCTCGGCTAACAGCTGCCGGTTTTGGATGGAATTATTCCGCAACAACAAGAAAGCGTCGGTTAAACGCCTGGTGGCCATGGCTCACCCTTTGTGACCCCCGCTCAGGAGACCCCCGCCCACTTATAGTCCAGGTTTATTCACTTTCTTTCTCTTGGCTTGGCCTAGTCGGCCCACCCTTCACTGAAGCTTCTCCTGACAAGGCCTCAGGCCTCAAGCCAAGCAGGTGCTGCTCTGAGCTTCGTCCAGGCGCAAAGACCCCTCCCCAAATAACCACCCAGGCTTTTCAATTGTCTGACTCCCCCTCCCCAAGACCTGCCTTCGATCTCTAAGCACTTAAATCCCCCCAATCCTTGTGTAGCTAGCCAACTTCCCAGAGACCCCTCCCCAATCCAACCTCGGATCTACAAGCGTCTAACTCGCCAATCCGGCTCTGGACTGGGAAGCTCTGAAGCCCCCTACCACATTAGTCTCTGAGACCCCCCAGGGTCCTTGTTCCCTACCCCTAACTTGGCTCACACGCGTCTGGGCCGGGCCTGAGGCCTAACTCTGACTCGGTTTCTCCACCAGAGGCCTGGTGTAGGCCCCCTTTGGACAACCCGAGCGAGGCCTGGGCCCAGAACTCCTGCTGCTCCCTTCTTGGGCCTTGTTTGAGCTTGCAAAGGCCGGGGCCCGACCTCCTGACCCCTTCCCTTTCTGGGCGGCCTGGAGCTCCACTGCCACAGCAGGTTGCCGGCCTTCAAGAGGGCAGCAAGGCCTGCCTCCCCGGCCTCCTCACTCCTCTTCTCCGGCTCCCTCCATCCCCGGATCTGACTTCTGCTCAGCCCCGGGCCGTTTCCGTGCTGTGGTCCCGGGTTCTGGCGTTCCCCCCTGGCCCTCTTCCTGTCCGTCTCTCGCGAGTGCCCCCCTGCGACGTTCGCAAGCCTTGCTCGCAACGTTCCGGGCGCGGGAGATCCCTACCCCCCCACCCTGCCCCGGGGCACGAGAGCGCTCCGCCCTATCCCGGGGTGCTCCCGGGACGTTCGGTTTCCCCTTCCCAAACTGGGCCCAGACACCGGGAGTGGGCCATCGGGCAGGCCTGAGCCTCGAGAGCGTGGCCCCCACGTTGCAAACAACTGCCAAGGGCCTTGTCGCGCTTATTAGAGTGGAGTCGAGCGGCAGGCAAATTTGGGCTCCAGCAGAACCGAAGTTTGAGGCGCGCGCGGGGTTGGGGCGGGAGAGGAAAAGTTGGAGACGACTGCCTCTGGAGGCCGAGCACGCTCCACTGCAGGCGGCGGCTCGCGCTCGCTTTTCTTTTTTTTTTTTTTTTTCAATTTTGAAAAAAGATGTATCAGAAAAACAAGGGGGAAAAAAGCAAAAGCTACAGCTAGAGCTCCAGGCCGCTTGAGCCGCGCAGCCGCCTGAAGTCGGGGGGCGCGGGGGGCGCCCGCCCTCCTCGGCTGCTGCTTTCTGTAGGGGGCACTGCAGGGTTGTAGAATCTCAAGTGGAAAAGTTCCCCAAAACTTTGACAGCCCCCCGCCCCCAACAACTTTTCCCTGCCTAGTAGACCCGCGCGACGGCGTGCCAAGCCTGGCCCTGCGCCCCCCGCGCCCCCGCCCGGCTTTCCCACGGTCGGGTCGGGTTGGGGAGCTCCCCACGACCTCGACACGCTGCCAGGAGCCCGGGTGGGCGGAATTCGGGCAGGGCCTCCGCCCGGCCGCGTTGGGATCGAGCCGCCCAAGCTGGGCGCGGCGAGCAGGGGCCAAGGCGGCCGCCCCGCGAGGGAGGCCCGAATCCCGAGGGGTGTCCGGCCAGAGGCAACCCCACGGGCGCCGCGAGGCCACCCCAAGGGCGCCCCGAGACCGAAGCCCGAGCCAGAAACGGCCTGGGCCGGGCGCGCGGGCACGAGCGGGTCGGGGTCACGGAGCCAAGCGGCCGTTTCTCTCCAGGGTCCGGGGCTGGGTAGAACCGGCTTCCTCTTCCTAGGCGAGCCAGGACCACCGAGGGGCTGCGGGGCCACCCTCGCGAGTGAGATCGTAACAAAGGAAAAGCGCCCTGCAAACCGGGAGCTGCCCCGTCTCCGCATTTGTTTCTGCAATTAAACAAACTTTACACACACACGTGCGTTTTCCGAGCGTTTCCCGCGTGCTAAGCGCTGGGTTTGCGAAGAAGAATAAAGCAAAACGGGAAACACAATGCCAGTGTCGGCGCTCACAAAGGGCTCCCGGGCGGCGCGGAGACCCGCGCGCGGCTGTCAGCCGCACTCGCCGGGCGGCGGGCGGCGTCCCTCTGGCGACCCAGTATATGTACGTGTCATTTTTTTTTAATCTAAAGGAGAATGTTTCTATCCATCAGTTGTGCAACTAAAAAATATTGTGAAAAATATCTTTGGGAGGGAAACCTCAAAAGGCATGAAATAAAAATTAAAAGGCGAGCCAGAGAGCGGGGCTGGTGTGTTCGCTTCGAGGAAGGGGCTGTGGCTGCCAGAGCCGGGGTGACGCGAGAGGAAGACGCGCGGAGAAGGGGTGCTCGCTCGCGGACTTTTCGCGGGCGGTGCACGATGCTCGGGCGAGACAAAACCTCGCCGTCTCGCCGCCGCGTGTAACCGCGGACAGCGAGCTGCCCGCCTCGCCGCGCTGGAGGCAGCGGCGGGATGAAGCCGCTGCCCTAAAGGCAGAGACCCCGAGTTATCTCGTGGAGGGAAATTCGGGGAGGCCGTGTGCAGGTCTCCGGCTTAGCTCGGCACCCCCCACCCCCCGGGGAAATATTTGCACGTTTGCCGTAAGAGGGAGAGTTCTGTCCCCACCCGGCGGCGTGCGATCCCCCAGTGACACTTGACCCCAGGCACACGGCTAAGCCCCTCTACTCCCGCCTTTAGAGGAGAGAGATTGTAAATAACAGTCGAGCCGTGGTCAAGAACATTCGAATACAAATGTGGTCCGCATTCTGTTTCTTTCTCCTGAGCACTACCTTGCAAAGCACGGACATGTTTACTTCTGGCTCTCTCCCCTACGGCTAGAACATGATCTTTCTCCTACCAGGCACTGTGTTTTATTCATCTTTGTACCCTCTCCCATCTCATCCAGTTTGGACTAGGCTCTAGATAAATGTTTTTTAAATATGTGCATGAATGAATTGGAGACCCGCGATATAGTCCCCAAACTCTCTAACCTCCCCCAAGTGACTTGAAGCCTTTAGAACCCTTATCTATTAGGAAAGAAAAAAATGTGGGGTTTTAATAATCCTTCTAAACCTGTACCCTACCACTCAGGGGCTATGGTGAAGATCAAATGAGATAAGTGAAAACCTTTGTGAACTCTCAGGTGCTGAGCAAATCTTATGTCGGATGGTTGTTCATTCATTCCCTTGGCTGGGAAAGCTTAACAAAGTAATTCCTGGGCTTGTGTTTCAGCAGATGGTGGTCGCCCTTCCTGGTCAGTCTTGAATATTTATTGCAGGACAATCTCATTCTTACATTTAGGAAATCAATCAAGCTTCCATTTCTTTGAGAGAAATGAACAGCACTTGCCCACATAAATCATGGAAGAAAAATCCTCGTATTCCCAGAACAGCCACCTCCAGCAACCCAGGAGCGCCCGAGAGCAGGGAAATTGTGAAGAATCCATGCAACTGGCACAGCAACCAGAAGGCAGCACCGTGCAGCTCTGACTGGCTGCGTCCAGACACAGGATCGTGGATGAAAAATAGTGTTCAGTGAAAAGGGAACCCTGGCCAGGACATGCACACTGGTGGAGACTGTCCAGTCCATGTCAGCCCTGACCCATATTAGAAGGGAGGTGGCGGGGTGGGGGTGGGGGACTAGGGTAGGATGTAAATCATTAGATTTGAATGTTCCTTGGCTGTTTTATTTTCCTGTCAAGTGGCTTAAGCCTGATTTTTTTTTTAAGCATTCCCTCATGGCCAAGTATGTGTTTCCTTGGAATTGAAATCTAGGTTGATGGTTTTATATTTTAAAAGCTTTCATTGTGACTCATTCTTGGCCCGGGCTAGGATTCTGTAATACTCCCAAAGCTCAAAGAGCCTGGGTGTCCTGTTTCTTGGGCTTTGTACCCACTTTCGAACATTTTGCCAGTGGATCCAAGAAGTCACTTTTGGAGACAAGTGTTTCATTGTCCTCTTGTCATTTTAATCAGTGCGGGAAGAGAACCATAAACGTGGACTTTCCCGGCTGAAGCCACACGATGGCGGGGGTGGGAGAAGGTTTTCAAGTGCTGACAGTTTAGAGGTTAGACAAAATGGGTCAGCAGTGAGAGACTTGCACCCTTCGGTAAATAAGTTGAGACGAGATAGAGCTGCGAAGCCCTGATTCCGGCCCAGCACATATTAAGTGCTCTGCACATGGGCGATGCAGTATATTTCCGGGGCTGCCTTGCTGACCCAGAGCTCAGGTGGGCTGGATTCTCCTTGGGGGGCATCACTGCAGACTCTGAAGAGCCGGGCATGGAGGTGGCGACCCGGTATTCTCTGAATACATTTCAAAGTTCTTATTCTGTGGCTTGGGAATCCAGACATGTCTCCAACATACTCTCAGGTGGAAAAGGGGTTTAAACAGTCTCAAACGGACACCGTTTTATTTGGGCCTTCCTGGCGCCTCTTGGAAAACAGATGGTCATTCTTTCATTGAGATGAGCAGCAGAGGCCCCGGGCCTAATGAATGTCTCATTTGCACAGATCTGACAGAACTGGCAGATTCTGTCCAGCTTTACGAACCAGGAGCTTTGTGTCTGTCTCTCCAAATAGCTCTTCAAAACCTTGAGTATTTCTAACCCCGAGAAGCTCGCCTGCCTTCAGCCACAACGCCTCAGCCTAACAGACACCCTCTCTTCCCCTCCATCCATTCTCTACCCAACAGCGGTGACCTTTCCAAAGCGCAAATCTCATCATGTCACTGCCTGATTGAGGCCCTGAAACAGCTCCCTCTGGCCCACACCAGCGACGCGCAGTAGAAAACAGGTGTTCTCCAAGCCCAGCCATCACTAATAGTAACTAATGATGGGCTTTTCTTGGTTGGCAGGGAAAAAAATCAAGCTAATTGATGGCATAGTCTCCATTTTAAGTAATTTTCCCTTTACTTTTTCTTAAGCCCTGGGTCCCTGCTACCCACTTGGCTGTATTAAAATACAGTATAAGACTATATCTGATTTATCCTGGAGTCATGAATTACATTAAAAAAATTGTTTTCCACCTATCAACATTTCCTGGTGTTCCGCATGTTGGTGTTCTGCTCTCTCTATACGGTGGAGGGTCCCCTGGTAGGGGGAGGCCAGGCATTCAAGACCCTTCCCAACAGGCCCCACCCAAGTGGCAAGCATTTTCCTTTCCAGGCCTTGGCTTATGTGTGGTTTTTCTGCCTAGATTGTGAATCTTTCCCCTTCTGCTTTGCAAACTCTTCCTTCAGTCTTATTGCCACCCATTGTCTTAAAGGCATGAATGTTTATGGACTAGGCAAATGGATAGACTGATAGACAGAAGGATGAGATGAAATGTATTAAGTACCAGAGAGACGGTCCTTCCCTCTGGTCCTCTCTCCCTCCCCTTACTCACTGTGCTTCAACCACACTGGCCTTCTGACTTTCTCTCAAGCCACCTTAAAACTTCCTATTCCTGCCTACCTAGTCTCTGCATGTGACTGGCTCCTTCTCATGACTTGGGTCTCAGATTACCCCGTGTAAAGTCATCCGCCCACCTAGTCCAGGCCATTGGGGAAAGAACATCCTCACCCAGTGCTCATGCTTGGTCAACTTCAGGACTCAAACAACATCTAACCTCATGACTTTCGGTCTTCGAGGCCCCAAAAGAGACCTCCCTGGTAACAGCTCATGCCAGCAAAGCACACCCCTTGCACTCTGTTTTCTCTTGCAGGCTGATGTTGACACATGTGTCCTCAAATAAATCTACCTTCCCATCTTAACCATCTTCCTTGGCAAGGACCAGAAGTGGATGTGCCAGGCCAGGGCTGACCTGGATGACTCCACCTTTGCACAACATAAAGCAAATCATTGTGTTTTCATGCTAACAGGTATTGAGACACAGCCAGCTCATCCGTCTCTGGGCTTTTGTCCCATGGCCATACCCATAGGCCTGACTCTGGTATCTGAGTGATGTGCAGGTGCAGAGCTGGACCCAGTTTTCTCCAGATGCCACTCTGGTAACCAGCAGCCTCTCATTAGCTACGTGGCCTTGTAAGAGTCAAAACTCCTCTGGTTGCAATGGACAGAACCCAAATCAAATTGGTTTAAGCATAAAAGCATATGTGTTGGCCCAAATAACTAAAAAAATAAAAAAAATAAAAATCCAGGCATAGCTGGATCCAGAGGGTAAATGATATCAACAAGAGTCTCTATCTCTCAGCTCCTCCCTCCTCTGCATGGCTTTCATGCTCAGGCTAGCTCTCCCCAGGAGGTGGCAAATTGGTAGCAGCCGGCTCAGTCCCAGTGTCTCATAGCACAGCAATCCCAGCAGAAAGTACACTCCTCTTCCCCAGTAATTTCAACAAAAGTCTGGAATTGGCTCTCACTGGCCTGTCTTGAGTCACATCCTTATCCTGGAACCCTAAATGTCAAACTGGGGCCAGAAGGCAGCGATCCTCCAGTGGCTCAGGCTTGCATCACAGGACTGCATCTGGACTCAGGAAGGTAAGGGCGGCAGGGTCCGAGCCTCTCAAATAAAAGGCACTGCCAGTTTGCCCTTTTTGAAATCGGTGTGTTGGACCCAAATGGGTGCTCAAATGCAGCAGATTTCTGCCTTAGGCCCGTTCTCAATCCTTACTCCGTGCCCTTTGCACATTGCCATCTGCCTCTCCTGGAAACTCACTCCTCCTTCTGCCTGTCTGTGGCCCAGTCCCCAGATGTTTTGTCCTCGCTTTTCTTTTTTTTTCTTTTGCTTTTGATTGAAGTTAGTCGGTTTACAATGTTGTGTTCATTTCTGGTGTACAGCATAGCAACTCAGTTATACATATACATACATATATATATATATATATCTTCCTTTTCATATTCTTTTTCATTATAGGTTACAAAGTATTGAATATAGTTCACTGTGCTGTAAAGTAGGACCTTGCTGTTTATCTATTTTATACACAGTAATTTGTATCTGCAAGTCCCAAAATCTCAATTTATTCCTCCCCTTTCCCCCTTGGTAATCATAAGTTTGTTTTCTATGTTTCTGAATCTGTTTCTGTTTTGTAAATAAGTTCATTTGTGTTGTTTTTTTAGATTCCACATATAAGTGATATCATATGGTATTTGCCTGTCTCTTCTGGCTTACATCACTTAGTATAATAATCTCTAGTTCCATCCATGTTGCTGCAAATGGCATTATTTTATTCTTTTTTATGGCTGAGTAGTATTCCATTGTGTATATATACCACATCTTCTTTATCCAGTCATCTGCCCATGGACATTTAGGTTGTTTCCATGTCTTGGCTATTGTAAACAGTGCTGCTATGAACATTGGGGTGCATGTATCTTTTCACACTAGAGTTTCCTCCAGATACATGCCCAGGAATGGAATTACTGGATCATCCAGTAAGTCTACTTTTAGTGTTTTAAGGAATCTCCATACTGTTTTCCATAATGGCAGCACCAAACTACATTCCCACCAACAATGTGGGTGGGCTTCCTTTTCTCCATACTCACTCCAGCATTTATCATTTGTGGACTTTCTAATGATTGTCCTTGCTTTTCTTCTCTTATGCTTTGCTTACCCATGATTTCAGGTAATTTCCACAAATGTCACCTTCTGCCCTCACCTCTCATTCTGAGCGCTCCATGTGGATTTCCAATGTCTAAATGCACAGAGCTCCTGGGTGTCCTCCCCTTCCCACAGTGAACCCCTGGCTTCCCACCTAGATATCCTCCTCCTCCTGGACTCCTGATCTTTATCAGTGGCACCAGCAGTCAGCCAACCCCCTAAACAGAGCCTCTGGCATCACCCGCCAACCTAGCTCTTCTTTGCCTGAGCCAACATATCGTCCGCGAGCAGACGACAAAAGATTCTGCCTCCAGAGTATCAGCTGTCCTTCCCCCACTCCATGCCCATGGCCACGCCATTGGTCTTGTCTCGCTTGCCTGGAAAATCGTGACAGCATCCTGTCCACCTTGTCCCCACACCGCCAATGCTGGTCTCTGATGCAGGGTGTTCTCTAAACCATCACCTTTCCAAAAAGATCAATCTGCTCATGTTCCTCTCCTGAGGAGCAGGTAACTGCTCTGTCATCTTGCTGCCTGCGGAAAAAATAACTCCTGAACTTTGCCTCTAAATGCCTATAGTACCCATGGCCTCCTGGATCACACCCACCTGGACTCCCAGGCCTTGTGAAACATTCTCTGCACACTCCATGTTTACCATTTCTGTGCCTTTTGATATTTTATATCTTCTGCTTTGAATTCTTTTCTTTTCCACCTCTGAACAGAGGTACTGGGGATTGAACCCTGGACCTCGTGCACGCCAAGCACGTGCTCTACCACTGAGCTATACAACCCTCCCCCTGGCCCTGAGTTCTTTCCTCCACTCCCACCCCCTTCTCCTGGAAAACCCTCACTCACCTTTCAAGATTAAGTTCAGATGTCCCCAGTGAGCCCGTGCCCATCCCACAGGCAACGTCAGGCACTCTCACTTCCTGGCACACCAAGCATCACATTCACTTGCGGCCTGTGGGACACTCCGCCCTGTCAGGCGTCAGTCTGTCTTCACACCTGCCTTCTCCACTGGACGGGCACCGTGGGGAGGGCTGGTACTGCGAGCAGCAGCACCTGCTCCTTGTGTGAGACCGAATGAATGACATTTGAACATCGCTCGTGGGGGATGGGGAGGGAGGTGGGCCCACCGGAATCAGAGAGGGCTGGGGAGGCACCTTCCAGCTCATCACAGTGGGAAGATACGTCCTGGTTCTACAGCCAAAGCCCAGAGGTTGAGAGGTGAGGTTTGTGAGGCTGGTGTGGGCCAAGCCAAGTCCAGGGAGATGTCTTTCAGGCCAGCTACCTGCCATCGGGAGCCATCCAGAAGCCCGAAGCCTCGAGGAGTAGTTGAGCTAATGAGAAGGTTATATAAACGGAGGACAGAGGAGAAAAACCCCATGGAATTTTGCATCTCCCACTAGCAGGTCTCCTTCCTCTGAAGGCAGGCTCAGCTCATCTTTGGCCGTAGTCTAAATCAATTGGAGCCTCCAGGTTGGATGGTCGGTGATAAACACATGTCTCTGGTACCCTCTTGCTCATTGTTTTCCTCTTCCCAAGTTCAGTTGCAAACCTAGTTAAATGTTTCCTACGGCTCTACCAGCGGTGACTTCACCATTCTCTCCTGATAGGATCTGCAGCCTGTTCACGTCTTTTTGATGGCAATAGAGGCTGAGTGAGTGGGATTTGAGTCAGATTAGTTCTGGAAATATGACTGGACCTGGGTCTGAGTGGATCTCGTTTGATTCTTTCTGGGCGCCCCGATTCTCCAGAGAAGCCAGGGAAACGGGACGTGTGCTACATGCAGCTGCCAAAGGAGAGCTGTTTTCAGGCCCATGGGGACCACAGAGTGACACGACTTGATGTACCTGAGAGTCACGCTTGCAGAAGGTCCAGTCTAAGTAGTATGGGGCCGAGGTCTAGAGAAGAACCAAGCTCCCAGACTCTCCACCTGGGTCACGTCTCCTACTTCAAAGGGTATCTGCGCCGAGATGTTTAGTGCCTTTTTGGTGCCCTGAGGACCATTTCCAGCCATCAGTATTAAGATCTGACTCCATCAGTGAAGGAACCAATTGCTTTACTGATGCAGAAGCATTGAATGGCTACCATGAGCGCAGCATCATGGGAGATGCTCTGCTGTCAAAGAACTCACAGTCTAGCTGGGGACACAAAACCAACAGACGGGAAACAATTAGTGAGCAATGGAGCTTGAAAAAATATGCCAAAGTGACTATCAAGGCAGTAGCAGTTCAGAAAAGTGAGAGATTGACATTTCAGCAAAAGCCTCCTTCATGAAGGAGGTAGAGGAAGACCTGTCCCTTGAAGGATGGGCTAGGACTTCAGAGAGGAGGAAACAGCATGAGCAAAACCGAAGAAGCAAGGTGCAGAATATAGTCGGGGAGGGACAGAGAGAAGCCCACGGAGCTTGGGCAGCTCGGAGGCGGTGAGGACGCACACTGCACTCAGCGGGCAGCAAGCCTGGGAGCCCTCGAGGGTCTGGGCTTCAAGTGCGACGTTCATTCAATCCACAGACGTCTCTCACGCGCCTCCTGTGTGCTGGGCAAGGTGAATCATGCTGGAGGCTCAACGCTGAATGAGACACACGGAAAGTCAAACGCTTTGATAAATATCTTACAGTGAGTGTCACAGGGAGGCACGCACCTGGGGCCAGGAAGCCAAGGAAGGGGCGGCCAGCCCCACTTATATAGTAAGGTGAGCTTCTAGGATGGAATTTTGAAGAGCATCAGATGTTGTCCAGCTGTGAAAGGGGCAGAAGCACAATCCAGACAGGTACAAGAGATGCTCGCTGCAGTGTGGTTTATCATAGCAGGAGGAGTGCAGACGAACTGAATTTCCAACAAAAGCCACTGGTGAAATAGACTATGGCCCATCCATACGGAATCCCACAGAGCAGTTCAAAAGGAAAAAGCAGTTCAGTGTATATTGATTAGGAAATGTCTCCAAGATACAGTGTTAAGAAAAAAAAAAAAGAAAAGGCAGGGTCCAGAAAAAAAAATGTTGTACGCTGTCTTTCATGCGAGGAAAAATTATATCTGTGTTTTGCTGGTAAATGACCAGACGTCTCTGGAAAGAAACATAAGAAGCATGGAGTAACGGTTGTTTCCAGGGAGGCAAACAGGGAGGGGCACATACAGGAAGGCTGTGGTCAGCCTGGGTGTAAAATGACTCCAAAAGGAGGCATCACTTGAAGCCTGATCTTCGAAGGTGCTGAGGGTCAGCAGCAGATGGGTGAGGAGCTGTGTCCTGGGACAGGGGCGTTCAGAGACGCTGGAGGACAGTGGGAGGAAGATGGACTCGGGACATGTGGCTGGTGGACAGGCAGAGGCTAGTCCATGAAAATGAAGTTCTAGGCTAAGGGGTTTATACTTTGCCCCCAAACCACTCACTCACTCCATCAGCCAGTACTGATACAGACCGGATGTGATGGCTTTCAAATGTACTTGGTCTCTTGGTTCTCCAGTTCAGTCTGCCCGGGCTGCTGGAACACAACGCCACAAACTAGTGGCTTATAAGCAGCAGAAGTCTATTTTTTTTTTAAACAAGACATATGTGTTTATTATAGAAAACCCCAGAAAATACAAGGAAGGGAAAACATCACTGTCAACCAGCCATCAAGAACAGTATTTTGGATTATACACACGTGCAGATTTTGCATATAAGTGTGTGTGTGGTGTATGTGTGTACTTGGATGTGTTTTTAATAGAATACAGAAATCGATTTCTCACAGTTCTGGAGGCTGGAAGTCCAAGATCAAGGTGCCAGCAGGGTCGAGTTCTGGTGAAGTTCCTCTTCCTGGTTCACAGCTGGTGCCTTCTCACCCTTGGAAGGGGCGAGGAAGCTCAGTGGGGCCTCTTCGTAAAGGGCACTAATCTCATTCACGAGGATTCCGTCCTCATGACCTGATCGCCTCCCCAAAGCCCCACCTCCCAATACCATCACCTCAGGGGTTAGGATTTCAGCGCAAGAACTTCGGGTGGAGACACCAACATTCAGACCACAGCACTTGGCCAGGCTGCACTACATTTCCTAGAATCCCCTTTCTTGTGCGTCTGCAGTCGGGATGGACCACGGGTGATGCTTGCAAGATCCTGGAGGCACTATTCCCGACTCGGGACACAAGGACGAACAAACCAACGGGACACCTGCCTACCCAAAGTTCATTTTCAGGAGGAAGAATCAGAAAAATAAACAACGAATAAATAAGGTGGTCTCAGATGGCCTCAGGAAGTGCGGGAGGGCCAGCAGAGCACTCGTGGGTGGCCTGCTGCAGACCAGGGATATTTCAGGGAGGCCTCTCAGAACAAGCGACTTGACCTGGGGTGGGCAGCAGGGATGGCCCATCGGCCAATCACAGAGGCTCAGACTGCAGGTGGAGGTCAAGGGCTCCGAAGTGGGCCGAGCTGGGGTCTTTGAGGAGCAGGAAGGGGCTGGACAGGCTGGCGGGTCGTGAAGCAGGGGAGAGTGTTGGGGGGGGTGTTGGAACCACGGGCCTCGCTGGGATGTGGATTTTATTCTAGAACAATTTTATTCTAAAGCATCCATCAAAGTTGGCCAAGTGAGAGCCCATACACAGCTTTTCCTTTGAAAAGTGGGGACAAACCACGGTCTCGGGGTGGGGGGTGCAGGGTGGAGGGAGACACATGTCATGGCTTGGTCTGTGCCTCGGGCTGGCTTACAGACCTTTCCGTCCTGGCCCGGTTCCCTGCTGGTCTCACCAGAATTCCATCTTTCCAAGGAAATCGGACTTCCTCCCGCGAAGGAGCTCTTTCCAGGTCCCTGATAAAAGCATTATGTGAGGCTGAATAACGCACGCGGTTTTACGCTTCATTTCCCTGGGACGCCATTAGCAACACTGAGCACTTCTGTCTTTATTTGACAGAATTTCCTACTCTGTGCTGCCTGGAACAGGAGCAAAACGGAAAAGGGGAAATGGCCTTGGGAAGGTGGGCTGGGTGTGGTGGGGCGGCTCCCTTTCTGGGCTTTGGAGCCCCGCAGGGGAAGAATCTCTCAAAACATGGACAGATGCTGGCCACCTTCCCAAGGGATCATTGGGGCAGCCCCATGTCCTCCGCGTCCTGTTCCAAGAGTCCTGGCCTCAGTGTTTCTACCTGATTGATTTAGAAATAACAAATTTATTGGATAGATGCCTAGAGACCACAGAGACCAGAGGAGGGAAGCCATTTGGCCAAGGTCACACAGCTGCTCAGTGGCAGTAGTTGGCCTTGAACCCAGTTCAGCTCCCAGAGCAGCCATTCAGCACACTACGGAGTCCCTCCGAGAGGAATTAGGCCCTTCCCAGAGCCCCTGCAGAGACCAGCACCTCTTCCGTGTGGTTCTCCCGGCAGCTGGTCTCATTTCTCACTTCGGAGAAAAAATCACTTAGATTGTGACCTGTTTGTGAGCAGGAGGTGGGGTGGGGTGTGCAGGTCAGAGGAAACAGAAGCAGGGAAGCACTTAGATGCTGGAGAAAGGTCTCAGACCCTCTGGCCAAGCCACGCACAAGCTGAGAATGTAGCCAGCTTTTGTTGGAACCACCTGGTGCCAAGTGTCTTCAACTCGCTCTGGGTGGAGGGGTCCGAAGGTGGCCTGACCACCTCGTAGTAGTGCTGGTCACTCTCATGTCTCTCCCATCATTTAAAGACCTGAGGCTCTACCTTTAAAAAGCCTTCCTCGATTGAAGGAGGAAGGAATGGATTCTTTGGCCTTGACCAGCGTTTCTGGACATATTGGTCATTCCAGTAGAGGTTCCAGAACTGGGTTGCATTGGCCAACACAGGCACGTCCTCCATCCCTGAGCCCATTAATGGCTATTGCTGGCGGGGAGGTTTACCCGCTCACAAGAGAGCCAGCACTGGGCCAGGTCCCCCAGCCACATGCGCTGGAGCAGACAGGGGAGGCTTTCCCGAGGAAAATCAGGGTATTGTCACCAGAAGAAAGGAAAGTCGATGGTGGGCAGGCAAAAAGATAGACAAGCCCCAAAGACTGGAAACCAGGATTTCCTGATCTCCCTTTCAGAACCACAGAGAGCTGTGGGGCCACGTACGCTTAATTCGTTTCTATATGGTGCTTGGGCAGAGTGCAGGCTTTGTAAATATCTGTGGAATGAAGAAAAGAATAAATGAATAGGAAATGAATGGATGGACCCCCTGGGAGTGAGAGGCAGTCCTCACAGTGGGTTCTAAGTGATTGGCAGGGACCCCGATTGTCACAGGGGACCCCAAAAAGCTAAGCCCCCACACTCAGCCAGAGTGCTCCTGGGCGCTCAGGCTGTGTGGGGGGCGTGGGGCCCCTGCAAGCAGGTGGCACCCCTGCCAAGGACCCTGGGGCTTGAAGTTAAGCTCATGCACGCTGGTGGCAGGAGGACAGGCTCAGGGCACAGCTCTGCATGAAATTAGGTCTGCTCGTCCCCGTGTGTTAGCCCTGGCCTGTGGCCCTGGTCCTGGGGGGACTTTCAAGGCAACAAATGGACCCAGGGTGATGGGGGCCAGCTCTGGGACAGGATGAATTCCCCGCTCCTTGGAAGCTGAGTGGTCACCGCCCAGAATGGAGAGCTGTCCAGAGGTCGGTCTCCTGAGTTGGAGGGTGGGTGGTGGGGGTGCTGTAAAACAGCTGGGGGACGTGGGGGAGCAGGATCCCTTCCCTGGGGGCCGGCCTGGCCAGAGCGGGGCTACCTGAGCCCCCGACAGCAATACTGGGCATAGGTAACAGTGACTCCATGCACAGTTCTTTCATATCCAGGGCAGGACGGGCCAGCTTTTAACATCTGGACAGGGTGGTGGGAAGGGGCCACGCATGTCTGAATGCTAAACAAGGATGCTTTGGGATGCTTTTCATGCAAATCCCATGACTGAGTTTCTCATGAGTGGGGAGTGGCTTTTTCACAGCTCCTTGGTCTTTTAAAATGAGAGGCCCACGGAGGCTGGAACAATTTGGTAGCCCCCAAAGGACCTACCAGGAGAGAAACATCCCCAGGCTCTCAGCTCATGAAACAAAAGCATCCTATTTTTCAAGAAACTCTGCCTAACCATGCTTCTCCTCGTGGGGAGAGGATGCCGCCACAACAGCTGTCTTCAGCACCTGAAACGAGTTGTCTCCAGTAGCTCTCCAATAGCCCCAGGGACCAGCACTCCTCGCCTCCTGTTTTATAGACAAAGAACCAGTTGCATGGGACCGACCTGAGGTCACAGACAGGCAGAGCTAAGATGGAACTCAGGTCTGGCTGGCTCCAGAGCCCAAGCCCCGCCCCTCGATCACATTGTTCATTTTGAGGGCTTCTGCTCATGCTACCCATGATGATCTTGGTCAAGCCCACTCAGCTGAGAGCACTTTGTTAGCAAGTCCTCCGAGGACAAACCTAGCAGAGCTCCCAGGAACAGGGGTGGGACAGACACGACGGTTCAGCTGCTATGTGCCAGATGCAGAGCTGGCTGCTGGGGTTGCCGTGGCCAGCAAGATACCAGGTCCCTGCCTCAGAGCAGACAGTAGACTCATGTGAAGGGTGATCTGGGGAGGCCTCTAGGAGAAGGTGACACTGGAGCAGAGAAACTGTCTCCGGAAGCGTGTTGCAGGGAGAGGGAACAGCGGCATCTGGGATGCTGCCGGAAGGACTTGGGATCGGCCGAATCTAACCAGGCTACTGTCCGTTCCTGGAGACTTTACTTGCGAGCTACCCTGGCAGCGCCCGGTCTAGTCTGAAATGCTCCACGTCCCCGGGGCTGCCATCTGAGGCTTTCTGTGGGCTGGAAGCTTCCATCCAAACCTCCCAAGCTGCCGCCGCCGTGGAGGAGGGTCTGAGCTGGCCTTTCTTTTTAATGTCAGGTCTGGCGGGCTCCCGCCAGCTGGGTGGTCTCCCTCCCCCACCCCTGCGGCCGCCTGCCCTCGGCATCACCTGAGGTAGAAGGAGTCCGAGGTCCTTCTCCTGAAATTTCTACAGAGCGTCATGTGCACAGAGGGCCAGCTGGCTCTGTCTTCTCTCTGCTCCAGGGAGACTCACGACCAAGAACATTTTCTCTCTTTCTGATTTTTTTGTTGTCTATCGACAAGCACGCATCTCCAGCCGGCTTCACGTCCCCCCGCTCTGGTGGACAGGGCTGCAGGAATGTATTTGGTGCTCGCTGTCACTTGGTTTTAAAGGTGCAATGGGCCACCATCGAAGAATGGAGTAGGAGAAAGGTAGGAAGGAGGGGAGGGGGGCAGAAACTGCATCAGGGGACTGTCTGCGGTCTTCAGTGAAGTCACCTCCCCACTCACTTCCTCAGTTTGTCCACTCTTCAAACGGATACATCAATTCTTTTTTTAAAAAATTTTTCATGTGGAAGTGTAGTTGATTTACAGTGTTAGTTTTAGGTGACAGCAGTGATTCAGTTACACATACACACACACATGCGTATTCTCCTTTCAGATTCTTTTCCATTATAGGTTACTATAAGAAGTTGAATACAGTTCCTTCTGCTCTACAGTAGGTCGTTGTTGTTTATCTACTTTATACACAGTAGTGTGTATCTGTTGGTACATCAATTCTTGATCTATAGGAGTCTGGAGAGACAGAAGGAGGAGTGTTCACATGGCAGCAAGCATTCAAAAGAAGGGAGGCAGCGGGAGAGAAATCTCTCTAGACCAGTCCTCCAACCTGGAGGCCAGATTGCCCTCTGCTGTGGGGCTGTCCTGTGCGCTGTGGGGTGTCTAACAGCCTTCCTGCTCTGCACCCACAAGATGCCAGAGGCAGACCCAGAACTGTGACAACCACACATGTCCCCAGACCCTGCCAGGCATCCCCAGTTGAGATCCAGTGCTCTTCATGTCCCAAGGTCCTGGATGGTGTCCCCAAGGCTGGTCCCCGGACTGGGTGCCCTTCAAGGGGAGAGGCTCTTGGTGACTTGTGGCCTGGAGCACATCAACCTTGTGGGAAATGCGGGAGAGATTTGAGCCCCAAGCCAGTGCGAGGTGGCCCCTCACCTGTACCCAAACGCCTCACCACCCAGGAGGCCCCTCTCCTGGGAGGAGGTGCTGCCTCCTGTGAATGCTCAGAAAGGCAGGCGGGATGCAGAGATGCTTTCTGAAGCCCTTGTGGCCCTGCTGTTCCGTGTCCTACAGGAGTACCAGCCCCTTCGGGGAGAGGTTTGTTCTCCTGGGCACCAGACATTCAGGGAGAGAGGGGTCGATGTATTTCCAGCACATCCATCCCCCAGGAGTGTGAGGTCCCGAGGACGCCCCTGGTGGCACTTTGAGACCCTCCCGCACACGGCTCCCCACACTGGGGTGGCAATGGCCTGGGCTTGATTTTTCTCACACTTCCATTTTTAAATTTTTTTTCTCCTGGTTCTTGGCTCTGGGAAAAGTGGAAAAATGTATACAGGGACCACACTGTTGATGTCTTGGTCAGAGAGGGGGAAAGATTTCGGAGTTACTTAGAGAAAACACCGGTTGACATGCAGGTTCATAAATCACGCCCACATTTATGCACGCGCGGGTGTGGGTCTGCGTGGCATTTTCCCTTTCTCAAGAAAATGTAAGCTCCAGACTCTGACAACTGCCCCATTTAATAGGGCCTTTCTTCCGCCTACTGAGGGCTGCTTTTATAAGAGTGTTTGTCAAACAGAGCCTGAATCCCCTTTCTCCCTCTGGAGGGACTGGGGCCAGCATCTCAGCTCCGAAGGCCTGGCCTGGCATAAAGTTCATGAGATCAGAAACAGGAAGGTGCCTTCCTGAGCCAAGACCCTGGCACCTCCAGCATCTAGGGCAGCGTCCTGACTTGGTAGGCGTAGAAAAATGACCCTTTACCCAGAATGGCGAGATCTCTGTCTTTGGCACCTCTCCGTCTCCCATGTGGCAGACAGACTCTTCTACCCCCCCACCCCCCACGCTCTTATGTGCCCCTACCCCGCTTAATCTAGCTGTGGTCACTAGGCTAGAAAATGACTGCTGACTAAACTATCGATCAAATAACAAATATTTTCAACATCCATCATGTAGATGCCACTGGGTTAAGGCTCAGAAAATGTATGGGGCTTTGGGGAGGGAGGTGCGAGCTTCTCAGTGACGAGTGATGGCGAATGCATGATCTGCCTGCCCCACTCTTCCCTCCCATGCTCCCAGCAGACATTGCTAATCAATCACTGCACATGGAGCTCCCGAATTCTGCTTGCCACAGAGCTCTGGGCAGCTCCTCCTTAGGCAGGCCTTTCTGCCTGCCCACGGGGTCCCTCACATGACCAGCCAGATGCATCACATCGGTCCTGGTGACCAGTGGAATAACAGACATTTTGTCGCCCTCTCCTGAGCATCTTGGGAGGATCAGAAACCCACCCCTCGTAAAACAAAGAACTTCAGGAGGCAGAGCCACAGGTGATGGCAGCCAGATGAGGCCACGGCAGGAGGCCTAGGCTTGCTGTGGTGCCAGCCTGAAAGACTTCCTGGAGGAGGCGGCATGCCAGTGTGTTGGCTCTCATTTCTCCCAGGGTGTTTGTCTTTGATCAAATGGCAATAATCCTGCATCCTTGCTCCTCCACCACTGCTGTCCAGCCATGGGAGCCTTGGACACATTCCTAGAAGTGGCCAGGCCTTCCCCTCCTCGGGGCCTTGAGCTGTTCCCTCTGCCGGAAATGCTCCTGCCCTGCGTCATCCCGTAGCGGGCTCCTCCCCAGCCTCCAGTCCCAGTTTGACTGACTCCTCGGAGAAGCCCTCCAGGTGCGCTCTCTCACCTGCCCTTCAGTCTCTACTCAGCCCCCTGGGTCTTCCACGAGGTGGGAGCTGGTCTGGCCAGCTCACCACTGACCAATGATCAGGCACACTGTAAGGACTCGATAAATATTTGTCCAAAGAACCAAGAAGGAATGACACTCAAATGGTTTCATGGAGGGCACAGGGGTAAGGTAGCCTTTGCAAAGCCTCTCCAGAAAGCAACGAACTGTGTCGCCTGTTTCATGGAGCCCTGGAGTTGCCGTAACTCTTCTCCTGCAGAAACCCAGACAGTGCCCTGTGTCCCCTGCAGTGAGCTCACTGGTCCTTCTACCCATCCTTCCCACCTGAACGCGGGGACAGGGGCCAGCTTCCCCCAGGTGAGCCCTAAGTCCAATGACCAGTGTCCTTATAAGAAGAGGACAGAGATGGGGGAAGAGGGGGATGCGAAGGTGGAGGCGGAAGTTGGAGGGATGCGGCCACCAGCCAAGGACCACCTGGAACCACCAGAAGCTGAAAGAAACCAGGGAGGGTCCTCCCCAGAGCCTTCAGAGGAAGGGTGGGCCTGCCCACACTTTGGCTTCAGATGTCTGGACACCGCAACTGTGGGAGAATAAACTCCTGTGGTTTTAAGCTGCCGGATTTGTGGCACTTTGTTACAGCGGCTCCAGGAAGCTGACATAAGCCAAAGGAGCTTGAAGGGGAGCCTGGGCGGGAGACAGCTGCAGGAATCAAAGACATCCCAGTGGAAACCACACAACAGGGCAGACTGGGCCATGGAGGGGCTGTTCCAGGCTGTGCTGGGCTTAGAGCCATAAACGCTGGGAGGAAGTGGATGGCCTACAGACCATCCAAGGTGGCTGGCGAGGGCCCTCCAAGCTTCCAGATGGGGGGCTGGGCTCTGGGTGTGCCCAGCTTTGCTTACTGCTTGGCACCAGAGGCCCTGGCCTGGCCGTGGCCACGAGCAGCAACAGACCATCTTGGGGGCAGCGGGGGAGTCCTCCTGACCAAGGGAGACCTTGAATGAAGCTGGCCTAAGAGGGTCACGCAGGATATAATTATCTTTTTTGGAGTGTATGTTTCACTTGTTTTGTTTCTTAAAAAGGCACGTCCGGGCCATGAAAGAACCTTCAGGTCCTTGTGACGTTCACCACAGGCTGACAGAGGCTCCACTGTCCTCAGGGCCAGGGGCTCTCCAGGGAGATGTAGGTCTCCCTCCTTCTGGGGCCGGGGCTGGTCTCAGCTGTCCTCACATACTGCTTTTGCTGGAAAGTGGGCTGCAGAATGGACCCTGGGAGAGCCATAAACCCCAGGCAGGAATGAAGCATGGCTGCAAATGCCAGGATTGGAATCGAGTAATATACAGCTTGGGAGGTAAGCCTCCTATCATTCCAGGGCCTGGGTTGCTAGAACAAAGCCCGCAGATGGATTCCCGGGAAGAGCTGAACCAGGAAGGAGACCTAAGGAACTTCTGTGCCTGCCCGCCTGCCTCCCAGCGTTCAGAGGCAGTCAAGCCAGAGGCTTTGCCCTCACGGAACCCCCTATTCGTGGGGGAGACTGATGCACAAGCAGGGCGTCGGAGTCTGGAGGAAGCCAGGAAGGGGGCAGGAACCCAGGTGCGGGAGGTCTGGAAGGTGGGCTTTGGAACGTACCAGCTTCTCCGCATCTCTCCCATCCTGGTCCCCCACTGCCTCCCTGGTCCATGACACCATGACAGCTTCCCTCACTGGGCTGCCAGGTTTCCCTCCCTGCACCCCCAGACGTTCTCCACACAGGAACCAGAGGGACTTCTAAAAATCAGACGGGGGGTGGCTATAGGTAGAGCTCTACCTGATCGTCCTGTGATAACTGCTCTATTGAAAGTGTCAGGGACACGGTTGCTATAGATACACACACGGTCCGCTGGCCTCCTGTGCTTCTTCACCCTCCCCCTGGGCCAGGACATGGATGAAGGCCTCTCTGAACCCCACCCCCCAACCAGCGACGCGCCCACCCTCTTCGGAGCACTTCCCCCGTTCCGGCCACCCCTGACTTCTTTTGGGGAGAAGCTGAGGAGGATCCCTGCCTCCAAACCCTCTGTTCTCTGAAGGTCACACACAGCTCTCGAGACCAAAACAACCAACTTTGCCCAGACTTGAAGAGTCCTTGACACTGATCAGGGGCCTTTGGAGAAAAACAAGTTCTCGCCGAAGGGCTAAGTGCATCCTCTCCGTAGGGACTAGCACCTAGAGTTTCCAACTGGATTCCAGGAGGTGGCAGGGAAGTCCCCGGGCACCATTTCCAGGTGGTTCTAGAAGCACCTAGCACACGGTAGACGCCCGACGCATCTCGGAGTAAGCCAAGTAACAGTGGCATTAATAAGAATGTTAGGCTCAGAGGCTCTTTCCTGGCCACTTGGGAGGAACTGGTCTCTGTGCGAAGTACTTGACTCTTAAAAGGAGGCACAGCCCTTCCCCTGGTGGCAATGGGTGGGGGGAGGCGGACGCCGGCGCAGCCCTCTGGAAGCCCACGTCTAGCTAGAAAGACAAGATACCAAAACTTCACTGCTGATAAGGGTTAAACAGCCGTTCGATGCAACAATAGAAGAGATATTCAAGGCAGTAGGTGATGAAT
Organism: Vicugna pacos; assembly: GCF_048564905.1. NCBI lineage: Eukaryota > Metazoa > Chordata > Mammalia > Artiodactyla > Camelidae > Vicugna > Vicugna pacos. The sequence goes on along the minus strand of NC_133005.1, from coordinate 42,940,426 downwards.
TGCCCCATGAGTCGTAGGGATGATAAATGTTTTAGGAACTCAGAGAAGGGAGCCATTTGTCCAAGGCAGGCAGAAGAGACAGACACCACGCGGGGCAGGGGGGCTGCGCCTTTTTAAAGGGGGTCCCCGGGGCTGTGGTCTGAGAGGATCATTGTCTGAGACCCACGATGGTGTGATTTGGGGAGGCAGTCCCTTCCTTCCTTCCTCCCTTCTTCTTTTCTTTTCTTTCCTTCCTTCCTTCCTTCCTTCCTTCCTTCCTTCCTTCCTTCCTTCCTTCCTTTTCTTTCCTTTCTTCCTTCCTTTTCTTTCCTTCCTTCCTTCCTTCCTTCCTTCCTTCCTTCCTTCCTTCCTTCCTTTTCTTTCCTTTCTTCCTTCCTTTTCTTTCCTTCCTTCCTTTCTTTCTTTATTTCTTGCTTTCCTTTCTTTCTTGGACTAGGTCTGATAATCAGTTCCCACTTGCTCCAGTCTCTCCATTTCTGAAGTCTTTAGAAAACCAGCTAGTTCAAGGAAATTGGGAACCAGTGAAAACTTGATATTTATTCCCCATCCAGCTGTTTAAACTTCTCTAGGACAAGCCATCCATCTAAAATCTTTCCTCTAGAAAGTGGTAGTGGAATTCAGTGTTTGCATGATGTGAAAAAAAGGGTGAAGATGCTGGCTTTGAGCCCTGAAAGCAGCTGGGGCACCTCTCCCTCAGCAAATGGGGTCCACACACTATTAGGAAAACATATCATTCTTGTGGTAGTGGTTAAGACTGACAAGTGTTTGGATTTTGCTTGAAATTTTAAGAAGCTGGAGCTGAGAGTTTCCCTGAAGTTCTCGGGGCTCTGGATGATGTTCAGTTTGGTTATCTGTTAGGAAAGCAGCCATTCCATCATGGCTGGTCCCGTAAATTGATTCGTGGATGCCCAAGGCTTTATCTCATTAAATCGTGTCACCATCTAGAAATGGCGTTCAGGCTGCTTCGCTGGGAGCAAGGTTATCTGACTGTTTAGAAACTCCCACCAGGCTGGTGAGGTGCTGCTCTCCGTGGACTTGGGCAAGACGAGCAACGTCTCCCAACACGCAAACAGCTCAGGGATTGCGTTCGGTCAGGGTGCAGCTGCCTCCCAGCCCAGCAGGCCCCCTCTGGGCTCCGGCTGTCCCCAGCAGCGAGAAAGCAGATGGCTGACGATGAATCACAGGCTGTCACCTGCAGAGGCTGGCTGGTGACGTCACAGCTGGGGAGGGGGCTTCTGGAGCCTGGAGAGGCCCAGAGGGAAGTGTGCTGGGCACTAAATTAGCCACAATGCCCCCAGCCCCCAGCCTTCTCTCTCTCCTCTCTCCCCCACCCCAAAACCTAACTGACTTAACTGAAAAACGAATACCTGCAAAAACCCATCGTTGTCACTAGGGTTAGGTCACGGGAGCAGCTCCTCCCCCAGCTGTGTCTCAAAAGGCAGCCCCAATGGAAAGAGAGGGGAGCAGGTCCCCGGGGGAGGTAGGAGGCCAGCTTTGGAGTCAGAATTAGGGTCAAGTCCCCACTGGGCCACTCTCTTTGGGGGCAGGCCACTCAGCCTTGCTGAGTCTCAGCTTTCTCGCCTGCAAAATGGGCTTTTGATGAGGACAACATCAAATGATGCTTTCCAGCGCTTAGAAAGCGGCCGGCATGGTGAAGAGTCCAGAACTTCCCCACGGGGTGGCTCCCTTGCTAGGGAGGGCCCGTCCCCAAGAGGCCAAGTCCCCTGAGGCTTTTTGTTCAAACCCTCCAAAGGCTCAGGCCACTGTTTTCCTGCTCAGACACTCTCCTGAGGGTAGGGAGAGGGGAGATGTTCTGGGTTTGCTTGCCCAGAAGTCAGGGGGTGAACAAGGGGAGATGGGACAGGTCAGGCGTGTCTGTGGCGCTTTCCTGGTCCTGCCAAGGCCTTGGTGTGGCCCCGGAGCATGGGAAAATTTGGCCAAGTCAAGGAAGGGGGACAAGATTTTCCAGGCTGGGCACAGTAACAGAGCCCCAGAGGCAGCTGCTTCCGGGACAGTTGGGAGCAGGGGCAGGAGGCGGGGGAGGCGGAGGGGGAGGAAGGCGGAAGTCTGCTGCTCTTTTCAATTAAAAATAATTTCTACACATTGATGGTCCCCGAGAAAGGCGGCCCCTGCAGGGAAGGCCTGGCAGTGGTTAGAAGACAGGCTCCCTGCGGCACAGGCCTTAGAGCCTGCCACCGAATATTTCATCAGTTATTTTGGAGGAAGACAGTATTCCGTGAGCACCCCAGCCCCGGCACACAATGCTGCCAGGACGTCGGGCTGGAAGGAAGTAAGAGGAGTGGAACCTTCCAGAGACCCTAGACAGGACGCTCCCAGCAATGAGGCTGGTGAGAGAGGTTTCCAGAAACAGGAACAAGAGCGGCCACTCCACAGCCTCCGAGGTCCTTCAGCCCCACTGGCCACGAGGATGACGCTGCCCCTGGCCCAGCACAGACACTTCCAGGTGCCGCCGTCCCTTCCGCCATCCCGCCAGGGAGAGTCCAAGCCCATAGCAGGGCCTCCGAAGCCCTCAGCGAGGAGGCAGGAAGCACGGCAGGAAGAGCGAGGCCCGAAAGCCGGAGGCCCAGCAGGCCCCGTGCCGGCCCCTCCTGCCGCCCAGTGGAAGCCACGTGGAGACTCTGTCTGCTTAGCCCTCGTCACGAGGACCAAGCCTCATCACACGTCGCGTGTGCCAAGCACTCAACAAATGTCTCATGTCGCCCCCTCGCAGGGCACGCACCGGGTCTCCCTTTCATTGGTCAGGAAACGGGATCCCAGAGGGCAGGGGGCTTGACCAAGACCTCCTGAAGCCGCGCTTCAAACCCGGGGCTCGATCTTACCCCTTCACCTTTTCGTCTCCTCCTAGGCCGCCCTTCTCTGCCCCACGCCTCTGCGACACCCACGGGCGACATGCCCGCTGCCCAGGCCGCCCCCACCCCGCCTCCTCCCAGCGCCGCCTTGGGCCCCCTGCCTGGGTCGGGGCTCTTCTCCTCGCCCCCTCTGCTGGCCTCGCCCCCCCCCTCATGCCCAGGCCGGCTGGGGTTGTGCCTGGCTCCCTCCCAAGGAGAGAGCCGTGGCCGGCAGCTGGCACCCAACCCACGTGTGGTAAGGGGAACTGGGGACTGAATTAGCCTCCCGCCCCTGGGTGGGCGCCACCCACCGCCGTGCACATCTACGCCCCAGACTCCTCCAGAAAAGCAGCTTCAGCAGGTGCGGCAGGCCTTCTGAGGAACCCAGGTCTCAGTCTGAGACGGGTTATCAAGACGGGGCACCTGATAAGAAATGGGCCACACTGAAGCTCCTGCCACCACTGCATGACTTCTTTCTCTGTCATCAGGGGAGACAAGCTGATCTCTGCAGGGTTTTAAAACTACAAATGGCTCCTCCAGTCCCCAGAGTCAAGCTCACCGGGGAAACAGCGGGCCGCATCGCTCCCTGCGCATCTCTGTGTTTGGATGCGGCTCATAGACTGAGCTCCCCGCGGTGGCACCCAGGGCCGGAGGGCACCTCCAGGAGTGGGGTGAATTGAGAGCCGGGTGGGGGGTTCCTTGGGGCCACCTGGCCGGCCCTCCGTCCCCACTGTCCCCAATCCCCACCCCCTCCTCCTCCCCCTCTGAGTGGACCGAGGGCGAGGCAGGCCAGGCATGAAATGAAGAGATGGTGCAGGCGTGGAATCCCCCCTGACCCAGGGGTTTGTGCTCAGGACACAAATAAACGCAGACGATGTCTCAGGTCCTAACAGCTATGAAGGAGAGGTGTGCAGCCCTCTCACCCTCTGGTCTGTTTCTTGGTATCATCTGTCTGTCTGTCTGTCTGTCTGTCTGTTTTCCGTCCCTTTGGAGAGGGCGCTTTGGATGGCGCAGCTGCCTGCCCTCTGCCCTCTGGAGTCTGGCTGGGGAGAGCAGCCACCGTCTCTGAGGCCGTCACCCTCCCACCCTGCCTCACCAAGTGGCATTTTCAAGACAACGAGGGCCACAGGCGTGGGCGGCCCTGCGGGGGCGCAGGCTGAGAACAGGAGGCTGGTGGGGACTCGGGGCTGAGCGCGGCCCCCCTCCTGCGGCTCCGCTGGGGAGTGACTCACCCGGCGAGCGGTGTGAGTCAGCCCCGCCGGGGACGCGCTCCGCACACTGATGAGCCCCAGCATCAAAATGCACATTGTAACGGGCGAGCGGGCAGAGAGCACGGGAGGACAGGTGCGCACGCACACACACACACACCCTCAGAGGCACACACTCACACCCACCTGTACACACTCACACAAACATCCCCACCACACAGATTCACAGCTACATTCACTCACACCTTCTGTACATGTCCACAGACCCACACACACACGCACACTCGTGTATATGATGCTCACACCACACACGCACACTCATGCTCACAAGCACACGCGCGCGTGCACAAACACACCTTCCTTCCCTCCCTCCCCCTCTTCCCTCCTTTTCTCTCTCCTTCTCCCCCTCCCTCCTGCCCTTCCTGTTGAGATGTGGGTTTCTTACCACCTTTTTACCTACCCCCACCTACCGCAGACCAGCTACATGTGACCCTGGACAAGTTACTCACAGCCCTGTCCCTGGCGTTCTCACCTACAAGACACAGAGATGGTCACTGCCCCTTCCTAGGATTCAAGTCCACGTGGCGTGCTGGGAACGAAGCCTGGCACGTCACAGGTGCTCTGGGTTGGTTTGGGCCCTTGAGGCTGGGATCAGCCATCAATCTCTGTGTCTAACAAGCATCTAGCAAGCAGACGGGGCACCTGGTCGGCCACACAACCCCTATATCTGCAGCCCAAGATTTAGGAGTGGAGACGACAAGCCAACAACCCAGACGTCCACTTGTACATACTCATAATTACGCACAAAGCAGCAAGTGAGTTACAGAGCTGGGAACCAACAGGGGTAGGGTGTGGGGACGCCACAGGAGGCCCGGGTTTTTATAAAGAAAATTGTAGCAACAATTTGGAGGGAGGACTGAAAACAGTGCAGCTCGTTTTAGTTACTCCTGCAAAGAGTGTGGGGAGAGGGTCAGTGGGAACTCAGGAGCCTGGGAAGTGGCCTCTGGCCTGAGGAACGGAAGGATGAGCAGGGCTGGTGGGAAGAGCACACTGTCTCTGTGCCCCTTGCTTTTGTTCATCTCTGGGTAGATGTGCAGGATGTTTTCTTGTGTCAAAAATGCTCCTTTGATTGACAAGAGTAGAAACTCAGTTCAGTGTGGCTCAAGGCAAAACATGGGACTTCACTGTCTCATGAGAATGCCTATCTGGAGGGACAGGGTGGATTTCAGGCATGGTGGTATCCAGGGACATCAAATTTACTGTAAGTATCTTGCTCCACCCTGAGCTCTGGTTTCCTCCACGTTGGTTTCATTTCTAGGTGGTTTCCCCCCACATAATGGCTCACGGTGGATCCCAGTTTACAGCCTCCCAGATCAGCTACTCCACAGGGAAGTCTTGCTTCCCTACCGTCCCACCCAAAGCCCCCTGATTGCATCTCCTTGACCCACCAGTCACATGTCCATCTCTAAATGAGCTCTAGTGGCCAAAGAGTGGACTACTCTGATTAACCAGCCCTGGGTCATGGGCTCCATGAAGATGCCGTGGGTTGAAAATAGGAGAAGGGTCGCCCCCTCAAAGGAAAGCCAAGGTGCCATTACCTAAAGAAGGGGGAACAGATGCTAGGCTGTCAAAGCAACGACGTCCATTTTCTCCAGCAGCAGAGGGGGACGTCTGCTCTCTAAAGAACCATAGAGGGCGGAGAGAAAGTGGTGAGGAGGCCAAGAGATGGTCTGGATTTGTGAGTGGGTGCAACTGGGGAGACAGGGACAGGACACAAGCCCAGCTGGAGACTGGATTTCAAGGCATATGAGTAGGGGAGGTTTATGGTGTGGTGGTGGAGCTTCTTGGGGTGGCTACTGGATCTGGTAAGGCAGCTGCATTAGTTTCTTAGAGCTGCCCTAAACGACCCCAAGCTGGGAGATTCCAAACAACAGGAAATGTATTCTCTCCTGGTTCTGGAGGCCAGAAGTCCAAAGTCAAGGTGCTGTTGGCAGCCATGTTCCCTCTGAAGGTTGTGGAGAAGGATCTGTCCCAGGGCTCTCTCCCTGCTTCTGATGGCTTCCAGCAGTCCCTGGAGATCCTTGGCTTAAAGTCACATCCCTCCAATCCCGGGGCATGCGCAGGTTAGGAGGAGACAATGTGTCCCTCAGTGGGTGGGATGGAGTTCTCTGACGGGGTTCCGGGATTCGGACGGTGATGAATGAGCTGGAGGAGGTGGAGTGAGAGCCAAGGTGGGAGGCTGGCGTCCGGAGGTGTGATTTCCGTGGCAGCTGTAAGCATTGTGCTCAGTCCCAGCCCCTAGCCAGAGCCCCCAGAGTTTCAGAAAGTGTTTATCATGGTGCATCTGAGCCAACAGAATGAAACTCGACACTGAGGTCAGAACCTCATGGGGCCCCATTCTTCATTTTTTTGGGCTCCAACCCGGTGGGTCTAGTCAGCAGTCCAAGACCACCGCATGAAACCAGAAGGCGTGACAGAGGCTTCCTGCAGGGTTCTGGGAAGCCCTGGATCTCTGCCCCAAGCACCACCCATCTGGCCTCCCCGGGACGAGGCGGGGAGGTGGGAAGGGGAACCCAACAAGGAGGAGAGCCCCCAGCAGGGAGGTCTCAGAGCCCCAAAGCCACCCCTGCGAGAAGGCGCGCCCAGGCAGACTCGTGCAGGGGTTGCTCTCGCTCGGGAACACTCTGGGGCTTGAGGGATGGCCTCTGGGACCACCCAGAAGCGGGCCAGGTTTAGATGCTAAACTTACTAAACAGAACAACGCACACACACTCACTGAACACAATTCCTACTCACAGAAGAAAGACAGTAAGAGGAGAGAAGAGCAGGAGGGGATGGGAAAGAAAAGGAAGGAGGAAAAGAGAAAAGAGGGGAGGGAGTGGAGAGGGGAGGGAAGGGGGACGTTGCCAAACCTTCAAGCTCACCAGGAGCCCGCCTCTCTGGGTGGAGTTCCTGCTGTTTTCAGCATCCCACTGCTCATCTTTGCCCACTGACCCATCTCAACCTTCCCGATCCCCCGACGGACGGAAGACTGCCTTCGAGAGTCCTGGAGAGAGTGGGCCCATCCATGCCCAACAACGGACCCAGAGACACTTCTTTCTCCTCCTGGAGGCTCACAGTGAACAGGACACCCCCCCTGCTCCCCCCTCACAGCCAACTCCATAGCAAAACCAAAGGGGCAGTCTTCCCAGCGGGGGCTGCCTTGGGCCGGGACCAAGGTCCAGCCAGCACCGTGGGCTGAATTCTTCCTCCTCATCAGACGTGGGACACGGAAGTGCCTGCACGTAACGCAGTAAATAGGACTTGAGTGAATGAACTGCCTTTTGAGATCAGTAGACATTTGAGAAATGAGGAAATCGAGGTGAGTAGGGTGAGGCTTGGCCCGAGGGTCGCTGGAGCCAAGATGCAGACGCTGTTCTCTTAACTCTGAAGCCAGCTGTGTGAGTTTCCTGTTGCTGCTGTAACAAGTGACCACCAACTTGGTCACTTAAAATGACACAGGTCTACACAAATCTTAGATCTGGATGCCCCTGGATGCCAGAAGTCCTACAGGGGTTTCACGGGGCTAAAGTCAAGGTGTGGGCAGAGCAGGTTCCTTCTGGGGGCTCCCAAGGACAATCTGCTTCCTTGCCCTTCCAGAGTCTAGCCGCCTCCCATATTCCTCCGTGTGGGGCCCCCTTTCCTAGCTTCAAACTCACCCAGGCACGTCTCTGACCCTGCTCCTCTGGTCACATTTCTGTCAGACTCCAGACTGGAAATGTTCTCTGGTTTAAGGCCCCGTGAGATTAGATTGGACAGGAGCTGATAACTCAGGAGACTGCACATCTCAAGGTCCCTAACTTAGTCACATATGCAAAGTCTGTTTCCATAGTTTCCAGGAACCAGGACGTGGATTCTGTCCATTACACGGTGCTCTGAGCTGCTCCCCAACCAGCTGGGGCCTCTGGGAAGCTCCCAGTAGAGCCCAGCTCTATTTGCTGGCCTCATTGCAGAAAGATCCAGGTGGGACGGGCATGAGTAGATCCAACTGCACCACTGAAACACTCCCAGCAACCCTAGGGGCAGACAGGCAAGTCGAGGATGCACGGGGGTGAGCGGGTGAGGAGAAGAGCACCTGGGGCAGGTAGCAGATCAGCGTGGCTGAGGAGGAGGATGCAGGGTTGGGTGCGAGATGTGAGAGGGGGCAGCTGGCGAGGTCAGTAGGGGCTGGACCATGAAGAGCCCTGTGGAGTTCTCAGCGGGGAAAGGAGTGTTCCACACTGTATTCCAGAAGCCTTGCAAGGCTGAAATTGGAGGCTGTGAGCCTGAAGCTAGGGTTCCTCTGGGGTAGTCAGGAGGTGATGGTGGCGACATGTAGGTGGTGAGGGTAGAGGTGGAGATAGAGGAATGTCTTCAAGAGCTACAAAGGGGGAGAGCTGACAGAGCTCAGTGATTAACTGAGTGAAGAGGTGGTCTGGGAGAGAGACCAGAGGCCAAGGACTCAGATGGGGGCTGCCTAACAAGAGTTGATCCGGGGATAGCATGAATGCCTCTCCCTTTGATGAGTCAACGGGACGCAACTCTGCCTCCCTCAGCCCTCCAGACTCAGCTCCCAGAACTAGGCCTGGGGACCCCACCCCTTGTTCCCTGGCCACCCCTCCTACATCTCTGCGCTGCACTCCATGGAGGAGAGTTACAGGGATACACTCTGTCACTATGCTCTCAAAACTCACTTGAATTAGTGCTCTGCGAGGTGGGAAAGTCCACGCGTCTTGGCTCTGAATGTCCCACCGAGTGACCCGGTCATGCCCAGAGGCAGAAATAGATATTTTGTTCCCCAAACTGACCCTAGCTCAGTCTGACCCCGAAACTAGCGTCAGCTTTGATCTCAGCCCCACTGGAAACCACACTCTGACTCCAACCACAATATAACCCACCCAGCCCACATCAACCTCAGCCTCAGCCCCAGCTCTAACCCCAGCCCAAGTCAACCTCAGCCCACTCTAACCCCAGCCCTAAACCAAACCCAACTCGACCAACTCTAACCCCAGCCCAACCCAACCAGCCCAACTCAATCTCAACCTCAACCCCACCTCTAACCCCAGCCCAAGTCAACCTCAGCCCACTCTAACCCCAGCCCTAAACCAAACCCAACTCGACCTCAGCCCCAGCTCTAACCCCAGCCCAAGTCAACCTCAGCCCACTCTAACCCCAGCCCTAAACCAAACCCAACTCGACCTCAGCCCCAGCTCTAACCCCAGCCCAAGTCAACCTCAGCCCACTCTAACCCCAGCCCTAAACCAAACCCAACTCGACCTCAGCCCCAGCTCTAACCCCAGCCCAAGTCAACCTCAGCCCACTCTAACCCCAGCCCTAAACCAAACCCAACTCGACCAACTCTAACCCCAGCCCTAAACCAAACCCAACTCGACCTCAGCCCCAGCTCTAACCCCAGCCCAAACCAACCAGCCCACATCAACCTCAGCCTCAGCCCCAGCTCTAACCCCAGCCCAAGTCAACCTCAGCCCACTCTAACCCCAGCCCTAAACCAAACCCAACTCGACCTCAGCCCCAGCTCTAACCCCAGCCCAAGTCAACCTCAGCCCACTCTAACCCCAGCCCTAAACCAAACCCAACTCGACCAACTCTAACCCCAGCCCAACCCAACCAGCCCAACTCAATCTCAGTCCAGCTCTAACCCCAGCCCAACCCAACCAGCCCAACTCAATCTCAACCTCAACCCCACCTCTAACCCCAGCCCAAGTCAACCTCAGCCCACTCTAACCCCAGCTCTAAACCCAACTCAACCCAACTCTAACCCCAGCCCAACCCAACCAGCCCAACTCAATCTCAATCCAGCTCTAACCCCAGCCCAACCCAACCAGCCCAACTCAATCTCAACCTCAACCCCACCTCTAACCCCAGCCCAAGTCAACCTCAGCCCACTCTAACCCCAGCCCTAAATCAAACCCAACTCGACCTCAGCCCCAGCTCTAACCCCAGCCCCACCCAACCAGCCCAACTCAATCTCAATCCAGCTCTAACTCCAGCCCAACCCAACCAGCCCAACTCAATCTCAATCCAGCTCTAACCCCAGCCCAACCCAACCAGCCCAACTCAACCTCAACCTCAACCCCACCTCTAACCCCAGCCCAAGTCAACCTCAGCCCACTCTAACCCCAGCCCTAAACCAAACCCAACTCGACCAACTCTAACCCCAGCCCAACCCAACCAGCCCAACTCAATCTCAACCTCAGCCCCAGCTCTAACCCCAGCCCAAGTCAACCTCAGCCCCAGCTCTAACCCCAGCCCAACCCAACCAGCCCAACTCAATCTCAGTCCAGCTCTAACCCCAGCCCAACCCAACCAGCCCAACTCAATCTCAATCCAGCTCTAACCCCAGCCCAACCCAACCAGCCCACATCAACCTCAACCTCAACCCCACCTCTAACCCCAGCCCAAGTCAACCTCAGCCCACTCTAACCCCAGCCCTAAACCAAACCCAACTCGACCTCAGCCCCAGCTCTAACCCCAGCCCAACCCAGCCAGCCCAACTCAACTTTACTCTTAATTCTAAACCCACTCTTGAACCCCACCCAAGCCAGCTCTAACCCAAGCACTACTCCTAACCCTAAATCTAACTGCTTTCCAATCCCAGCCAAACTCAAACTCAACCTGACTCTAATTCCAAGAGCTTTGCCCCTGGTGACTTCCTAGAAAGCCCTTATAGGCCTAGAAACAGATTCCTACATTTTGAGGTGGAGCAGACAGGCACTGCTTGGCCCTTTGTCCCAGGGGATAAACAGAAACAAAGTGGTAATGAGTCCCAGGAGCACCAGCAGAACCAAGAGTTAAGTTCTGGTCCTCAAGACCCACAGCACAGCCACGCCCAGGTCTCCCCACAGAGCTGGGATATGGGGGGCCCAGGGGCCTGTGTTTCCCTGGATGGCCCGCAGGACTGTCTCTGTGTTCACCATCTTGCAGAGCCTTCCTGGCCAGCGCAGTTCAAAGAGCACATCACCAGGCTGCCTGGGGGAAATGGGATGACCTTGGACCTGCCTTTGTGGTTTAGGTAAGCGTGAGGATGTTGGAAAGGGAGGCAGCAAAGGAGGAGCTCCAGGGAAGAGGGAGCTAGGAGTGAGTAGACATGAGATTGCTTCCAAAAGGAAGAAAATTGGGCTGCCACCAAGACGCTATTACCCCACTTCCTCCAATCTGTTTGAGTGGGGAGCTGGGGGGAGAGGAACTCATCCAAAAAGCAGACACCCACACCCAGCATACTTCCCCACTGAAAGGGGCAGATGGCAGGGCCCCAGATGTCCTCCTGGCTGCCTCCCAGGCCTGCAGCTCTTTCCTGATCTTGGTTGCCAAGTGCACCATGGTACCTGCCCCTCCAGCCATCTCTTTTGCGGGCCGCCTCCCAGCTCGCCTTCCCAGGAGTGCCAGTGAGGCTGGGCAGGGAGCCGCTGCACCCACTCAGGGGCAGGATTTCTCCCTGGGGTAGGGGTAGGGGTCTGGGCTCCAGGATTCAAGGGGCCCCCATTTGCTTGCAGGCAGTAGCCCTGACATATTTTATCGTCCCCAACCGAGGGGAAGCAGGCCCTTGAGGAAATACTAATCCTATTTCCACTCCTCTCTCGGCCCTTCCTACCAGCCCTGAGACCGGGGCAGGTCCCCGGGCCTTTTCAGGCCTCAGTTTACTCATCTGCGGAATAGAGCTAACAGTGTGTTACTTATTCATATAATTGCTGCTGTCGTGAAAGAAGTCAACACATACAAAGACGATACAACAGCCTGCTTACCATCCTACCCATTAATCACTCAAAAAATTACTGATTATTATTATTATTATTACTCATCCTTTAGAGCTCAGAACCAACACGGCGTCTCCCACCGCCTGGGCTCCAACGTACAGGCTTTGTTATTATCTCTCCTCACGTTCTTTTCTTCTCCTTCATGGCACGTTGCACATTTGTAATTATATGTTTACACGCATGGTTCTTCTGCTTTCTGTGTTTCTTCCGCCAGACTGGGATCCTCGAGGGGGCGGGACCGGGCTCTGATGCCCTCCGAACATCAGGGGTCCCGCGCAGCTCGAGTGAGTGGCAGGAGTCAATAAACATTGACTGAAAATAGTCACTGGATGATTGAACAGCAGATCCAGTTTAGTAGGTGGGGCAGGATGCCAAGCCGGCTCTGCCTCACTGCACAGGGACGGCCCCCGACCACCTGCTGCGTGGCGGACCCTCCGAGGGAGGCCCAGGTGGGGGAGCTGTGAGCCCGTGACCCAGCCAGCCTCTGGGCTGAGGGATGGGGGAGCCGGAGCACCGGGAGATGCAGGAAGGGCCCAGAGCTGAGCACACTTGCTTCCGGCACTCAGGACGGAGCTGGGTTCTGGGCACCAAAGGAAGATGTTTGTCACCTCTTCTGCCTGTCTGCCTTCCTAGGGGAGACCGGGCGGTGTGCACTCATATGGGAGCTGAGGTCCCGTGGCTTCCAAAGCTGGTCCTGCCCTGGGGGTCCGCTGACCTCTGGGAGGCACCCCATCCTTGCCCTGGATCTTCATACACTTTGGGGCCTCTCTCCCTGGTTTCCTCTGCTCCTGGTACCAGCCCCCCCGCCCCCCGCAGTGATACCCTGGCGCTGGGCAGACAGACGGGCCCTGTGGCGGCTCTGGCCGTGAGCTCCAGCCCTCGGGGAAGCCTGTCTGAAGCCCAGAGGGGACGCCCCGTGCAGGGTGACGGGGGAAGAGCTGCTCGGCCAACAGCCGCGCGCCCGGGGCGGCGGGGCTCCGGGGCGGCCTGGATAGCGCTGGGCGCGGGCGCCGCGGCGGCGGCCTGTCGGAGCCCGGGGGGCGCGAAGTGTGTTGGCCAGCCGAGCCCGCGCCCTCCTCCTCCCGAGGCCTCTGAGCCAGCTGCGTGGCTCCAGGCCCCCAGGGCGGCCTCCCTCTCACAGCGCCCGACGGCCAGGGCTGCCTCCCTTGCTGACCGGTTCAAGGCGCCATTTTCTACAAATCGTCGTCTCAGCAAAAAGGAAAAAAGAAAGGGCCCCTCACATCCCCAACGCAAAGTAAACAGACCCACTTTTCACTGAAAGGTCCTGACAGAAGCAGGGTACGCTGAATATCCGGAAAACATATAAATCACAAGCTGAGGCCTGAAAGACAGTCAGCAGATGACCGGAGACACGTGTGCAGTTTTTACAGAAAGACTTTATGTGAAGCCCGGGTCCTTGGCAGGAATCCAAAGGGTGACCTTGGATGGGGGATGGGCTTTGCACAAAGCCCTGAGCCTCCCAAGGGCAGGACTTGCCCCTCAAAGCTCTCCGCCCTGGCCCTAAATTGGAGTGAAGTATTGAACCCTGGTACGAAATCACTGCCCCATCCAAGACTGTTTGTCGTCAGAAGTCTGGAAACCCATCAAATAAAAACCTAACCCTGGGCGGGGGGGCTTCTGTGCGTGACCCTGCTCTTATCAGCGGAGGACCTTAAATCACCAAGATGGAAGCATCAAGACCTTGACTTTCTCCAGAGCTCGGAGCTGCCTGGCTGTGTCCGGAAGGGGACTTTCCACACTAGCACAGGCGCGGTCAGAGGCCCACTGCCCGGACCCTTGTGTTTAATGGTTACAGAGGTGCCAGTGGCTGCTTAAGTGTGTTCCGTTGGTCACAAATGTCAGCTGTTCCCCTCTCCATGATTTTCATGAAATCAGTGTAGACCCAAGCTGGCCTGCAACGTGGGGACCGCTCACATAGCTACAGAGAGCCCATCAAACTGGAAAATAAGCTTGCCTTCCCCAGGTCCCCCGCAGAGAGCGCGCCTGGTCCCACCACTGCGCCTTTGGCTGAGGTGTACACTGCCCAGCACACAGTCGGTGATCAATTAATACTTATTAAAAGCAGGAAGGAAAAAGTGCTGAGTCTCTTCTTCTCCATCCCCTCACCCCTCTTCCTATAAAATTCCTCTTGTCCTTCAGGGCCCTCCTCAAAGGACACGACCCCATGGTGGGGGGAGGGGTTGTGCCTCTCCCTGCACGCACCCTGCTTCATCTCAGAACCCAGCATCTGCTCTCACCTTCAACCCCTGCCACCCGAGGCCGGGCCAGGCACACCGGTCCAAGACCTGTCGATCGGCCATTAACAAGGAGAAAGGAGACTCAGTCTGATCTACTTGGACATCCTACGGAAACCTCACCACTGCCATCGAGCAGGGGATCCGATGATGCTGACGCAGAGAGAGAGGACTTGGAGAAGCAGAGGAAGGAAAACCACTTCACTCGTTTGGCAGAGGAGGAAGCACTGTTAAACGTGATAAATGCAAATGAAACCCTTAATAAAATACCACATCACACCCCCTAGAATGGCTAGAATCCAAAAGACAGACAATAACAAGTGTTGGCCAGGTTGTGGAGAAACTGGAACCCCCACGTGCTGCTGCTGGAACAGTAACATGGTGCACGTGCTTTGGAAAACAGCTTGACGGCGCCTCAGAAAGTTAAACATGGAGCTGTCATACGATCCAGTAAGTCTACTCCTAGGTAGATACCCAAGAGAAATACAAAGCCCGTGTCCACACCGAAACTTGCACACAAATGTTCATAGCAGCACTACCGACAAGAGCTAAAGTGTGGAGACAAGCCAATGGATGAACTGATAAATGAAATGTGCTGCATCGATTTAATGGAATATTGTTCAGTCGCAACAGAAGATGAAGTTCTGATGCCTGCTATGACGTGGATGAACCTTGAAAGCATGATCCTAAGTGAAAGCAGCCAGGAGCCCACGTACTGTCGGGTTCCATTTACACGAGCTGGGCAGGACAGTCGAATCTGTAGAGAGAGAAAGTTGACTCGTGTGTGCTTAGGGCTGGAGGGGGCATGGAAGAGCAACGGGGGTGGTGACTGCCAATGGATGGGGGCTTCTGGGGGTGATTAAATGTTCTAAAATTTAGATTGTGGTGATGGTCCCACAACTCTGTAAATACAGCAAAAGCTATGGAGTTGTGCGCTGTGCGTGAGTGAACAGTGTGGTCTGTGAATTGTATCTCAGTAAAGCTGTTAAGAACACAATGGACGTGGGTTCATGTCTTGACTCGGCCACTTGCTCTTCGCCTGACCTCAGGCTCCTTTCGGACCTTGAGCTCTGCACGGCACCACCCCGACGCCTCTCCTCTGGGGCCGTCGGCCTCTCTACTTCCCTGGCTCCCTTGGTCATGGAGACGGTTCCAGGCTGGCTGCTCTGAGAATGGGGTCGTGCTTGGGCCCTGGCGCCCACCTTGCTGTGCTGTTCATTGTCAGAGGAAACCCATTAAAGGGAGGAAAAGCGTGTGGACAGCTCCTGATTACTGCTTCCTGGACGCCGAGCAAACACGTGCCTCGAACCCAGCCTGGCCCCAGCGATGTCTGCGGCGTGTGGGGCCTAGGAGCTTCCTGTATCCTACACACAGGGGCATCTCCAGGTGGGGATTCATCTCTGCTGCCTTCTCGGAGTCCAGTGGACGCGTGTGTGGTGTCCACGGCCCCCAGGGGAGCACACCACCATCGGCAGGGGCTGGGGGGGTGCTGGGAGGGGGACACTCTGGGAACTGGAACTGCCTGTGAGATGCTGGGTGAGTCATGGGACCACTCTGAACCTCCATTTCCTCATCTGTGAAATGGGTATGGCTGTTATGAGGTCACAGTGAGAAAAGGTGTGTAGAGCAGCTTGCCCAGTGCCCAACACCCAGAGGATGCCCCGTGACAGGTGGCACACTGCCAAGTTGGGCACACCAACCACCAGGTGGGGCTGGGGTGTCTGAGTCTCCCATTTCAAAACAAACACAAGCACACACGGGGCCCAGCACTGGGCAACCGCACCTGGGCAGCAAGAGACAGGCACCCGGGGCCCGAGGAGAGATACGGAGACAAACAAGCAGGCGCTGCTCTAAGGCTTTCTGTGCATCAATCCCCACACCCGCTGGGCTCCGCAAGGCAGAGGCAGTCTGCTGTCGTGAGTCCCGTCTCACAGTTGAGGCAACTGAGGCTCAGAGAGGCTGAGTCACTTGCCCAGAGACGCACAGCCAGGAATTGGCAGAGTAACAGATATTGTCCTCAGACAGAAAGCAACTCTAGTGACACAGCTCAAGCCCAGGTGGGTGGACAAACCTGCCGGTTTTGAGGGTGTCACTTGTCCTCGCGTGCCTTGGTCTCCACACCCCTCCAGCCCCACACCTTGCTTCTTACTGGGCCTCCAAGTGGAGGCCGTAAAGGGCTGCAGGGGCACGGGGCACACTGCTCCAAAGTTCGGGGGCGTCCACACACCCAGGGATGCACAAGCGGGAGGGGTGGGCAGCCTGGGCAACCTCACCTGCTGCGGGAGAGGGGCCCGGAGGGCGCGTGGGCCCACATAGGAGCAGCAGGTGGTTCATGAGCAGAAGGTGACCTCAGGGGAGGGCGCTTGGGCCCAGTGACTCAGGCTAGCCCCATGTGGCACAGAGAGGCCAGGCAGGCTGGCTTTGAAGAAAGGGCAGCCTTGCCAGGTGACCCTGGGGCCCTCAGGAGGCCTCTGTGCACAGCTGTCAGGATGCGGCTGGTGGAGTCCAGCATCTCTCTCTCTCCAGGCTGGCTGAGTCTCAGAAGCTCCGCTGTGTGTGTATGTTCAGGGATGTGTGGGTCTGGGGAACTCAAGATGGCTCTCCCTAAGGCCCCTTGCTGTGAGCAGCAGCTCCCACGCCATCCCCTCTGCACCTGCCTCACCCCTGCCTGTCCTCCCTCCAGCACCCAGAGGCCTCTTGTCCCCCTGATGATCGTATGCACCCTGTTCTTTGTATCCCCCGGGGCACAGCACTCTCTCTTTCGGAGCTCAGAGCCCCTGGGAAGGCCTGGTCCCCATCTCTCCCCCCGACCAGACTGTGAGCTTAGGAGAACAAAGCATTGCATGTCCCCATCTCCACTAGACCCCCAACATTCCACATTCAGAGACTAATCTCGGACAAGCAGGAGGCAGGGAGGAAGAGTTCCTCTCATGGGGCCGAGCGAGCATCAACCAAGGAGTCCTCCTTGGAGGAGGGGGCAACAAGGCCGAGTCCCAGAACCCATTCTCTGCTGCTATTGCTGAAAAAACCCAAACAAACCCAGAGGCCATGGCACAGCCTCTGGCTACTGTGACCCAGGAGAAACCGGCTGGCCTTCGCATCCCACCTCACCCACCCCACCAGGGCATTTGTGAAAGAACAAGTTCCCAGTGTCTCGGGCCGTGCGGCCCGGTCTGCCCAGGGGCATAGCATCCAATTTGGGGATCGTGATGTCGGTGGTGGGGCCACGTAATTGGCATGAGGTGGTGGCGGTGGCCACCGCACCCGGGGACGGGCCTGCCAGGCTCCCACGTACCTGAAGCCCAGGGCTTATTTAATTTTGTCCTCTTCAATTTAACCAGCCCTCTCGCCCTTCTGTGGGGCAGACGGCTCGGACAAACACGGAGCAGAATTCATTCCAAGTCGTTTTTTTCCCTTCTCTTTCCTGACCACATATTTCAAACTTTCCTCTTGAGAACATAAGGGTCTTCGCTCCAGGAAGCCCCCACCTCCCCTTCCCTTTGTCCCTCTCTTCCTTTTTTCTTTTTATTTATTTTTTTTCTAGGAAGTGACCAGTGACTGCATCATCCTCAGAGGGTAAGAAGGGGGAAGACAGTCCTGAACATGATTAATACTACTTCATTTGCAGTTGCGGGAAACCAGCGCCATCCAAATGATGTCTCATGTTAAAGTGACAGAGGAAAAGTGAAAAGGAAAAAACAGATCTTTCCACCTCTGTCTCCCTCCCTCCAGCCCCTGCTTTAAAGGAAAACAGAAGGATTTCTATCCACTCAGATCCCACCGTGATATGATACAAGTTTTTAAAACAACACAAATGTTTACCTTGGCAGATGGCCCCGTGGAAAGAATAGCATTATCAACACAACGCGATGGCTTAAAAAAGGCAAGGGGCCCTCCCCAAGGAAGCCCAGAGCGGGGCGTCTCCGCAAGTCTATTCCCGAGATGCCGGAGTAAACCAGTCCCGGGCCGTGGGGCTCCTGCCGTCCCCGCGGCCACTTCCCTGCGCCTGTCCGCCGGAGTCCCCACCTGTCTGTTGTCCAGGTCACAGATGGCGGGCTGTGCGAGGCAGGCCCCTGCCAGGCCTCGGTGCTGGCTGCACTGGGTCCTCTGCCCCCCACCCCCTGCCCCAGGGAGCCCCAGCCTAGGGGAATGTGAGGAAGCAGGTGGAAGATGCTGGCTGACTGACTGAGAAGGGGGCTGGGGGGAGGACTCCTGGAAGCAGGGGTGAAGGGACCACAGGATGGGGCAGGATGAGTGAAGAAAGAGGGATGGAAGGAGGGAGCGAAGGAGGTTCCCCTCCAGACTCCTGAGTGTTTCAAGCACAGAAGTGTGAAGTTCAGATCTTGGGGTCCACGTGGGTCTGTATCCCAGCCCTGCTGTGACCTTGGAGGCACCTCCTAACCTGGCTGGGCCTCCGTGTCCACATCTGTAAAACCTGAGCCAAGGACAGTGCCTGGTTTCTGCGACTGATCAGAGGGAGGAGCCGGGGCCTCGGAATGCTGGCAGAGGCCTTCCCTGGGCTGAAGCTTGCCTGGGAGACCCTGGGAGACCCTGGGAGGGCCCCACCCCTGGGCTCCCCACCTGCTCCGCCCTTGCTGCCCAGGGCTGAGACCAGGCTGGGCCAGAGCATGGGCCAGAGACAGAGAAATCGGGGCCCAGGGACATTTAAATCACCTTCCGAGAGCAAGCTTATCACCCCCACACTGGCCAGAGGCAAGGCCACCAACGCCAGCGTGGCCTCACTTTTCTTCTTGGTACCCCCACCGGGGGCCCAGGAGCACCCAGGGGGTGGTCTCTGTGGCCCACGGGTGTCCTCCCACCCCGACAGCTCCCCGGCGGGCACAGTCCTTCCCATCCGTCTGGGCGGGGAAGGAGGACGTTTCCACGCAGGCGTTCCGAGCCCACAGAGCCCGGGCCCCCAGGCCCCAGCTGAGCGTCGGCTTTGATTAGTGCCACCTGTCTTGTCTGTCCGGCTCTTTCCGCCTGATCGAATTCTGGGTCCCTCCAGAGCCCTGCTCGTGTGTCCTGTGGGTACAGGAACGTTTTAGGAAAATACTCCTTTAGGAGAAATAGAAACACAGGGGCTTGGATCCAATTCTTGTAGCCTCTGAAGCCACCCTTCCAGCCCGTCCTTTCCCCGGGTCCTGGGTGAGGGTTCTGGAATCTTCCCTGAGATCTCTCTCTCTCTCTCACACACACACACACACACACACACACGAGGCCCTGCTCTCAGGGTTCACCTCTGTAAAACGGGAAGGCAACTAGAGCTTACCACCACTGCAGTGAAAGGCCTTGGGTGGCCTCCTGCCCACACCAAGCAGGCGTGGAAGGCCTCCCGGGCCCAGCCCCGGACTGAGTGCTGCGGTGAGGAGAAAGCCCCTGCCCAGTGGAGTTTGTCATCTCACAGGGAGAGGACCAAGAAACGCGTACACAAATAAACAGAATTGTTGTTCATGATTGAAACAACAAAAAAATTGAAGTCAAAAAGGACTGGGGGGCAGGTAGGGTGGGGTGTCCACTTCAGACCAGGTGGTCTGGGAAGGTCTGTCTTTCTGGGGGACGTTGGAGCTGTGACTTGCAGGCTAGGAAGGACACAGACACGGGAAGAGACTTCAGGCAGTGGAATAGCATGTGCAAAAGCCCTGGGGCAGGATGGACTTGACAGGTTCAGGAGCAGCAAGTGGCCGGTGGGCTGGGCCCGCTTGAGGAGGGCAGTGAAAGAGGAGGTGGGAGAGGAAGGTAGGCTGGACCACATGGGGCCTTGGGAGACTTTCCTGGTTTCCTAAGACAGAGGGTCTCCACACAGCTCTGGGGGTCCAGGTCAGGAAAGTGAGGGCTCACCATCTCTCTGGGAAGTCCTGCTCCCTCCTCAGCCAGGCCAAAGAGTGGAGAGGGTAAGGGGGTGGGTGGGTACAGGGGCCAGAAGGTTGAGGACAATGATGCCTGGCTTCTGCATGTGACAGCTAGTTTATGCACCCAGGACCCCTTGCTCCGAGGCAGACACAGGCGTTCCCTGCACAGCTGTGGTCACCAGGAATGCGCACCACGGTGCAGAGGGCTTCACCTTATTCAAATCAGAGTGGGCTGCTGGGTTACGGCTCCCCTCCCCCTGCCAATCAGCCCCTCCTCGGTGTCCAGGACGGACCCTGGTAACTGAGGCAGGAACCAGATGCCCAGGAGAAGTGACAAGCTCTCTGGGGACTAAAGAAGCTCATCACCACTTACGGTTTCCCCTCGCTTAGAACCGCTGGCCCTTTATGTCCTTGTGCACGTGATAACAATACTTTCAATAATAAATAATAGTAATAGCTCACACGTATTGAGCGGTTACAGTGCACCAGGCACTGAACTGCATACATGACGCAAATCAACCCATTCAATCTGCACAATAACCCTATGAAAGAGGTCTGGAAACCGAGGCACAGAGAAGTCAAGTGACTCGCCCAGTGTCACACAGCTGGAAAGTGGTGGAGCTCCCAACGACTCCTCTCCGACCCCTGCAGGCAGTAACAGTCATTACAAAGCAGCTGAGGTTGACTGAGCACCTTCTTTTCCAGGCACCTCCCTTCTTTCTCCACATCTGCACATCCTAAGCCTTGATCATTATCATCCCCATAAGGAGCATTTTTAGACAATTTTTCCTCATCGCCTCTTCTTATGAAACTTTAATACCCCAGAAAAACCAAGCGTCTCTTTACAGATCTGTGCTGAGAAGATGCGCTCCACCTGGACCTCGTGGCTCCTCACGACCCATCCATGGCAGGCGTGATTGATGTGCCTGTTTTTCAGAGTCTGAGGCTCAGAGAGGTTCAGGACCTGGTCCCGGGTCACACGCGGGGGAAGCCAGGGTCCAAGTTGGTCAGTGCGGATGACGACAATGAAGTCATTTGCGAGACTGCAAACATACACTAGAATTGTCTGCTCTGGCCCCGTGACCTCCTGAAATCAAACGCCGGTGTGAGTTTGCACGTGCCTCTTCCTGGAGGGAGTGACCTCGTCAGTCCCTGACCCCAAGCACGAACTCTGGAAAGAGCACTTGACTGCGAGTTGGGAGCTGAATTTGGGGTGCCAGGAACCCCATCATCAGGCTGTGTCCCGGGCTCTGCTCCCAGCCCAGGAACTTTGAGTCTGGGGTTTCTGTATCCGCAGGGGCTCACAGTGCGGGCCCCTGAACTTGCAGAGATGTCACAGGTGTGACAGGCGCTTCCGGGAACAGTGGAGGCCCCCGTGGTGGCCTTGAGGGTGGAAAGTTAAGTCACCTGGAGCACCCCTGCCCCACCTCCTGGCCTGGCCTTGCCTCGCCGTGGGAAAGCAGGCCAATGGGATGGGTTTACCTCCCAGGCGAGGTCCACTGACCTTCCTCCTGAGAAAAATGCTCACAGACAGCAAATCCAGGCCTTCACCCGGCACCCAAAATAGCCGGCACCTCCGGCCTGGGCCTCCACGTCCTGAGGAAGCTCCTCGGAGCAGCGGGACAATGGTGCATTGTGTGCCGGGCCCCCAGACAGGAAGCTGGGTCCCGCAGAGCCATCAGCAGTGACCCCACTGCCCTGGGCCCGCACGTGCACCCAGATACCAGGTGTGGGCCGGCTTCCTTCAGCTGGAGCAGGGGAAGGAGGGGGAGGGCAGGAAGCACCAGGTGGCCTGCTCACCCCTGCAGCGCAGGGCGGGCGAGAAGTTTGGAGGGCCACTGAATGAGTGGAGGAATGGAAAGATGGACGCACAGGCAGGCAGACAGGGAATCATGCCAAACCTTCCCTGGACCCTGGCTGGGATGTCCCCCTAAGGAAGCAACCCCACAATGACAATGCTCATCCTAAAAGCCAGCAGTTCACAAACGTTTCCTCTGCGTGAAAGACCCTGCGTCTCTGGGTCAGGCATGGCATCACTCCCCGGGCCCCACTCCCCTCCCTCTCGCCCCCTCGCCCCTTGCTCCAGTTGCCCTTGTCCCTTGTCATTCTTCGAATAGAGTGCACACTTGTGCCCCAGGGCCTTTGCACTCGCCGTTCCACCCCCTGGATGCTCTTCTTCCAGCTCTGATTATGTTCAGCCCCGTGTCACCTCCCCAGAGACTTCCCTGACCAGCCTGTCTCGGGGAAGCATCTCGTTGGTGCATGTTTGCTGGTTGATTTCAGCTTCCTGTACCCCAGCATCAGCTCAGGCAGGGCAGCCAAGTCTGCCCCTTGGAGGAGCTCAGCTGACATTTGTTGAATGAACAGATTTGATACAATGGTCACATTTGCCTCCTTTTACAGGTGAGCAGGCTTCTGCCATCCTACAAATGAATCATTGCAGCTTGGAGTGTAGGGAGCTGGTGTTGGCGATGCTGGCAAGGAGGAGGAAATTGTAAGCCTGCACAGTGAAGATGCAACCCCAGGGACCCAGCCCAGCTGGGCAACTACTGAGATACAACACGCAAGAGAAGAAGGTGGCCTGGCAGGGGGAGCGGCAGGGCCATGGACAGAAATGGACAGATGGCAAGGACATCCAGCACCACCCAGGACCTCCTTAGAGGCTCCCAGCTCAAGGAATGATTCTTGGAGCTACTGCTGTGTGACCTCCAGTGAGAAACTTAACCTCTCTGAAACCCACAGTGGTGGTGGGAACAATTATGCTGGCTGATGCCACTGAGAGTTCCTGCCTCTGTGATCAGAGCTCTGGAACTGTTAGCCATTACTGGTTGAACCAGGAGAAACTGCTATTTTATATGGATCAAAAAAGTCAACTATTGGTGATTTCCTGTGGTTCAACCTAATAGTATTAACTGTCTGAGATAGTAGCTGTGATTTAAAGTAAGATGCACTTTATATACAAAAATGCCTCCAGGGTACCCAAGAGAACACTATGGAATCACATATGAAAGAGCTAGCATGCTGCAACGTTATTTACAAAGATAAATAGGGAATTCTCTTGGAAATAAAGCCCACCTTGGTCCCTAAAGTCACAAAGGGTGAGGGTTTGGCCATCAAAAGAGAGCCCCCAAAGGAAGACCATACTTTTTCAAGCACAGAAATTAAACTCTCACAGATGCTCTAAATTTTAATCAGTCTTTGTGATGGATTCACATCAACCAAATTCACAAGAGACTGATGTATAACCCCTCCCATGCCTGCTTATCCATTTGAAGGGACAATGGTGACTTTGGCCAGATTGGGGTCCTTGAGTCTGCTCCCCACGGCTTGTGCTAGTGGTTATGAAGGACACTGGGGAGTCAAATCGGTTCTCAAACGACCAAGGGGAGCAAGAGGGTCAAAGAAACACAGCCAGAAAATGGAAATGACTGCGAGGCAATCCACCAGCCCCGGAGGAGGCTGATGAACAATTTTATTCGCGACAGAACCCACCAGAAATCATGGCCTGAGACTTAGCAACTCTCTCGGATGGTGTTGGCCAAATCCTAACACATGCTTGCCCTCTGACCCCTCCCTCCTTCTCTAGGTTCCCCATGAGCCCCTCCCCCACCCTCCTGTTAGGGCATTAGAGCTCCCAGACCCACTGATGGGAGAAGGAATGGTGGTTGGCATGTAGCCAGGTATTTTTCATTTTGCTACTTAGACTCTCAGAAGGGATCAGACAAAAGGAGGCAGAAGCAAAGGTTAGGGTTTGGCATGGAACTCAGGCCTGGTACTGAGCGCCCTGCCATGCCCTGCCCCCCCCAGCCCGCCACCCACCCCCGACATGTTTATTTTAATGTGAAATGAGCAGACCAAACCAAAGAGCACCGGTTCTGGGTTTTCCTTAAACTTTCTTTTGTTCTTGCCTTGTTTGAACCAAATGTCGGGTAGGGGTGGGGGTGAGGGTGGGGAAACATAAGAGATGCAGAGGTGGCAAATTCGCGAGCTCACTGTAGAGTCGGGGGTGCCTTTTCCCTGTGCCTGTCCCTTCTGCCTCCTGGTGATGTGCTCATGTCCTTGGGGCCTGCGACACCAGGCTGGAGCAGGATGTGGCAGGGAGGCCGGTGGGGCGGGATGGGATGGGGATGGATGGGGACTCCCCTTTTCCTGCCGCTGAGCAGATTCCTGCGCCAGCCCCCATAGGTCTGGTGCGTGTGGGCAACCCATCCTGGCAAGCTGGCCGCTCCTGGTCGGCGGGAACACACGGACTGCTGTGTGGCCTAAGGGAAACCAGAGTGGGGGCACCAGCTTGTCGCAGGGCAGAGGGCTTCGCTGTGGCCAGGGAGGGGAGAGGCAGGAGACTGAGGAGTGTGTCTATTTTGGCAGTAGCCAACCTCAGAAAAGCCACAGAGAACATTTCACCACAAACTAGCAAGCCCCAGGCAGCAAACCACCTCCTTGGCTTCCTCCCTCTGATTTGGAATCTCTTAGGGAAGGGACCAGGACACAGGAAGCAGAGGTAACATGCAGGGCCAACTCGGGATTCCTGGGCCTCCATCCTTCTGCCCCCTCCATCTCACCCTCCTCCTCCCCAGGGGCTGCTGCAGGCCACGTGGTGATGAGCAAACACAAACACGGCCCTGCCCTTTCAGAGCTCAGGGACCAGTGGGAGGGGGTTAAGGAATTGCTCCAGTGTGGGTGTCAAGCCACAGCTCCAACAAGTTCAATGTAGGTGAGGTGCAGGGTGCCACCAGCAATTAAAGCAGAGGGGACAGGCGGGGTCAGTGAGCTCAGGGGAGAGAAGGGCATCCTAAGCAGAGGATCCTAAGCAGAAGGGTATCCTAACAGCTCATGCAAAGGCCCTGGGGCAGGAGGGCATGTGGTAAGAGAAGAAAGGGGACCATGACTTGTTTTTGAATCATCCCCAGGTCATCATAGAGAACTGACTGGAGGGGGCCAGAGAGGAAACAGGCGGCCCCTAGATGAAGGATGATGTCACCCCATCACCCCTTCAGCCAGCCCTCTGCAGCAGACCAAGTTCTTTACTAGGTAAACGCTGCTTCTCTTCTAATACTCATTACAGCCCTGTGAGGTGGGTTTTAAGATCCCCAGTCGCCACGGGAGTAAAATGAGAATAAGAGGGGATGTGCTTTTGGCTCAGGGTCTCAGAGCTGGTTTGTGCGGATGCCAGGACTCTAGGACAGGACAGACAGATGCCGGCATCCCCGCCTCCCCTTTCCATGGGCCCACGGACTGGGCGAGGGCTTTAGGGCTCCTAGGCACTACCACCACATTGAGTTTGGGGTATTCACATCTCCTTAATCCTTTAAAAGCACACAAATGGGGGTCTGGCTGGCCACTCTCCTAACAGGCCCCCCGGGCAGGTCTATCCTATATGCCCCTCCCCCACCCCCAGAACTGTCTGTTAAGAGAAAGGCCTGCTGGTCTCCCTCCTGGGCTGGGTGTCTCTTCATCTCCCACGAGCCACAGGCCAGAGCAGCTAGACCTTTCCGTTTGGATCCTGGGCTCATCTCAGACTCCTACTGTCATTTTCCTAGATTTATTCTGTATTTTGTGGTCCCTATGTCCTCTATGTGTCTCACTCCTGATTCTAACAGCCATTACATCCTGAACATTTCATGTTATGGTGAACAATGTGGCCTCAGGGCCATTCGTCTGCCAACCAGCCTGGCACTCATCAGGGCTGTGGTCTTGAATGAGCATACTGCACGCAGGACTGACACAGAGCCAACCACTAGGGCTGCCATGTACAGCTGTTCAGGTCGTGCACTGCACAACCCCACGCATTACGCCTTGTAGCGAGCCTAGTAGGGATGAGGATTCTCTGAGCTAATGGAAGCAGGTACCTATAACAATGCCAAGCATAGGGTGATGCTCAGTGGTTACAGTACATGCTTAGCATGCACAAGGTCCTGTGTTCAATCCCCAGTACCTCCATTAAAAAATAAAAAGCTAGTAGGTTAAAAAAATGTGTATTAGCAAGGATCGGTATTATTACTGTCTTCCCATTGTTAAGCACTGTTATGTTCAGGTGCTGGTTGGTGCTCAGGGCTTTCCACGCAGGATCTCATTTCATCTATCTGACAACCTGTGAAGTGTTGCTGTCATCTCTTTATGAGAAACTGGAGGCCAGAGAGGTTAAGTAACTTGCTCAAAGTCACACAGTGAGTAAAGGAATTGGGATTTGAATCCAGGACCACCTGACTCTACACTCCAGGGCTTTAAGCCAAGGTATCAAGCTGCTCCTTGAAGCTGCCCCCTCCAAGTGTCTCCCCACGGCTCTGGTGGAAAATCGTATTAACAGAGGAGGTGAAGGGGAGGCCATTCACTCTTAACTCCTGAACTTGGCCCTCAGGAGACACTGCATGTTTTTCAAAGTGTGCATGAAGGACCCTGTGCATCGGGATGGCCAGCAAAGGAGATCAAAATGCAGATCCTGGGGTCTTGCCCCACGCGCACTGGCCCTGAATCTCTGAGTGGCTGATACCTTGCCAGGTAGGGATGCAGCAAATGGGAGGCAGGATGCCCAGTTAAATCTGGATTTCAGATGAACAGCGAATAACTTTTGAGCCCAAGTATGTCCCAAATCTTCCATGGGACATACTTATACTAAGAGATTATTTGTTGTTTATCTGAAATCCAGATTTAACTGGTGGCCTGCATTTATCCTGCCCTTCTTTCCCCAGGTGATACAGGTGCCCTAATTGGGCAGGTCTGCATGGCATCCGCAGCTGTGTGCCCACGCTGGTACAAGTTCATGGCTGCAGCACAAGTAACATGGGAGAGGTCCCTGCTCTCAGGAAACTCACATCCCAGCTACACCACCCACGGTCGCCCCTAGCTTGCACAAGTGGGGAGGTGAAGGCTCAGAGAGGGCAGGCTGGTGGGGGTCCCTCCAAAGGCTGGTGGAGGAGGCCCAGAAGCAGGTGGGACCCCCGGCAGAGCTCACCCTGCTCCAGGCAAAACTTCCCAGTGGTCAGGGGCCATTTGGGCCCAGACTCAAACACCTGCCATCCCCTACCCTGCTGCCCTGAGATGAGTTCCCGCCCCTGCTCTGCCAGGCTGGGAAGGGGATGGGAGATCACGCACTGGAGGCAGCCCAGATGCCTTCTCGGGGCAAGGAGTAGCAGTCGGCTCTGTTTCCATGCCAGCCTCAGAGATTGGTCTTGCTTCTGAGAAGGGGAAAACACACACACGTACACTCACACAAACACCCAACAGCCCTCTGGCTGTTGTATCTCAAAGAAACCCAAGGCTTAGAAAGAGTCTAATTAAGAATCTCTTCCGTGTCTTATCCTGCATGGACTGTAGTTGCTTACGAAACTTGGCTCATCCTTGCCCAGGTGCCAAGGGGTCAGGGATGCAGCTGGGGTCTATCTGTGCATGGGGGGGTGTGGCGGGTTATGGGGTGCCAAGGGGCTTCTCTTGAGCAATTCTGTAACCCTGGAGACAGTCCTCCTCTCCCTTTGGGTCCAGCCCCCACCTCACTCCATCCCAAACACCCTGGAGGGTGCTTTGGGAGTTTAGGAGCTGACTCTCCCCCAGGTCCTGAGAGCCAGGTGGCACTGGGTTTGAATCCTCTTGCCTGGCTGGCTGACTGACTTTGGGCAAGTCGCTTCATCTTTCTGAGCTTTTATCAAATCCTTAAGAGGGAGCTGATCATTGTTTCATCCTAGGATTGTCGTAGGAGTGCATGAAACAGGGTCTCTCACATCAGCGGTGCCCTGCGAGGCGCAGGTGCTCTGCTGGTTAGTTCTGATCTCCTCGGAGTGTTGGTTTGCCGTTCGTCGCCCCCAGCGAGAAGCTCCGTGAGGACAGGAGCTTTGTTTCGTTCCCCACTGGAGAGCGAGCACCTGGCCTCTCGAGCAGCTGCAGGCTCATGCGGGCTTTCAGGAGGTAAATGAATGAGAGAATGAACGCCCCAGGATCTGGGAGAAGCTGGCGTTGAGCTTCAAGGAGCTGAAAGGCCACCTCGAAGGAGACTGCGGTTATAATAGGAAAGAACCAGTTAACCACCAAGGGGATGTTGCCTATAAGCTTTAATTATACATAGAGGCCCGTCTCTGCCTCCCAGGAAGTGAGCAATAAGCTAAAATCCCATTGTTTCACTCACAGACACCATCCTGACCAGGCCCACCTGTGAACGGCTGCAGACGGGAAGACATGAACACATCTCCTGGGGAGCCCTGCTGGAACCAGGGCTTCACCCCGCTTCCCTTTTCATATAAAAGACGCCAGAATTCTAATTCAGGGAAGAGGGCTCTTTGGGACAGTAGTCCACCATCTTCCCAGTCTACTGGCTTTCCAAATAAAGTCGCTATTCCTTGCCCCGGCAACTTGTCTCTCAATATATTGGTCTGCTGTGCGGCAGGCAGTACAAGCTTGGACCCGGCCACAGGGCTGAGGCAGGATGAAGGTCTGCACAGGGCCACAAAGCACTTTCAGAGATGCTTTCAAAGTGGAATTATTAGCCCCATTTTCAGATGAGAAAACTGAGACTCAGAAGGGAGAACCGAATTCCTCAGGCTGCTAAAAAATGAAAATAAGAACATGGTTGCCAGTCACCAGGGTGGTCCCCAAAGACTCACCTCTTGCTGTTCATTTGTGTCCTTATATAATCTCTTCCTTTACTGAATATGGCTGACAAGACCTAGGTAGACAAAGACCTAACATCCCTAAAATATAAAGTGCATTTCCACAAATAAGAAAAAAAAGCCAATAAAAATAAAGGATACGAATGGCTAATTCACCAAAAAGGAAACGTAAATGGGTCTTAAGTATATTAAAAAGTTGTGAATCTCATTCATAATACAAGGAATACAGATTAAAACCACATTAAATTGCTCACTTTATCCATCAGATGAATCAAAAGCCAAAAGCTTGATAATATTCTGTGTTGATTCAACTTTGGAAAAATAGGCGCTCTCATGCGCTGCTGGTGGGGTCATAATTCGGCCGGAGGCTTCATGGGATGCAGTGGGACCACATCTACAAGAACGACAAATTCATAGTGTACCTTTGAAACTAGCAATTCCAATTCTGAAGTCGTATCCTACAGAAGTACTCACACACATGTAAGCGGGTATACACACACGGTTATTCACTGAAGTTTTGCTTTTTTTTTGTAATAGCAGAAAATTGGAAACAATCCAATAAAATACCACGCAGCTGTGAAAAGAGAAAGGAAGGAATTTACCCTTGTCTGCTCAGCTCCCCCATGAAAATCTCAAAAGTTACTCTTTGGCATTTTGGAAACCTCTCAAGAACCACATCCAAGTATTAATGGCCAGAAGCATAGACAGGTTTTTAAACTTGATTTTCAGATAAATCCTCTTGCGGGTGCGGGGGGAAGCCAGTTTTGCTTACTACAATCTGTTATATATGTAAATTTGTAAAATAATTACAGTTAGATTAAAAAGTCACTGACTACTCACATCTGTTTTAAAGTTAGGAAATAAAAAGATCTCCACCTCTTGACAAGAGTGCCAAAATTATCCAGCGGGAAAAGAGTAGTCTTTTCAACAAATGGTGCTGGGAAAACTGGATTTCCACATGCACAAAGATGCTGCTGGATTCCTACCTCACACCAGATACACAAATTAATTCAAAGTGGATCAGAGATCTAAATGTAAGAGCTAAAACTATAGAGCTCTTAGAAGAACACATAGGGGCAAATCTCCTTGACCGTGGCTTGGCAAGAAGTTCTTAGATATGACAGTAGAAGTAAGAGCAATATAAAAGAGAAAAATAGATAATTTGGACTTCTTCAAAACTAAAAACTTTTGTGCCTCAAAGGGCTCTATCAAGAAAGTGAAAACACAGACACAGGATGGGAGAAAAGATTTGCAAATCTAATAAGGGACTTGTATCCAGAATAAGAATGCTTACAATTCAATAATAAAAAGACAAACACCCAATTTTTTAAAAGGAGCAAAGGACGTTTCTCCAAGGAAAACACACAAATGGCCAATATGCTCACAAAAAGATGCTCACCATCATGCAAATCAGAAGCACAAGCAGACACCACCCTGAAACCACAAGGATGGCTAGAATCAGAAAGTCCAATGCAAGTGTTGGCAAGGATGTGGATAAATCAGAGCCTGCCTACACTGCAGGTGGGGATTTAAAATGGTTCAGCTGCTTGGGAAACAGCATAGCCATTTCTCAAATGATTAAACATAGGCTTACATAGGACCCAGCAGTTCCTGTCCTAGGAACACACTCAAGAGAAATGAAAACACACGTCCACACAAAAACGTGTCCACACGTGTCTATAATAGCTAAAAACAATACGAATTCTTATCACCTGAATAACGGATACACAATATGTGTTTTATCCAAACAATGGAATATTATTATGTACCCATGAAAAGGAATGAAGTACTGATATGTGCTACAACTTGGATGAACCTTGAAAACATGATGCTAAGTGAAAAAAAGCCAGTCACAGAAGACAGTACAGGATTCTATAGATATGGAAGTCCAGAACAGGGAGACCTACGTAGACAAGAAGTAGATTAGTGGTTGTTTAGGCCTGGCACTGGGGGTTGACAGAGGGATGGTAGCTAATGGTTATAGGGTTGTTTTTTTTTTTTTTTGAGGTGATAAAAATGTTCTAAAATTGACTAATTGGGCATAAAATACTGAAATCCACTGGATTGTACACTTAAAATGGGTGAATTATTTGGCAAATGAATTGTATCTGCATAAAGTGCTAGGAAGGAAGGAAGGAGGGAGGGAGGGAGGGAGGAAGGAAAGAGGGAGGGAGGGAAGGAAGGAACCCTAGGCTGTGTTGGGTGGAAGACCGAAATCTCTCAGCAAAAGCTCCAGGTAAGTCTCCAGTGCTCAGTGGGAGAGCCTCAACGTTACCACCTGTCTTTCTGGCTAAAAATCCGTCTTAATAGTGATATTTTCAAGATATTCCCTTCGCATTTTTTTTTTCCTCTGTGGAACACTTAGCCTAGAAATCAGAAATTGTATTTTGGGAGTGAGTCTTGGAGCGCCCTTGGCCTCTGTAACAACCCCTAGGTGCGGCCCCTGAGGTGTGATTTGAGAGACTCTGGGAAGACCCCAACCGTGCACACCCCGCCTTCCCCATCTGCTGGGGGAGGCCCTCACTTTGGCTTCTGCTCCGCCTCCTCCAGGGAGCTGATCTAACTGCGGTTACTCCCAGGCAGCTTATAAGGTACCAGACTCTTTGGAGAAGAATCAGGAGATCAGAGAGCTTTTCCTGCCCGACAGAGAAGAACCAGGGACAGCTGGGAGACGCCTGAGGCCTGTAAACACTTGGAGGGGAAAACGAAGTTTGAATCACAACTCAGACCCTGCTGGCAGCTGGATGGAAGGACAGATTACCTACAGCAGGGTGCGCAAGGTGTGGTCCTCCTCCAGGTGTCGCCCCCCCACCCCAGGTGTCCTCCCCTAGGACGCAACATCACCTGGAAACTAATCAGCAATGCAAATTCTCAGGCCTAACTCCAGACCTGCTGGGTCAGAAACTCTGAGAGCAGGCCCAGCCATCTGTGGTTCAAGAAGTCCCCCAGGTGATTCTATGGTGAGCTCACGTTTGAGAACAATTAAACTACTGGGTGAGTTGCTCATTCATTCACTCATTCATTCAGTGAATTCTTATTGAGTGCTCCCAGATACACCTGGGATTGCTGGAGGCCCAAGAGTTAAACACAGCAGTGAACAAGACGCGGGGGGGGGGGGGGGGCTGGACAGTGGCCCTGAAAAGACATCCCCCCAAAATCTGTTAATTGTGACCTTATTTGGAAAAAGGGTCTTTACAGACATCATTACGCTAAAGAGTCTGAGATGAGGTCACTCTGGATTACCCAAGGGGGCCCCAAGCCCAATGACAAGTGTCCTTAAAAGAGACGGAAGAGGAGACACAAACGAGGCCGTGTGAAGACGGAGGCAGAGATTGGGGTGGTGTGGCCACAAGTCAAGGCCCTTCTGGACCCCCAGAGCTGGACCCAGAGCTGGGAGAGGGGAGGGGGGCCTCTTCCCTGGAGCCTCTGGAGGGAACATGGACCAGCTGCCAGCTTGATTTCAGCACTTCTGTCCTCCAGGACTTTGAGAGAATAAATTTCTGTTATTTTAAGCCACTCCGTTTGTGTAATTTGTTGCAGCAGCCACAGGAACTAATATACAAGACAAACGAGGGTCGGGTCATGACCTTACAGAGCTTATATTCTAGTGGGGGAGACGGGTGAGATGATAGATGATTGACTGACGGATGGGATAGAGTGATAGATATGGAGGACAGAGAAATGTAATAAATCGATGATAAATTTGAGAAATAGATGAATGCAAGAACAGATAGACGGGTGATTGATAGATAAGCATGAAAATAAGTGACCAGGATAACCTTGCACGGTGAACTCGCTATCATGGCTACAAAACAAAGCGATGGGCTAGAGGAAAACTGAGGAGGGGACAGAGTCGAGACCTGGAGAGTGAGAAGGAGCCGGCCACTCACTCATCTAGGAGAAGCTATTATGGACCGAGGGGCTCGCAAACACAAGGTGCCTAAGGCCTGGCACATGTGGGCAACGGAAGGAAGGCCTGGAGTGGGTGAGTCTGGGGGGGAGCGGACCAGGTTGGGGAGAAACAGGGGCCACGGGAGAAGCTGGATTCCCCCAGGGCAGGGGGGAGCCCTTGGAGGGTTGGGAGCAGGGGAGTCGGCGGGGAATGCATGGGGCAGGCAGAGTAGGAGGAGACCCAGGGGCCTACCACGGGTACCAGAGAGAGGAAGGCAGCTCCGGGGACAGGGGCAAAGAGGAGGAGAATGGACCAGGGACCTGCTCTGGAGCAAGAGCCAGTCGTTCCCGCTGATGGGTCAGACGTGGAAAGGTTTGAGGTAGACAGTGCGCCGCTCACTGATGTGGGAAAATGGAGTGTGTAAGTTCTCTACTGTTGTGTAACAAGTCAGTCCAAAACGCAGTGATGAAAACAGCACACGTGTCATCTCCCAGCGTCCACGTCCACGGCTTGTCTGGGTGCTTCTGGCTCAGGGTCTCTCGACATAATGTATCAACAGAAACTGTGGTTGCCCCAAGGCGCACCTGGAGAAGGATGCCTTCCAAGACCACTCACTCAGCTGGTGAATGGAGGGCCCCTGGGCCTCCCTGGCTGTTGGCCAAAGACATCAGGTCCCTGCCACATGGGCCCCTCCACAGAGCAGCTCACGAGGTGGCAGCTGGCTTCTTCAGAGCAAGCTCATACGAGGAGCCGGAGGTGGGGCAAGACAGAGCGCGTGGGTGTTGGCGCCCTACCTCAGAAGTGACCTCCCATCGCCTTGGCCACTTTCCATGCCTCAGCAGCGAATCATGAGGTTGCGCCCGCACTTGGGGAGGGGACTACACGAGAGTGTGAACACCACGATCGCTGGGAGCCTTTTTAGAAGCTGCCTACTACACCGGGAGGTCAGGGAGGGCCAAAAGATTTATCTAGGATATGACAAGTTTTAGATGCTTCAGTTAAGACTGTAGCATGGTTTATGGTAGATATGTAGTTGAAAGATGGATGAATGAATGAATGAAAAGATGAGTAGGTGGGCAGACGAACAGAGGGATAACTGGTCCATTGCTGAAGGCTGGTCCTACCAAAATCATTCAAAGACCCTGCCCCCATCCCCCAAGAAGACAAACTCTTTCATAACACTTGCTGGATCACGGACCCTCCCTGCCTCCCTCTCCCATGCCTGCATGGGACAGGCTCTTGGGAAGATGAACTCAGAGGTGGTTCTCCGCCCAGCCAGATGGAAACAACGGCTTGCATCCTGCTAGAGAAACATTGCAGCGTGCTGGGTCCACAGAGGGAACCACAGGCTGCCTTGGAAGAAGTGTAGATCTTGGAATTCCACCGGCCAAGCCATCATCTTCAGGCCAACAAGCTTGAATTATGACAGAAGGATTAGGAGCCGATGGAAACTTGGAGGTCACCCACGAAGACATTTGAACATTTGTTTTCTATCTGCAGCCTCATTTTCCAGCTGCGTGGTACACTGAATCCAACATGAAGTATTGCATATTAAACTTTCTCCCGGATTATGGTCCTCATTCTTGAATGATCTTTGGGACCTGGTGGGCACTTCCTTTGATTTCTCTTGGTGGGTGTGGACGTGCGGGGTTGAGCCAAGCCTTTGGTACACAGTACTGTTTTCTCTCGGTGGGGGTGGTCCTGTGCTGGGCTGCTGGCTGGAATGGCAGTGGGAGAGCCTGAAGCATGCACGATGCCTGTCAATGAAACAGCGGGGCAGGCTCCTGGAGATGGGTCCAAAGATCAGGGATGCCAGAGATAACTGGTGTGGTCAGGGCAAGACAGAGGCTCTTCCAGATTAACTGGGCTACTGGGGGTAGAGATTCTCAGCTTCAAACGAAGCCTCCCAAACTTAAAGCTATTAAGTTATTACGGCTGATTACATTCAGAGAGGCCTCGCTGGCAGGCTTTTCGTTGGCAGTACTCCTGTGATTTTATGGGATGGGGCTGGGATGGGGAAAGCTGAGATCACTGAGAAGAAAGCCGCCCCACCCAGCAGAGCCGGGACTTGAATCTTCTGACATCGTCACAGCCATTTGCAACCCCTTACAGTCTTTTGTTCCCAGCAGCCCCTCGGCACAGCTGACGCTGGGTTCTTCGAGAACTACCCCCGTTCACAGGGCAGGGGAAGGGTCCAAGATGAAGGTCAGGGGGCTGCTGAGGACTAGGAGTCTCCATCGGCCTTAGCTGCCTTAGTACCCCTGCCCTTTATCTTTCCACACTTCCTTCAACCAGAAATCCACGTTGAGACCTGGCAGTGGGGAGGGAGCTGGCAGCTGGCTCATAGTCAGAGGAGGGGAGCTGTCTGCTTATGCAGAGGGGAGAGCTGAGCAGTAGCAATGGGGCCCCAGAATTTCCAAGTGGAAGAAGCTTCAGAGCTTCATTTGCATGGTGAACCTATGGTTTTGATTTAATTGTATGTTTATTTAGAATGCCTTGGAGATATCATATTAGAGATTTGGCTATTATAACAGAGACACCCAAAATAATAATGTCTTAAATAACACAGAAATTGATTTTTCTCTCTCCACTGAAGGCTTAACGTCATAGTTTCGAGTTGGTGGAGCAGGTCTAGCCATCAGAGACCCAGGTGCTTTCCACCTCATTTCTCTGTATCTTGCATGCATACCTTCCGTTTCAAGATACAAAATGGCTGCCCCAGTTCCTGCCATTACTTCTGCATTCCAGCAGATGGGAAGGAATAAAAGGGCAAGGAGTGGGCCTGCTCCTTCCCTTTAAGATCATGATTTGAAATGGCTATTCTACCTCCACTCAAGGCACAATGGTCAAATCTACCACATGGCTTCATCTAGCTGCAAAGGAGGTCTTTATAGTGATCGCGTGCCCAGCTATACTCTGTTACTGCAGAAGAAGAAAAATCAGCAGTAGGTTCCACAGAGAAGTGCGAGGAAGGCAGGGTGAGAGCCAAAGCCGCCAGCCTGGGCCTCTCTTGGGTCCGTCCCTGGGCCACAGGGCTGACTGCCCCTCCCTTCTCCCTGCAACCAAGGCAGTATGCAAAAGCCACCTCCTCCAGACAGGCTTCTGGGATTAATCACTCCCGTTGCTGGCCAACTGGCCAACCTTATGTCAGGCCCACTCTTCCTCGTCAGGTGCCTTTGGCTATTTTGGAACCTGGGCACTTCCTCACATCCCTGAAAGATTCTGTTTCCTGAGCCAGGGATTACATTTCATCTTTAATATGTACCCAACCCACCACCTTCAGCCCCAGATCCGTACCCTCAGGCACTAAGCACCCAGGGCTGAGTGCTCTGGGCATTTTTTAGAAGAAAGTACACTCTACCATCCCAACACAGAGACCTCTGTCAGGGCAGAGACCTTGTCTCGGTCACTATTTTATCCCCAGAGCTCAACACATGCCTGCTAGGCAGCAGGTGTTTGCTAAATGACCAAAGACCTTCCCGGATAATCACAGTCATAGTCACCATCACACCTGATGTTCACTGAGGACTCCTGTTAGCTAAGCAGGTACTACACAGTAGCCATCCAAAACGGAAGTCGGCAAGCTTGTTCTGCAAAGAGCCAGCTAGTAACTACTGTCGGCTTTGCGGGACACAGTCTGGGCTGCACCTCTTAGCTCCATCATGGTATCTGGAAAGCAGCCATAAACAGTATGTAAATGAATGGTGTGGCCATGTGCCAATAAAACTTCATTTACGAAAGGAAATGCAGGCCAGATTTGGCCAGCGGGCCATAGTTTACTCACTCCTTCTTCAAGATAAAAAAGAAGGTCCTGAGTTGGGGGTGGAGACCCACAGGTATCTCACAGGGCTAACACGGGGGTAGGTGGTAGGGTGGGCACGGGAGAAGGTGCTGGAAAACATCTAATGTCCAGGCCTGAAGTAGATCCATTTTGAGGGAGCTGGTCTGGCTCAGTCCTCTGATCTCCCATTCAGGAAAAGGGGGCCCAACACAACCATGGTTACACAACGGCAGAGTCACCCTCTGACCATGGACAATTGGACCAGGGTGGATGTCTGCCTTGAGGGGGCATTTGGAATTGGGACACAGCCCCTCTGGTCCATCTCACATTGAGGACTCACAGATCTGGGGGGTTGTGGCAGCAGAAGAGGCAAAGAAGCAGTCAAGAGACTCCTGGTACCCCTGCTCCCAGGTGCCCCTGACCCCGGGTCCTGTGACAACCCCTGTTCCCCTGACTGAATGTCCGCCTCCCCCGGAGGTGTGTCCTATAGGTTTTCATTACCTCCCAGCACGGGGCTTAGGTGAGGCAGCTGCCTTCACCTCCCTTGGCGGGCAGTGACACCTCCTGGGGGGCCAGCAACCCCGCTACCCTCCTTTCTCCTGCCGGGGCTCCTCTCTTGCTACTCAAGGGCCAATGTTTCCGGAGCTCAAGACCTTACTCCTCTAAATGAAGAATGTGGAATACTTGAAATTCCCACTCACACACTCCTGGAAAAAACACATTAACCTTTAAGAAGGGAATAATGACTTCGTCTGTGAGTGACATTGTGGACTAACAAGCGACAAGCACTTTCTGGAGAGAACTGTGGCCAGTGGCTAGGACCCAGTAGGTGCAGAAGATGAAAAAAACACCAAACCCAGCAGAATCCCTTTGACAGCCGAAAAGAGAGGTAGTGATTGTTGACTGACAACAACAAAGACACATCCCCGGCTCCTGCGGGGTACCTAGTCTGACAGGAGGTCACTGCTGCTTCGGGACAAGACCAAGGCTGTCCGGGAGGGCACAGTGTGGTCCACCCGCCCCGGGGATATTTGCAAAGCATGATCGCCTAGTAAAGGCTCTGAGAAGTCCTGCCAGGAAGAAACCTTTTTAACTTTGTGGAACACCGGTGTTTTCCAAACTATTCTGACCACAGGATGCCCTTTCCCCTTTTTGTATTTTTTGGATAACACCGATGAGTGTTTGGCAGAGCTGAGTACCCGGGGAGCGTGCCTTAGAAAATGCAGCCCAGACAGTGTACCTTCTGACAGATCATTTGAGCTCCAGAAAAGACCAGCACTCCCCCGTCATTCTCCAGCCCATCCGTTCATTTATCACGCGGGCACACTCCCCTCGTCCATCCATCATTCACTCATCCACGCAGGTGTCCGTAGCCAGGAGCCTCCAAGGAGCAGAGGCAAACCCGAGCGCCCGTCTGCGTTTGCCAGGTTGCCCAGATGGCAGAGGAGAAAGCAAAGCCCAGGGGTACGGAGAATAAGACAGGCACCCACATCGCGTCCCAGACATCAAAGGCCCAACTTCCAAAGCCGCTCTTTTGAAAATAAAGGAGCAGACCGTTAACAAATTGTCTCTCCTCCCAAAATGGGTCAAAATGTAGGCCGTGCAGAAGCAGCTTGAAGGAGCGGGCTGGAGGGAGGGAGGGAGACAGAGCTCCAGGACTGAAGAGGGGATGGGAGGTGGCTGGCATCAGTCACAGCCCAGCTCTGGCCAGGAGCCGCCCTCTGCCTGCACCACCGCGCTCACAGCTGTGTGCCCCTGCGCCTCATTCACTCAACAAACATCTAGAAGGTGTTTCTCATGAGCCGGGTGCTGCGGACACCACGGTGAACACTCCGGGGCTCACGTCCACATGAGCGGGGGGAAACAGGATCGCCCCAGTAACCCACAAGGAGTGGTCCAGCTGCCACAGGCGAGTGTCAGAGGCTTATTCAAAGCCACAAAGCTGGAGAAAGCCAGAGACGAGAGTTCAGTGCAGGACCCCTGACTCCCAGGCCCAGTCTCTCTGCAGAACCAGCGGGCAAAAACACAACAATTTTAAAACACAGTCAGTCCCATCAGAGGATCAGTGACATGCCCGAGGGAGAGCGATGTTGGCAGAGGGCAAGCTGGACGCCCATGATGGATGGAACGTGGAAAGCGGGGCAGCCAGGAGGACACAGCAGACCTGGCGACGCAGGCTCTGCCTGTGACAGCAGCGTCTACCCCGGGGCCAGCTAATCACATCATAGCCCAACCTTTCCCAGCAAGCTGCCCATTGAGGAGCACGGTCCCCACCGCCAGCTCCTTCTGCCCTCACCTCTTTTCAAAGGGCAGCTTTGAGCAGCTCTGGGAAAGCCCCTGTTCTCTGCTGGTTTCTCTCCTTCTTTTCCAAAAGCCTCTGTGTCTTTGTCCCTGGAAGAACACAGGATGTGAGAAGACCGCTGGGGGCAGAGCTCCCGGTGGTTCCATGACACCAGGGGACCGTGTGGCCACATACAGAGCAGACGGCCACTCAGGTGT
The DNA here is from genome assembly GCF_048564905.1 of Vicugna pacos. NCBI lineage: Eukaryota > Metazoa > Chordata > Mammalia > Artiodactyla > Camelidae > Vicugna > Vicugna pacos. The sequence continues at coordinate 42,901,700 of NC_133005.1, read as the reverse complement.
GGCCCCAGAAGGGACAGCTCTGCCCTGCTGGCCGCAGTCTGTGTCTACATGCCTCCTGGTTTCTCCAGCACTCCCAGAACCCGGAAGAAAACCCACCATGCGATGCCGTGGTTTGGACATCATCTTACCAGAGATAGTCTGTGTGAGTTTCTGGTGGCTGCTGCAACAAATTCCACAAACCTAGTGCCTCAGACAACACAAATTCTTCATCCTACTGTTCTAGGAGTCAGAAGTCCTAAATTCAAGGTGTCAGCAGGTCTGTCTTTCTCCAGGAGGTTCTGAAGGAGAATCTCTTTCTTTGTCTTTTCCAGCTTCACAGCCAGCATGTGGCATCTTCCCATCAGTCTCTGCCTCTGACCCTCATGTCTTCCTCTGTTTTTTTTTGTTTTTCTTTTTTTGTTTTTTTTAGTGGAGGTACTGGGGATTGAACCCAGGACTTCATGCATGCTAAGCACTCACTCTACCACTCAGCTATACCCTCTCCACTTCTACCTCCCTCTTATAGGGATCCTGGGATGACACTGGGCCCCTCCAGATAACCCAGGGTAATCTCCCATCTCAATGTCCCTCATCACATCTGAGGGTCTCTTTGACATATAAGACAACATGGTCACTGGGTTTTAGGATGGGGCTAACCACAGTGTCTCTGCCTCAGGCCTCTGGACTTGCCTAGGGGCTCTGTCCTCTTGCTTTGGGCATGAGCCACGGCCTGGGCATCTGAAGGGTTGCGGGCAATGACTGGATGCCTCAGAGAGCAAGAGGGGAAACTGCTCCTTGCCTCCAGGCTCCCCCAGAATGCAGGGGAGCCACTCTGGCCATGTAGCGCCGAGTGGAGGCCATCGGGTGCCTCCTGCCTTGGACTCACTTTCCTGCCTGCAAGTTGGGTTCACAGGAGGCCCTGCCCTGGATAGCTCCCAGGAGGAAGGACTGCCCCCAGCACACCTCCTGGGGTACCCGAGACACACAGTCAACGCCGGCCAAGTGAACAGATCACTCTGTGCCGAGTGGTCGATAGGATCTGGAGCAAAGCCCCCCCATGGGGGTGTTCACCCAGCTCCTCCTCCCAGGGCTGCTGTGGGACCACTGACCCCGAAGAGGCGAGGAAGAGACCAGAACAGCCCTGGAGGGGTCAAGGCTGGTTATCGTGACGCAGCCTGCAAAGCACAGTCTTCTTCGTGTCCCCAGGCCGGCATGCACCCTCGCCCCACAGCGGAACAGGGGCTGGTGGGCGAGCAGGTGTGCAGCAACCCTGCACCCAGCACTCCGCTCAGCGCACTACAAAGGGTCCCGTTCACTTCTCCACCTCGCCTGCAAGTCGAGGGTCTCAGAGGGGTGAAGCGGCCTGCCTGGGATTGGATTCACATCGCTTTGCTTTCAAGCCTTTGTTTCAATGCACATCTAGTGCTCTGGCCTGGCGTGGTGACCTGCAGCTGTCTGGCCCGGGTCCAGGTGTGCAGGACCCAAACCTTGAGTGATGGGCGTCTGTTTCTGGGCAGCAGGAGGATGAGGCGGCTGCAACTCATTCGTTCATCCATTCACGCATTCGTGCCACACATATTTCTTGAAAGCCTACTATGAGTCCAAATGAGGCAAGGGGCAGTGTCTCCATGGTAGGCGACAGCCACAGCAGGGGACAGGGAAGAAGGTGCAACAATTAAAATCTACAAAGGGCCTACTAAGTGCTGGCATTGAGACACCACACGCTTCAGGAGCTGGGGTCGCACTGCTCTGCGGTAAGCACGCCCCATGCGGGGTCTGCGCTGCCGGGACCTGACCCTCACCGCCACCCTCACAGCCGCTCCTGTTTTCACAGCCATTTTCTCAAACAGAACTCAAGATAAAAATAATCCGGGGGTGAGGGCCACTTTTTATTGATGAAGGTCACCATCCATCATTAAGATCCAATCAAAAATGTTTTTGTTTTTAAATACTAAAATTACTTTTTCAATGTGCACCCTCTTTGAGCCAGCCCTTCCCCTTCCAAGAATTGGTTCTAAAGAAACCACTGTGGAGGTTCCCCATGGCCCATAAACGGGGATATTCACGACAGCATTGTTTATGATAATGAAAAATTGGACATAACCTGAACGTCCCCAAGAATCAAACACATGACCATACATACACACACCACAGTCCGCACAGGCAGTAGGAATGGCGGTGCCCATGTTCACTGACGTGGACCAGCGGTCATAACAAATTACTAAGGGAAAGCAGAAAGTCACAAAATAGTATGTTTAGAAGGATCTCATTTCCATTTAAAATTAACGTGTAGATAAATGGATGATAGATACGACTGACAGACAAATGGACAGAAAGATGGGCGGAAGGATGGACAGATGGATGGATGGACAGGTAGATAGAACGCACGTTCTCCAATCACTGGTTAAGAGCTGTCCCCCAGGTAGGGTGTGTGAATGCTTAGACACTCCCTGCTCGCCATGCTGGCGGACCAAGGGGGCGCTGGAGCCTGGGAGGGAAAGTTCCCAGGAACCAAAACTGGGGATGTGAGTAGATACTCAACAGCATGAAGGCTCTGACAAGTCCTGCAGGCGAAGCAGCTTCCTCACTTTGCTTCATCCACACATATCTGGCCATGAGCCCTCTTTCCTACTCAGCTTCCATGAGCAGATTCAAGAAGGAATAGTCTATGGTCCACAGACACGTAGTTTCTGCCAGCGAGTCAAACTTTGCTCTGTGCTTTTTAACTTTTCGGCTTATGCTACTAAAACCACTCCTCCACCAGTTCCTTGAGGGCAGAGATGATGACCTCTTCCTTCTTCCGTGTCCTCCAGGCCTGACATCCCCCAGGAGGACACAAATCTCTCCAATAATGAAGCAATTCACTGTTTCTTTAAGCTGCAAAATTCTGTGGGTGGCTGGGGGCAGGTGGGAAAAGAACCATTCTCCCCTTGGAAAATGTGAGACATCTGTATATTTAATAAAGTACAAACTTTCCACACAGATGGAACATAAACCAGTGACGTCGGTAGAGCCCCCGGCCTCATAAGAGGAGCATGGAGGCCACAGCACCAAAACACTGAGTACCGGGAGGCTTGGGCCCCACAGCCATGGCGTGACCGCAGCCAGTGACAGGCCAAGCAGGTGAGGCCACCAAGGGCCTCCGACCATGGCCATCCCTCCCAAGTCTGACCTCCACAAGCTCATCATGATGGTCAACTGGTCTGAGAGTCTTCTACAAGGGCAGGGGGTGGCCAGAGAAGAAGGATCTGGAGTCCTGTTTCTCAGCTCTAACCACTTAGAATACAATCCCACCTCCTTACTGGAGCCCCCAGGCCCCATGGGATCCAGCCCCTGCCTACATCTGCCGCCTCCCCACCCTCCATCCACCCAAGTTCAATCTCCTCAAGTCCCACCAGCCTTCTTTCTGTGCCTTGAAGCCACCAAGCTCGTTCCTGCCTCAGGGCCTTTGCACCTGCGGCTCCCTCTGCCTGGAAAGCTCTGCCCCACAGCTTCGCTTGCTGGCTTCTTCTCGTCCTTCAGGTCTCAGCTTCCAGGCCCCCTCCTCAGGAGTCCCAGCTGGGAGCCCCCACCCTGCACAATCTAGCCTCTAAGTGCCTTGCCTTTCTGCACAGCACTTTCATTTTCTAAAATTTTTTGTTCCTTTGTTTTCTTAAGTATTGCCCAGAAGGTGGCCTCCAGGACAGGGACCACGTCTGTCTTCGCTTCTTACTGTGCCCTTGTGAATCTAGAATGAAGTTCAGTGCTCAACACACACCTGAGATGATGAAAGAAAGGAGGGAGGGAGGGAAGGAAGGAGGGAGGGAGGGAAGGAAGGAGGGAAGGAAGGAAGGAAGGAAGGAAGGAAGGAAGGAAGGAAGGGCGATCAGATGGGTGGATGGTGCATATGACTTGCCTCTGTGACACGATGTGGGTTTTCTGGGTGAGGCCAGGTGCAGGAGTGTGAAAACTGTGGAAGTGATCTACAGCAGGTGTGTGTTATGTGTATGTGTTTTCCCCCAAAACCAAAGTACAGAACGGTAGCAAAGATCAAGTTAAGTCCTGAGCACTTCAGACGTATTTTAATAACTCGAATCACCATCCCAACAACTATCTGAAATAGGTTCTGTGACTGTACCTGCTTTATAGACGAGGAAGCTGAGGCTCAGAGAGTCTGGATATTTTACCCAAGGTCACACAGCCTGACCCCTCGGGCTGCCTCCCACCAGCCCCACCACCACCCCTCCGCAGGGACACGTCGCAGCCCCGCTTCCTGGGGTGACGCCTGGCTGCTGGAGCAAGGCCTGCAGTTATAGTTTAGTGACCAGGATAACGCATTTTACAGGACACTGGGGACCTGTGAAAGACAAGCAGGCCCCGAGGGCGCTCCGAGAGGCTGAGGCCGAGCCTTAGCTCCCCATTCTTTCTCCTGGATTTTATGATCTGGTTTGTGGTCTGCATTTGCTGTGCTGGTAGGTGTGAGGCCCGAGGCTAGCAAAAAACAGGGGAGGCCAGCTCCAGAGAGTGTGATGAAATGGGACCCTGGGGTCAACTGCAGGAAAGGATGGATGCCCTGGAGGGGAGAGCTCCATCCAGTGCATGGGTCACCCCACTTTCTGCAACAGCTCCACTCCTCTGAACTGCGGTCTCCAGCCTGTGCCAGGGCCAAGCCCCCGAGACACAGCACCCCAAAGGTTAAGCCCCTTCCCGGCAGCTCTGCCTGCCCCCTCCCTGCCGCCGGGGTAACGAGGGGATGTCAGCAGAAGCAATTGCTAGGAGCCCTACAGAGAAACTGCCCTATTGAGTTTTTTAAATTAAATCTATTTATAATTTATACCTTGCCTGCTTCCAAAAAGGATTTGAGGCCGTTTACGATAAACGACACATAAAATGGAAAGGCTGTTAACTAGAAAGAGAAAAATCAAGAATGTCACAGGAAGAGGGGTCAGGAAATCTCCCACTCAGCTGCAGGGAAACGGTGACACAGGTAGATATTCTAGCGTGGCTCCCACGTCCTGGCAGCTGAGGCGACGAGGGAAATCATTGCAGTGGGGCCCTTGACTCTGCCTGAATGACTCGGGGAAAGCCACTGATGTGTTAGCAGGGCCACTTGCTCCCTGTCCTCTCAAACCCCTGCCCTGCTCCTCAGTCATTCCTAATAAACCGACTCCACCCTCCAGGACCGGCTGGCACCAGCCTCTCCTCCCCTCTGTTGGTACCATCCAGACAGTGGAATACTATTCAGCCATAAAAAGAATGAAGGACTGACACGTGGATGAACGTCAAAAACTTTATGCTAAGCGGAAAAAAGCCAGGCACACAAGGCCACTTCTGGTCAGGTTCCGTTCGTATGAAATGCCCAGAAAAGGCAAATCCACAGAGACAGAAGGTGAATGTGTGGCTGCTGGGGGCTGGGGAGGGGGCTGGGGAGTGAGCACCCACAGGGATAAGGGCTCCCCTTTGTGGTGATGACTGCGACCTCGATAGTGATGTGGCTCCAACTTCCTGCCATTGGGTCGTGTGCTTTAAAGGGAGACGATGGTCAATTTTATGTTACATGTGTCCCAACACGATTTAGAAATGACAAAGAAAGGAGTAAAAAATAATCTGCGTGATTTGTTTTAAAAAAAAAAGTGGGGGTGGGGTCTTGTCAGTACAACTATGGGGAGGGCTCCGAGACATGTTAAGCGGGAAAGACAAGGGGCGGGGAGACACCTGCAGTGTGGCCCCTGTGACGGGAGAGATGGCTCCCAGGTGCTAAATGCCAGGCATTCACACTTGGCAAGCAGGCCACCTTTCGGGGCCGGGAAGGGACACTCCACTTTGAATCCCCTGGCAGAGGGGATCCTTCACATCCTTCACATGCGTGCTGTTTCTCTCTCTGCCTTTGCTCCCCGCAAATCCCTCTTCTGCATTTCCTGGCCTTTTCTGGGACCATTCAGGGTTCTTTCTAGGGACCCTTTTCACTGCCACTCCCATTTTCTCTCCCTTCCTTCATGCACTCAATCAACCTTCTCTGAGGCTTGTTCTGAGCATCCCAGGGCAAGATGCCCAGCCCCAGCCCCTCAAGAACTCCCATCCAGCAGGGAGGCCCCTTGCAGAGGTCGGCAAGCAGCAGTGGAAACATCCATCATCTTCTCCCTGGAGCATCAGATTCGGTGGTGCTCTCTGGCGAGAAGATTCTGGAAGAGCCTCCTGAAGTTCTGAAGCTGAGGACACCCACCGCCACCTGGGAGGCTTGTGAAAGCCCCCCAACTTGAGGCCTGACCCCAGATCTGCTGAGCCCAGGGGTTCCTCCAGCCAGGAGAGTTTGGGGAGCGTGGCCACCACTGCAGCAGCCACCTCCCCTCCTGCTGCCCACAGGGCCTCTCTCCTCTCTGTTCCAGGCAAGACGCTGGGCCTGCTCACCCACAGCCCTCCCGCCATCCCGCCAGGGCCCTGGGGTTACAGCAACGCACGCCTGACATCAGCTTTCCTGGCCCCTGGTTCCACAGAGGCACCAAAGAAACATGAGTGCCCCAAATTGGAAAATTTTTGAGCCAGACAAGGGGCCTCTGCCTCTCAACACTCCTCAGCAAGATCAATAACCTGTAGCTGGAAATGATCTGGGTTCGGGAAACGAGCAGGAAGTCGGATCTGGGCTGTCAATTAGCCCTGGGCCCCGGGCCCTGCCGGAGGGCCTGTTTGCTCAAGGTAATGGTCTGCTTATGGAGGTTACGAGCTTTTTAATGCGCCGGCCTGCACCCTCCCGGCCCCTTTGCAGGCCCATTTGACTGTCTAAATCAAGACATCTCCGTCCACAGTGACCGTTAGGCATTCACGCACCGGGCCGCCTTCCTCCCCTAGCAATCTAAATCTAATTTATTGGCCCAGGGATGCAGGGAGCGGCATACGCACATGGCTGGTGTGCACTGAAGAGTGTAATATACAGTGTTCCCGTGTAATAAGGCTCTTTATAGAAGGCATTAAGTAGGGTCTGGCTTGGAGCGCCGACAAAAACCGTGATTAATTCCTGCCTGGAAAATACCTATGGTGCAGACCTCGGAAGCCTCCGTGGGGACAGAACGGGGGGGTGGTGAGGGGGCCCGGCGCCTCGCATTCTCACGCTGGTTTTCCATCTGGGTGGTTTATAAGATTAGATGTGCCTAAGCTCCCTGAGGGCAGCGGTGGTGTGTTACGGCCCCCTCTCCCCTGTCTAGCCGTGACGAAAGGGGTACAGTAAACTCTCGCTGAGTTAATCTGGATGGAATTGAAGGGAAAAGTTATTCTCTGCACTTGCTGTGACTTTGGGGTTGGCTTCCTTGGCTGATGAGGAACTGCTCTGATCCTGCCTCCAGAGGCCCGTTGGCCCAGGCGGCTCTTGAGCTGGGAAGCCTGGCTTCTGCCGGGACTCTGTGGCCAGCTGCTATGAGCAAATTCTGGATTTCCCGGGCCCCCGATCTCCCCTTAGGCACTGTGGGACAGTGGTGGTTCCCTGGGGAGAGCACAGGCTTCTTGGAGGACATTCATAGAACTCACTGCCGCAGGGTTCGAACCTTCCCTGCTAAATCCTCAGGGACACACCCCCGAATGGATCACGTCCTCTCTCATTCACTCAACAAGTATCAAATCTCCTTAACGCAAACACAGTTTTTCACATAATTTCTCTGAAGCCAGGATGCTTGTATCACCGGCATCTTTAATTCAACAACATATAGTAAGAGGCCACAGACGAAGGCCCACAGCTCAAATCTAGCCCACCACTTGTGTTTGTAAATAAAGTTTTATTGGAACACAAACACGCCCATTCGCAAACATGTTGTTTTGCGCTGCTTTTGTGCTTTGCCAGTTAAGTCGAGTCACTGAGATGGAGTCAGTGCTGCCCACAAAGACAAAAGCGTAGGCATCCAGCCCTTTACAGAACAAGGTTGCTGACCTCTTTTGTCTGGTATTTACGACATGCCTGCAGTGGGATCTGTCAGCATAATGGTTAGAGGCTGACACGGTGGCTTCAGGGATAGCCAGCACTGGATTTGAATCCTATATGCCACCTCTGGCCACCAGTGCAGCCTCCAGCAAGCTAGTCTCTGCATCCCAGGTTCCTGTTCTGTAAAACAGGGACCTGATGAAGACTAAAATAAAACCTCAGTGCCTGGCACATGGTAGTCACTCATTGAGAGTCCTCTCCTTTTTTGAGAATTATCAGGATGGCTATTACTAATACATGCCAGGCCCTGGGCTGGAAGGGTTTGGGAATTGAATCATGGACAAAATTAGCTCTTTGCCCTCAAGGTGGAATTTACAACCCGGCACAAGAAAGGGGAAACGGGAAGATGTATTAGAGAGAGAGAAATCCTGCGTAGAGGATCACAGGGACCTGAGGAGCCCAGAGACAGTAGCTAATCCAGCTGGTGGGGAAGTCAGGGAGGGCTTCCTGGAGGAGGTGAGGTCTCTGCTCAAATCTAAGGGATGTCTAGGAATGAGCCAGTGTTCAAGATAAGAGCAGGGCTCTTGAGAATCCATCAGTCTTGGGTTTGAGTCCCCGCTCTAATAATTCTTGGCTGTGTCACCTTAACTATGTCTCTTAACCCCTCTGCTCTGGGGGATAAGGTAGGAAACAGACATAAACCCAGTCTCGGGAACAGGGGGAAACAGCAAATGGACACTTAAATCAGTGTACAATCATAAATTGGGATAAATGCTCTAAAAAAACCATGAAGGATGAGGGGGACTGGGGGGTGGGGTCAGGGACAACAGACATGGTGTGAACACTCAGAACGGTGCCGGGGCCACAGTTCACAGAGGCAGCTGTAGCTCAGCCCTTAGCCCCGGGAGGACACCCCCGACCACCCCACCTCAAGCCCTTCCTGGCCAGGAGAGTGAGTCCAGCTTGGTGTCCCATGCTTGTCCATCTCATGGTCCCCACTGCCCGGAAGTCCCAAACCAGACAGTCAGGAGTGAGAGCCAGCTCACAGACAAATTACATTTGTCCTGCCTGCAAAAAGTTTTCTTTCCCAAAATTGGACTATCCTACTAAAATTTCAAATCAAGAGATAGCTCCAAAAAAAAAAAACAAAACCCAATTTCCAGTTTCTACCAAAAAACTGGAAGGTCCGGCCACCCTGGGCCACTTTCCCTCTGTAGTGAACAAGCTAGTCTGCCACACTCTCCGGCTCTTCCTTATCTCACACACCTGCTGGCTCCCTTCATTTATATCACCTACCTACCCAGCCCCTGGAGGCCCCTGGGTGTGCAACCCCTGAACCAGGTGCTAAAAATCCCCCAAGAGGCAGCCTGCCCTGTGTTCTGATGGGCCCTCGGAGCCGCGCCTGCCCTCGCCACCTTGCCCCGGGCCCCAGGAGGCTGCTCCCATGGGCCGATCAACAGGCCCATGCCCTCTGGCTTCCAGGTTGTTTGGAGGAGAGTCACCCACAGGAGACCGGAGAATTCAATCTTCTGGCTCTCGCCTGGCCAGGTAGCAAGGTGCTGGTCCCTTTTCCTAAAGGCCACAGCTCCTGGGCCACCCTCCCTGGGCTCTGGGCACCGCTCCATCCCCTCCACCCCCAGGCCTGGATAGAGGACGGCTCCCCGGTGTTCCCAGCCCTCTAGGACCACACCACGCCGCCTTTCCTAAATCCTGCCCACACCACACTCCTTTCAAGAGTCAGTTTATCAAATCTGAAATGACCTCACTCGGGCTGACTCTGATCCACGGGTTTGGCACGTGGTGGCTGCTCCATCGGTGCAGAGACGCTGAATGAACAGATGAATTGTTGCCGCCGCATTCTCTGGGCTTCTCCCTGAGACCAGGAGACCCTGACAAAGGAGCCGATCACCTGGAGCCCCCACCCCACTCTGCACCTGTTATCCCTCCATCTTATCAGACTCAGGGCCACCCCTAGAAACGTCTCCATCCCAGAAACTGCACCTCCTCCCTTCCAGGATTCGCCAACCGCTCTGCATGCAAGTCTCGTCTGCTTGCAAGAGCATAAACAAAGCGTGTTTTAAATCACGTCGCCGATGCGGGGGCAGGCGCTCATTCCCAGGTCTCTTGGGGGGGAGCTGCAGCTGCCAGCAGGTATTTCCACACAGCCACAAAGAGCCACGGGCAGGCGCGAGCGATGCCTGGCCTTTCTCGGGGTGACAAGCGGAGGCTGTCACAGAAGCAGTGAGGCCCAGCCACGCGATTCCCGCCACCTCCAAGGACAGAACCAGAGACAGAGCACCCCTCCCCTGCCCCCGCCGTGGGCACCCAGCGAGGGCCTTGCTCCGAAGCACTGCAAGGCCTCCGGAGCTTCACCGTCAATCAACGCCCAGCGGCCATGAATCTTGTCCTGGTGCGTGGAGCACAGACTCCATGGGGCACGACGGTGTTATCTCCCATTTACAGAAGAATTAACTGAGGCCTGGGGATGACAGGGCTCTCTCCCAGAACTGCAGGGCTAGCTGGCGGAGGAAGAAAGCCTGCAGTGAGATCCCTGCTTGTCATGATGGCCCTGATATGGGAGGGTGCCGGCCCAGCAACGGGCAAGACATGGCCTCTGGGGGCTGCGGCTGGGGTGGGGGTGCTGCTTGGAGACCCCGCCGGGCCCACTGCTGCTGCTGACGGAAGACGCCAGACTGCGAGGCAGCGAGGCGTGAAGCTCGCGCCACCCATCTGCAGGTCACACGAGCCGTCTGCAGACATCTGCTTTCACTAGGCTCCTCGGACAGCCTTGGAGAATTGATGGAGGTAGAGCTGAGGCCAGCCTGGCGTGGGGAAGATGGAACTCCGGCATTAAATGACCCGAGGGGAGCAGCTGGTCCGTTTCTGCAGGAGCAGGATGGGAAATGAAGCGTAAGCCCGGAGAGCTGTTCCTTCAGGGCAGCTCGGGGAGGGTGATCGCTCTTCTGGGATCCGAATCCTCCCCACGCTAAACATTTCCTGAGCACATACTTAGTGCCAGCCCCGTGCTGGGCGCTGGGGCTAGACACAAGCAGAGCCCCTGCCCGCAAAAAGTGCACAGTCAGGTGACCTTCTCAAACACGCGCATCTCAAACTACCATGCTTACTAAAGAAATTTTAAAAAGAATCCCACTCTTAAACTTGCCTCTTTTGATAGAACAGTAAAAATGGCACCAAAGGAAGCCTCTATTCACAGCTCAAAGAAGCTTTTTTGGGGGGGTGGGAGGAGGAGTTTGGATCCTCCTGTGTTTGGATCAAGGGGGAATTATCATGGCAGCATGGAGGAGGAACTTGGGTTTGAAATTCCTAAGAAGTTAGTGTGTCCATAAGAAATTGCAGGTAAGACGGATACACATGAAGGAAAGATCAGACCCCTTTTCTTTGCCGAGAGAACACAGATGATTTTGATGAGTGTTCGGAAGGGAAATGCCTTTTGGCACCCTGCTGACCAGCATAGAGTAATCCTGTTGGACTGGTATTTAAATGGTCTAAGTGATTCACCCTAAACCAAAAGACAGTGGTATCAGTGAGCGCTTGCTGGCCCTTGAAAATCCGAGAAACATGTCTTACAGCCTATTTCCTCTCCCACTGAATTCTGCCCCCTCCAACTCTCATTCACTTAACCTTCCCAGAACTCGCTCCTGCCCCGACACCGCACATACTGCCTTTCCTTTCCCCTTTCCTTTCTCTCCTAGTTCTTTTCTTATGTGTTTGCAGCCTCTGTCACCAAGGAAAAGGAATCCCTTTTCTCCTTCTTGCCTGAGCTTCCTCCGCCCCTCCTTTGAGCCCCAGCACTCTGGATGACCGTGCCTGGTCTCCCGGGGCCAGTCCTGGTTTGTGCCTGGTGCCCCAGAATAACCTTTAATAGCTCCCCTCACCCTCAGAAATGTCCCCGTTTGAACCACAAACTATATGGTCTTTCTGCCAATAAATCATCCCCCCATAATCCCCTCCAGGTAGCCCCTCAGCACCCTTCCACAGCTCAGCTGGGGGAGCAGAGGACCACAGAGGTGGTAAGCAGCCCCCTCATGTCGTTCTTTTTCCAGGCAACCTGCTTTCCCCTCATGGGGCATCTTACTTTGAAACTTACTATTTGGTTTGGGAGCAGGCCACCTGTTTTGTTCTCTACCTACACTGGGACCTACACAGTCCTTGGGACATAGTAGCTACTAAATACACGTGATGGATGGACGGACGGACGGACAGATGGGTGGGTGGGCGGACGGACGGACGGATGGGTGAATGGTGGGCTAGAGGAATGGGTGGACGGATGGTGGGATGATGGAAAAATGGGAGGGATAGATTACTGCATGGGTTTTAGGGAAACCAATTAGGAACCACTTCAATCACCCAAGTGAGAACAGTGGTGACCTGGAAGGAGGGGATGACAGAAAGAATTAGGTGATTTGGAGACTTATTTAGGTCCCAGCTTGCTGACTCCTGTTCCAGGGTAGAGAATATAAGTTCCTCGGGTGTGCGTTTTACATCAAGTATCAGTTGTCAGATACAGATACTGGGCAGTTAGAAAATGGGCATTGAGAGCAGTCTGTACGGTGGCCCCAGGGTTTCCTGTGGAAAGATGTGTGGGAGATGGAAGACACCGAGGTGGGTTTTCGGGCTGGACGCTAAGGCTCCAGGTTGCTGCGTCCATGGAAAGCTTTCCTTCCTTCCCTCCGCCAGCACCTTGTAGGAGGAACAAGCCCCTCTTGCTCCGTGGTGAGGAGGAAAGGCAGCGACGGCCCGAGGGAGGCGGGTGGAGATGACCCGCTGCCCCACCGCCCCACCGGCTGCCGTCTTGGAACCGCGCGTCTCCTGGGAAGGCAGCAGTTATGTGACTAAACGTGCTTTTCGGCGGGGAAAAAGTTCAGCCGTGTTCCACAGGCGAGCAATGCACTCCTGGACACTAACAGTGAGGCTTCTTGGAAACCTTTTCTGGAGGGCAGGGCTGGGGGTGGTGAGGCCACTCTACAACTAAACCTTAGATCTCTGCCCTCTTTCCACTGAGCTGGTGGCTTCCAAAGTCATCACTGCGAAGCAGCAGGAAGGGACAAGGTTGGGGAGCGAGCACAGAAAATGGATTTTTCCGGAACTGCCACCAGCACATTTATAACAGAATGGTAACTGTATAATGTTATTGTATCGTATAACTGACACGTCTACTTTGGAATGTTTATAACTACCGTAAATCAAGAGGCCGCCAAGCCAGGGCAGTGGCCACACGAAGACATTCCAAGGAAAACGTATAAAATAAATAAAACAATCACACAGTATCAACGTTCCATTCCCGGCTGGAAAATGGAAAATCTAACGGCTCCAGCACAGATGCAAGTGCCCCAAAATGAGTTTGCAGGGAGCCAAGGCAGCTGGGGCCTCCTTGCTAGCTCTCAGGAAAGACGTCAAGTGAGAAAAACGTTACCCAGGCATCAAGAACAAAATGCCTGACCAAGGGGAGCAGCAGCTACCTCGCTCTCCAGGGAACACACTGACTTCTAGATGGAAGGCTTGTGACCTTCTGCGCTGGGGGCGGGGGTGGGCAATCACGACCGTTTTGCTATTTCCCCATTTAGGACTTCTGTCCAATTTACATTCCCCAAAGAACATAAAAGGTTGGCTATCCCCCGGGCATCAGATGCTGTGGCTTGACAAATCGCTTGATTTCTGACCTTAGTGATTGTTTTGGGGCTTAAACTACTTCTATGTTTTAACCAGCAGCTTAGAAAATACACATCTAAATGGATCCTGGCCAGATAAACATCTGGTTATTTAAAACGACGTGGGCCCTGGGTTTGAAGTCAGGAGCTGCATAATTCTGGATTCTTCCGCACTTTTAGGACACCTGGAGCTTTCCTCATTCACTGGGACCTGTAACCGCACAGTCGGAGCAATGAATCCTAAAACTGCAGGGGTCTGTGGGGTTTTTAAAGTGTTTATGAAATCCTTTTGGGCCATCTTTCCTGTCTCAGGGCCTTGGAGGTCTGCTGTACAAGCCTGGGGAATAGAAGCTATTTAAAGTTAAAAATTAATAACCAGGAGGAATTAATCACCTCTTGGAGGACTTTGAAGCCGGTTTTTCTTTCTCCCTGGAGAGGGTCTCTGCTTTCTGACGGCGCTAGAAGAAAATGCTTGTCGTATTTTTAGACGTTCAGTTTTCATTGGGTCACTGAATCAGGGAAATGGACAGACTTTGGATTTTCCAGAGCTTGGGGTCTGAAAGGAGAAAAGGGCAGGGCAGAGAGGCGTGCATTTTCCACCCCCCAATCTCTTCAATGGCTTGGAAAAGGTTTAGAAAGTTTAGAATAAAAAGAGGTCCTAAACGCGTAGCAAAGAAAATTTGCAGAGGGTCCTGGTGCTGATTACAGAGACACTGGACACATCACAGGCAATCCAGCCTCTCGGTGGGCAAAAGGCATCTTCTCCCCCGGACCTTAACTTCAGAAGGAAAAAAAAAACTCTTCAAACTCCTGGTCTAGAATCCATGTTTTTACCCCAGGACAGAGACACACAGGACAAATACAAAGATTTGATCAAGTCTGGCTTCTTTCTTGGTGCTTTTCAAACCAGGCTGACTCTGAGCGTGTTGTTCCCAGGTCTCTGCTGGGTTGGGTTTCTTTGGACTGTCAGTCAGCGAGGGCAGGGCTGACAGACGGCCCGGGACCCTTGGAGCTTCTCGAATGACAAACCAGCTAAGAGATCCACTCTCTCCCTGAACCAGGCCTTCCCCAAACGCCTCGCTCTCGGCCGCGAACAGGAGGGAAAAAGGTGGGCCTGATCAGCATTCCCTCTCCAGACAGAACGGACAGGGAGTTGGACCGCTGAATTCCACATGTTGCTATTTGTATTACTGGATCATAATCACATTTCCAAAAAATTACTGCAAAAAAAAAAAACAAAAAAACAAAAAACAAACCCAGCCTACTTCCTAAGAAGTTAAAGTTGTTGTCCCTTCTTTGTCCTTCATCTGCCTCCTTGAGCAGCCTTCTGGTGATTTATTATTTTGGGAACCCCGGAGGGGACACGGTATTGCCTCTCTGGAAAGGTCACGCGGTGAGCGCAGACTTTATCCGGGTCAGAAGTTGCCCCCGGACACAGAGGGGAAACTCCGGGGGAAGTTAATAAGCAGCCAGCTCCGAGCAGGTCACTGATCAGGCGCCGGTTCCGGGAGGGGCACTCGCCCCCGCGGTGATTTCTCCACGAGCAGATTTTCTGCACCACCTACCACCCCCAGGTGAAGAAATCCATGTTTTCCTAACACGTGCAGCTCTGAAACTCTCCCCACTCACAGGTGACCTCCTGCAAATTCATTCTCCATGGAATGATGCCTTTTAAAAAAATCTTTTCACTTGGGCCTTGGGTTTTTTCCCCCATAGATGGTAGGAGCTGGGGAAACCAAGCATCTCCACAGCTGGCCCTTGGTTGGCAAGCTCAGGTCCCAGGGCTGCCCAAGGTGGAGTTCAGGGCCTGTTCAGTTATGACCAGCCAAGCGGATGTGTGAGGTAAAAGGAAAAGCCAACAGGTAAACTCCAAGTTGACCCCCAGAGCTTCAGGCTAGAGGCAGGTCCTCCGGGGGCGACGCTTCTTGGCGTCAGCAGTATTTAAACGCACTGCCACCCTGTCCCAGCGAGAGGCTACTGCGTGGCCTTGGAGGAGGGAGTCTCGCGCGCCCTGACCCAGGCCAAGACCCACAGCTTAGACAATTCCTTCTAACCAGCAGGCAGCACCGCACAGAGCGCCTGGGGGAGTACTGCGAGTCTGAGAAGGCCAGGGGTCCCCTCGGGCCCCCACATTTCCTTTCCATGGAACGTTTCTCTGGTCAAAGGGACACGGCCGGGGAGGTGGAAGAGCCTGCTTGGGGTGCTAGCGCTTAAGTAGGTGTCAGAAGGGCAGCAGTGTGACAGGTCGGTGGTTTCTGGTGATCATCCTTCATTCCATTAAAAAAAAAAATGCCCAGAAACACCCAACACAGTGCCTGGCCCTGCCTCCCGGCTCAGGAAGAGCGAGTAACAACAGCGGCTTGGCTCCCCCAGCCTCCCGGGGGCGGCGAGGAGGGGTCCCTGGAGCGCGGGGCTGGCAGGCTTTCCCGTAACTAAGCTGGTCTTACCAGCCGCGGGCACACACCGGACGGAGCTCTCCCACGGCTGCAAGGACCGAGACAATGTGGGCAGAGAAACCAAGCCGGGATTAGGGCGTCACGGGGACTGGCTGTCTCCAGCTCTCTATTAATCTTTCAAAAAGGCTTCACTCTGGAGGCGAGGTATTAGATGGCTCAGCCAACTTCTTAAAAAGTTCCTCTTTCTTTACAGAATGTCAAGTGAGATTTCAAGGGGGCATACATACTTCATAGCGCAAGTATGTTTTCCTTAGGGCAATAAACCACGATGAAATTTACTTTCCCCACCTCCCCGTCCCCAACCCACTCCAACCCTCCCGGACTTCTAGCCAAAACCTGCATCTGTTTTTCAGGGAGACAACAACAAAAACCCCGTGGCTGTTTTCTTCAAGTACAGCGAAGGTCCCTCCTGGGTGGCAGAACGAACGTTGGGCAAACGTTATAAACCTAGAGGGAAAGCTGTTTTGGGCAGCGGTAAGGAGCTGAGTGGGGTTTTCTGCTGACATTTTTTAAGACAGTACCAGGAGGAGCCCCGCCACCCTCCACATGCCTGCCCCTGTGTGCGGAGGGGCGGCCACAGAGTCAAAAGTCAGGCTCCCTGATTCCTGGGTGACCACCCTCCCCACCAAGAAGTGCAAAGATAGGGAGAGAGGAGAGGTGGGTGGGCAAACCGGGTTAGAGGGTGACCAAGAACCCGTCAACCACGTGATTGTCCTCAACCGTGGGGCCCAAAGAGCTAGACCCAGGAGTATTTTTCACCATCTGAGTAAGAGATGTATTTTTCACCAAGAAAGAGCGACTGCCCTGGGGAGAAACTTTGTTGAGATGTATGTGTTTTCTCTGTGCATCCACTGCAGAGAAAACACAAGGATGACCACGAAGGAATGCCCCACACTCAGTGGAAGGAGGACCCGTCTCCTGGAGCCGTGTGAGGCCAAGGGGACATCTCAGGGGCCGTGGAGGCTGGCGGGCAGGGGAGCGGCGGAATGCTGGGGGGGCCGGAGCTCTGTGTCCCGGAGGGGCGGGTGGGAGGGGGTGTTTCTGCTTCCAGCAGAGCAGCCAGCACTCGCCCAAGGTCACAAAGTGAGTTAGGAAGAAACAATCAGCTCCTGGCTTTGTCCCTAACAAGCAGAATCCTATAAAAAGAGAAGAAAATTACTCTGGGGATTTGAACAAAGAAGCCGGGCTATAAATCCACTCTGCACAGCTGCCAGTGATCTTCCAAAAATGCAAACCGGACGCCGCCACGCAGCCATGCGATGCCCTTCGGAGGCGTCCCCGCACCCTCAGGAGAAAGACCCGAATCCTTAGCCCTGGCTGCAGGGCCAGATGGTCTGAGGCCCGAAGACACCTGGCCACCCCCTGCTGTCCACTCCCGCCATCTACACACAGGCACAAGGGCCTTCCTGGAGCTCACTCTCTCTCGGTCTCTGTCTCTCTCATCCAGAAACTCATTTACTCATGCAACCCAGATTTCTTCAGCCTTTACACCTGGCCCCGTGCTCTGTACCGTGGACACGTCAGTGATCGACTGGTATGGTCCTGTCCCCTCGGAACTCCCGGTCAGATGGGGCAGACCGGCGTTAACCAAAGGCACACAAATAGTTAATACGTAAAACAACATATATCTAGATTCTTAAACACCAGTGCAGGAAAGCACAGGGGACCGCAGGGCATTGGAGAGGCCCTGCTTTAGAGAGCGTAGGGGACACTTCCCTGGAAAAGGCAGCTGTGGGGACTGAAGCGTGACCAGGACCGGAGGCAGAAGGGCGGGTGTGTTCCTGGGTGAGCTGGGGACCCAGAGGGAGGAGCCGTGATCCGAGGGGCCAAAAAGAGCGGTTCTGGATGGATGGAGCCTCAGGGAAGGGGGCGGTCGGGGGTCCTGGTCTGGGGGTCGAGCGCTGGCTCTGACCCCCACGGGGGGAGTGCAAGCCTGGCTCCTTAACTGCGACTCATGGTTACCAAGCCCTTAGCGTCAGGTGTTCGCTCCACCACTGCCCTGCCCCCCCCCCCGTCACCCCCGACAGCCCCGACAGTAAGCACCGGGGAGACTGAGGACGCGAGTCTCCAAAACCTGCTCAGTTACAAATCTAGTGGGTGGGCGAGCTGGGATTCGAACCCGAGGCCCAGAGACTACTGTCCCGTCCATCCTCCTGCTTCCTCCCAGGCCTCCCCGGCCCCTGGAGCACCCCAGCAGCCCACAGTGACCGTGAGTGACTGAGCAAAGCAAGCTGCAACCTGCCGGGGCTCAGCCTCTCGGGGTGACGGCTGGCCTTTGTTCATGGGCTGCGGCGTCCCCGGGGCTGAGAGCCGGAGACAGGCTCGGGGAGGGGAGTTAGCACATGTCAGCGCCTTGGGAGGCCCTAGAAGCAGCGGTCCAGTTCAACTAATTGCCTGCCCTGCTGTGGAGCCCATGCTTTGAAGGAGTGTGGACCAGCTCGTGGGGACATGAAACGATGCGCTGAAACCCATCGACGCAGCGTGCAGACTAGTATTGATCAGAAGGAAATCTGTTGTTTTGGAGGAGGGCTTGGTCGGGGGAAGACAATATGTTAACACTGCAAATCTGGGGGGCCGGGGTGGGGAACAGACAAATAGGAAGAGAAGTCGGGGTTGGAGGACAATCAAGAACAAATATCCTCGCCCCCCGACCCCCAGCCCCACCCAGAGCAAGGTGAGCTGGAACCCAGCTGGGTTTGGCCAAACAAGCAGGGGACCGAGGCACCGTGCCCGGGTGTCCCCTCGTGTGGACGACACCACCCACAAGTGTAGGGAATGCAATTAGACACCTTGCTCCACGGGGGACATGCCGCTTCTCTTGCAGGAGAGAGCAAGGCAGGGCTGGGGGACAGGGCGTGTGACCCAGGCAGCCACACAGAGCCCCCTGCCTAGAAGGTCCCACCCTCCGTTCAATGTTCTGCGGTCACAGCCTTGAAATGCTTAATATTTTTCTGAACGAGCATCTCACATCTTCGTTTTGCACCGAGTCCTGTAAATCCTGTAGCGGGTCGTGCTGGGGAGGGACGGGCAGTGGACGAAGGAGGACACCTCCGGCCTGGCTACTGACAGTGCGCTCAGACACCCCAGGCCCCGCCATCCGCTCGGCGGCTGTGGGAGGCGGCTCACCCGGCGGGGGGGATCCGCCCCTGCCTCGGGGACGTGCTCGGGAAGTGGTGGGGCACATTTACCCAAGCCTTTTGCCACCTTCCTGAAATTCACGCTCACTGCGGCCACTTACTCCCACAGAGGGAGGGAGGGAAAGAGAAGCCTTCGTCTCCTGACAAAGGCAAAGAGCCTGCAAACAGCGGCAGGAAAGCCTGAGGGGCGCCTTCTCTGTGCAGTGCCTGGCCCCGGAGCCCCCTCCCCCCTCTTCCAGGGAAGGGGCTGGGTGTCTTGGGGAGCTGCCTCTAGCTGGCAGGTCTTCTGCTTGCATGGGCTGCCTGCACCCCCATAACGCTGACGGTAGGGGCTCCACAGTGGCACTCTTGGGTATGATGCTTTAGGTCATCCCAGCACCTTGGTCTGGCATTCAGTGCCCTGCACAATCCCACATCGAATTCCTTGCACAGAGGTTCTCCATCTTGTCAGGTGACCGCTGGGCTGGCCCCTTGGAGAAGCTTTAACTGAGCTCGTGGCTTTCCTCTGCTGCCCAGAACCTTCCGAGTCGAGATCTGTTCTGCCTAACTCTGGGAAGCCCCCCTGCCCACGCAGCCCTTCCCCAACCTCCCCCCATTCGTGTCCATCTGTGCACAATATGGTGCTGACTGCTGAGCTGATGGTTCACAACGTCAGCTTGGTGCTTGCGAACACTGTGGAGCCAGAACCACCTGGATCGGAATCCCAACGCTGTGCCAGAGGAGAGGACCCAGCAGTAAAAGAGAGAGACGGTCCCAGTCCCCGCAGATGAGATGACATAATAATGCATGAGTAGGGCACAAAGAGTGGACGTCAGGAACAGTAATAACAACTGTATCCTTGTTGCCGTTAAGAACACAGCGGACTGAAGGCACAGTTAGAGAAATTCTGCTACAGACACGAATGTTGACAAAAAGTCACTCCGACAGCCCGACAGCAGCAGACCAGCCAGAAAAACAATCACATGACACAAGCACATAAAAAGACACAGCAGTCAGAGGCTGAGCAGGGCGCCGAGAGTGGTCGCTGCAGACCTGCACAGTCAGTGGAGCCCAGGACCAGCAGCTCCCTAGCTGTCACCCTCCAGGACCAGGAGCACACACACAAAGCGGGGTGCATGTCACTGCTTCAGAACCAGCCAAACGTCCTCTCCAACCAGCTGTGCAGGAAAAGTCGTTCTTTCATGTCCTCACCAACACTTGGTGTCACCTGTCTCTCTAACGTTAGCCCTTTGGTGAGCGCAGTGGTATCGCACTGTGGTTTTCATTTTCACTTCCCTGATGATTAATGAACATCTTTCCACGGGCTAATCAGCCATTCGTACGTCTTCTTTTGCGAAGTGTCTTTTCAAATTCTTTGCCTATTTTAAAAATGGTTGGTGTGTCTTTTTGTTATTGAAGATGAAGAGATATTTATATATTGTAGATACAAATCCTTGGTCAGATACGTGTGTCCGGTATTCTCTCCTAGTCTCCTACGTCTTGTCTTTTCATTTCATTGATCGTGTCAGTTATCTTTTTTACACGTCAGAAAGTTCCTTCATGCTCCTTTTTCATCAGTCCCCTCTGTCCACCCTACAGATTTACTTTTTCCAGACTGTGAATGTCATATAAGTGGAATCATACATTACATGTCTCTTGAGCCCAGTCATTCACTCATAATAACACCTTTCATCTGCACCCAATTCTTGTGTGTTTCAGTCCTTTGTTCCTCTTGGTTGCTGAGCAGCTCCACTGTATGAATTGCCCGTATATGGATGTACCACAGCTTGATTAGATTCCTATTAGGTGATAGATGTTTGGGTTGTTTGGAGGCAGTTATGAACACATACACTCTAAACATCCATGTATGTGTTTTTATGTGCGTATGTTTTTATTTTCTCTGGGTGGATACCTAGAAGTGGGATTGCTTTATCTTCTAGTAAATGTATACGTAACTTTGTAAGAAACTATCAAACTATTTGCCGAAGTGGCTGTGCTGTTGGCATCCCTGTCAGCAAAGGATGGGGGTCCAGTTGCTCTGGAAACTCACCAGCACTTGATAATGTCCGCATGTTTGGTTTCCATTTTTAAGCTGTGATCCATCTTGGTGACTGTTCCACATGGATTTAAAAGGAGGTGTATTCTGCTGTTGGGTGTCATGTTCTACATTAAAATTACCCATTAGGCCAAGTTGTTCAGGTCTTCTCCTCACCAACTTTCTTTCTACTTCTACTAATTCAGGGACGTTGAAACACCCAACTCTACTTTTGGGTTGGTCTATTTCTCCCTCTGGTTCAAGCGTTTCTATTTCGAGTATCTTGAATCTCTCTTACTTCCGTGTGTGTATTTAGGATAACCATGCCTTCTTGTGAATTGACTCCCTAACCATTAAAGAATGTCTTTCTTTAGCTCTGGTAATATTTCTTGTTCTGAATTCTACTTACTGGAGCCCGGTCAGCCTGCCTTGGCTAAGTCTTTGTGTAGTATGTCTTCCTCCATCACATTAACACGTCTGTCTTCATCAAGTGTCTTCTTGACGAGACAGCTTGTAGCTTAGTCTTGCTTTTATATCCAATCTGATCATCTCTGTCTTTTAACTGGGGTATTTTAATCATTTGCATTTAATACTAATTGAATGCTATTATTGATATGGCTGGGTTTACATTCACCATCTTGCTAATGTAAGTATTTTAATGATTCCATTTTATTGCCACTGTTGGCTCATAAGCTAAACTTCTTTGTCTTACTTCTATAAATCTGCATCTTTAACTTATCCCAGTCTTCCTTCAAATATGCCACTCACATATAGTGTGATAACTATAAATACATCTCCATTGTCTCCCTCTCATTTGTGCTTTTGCAGTCACATATGTGACTTTCACACGTTATAAACTCCACTACACATTGTTATTGTTTATGTTTTAAACAGTTAATTATCTCTTAAAATAAATTTTAAATGAGAAGTAAATGTCTTTTATATTTACTCACATCTTTGCCGATCATTCCTTTTTGTAAATCTAAGTTTCTGTCTGACGTTGCCTTCTTTCTGCTCTAAGAACTTCCTTTGGGGCTTCTTTAGTGCAGATCTGCTGCTGATGCGTTCTTTCAGCTTGCTTTGTTTTGTTGTTGTTGTTGTTTCGGTCCAAAAATGTCTTTGTTTTGCTATCATTTTGCATGGTATTTTTGCTGGCTATAGAATTCCACTGTTGTTGTCAAATGTTTGAGAGATGTTCTTTCACAACTTTAAAGATGTCACTCCGTCATTGTTCTCTGGCTTAGGTACATAGTTTGGTGGATTTCTTGCTCCTCAGTACATAACGTGCCATTTTTCCCTGGATGTTCCTCCATTTTTCCTCTTCATTATTGTTCTTCAGTAACTTGATTATGATGCACATGGATGTGGTGTGTGTGTGTGTTTACCCTCTTTGTGGCTAGTTGAGCTTCTTGGAGCTGAGAATTTATAGCATTCATCAAATCTGGAAAATATTCAGCCATTATTTCCTCCGGTTTTTTTTTCGCCTTCTCCCCACACATCCCCAATTCCGCATGCTTGGTACCGTCCTGCGGGCCACTCAAAGGCCGCTCCATGTTTTCCCGTCTTTTTCCTTCCTGTCTCATTTTGGATTGTTTCTGTTTTCAGGTTCACAACTCTTTTGTTGCGTTTTCTGATCTTCTGTTCATGCCATACAGTCAGTTTTACATCTCTGATACTGCATTTTTTATCTTCAGAAATGCCATTTGGCTCTTTTTCTCTCTTAAATTTCCTTCCCCGCCATATTTGTGTCCTCCTTAAATACTGAATATACACTTTCTAGTTCTTCGATGTCCTGTTTGCTAATCCACTGTCCCCATCATTTCAGGGACTATGCCTCTCATCTGCCCCCTTGTCTCCATCCCTTACCTTAATTTAGACTCTCTCCCTGTTTTTCTTGGACCATATAGCATCTCCTAACTGACCACACCCTGGGGACAGCTTCACCCTTCCACACAACAGCCAGGGTGAGACTTCAAACACATAAGACCAACCGTGTCCCTCCCCTGATTAAAACCCTTAAAGGGCTTCCCGTCACCTCCAGCGGGAGAAGAGGAGATACAGTATCTGCCCTTCACAAACTCTCTGACCCACCCTTTCACATCCTGTCCCATACCTGACCCTCCAAAGACACCAGCCAGTTCTCAGCCCCCGCACAGCAGCGTGGCCGCAGGTCTCCACACCTGTGCCCGGCGGGGGCCTTGCTGCCTGACAAGACACAGCTGGGTTGCTGAGGGGGCAGCATAGGGGCTGGCCGTTATGGAAACATCGCCAGTTTGAGTCAAGAGATCAGATAAGTGGGGGGGGTTGGAAATTTCAACCTGGGAGCCCGGGACATCTCCACTGCCCCTGAGCCACGTCCCAGCTCTCACAACCCCTGAGCTGTCTGGCCGTCACTGGAGAGAACCTTGGACCATCAGCAACACAGCCTCGGACCCTCACTTGGCCCCTGATGGTACGTCTATGATTTGGTTATCTAGAGAATTCTGACCCCTGGATCTGGCGGGAGGGCCCGGGACACGGCACTTCTGACAAGCACCTGTGACTCTAGTGTGCACCGAAGTGAGAGCATGACCACCTTCTCTATCATGAACAAGGGCTCTGAAGCCGGACCAGCGGCTGGAGCTTCTGGGTCACATGACTCTCGTGGGCTTGGAAACACCTCCCTCAGAAGGCAGTGAAAGAGGATCCCCACCCCACCCCCGTCTTTCCCTTTGTTTTAACTCTTCCCGATGGACCTGCGGTTCTGGCATCCGGGGCCATCCCCTTCCCCCTGCGGGGCTGCCAGAGGGCTGCCTTGGTGGGCTGCCGGGGAGCCTTCGGCAGCCACCACGCACACACTCCTGGCGGATCCCATGGGGTGGATGGAGGTGTCTAGTTTTGCAGCAACAGAGACCGGGCTCTTGCAGCAACTTAGGGAAACTGGGTTGACTCAGCCCCTCTCTGATAATACGGGGTAGGGGGGTGATCGAGGGGGAATTCAATACTCAAGGGGGGAGGAGGATACATTTAAAATACAGCAGCAAGACAGGGTGCTCACAGGTAGAACTGGAACCCCCCTCCGCACTGGCCCTGCTGCTGCTGGACTGCTTTGGAAGAAGCCATCCAATACAATCAATGTGACCAGTGGTGGTGGCTGCCTTTCCCAGCCCCAGGGAAGGTCCTGGATAGCCAAACAGGTTCCTGACAAGTCGGAACTTCTCCTGCACTCGGGGAGAGCGGGTTTGGAGGTAAGAAAGCCATAAACCACTGCGGCGCCTTCAAAGAATGAGACGATGCACTCAAGCGGCACCGGGCAGATGGGGAACGGCTGAAATGCCATTTCCTAGGAAGGAACCACATGGCCCGAGCCCTGGGGCTGGGCGTGCCCCAGGCAGCAAGGAAGTTACGGGAGTGGGGGCGGTGGGGGGCAGAAATCACAGCCGCCTGGACTCTGGGAACTTTTCCTCGAAGCAAATGATAACTTAATGGGGCAAAAAACTTGGGCTGTTTTGAAATTCAAGCACAAAAATTCTTCCCCCCTCCCGCCTACCCCCACGATGGAGCCAAGGGCACAGGTTACGGCCGTTGTCGCTGATGCTCACGGCAGCCCGTGGTCCAGTCCCGACCGTTGGGGTTGGGGGCTGGCCACGGAGGGCCGTGGAGAACAGCGACAGACGTGGCTTTAACCAGAATGACGGCAGTGGCCAGACACGTGGCTCTGACTCAGGTCCAATTTCTCACTCTCTGCCTCTTGCCTTGGATAAACTCCATGGAGGTGACACCAGACTGATTGCCTGGCTGCCATTTGAAGGCGCCGTGACATATAATAAGCCACTCAAACCATAAGTCAACATTTATCTGTAGGGAGCCACATTCTGCACGTCCAGAAAAGGCGCATTTTCCAGATGAGAAGGACCTTGAAGATTTTCTACTTCAGTGGTTTCCAACCTCCTCACCGCCCAGCATCACTTTTGTTCTTTTCCCCACCAGACCTCGTGTTTTCAAAGATTGTGTCGCCTAAACTGCTTTCATTAAGTAATAATTAATTTGTTTCCCAATTGTTTAATTAATCAAAGGCATAAATAACCGCCAACCTGAGCTTTTAATCAGTGTGTGTGGGGGGAGGGGGAGAGGGCCAAAACGCTGACACTTATTAAGCACCTGCCATGCAACAGTCGCTGGTCAGACGCTCTGTTTTCCTTCATCCTGTCCTTACACAACCCTTTCACACGACATGTGAGGATGTGGACACGGAGGGGCAGAGAAGCCAGTCTCTTTGTCCAAGGTCCCAAAGCCAGCCGGGGCCAAGCCAGGACCGGTTCCTAGTCTACCTGATGTCCAAGGGTCCACTTGTTCTAACAGCCTGTTCTTACCTCTCTGCTCACCACCCTGGGGTCACGTAGATCCAGCCAAAGGCAGAGGGGGAGCATCTTAGCCAGCCTGAAACCCTGAAATTGCCTCCTGTGTTGGGTTAAGACTCTTTCCACTGCCAGTGACAGAATCCTGACTCAAACTGATGCAGGGAAGGGAGGGTGGTGGGCACATATGACTGGAGACCAAGGTGATCAAGCTTCAGGCTTGGCTAGATCCAGGCGATCAAAGTTGTGCACTCTCCCCTCCACCCTACCATCTCCTGACTCTAGTGTGTTCTGCTTCTCCTTGCCCCTGGTACCCATCTTCTCCTGCCCCAGACTTCCACACTAAACCCAGACTTGTACCTGCAACTTCCTCCTTGATGTCTAAAGTTCATCTCTCATTCAACAGGGCCATGTGGAAGTTTTTGACTCTCCTGTCCCCAAACCTGTGTCTCCCCCACCTTCCCAAAGCCCAGGAAACAGGGCCACATCTACCCGGCTGCACAGGCCCTGTCTGGAGTGGTCCTTCAGTCTCCTCTCTGTCACCTGCAAATAATTCATCAGTATACCCTGCTGACCCACCTCCACAACAAAACCAAGTCCTCCTCTGCCCTCCAGCTCCCCTGATAACCCTCCGCCCCACCCTGGTCCCAGTCACCTGGTCCCTCCAGCCCCCGGCTTCCACCCCCAACACCCACTCTTAACTCTGCAGCCAAAGCAAGGATTTCAAAATGAATCAGAGGTATCCACTGAAACCCTCCTATAGCTTTTTCCTACATTTAGAATCAAAACTCCTTCCCACAGTCAGCGGGTCCTATGCAAATCACGTGCCCACCTTTCCAGCGACCTTCTGTGGCGCTCCGTGCCTTGCTGGAGAACCTCTAGCCACACTGAGACTTCTGTTTCTCAAAGTGCCGCTGCTCCCACCCACTGCAGGGCCTCGGCACTGGCTGCCCCCTACTCTAGCTCTTCCCTGGGCAGGCTCCATTCATATCTTGGCTTCAATGTCACTGGCTTGGGAAGCCTTCCCTGACCACCCCATCTAAAATTGCCCTCCCCTGAAGGTACTCTCTAGTATAGCCCTCGAGCGTTCATCACAACATGTAATTATCTTATTGAATTATTTGGTGGCTCACTGTGTGTCCTCTTCCCTTATAGAATGTAATCTCCAGGAATCAGGAGGCCTGGCTGTCTGGTCAACTCTGCACCCCATGCTCAGGACCTGGCTCCTGCTACCCACTCAACTCTGTTGAATGCTGAGGGAATCGTTCTGTGGGCAAACGTGTGATTTCTCTGTGGAGTACCAAGGATCTTATCTCCTCCCAGATGTATTTATGGGCATCTTGCCAATGGCAGAAAGTTCTGGAAAGTCACAGCACCTGAGGGTCCAGGTGAAAGGTGTCTAGTGCTGGGCACCAGATGGAGGTACACAGAACGTACCCCCAGGGCAGCTGCAGGTGGAGTCTGGGGGCACTGTGATGACAAACACATTTCAGCCTCTGGTTCTCAGTGGAACTGTGTGTTTCTGAAGCCAGCACTCAAGAGAAGGGATGCCGACTGAAGAATTAGGCCTCATTAGAGACACTCTGGTCAGTAACGAGGCGTCTGGGTAGCAGCTTTTTATCAATGCTGCAGGCACAACTCAGCCAAGCAGAGACTCAGGGAAAGAGGGGTGGGCAAGGTGCCCCCCACCACCAGCCCACCCTTGCTACAGTCTAGTCCTCTCCTCACACGGGTCTCAACTGCAGGGATCTTTGCCCAGCTTCTATCTCATGTCCAAATCTCTCCTCTAACTAAAAATACCACCTCCTCCATGAAGCCCTCAAGGATTCTCCTGAGGAGCAACCTTCTAACGCTTCATTTCCCCAAGGACAAAAATCACTTCCAACCCACTAGTCTGGCTATTCATACATGGAATATAGTCTTGTATTAGACTGGAAGCTCCCCAAAGACACCTAAATCTACCAAGGTCCTAGTATTGTGCCCAGAGTGTAGAAAGACCCATTTAGAAAATGTTTGTTAGCTGGATGCTGCTTGCTTAGATGCACAAGTGATGACTGAATGGATGGGTATATGGATGGATGGATGGATAGATGGATGGGTGGATAACCGGGTGAATGAATGGAAAGATTCATGGCTGATTGGATGAATGGACAGATGGCTGGATGAATGAGTCATTGAGTGAATGAATGGATGGTTGCTGCCATTTTTTAAAGTTATTCTTGATGACAACAGTGGTAACAGGGTAATAATATCAGATTAAAGCTGTGAATCCCAAAGTGACTTCCATGAAATCCCCAGCCCATAAAACATACCTCAAAATAATATTCATACTTAAATAAGTTTGAGAAACCCCACACCCTAGAACCCCCTATGGCACCGTCATGATACCCATTTGCATTTAACAGCCCTGAGAAGTCCTGTGGCGAGGGACACGTTAAGCTCAGCACACTTTGTTAAATGTTGGCTTAATTAACATTCCAAGCAGGTGGATGAGATGCTGAAGACCCCAAGCTCAAGGACCAGGGCCAGGCACCTGGACGTCTGCTAGATGAAGAATATGTTTGGGGACTAGGAAGACATTTGCTCCTGCCAGCCTTCCCTCTTCCTGCACCCCAGCTGAAGGTGGGGGGGGGCTGTTGTCTCGCTTTCCTGAGCTCTCACGACCCAAAACTGAGTCATCCCACTTTATCTTCCCTTTGTTACACTGGCAAGCATTCAGATGGTTTTAGCTGTAGCTTGAATACAATGCCGCAATGATAAAATACTGTCTATTCTCCTTGGAACAAGAGGTCGTGAGGATTCTGATCATTTTTCCTGAAGAAATCATCTTACATTTCAAACTAAAGACTCTCCAACCTCTTCAGTGGATACAGAATACAAAAACTTAAGATGCAAAGGCTTAGAAACCTCAAGAGAAATCTATCTGCCTCCCCTTTCCTGGCACCCCATGAGGGGAGGGGGGCCGTCTGAATGGACCCTGTCTGCAGGGGCTGGGAGAGAGGGTCCTCTTTGGGTCCCTGGTGAAAAAGTGAAACTGGACACCCACCTCTCCCTTCCCTGCTTCGGTCCCTCCAGCCACAGGATCCTTACGCCGATTTCTGAAATGCCCAGGTGGTCTTTGCGTGTGGCACCGTTTCTGTCTGAATCACCCTCCTACTCAGCGGAGCATCCTTTGGTCAGCTCAGCCGTCACTTCCAATGCATGGTCACTCTTGACCACCACCCTCTACTTCCTCTTTTTTTTCATAGAGTTTGTCCCAATTTGGAATTATTTATTTGTCCATATCTTTGTCCTTGCAGACCATGCTCATGATGGCCAGATCTGTGTTGTACTGCAACCCGCCTACTAACTACCCGTCCTTGGGACAGTGCCTGGCACACAACAGTTGCTAAGTAAAGATTTGCCAAAGTAGCCGCTACCTAAAAGTGGCATATCCAGGCACAATGGGAGGGTGATACTTTCAAGATGGTGTTACCCATCACTTTTCAAATATCTACCTGCCCATTGTACCACCTCTCCCATCAAGGTCACTCAAGGGGCCGGATGAAGTTGTTGGAATGATAACCTCTTTCTATCCTTCTGGTCAACCATGGAGCAGGTGGATCTGATCATCTATTTCAGAAAGAATTTCACTTTTATCCTGAAAAAGAAAATGCCCCTTGTCAAGACTCAAGATGAGAGGCTGGAGCAGAGGACCTGATACCAGGGCACCTCCTGCAACGTCCCTGCACAGACACACGGATTTTCAGTGAAAATGTCCAGAATCCATGGTAATTACCCCAGAAAGAGACAGTGCATGCCAAGTCGTGGCCTTTGGGTCTGTGGTTGCAGATATTTCAGTCCTGGTGGTTTCAATGCTGAAGCCACTCCACGCGTCCCATCCCACCCGCTGCCCACTGAGTAACCTCATACTCGGAGAATGCTGCTCTGTAATTAGATCCCTCTTACAGGACCCGGCTGGAGCCATTTCAGAATTCTCTCTTGGTACTTCAAAGCCTTGGGGTTCCCCCCACCTCTTCCTTAATTAGATAATGACACAGGCAGGCAGTTACACAATTTCACCAGCAGAATCCATTTCTGCCTGTGGCTTTGCTCTCACTCCTTGGAGAATCCATTTTTAGCTTCCAAAAGGGTTCTGGGCACAAAGCACAAAAATCATCAAAGCAATTCCCAGTTCCCTGACTCTAATGAAATCCCACCTGGCGAGTCCGGGCCAAATGAGCGGCTGCGTACCGTGATGCGCCTCCAGCTCCCCTTCTTCTTCTCCCACTAGCCCCACATCCTACACATCAGCTGCTCTGCAAGTCCTAGCATTCCCAGGATACAGGATCCTCAGTCTCAGCTTGGAGCTGTTGCATATACAGCTTCCACTCCCAGTATGAGTTTCCCCCTTTACTGAACCCAAAAACTCCTATGCATCCATCAAAACCCAGGCTCAACATTCTCCCTTCCAAAGAGCCATCCCTGACTGCCCCAGCAGATTTGAGTGACTTTTCCTGGGCCCAGCACACATGGTCCAAATTGTCCTCCAGCCCAGCAGTGTGGCAAGACTGGTTTTGTACAATCCTTGCACCAGCCCACACCTTAGGGCTTCTGGGGAAACAAGGCACACAGTGGGCACCACTAGGTCCTACTCTGCTCCTGGCTGAGCACTGCCCTTGAAGTCCCTGATCCTTGATTTAAGTCCTGGATTTGGCACTGATCACCCATGTGACTTCAGGCAACACTCTTTACTTCTTGGCCCCCCCAATTTCTCGCCTCGCAGGACTGTGGTGATGGTTGAGAAAAAGGATGACTGCAGATGGCCTATGAAGGAAATGAGCACCTTCCCCTTTTAGTAACTGACAGAACAGAGGCATTGTGATGTCTGCTCTCTCTCCCTCTTTTCCTTTCCTCCTCTCCTCTTCCCTGGACCTCCCTGCTTCCTGCATTCTACAAATGGGATCTTTGAAAAAATTTACCCTAGTCCACGAAGAAAAACACCAGCTGGAAACCCACAGGGCTCTGGGGCGAGCTCCCACTCTGGGTGAAGCCCTGCTGGATCCAGCCATGGGGACGCTGCACCGTTTCACCACTCTGTTAAGACTCGATCGATCTCTCCAGCAAAACCTCCTGCAACAGCAAAACTGCGGCCAACAGATTACAGGAGGATTAATCACCCCCGCCCCCACACTCCCACGACGCTTTGTACCTACCTCCTCTGACTACAGTTAATCAAAGAATGGACAGAGGGCCTCCCCCCACCTGCCTCGGTGGCTTCATTTTGTGCTTTAAGACATGACTCAGACTCTACCTCCTGGGGGAGACTTTTCTGAGCCCCCTCCCCAATCAAGCACCTGCTCGGAGCCCACCAAGCCCCACCTCCACTCCTGCCCATAGCCCACTGTCATATCACCTCACTGGCCTGGACTGTTGACTTCTCTGTGTCCACAAGAGCCCTGAACCTTCATGGCCCATGCAGGGCTCAGAGACCAGACTCCCAGCATTCCTGGATCTCCTGAGACCCGTACAAGAGGAGTGTACTTTGAAAATCCAAATCTAGGCAAACCCCATTTCTTGAGCCCCAAAACATTTAGTAAGAGTTAAGATTTCTACCAAAGACCCAGAATGTTTCATTTACCCTCTCTGAGCCTCAGTTTCCTCATCTGTTAAATGGGGGAGGGGGTCATGATTCGCTTGCCTCTTGGGGTTGACGCGAGCCTTTGTCAGTAGAGCCTAAGCCTGAGGCTTGGACCCCCTGAGAGCTTGATAAACATGAATGAATTGTGTTACTGTTACTAACAAGACAAATGCAGATGGAGCCTGGGCACGGGGAGAAAAGGGATCACTTTATTGTGACGGAGAAAATGCCTCTGACTTCAACTATTATCATGACTTTACAGGCTTCAGTGGGGGGTATGATAGGGATGAACAGAGGGACAAAGCAGCAGTTGCATCCTTGGGGAAATGTTCTTAGCTCCACCTCCCACCGACACTTCTCGGCGTTTCAGGCCAGTAAGGGACTAGCAGGGAAGCACAAACAGGACCCCCAGAGTGGTCCTGCAGTGGCAGCCTTCGACCCATTTAACCGACGAGGCATCTGAAGACCAGAAGGGGTCAGCCACCAAGGGGGGCAAAGTGCTGTTGCAATTTGAGAGGTGATGCTCAGTGAGAGAAGCCAGACACGAAAAGGACCAAGGTGGTGGAACTTCATTTACAAAAATAAACAAATACTTAAGATGTCCAGAATAAGCAACTCTGGAGAGTCCAAAAGCAGATCAGAGGCTGCGTAGGGCTGGACGTGATGGGGGGGGCGGGGGGGGCTAAAAGATATAGTTTCTTTCTGAGATAAAAACATTGCAAAACAGACTGTGGAGATGGTTGTAACACATCTGTGAACATATTAAAATCCACTGAATTCTAATTCCTTAAATGGGTGAATTATATGGCATGTGAATTCTCTCTCAATAAGCTGCTCCAAAAGAAGGAAGAGACAAGGCGAGACATCAGGTGGAGGCCACACAGCCAGAAACTGCGGAGGCCAGACGCCATCCAGGTCTGCTCCCCTCAGGAAACATCATTCAAGCCCCCGGTGCTACCTCTGCAGCCCCCGGCGTCACAAACAACCCCTAGGTCTCAGAACTTGGAGAGCGTCTCCCCGAGAGCAGAGCCCCCCCCTACCCTCATCTCCCACCCCCCTATCCTCATCTCCCGCCCCCCTCCACAGCCCTGTTTTTAAAAGTGTGAGCCAACGATCTGTTTCCCGGTCACATAAACAGTCTGAGGATGGTACCTTCTGGAAGCTCCCCCACTTCCATGAGCCCCGGCTTATCTGATCTGGCGCAGACAACTACAAACAAACAGTTACAGACTGCCCTGTCTGGATGAGCCATTTTCCGAGATCATATGAACCGGCTTTTAAGTAGCAGCTTTTCACAGATGGGTTGCTATGAGGCACTTTATTAAAAACCACCCATTTGCAGCTAAAATCCAGCTCCAACCAAATCCAATTTTCGTATCTCCTGCTTTTTAAGACATAATGATCAGAACATCGTTTCTGTTTCTATGGGGAAGAATGGATTCAAAGGGCTGTTTTTCTGTGTTTTCTCTTTCTTAACAGGCAGGTGGACTGTGCATGTTTAAGGCTGCTGTTTACCATGGCGCTGGAGGCCTTCCACAGAGAACAAATATTTATGCTTTGTTAGCGCACACAGACATCCTCCGCGATGTTGATTAGTGCTTAGGGCTGTTCCAACCAAGGTCAGGGGCTCATACCCCGCCCCTCCCCACCCCAAACTGGGCCCATTAGCTTCTCTTAAGAGGTAAAGTCCCTGCTTCAGCCGCTACACCGGCCTCTCTCCAGTGAACATATATTCCCGACCATGTGGGAGACAATCAATACGTTGATGGATAGGAAACACTCCGCACCAGAACAGAAACAAAGAACACGCCTTTTTCATAAGAATGGTCCTGGACAGAACCTGTGCATCACCCCAGGGTTTTAGAAGCCTGGGGACCACGTGCACGGGGGTGGGAGGGGCTTCAAGTCCACCAGCACGGACTTGATGGCTGAGCTCAGGGGTCTCCTGGCTGTGTGACGGTGGCTCATGATTTCTGACCATCCATTGCCTGACCTCCAACGAAGGGCAGGGCAGGACCTGCTTCAGTGGATCGTACAAGGTCAAAATAAGCGAATGTGTGCAGAGCTCTCAACATGGAGTTTGGCAGAAACTCAGACCACAGGAGCCATGACGACAATAATGTTTAATCCGTTCCCAAGGGGGGCTGTGTATATCGGGTGCCTTTTTTTCTTTTCACTTGCAGGACTATGTAAATTTCTCTAATAGTTTTTTTTTTTCAATTGAAGTATAGTCAGTTTACAATGTTGTGTCAATTTCTGGTGTACAGCATAATGTTTCAGTCATACACATATATATATACATATATTTGTTTTCATATTTTTTTCATTATAGGTTATTACAAGATATTGAATATAGTTCCCTGTGCTGTATAGTAGGTCCTTTTTATTTACCTATTTTATATATAGTAGTTAGTATGCAAATCTTGAACTCTGAATTTATCCCTTCCCATCCCCTTTCCCCCACTGGTAACCATAAGTTTGTTTTTTGTCTGTGAGTCTGTTTCTGTTTTGTAAATGAATTCATTTGTGCCACTTTTTTAGATTCCACATATCAGTGATATCATAGGTCTTTTTCTTTGTCTTTCTGGCTGACTTCACTTAGAATGACGATCTCCAAGTCCACCCATGCTGCTGCAAATGGCATTTTTGTATTCTTTTTATGGCTGAGTAGTATTCCATACACCACATACACCACAACTTCTTCATTTAGTCACCTGTCCATGGACAGTTAGGTTGTTTCCATGTCTTGGCTACTGTAAACAGTGCTGCTATTCGAGTGTCTTTTTTTGTAAATCGTCATTCGGTTTAATCATTTGCCGTGAAATAGATCAGGACTGATCTGAGTGGGAAGCCATTTCTTTACCTTCTGTTTATCAAATCCTCCTTCTGATCTTTCTTCTCCTTCTGCTGGATTTGAATACATGTGCATTCATTTAAGAAGTGTTTTCAGAGACTTACTGTGTGCCAAGCCCTTGCAGGGAAATTCAGATGAGCAGAAGCAGACCATGCTGCGGTGCATGTGTATCTCCTTGATGAAACAACAAATCCAGGGAATAAAGACAACGATCAAGTGGGTACCAAGTCCGGCAGGAAGGTGTAGTGTGTCTGCACTCGGGGGAGGGATTCAGGGAAGGGTCAATAGAAGTGACCCCCGGAGCAAGGTTTCAAAACACAGAGGAGAGATGTCTTGGGGACAAGGATGGGGAAAGACACATGGTAGAAGGAACGTCCAACAGGACGTCCTGTGAGTGGGTCTGGAGCTCAGAAGACAGATGAGTGCTGGCATTAGAGACCCAGTGGCCCTCGAGGCCAGCAAACCATGGGAGGGGGCGTGCCGGGAAGAGCCAGGTGGGAAGGAGTGTTAAGAGCATCAGGAGGGCTGGAGGGGAGGGTGGTGCTTCATGGGAGGAAAGTAAGGTTTCCTTCCAGAAACGACAGGGCATTCTCCCCATAGGTTTTCCACCACTCACCAGCGCATCACTGGCTCACTTCGAATTTTGAAAGGTGACTTGTGCCAGCCCTGGCACTCCCCTTCAAGGGGCCCTGGGGCCCTCCCTGCCCCACCTGCACCAACCCATCAGCAGCACCTGCGCGCCCACCTGCAAAGGTTTCTCCTAAGCTGGGCTCCATTCAGAGAGCGGCCTCTGGACCTCAGCCTATTGGAGGGAAACAGCGCACTCCTTAAAAAAAAATTAAAACGCTCAGTCATCGGGCTGAAATAAACTCTCGCCTCCGCCAACAACTTCAAAGTAGAGATTAAAGGCTGATCTTAAGACTCAAAGGCACCTGGCTGATGGCTTTGGGTGGGAGCCTGTTTCTGCAGAATTAATAGCAATAGCAATTCTAAACAGGTTCTAGTAACAGCTCTCACCGGAGACACACTGTGTCCTGAGGTCTTTGGATGATCAAGTGAATGGAAACAGCTTATTTCCATCCCCAAATTCACCAACAGAGAGCTGTTAGCCAGGGCAGATCATGGGGAATGATGCTCGGCTGTCTATGAATTAATTTCTGGACAGCACTGCCAGAAGCTAATGCATTTTTCAGTGAAGAGGAGCATCAAGAAATCTTGATGCTAGTGTGGATTGGTTAATCGTTATATTTACACCGTCTCAGTGGGGTGAGGGGCCAGCTGGAATGTCCTCTGGGGTTAATGGACATTTTGGAGAATGTGAGAATGCAGGCTTGGCAGGGCAAAGCACTTAAGCCATCTCTTCCGAGCCCAGGAGCTGAGATGCTCTGCCTGTTGTCAGGACCGCTGAATTGCTGCTCAGTCATCTCGGAATTAAACATGCATCTCCTTTCTGATTAGCAGGGTTCAGCTTCTTTTGTGAAACTTCTCAGACAGCTTTATCCCCTGGCTCCTTCCACATTTATTCTCGACTCTCTCCTCTGAGGAGAGGCTGGTGTCAGGGCAGGATTGATTTGGCAGCTTCCTGTTAACCTGATTTATGGATAATGATGTGAGATGGTATACAAATTTGGCTTATCGTTTTGATGTATTGGCCATACCTGATGATAAGGTATGCATTACTACAAAAATAAACTCATTGCGGCTCCTGAACGCCTGTTTTCTTTTCCTTTTTTTTTCTTCTTGGCTGCACAGCATTCCCAGGAAATGATTAATAAGATGTTTCATTTAAGTACCAAGCAATCCAGAAACTGAGCAGGAGCACAGGCATCTGGATGCGGGAAAGCCTGGAATTAACAGGCAGCCAGAGAAAGTGTGAGATTAATTTCATTTTCTTTTCTTATCTCGTGCTCTCTTTTACGTTTCCCTATGGAAAGGGGAGATCAATTAATCCAGGAACGATCTTTGTGTTGGGGATTTTATATTATGTTTGACTACTTAATAGAAATCTGGATCGAGCAGGGCGCGAGGCAGAAAGCATATCCCACAGGACAGAGGGAGAAGTCATTTTTGAGCAGAGGCGGCAGATTTCATGGCTGCTGTCAAAAGCCAGGAGCTGAGAGAATAAAGCAAATGCCACTTGGCGTTCACTCATCCACAGAGTCATCCCTTCCAAGACATTTCTTGACACCTGTAGTGGAGCCTCCCTGACTCTCCTTGAGAAACCCTTTGAGCCACTCCCGACCAAGTTTTTAGGGTGATCTGGAACTGATCTGAAACTCAGTTCCATTCAGTAAATATTTATTGAACATCGGCCATGTTCCCTACCATCCTGGCTGTGTGGGGAACAGCAAAAGGGGTGAGACATGGTGGCTGTCACGGAGGATCTCGCCTCTAATCGGGGAGATGAGATATACACACACAATACAAGGCAATTATGGTCATAGCATGCATTTAAATGTATCACTCTCCTGTTTACCCACATTTTCATGTCACTCTCTCATACACTGTTGGAACCTCTCAACAACTCAGGGAGGGGAGGCAGGGCAGACATGATGAGTCTCATTTTGCAAATGAGGGATCGGAGGCTCAGCAGGGCGGCGAGGCTGGCCTCAAATCACCCACCATAAATGACAGCGGTGGGCCACCAGCCAAGGTTCGCGACCATTCTGTGGTGTGTTTCAACTAATCAACGACCCTGATTAAGTGCCCTGAGAAGGGCACAGAAGGCGAGCTGGAGGACAGCAGGTGCCCCTTGGCTGCCCCAGTGGGAGAAGCTGGCCTCCATCGGGAGGTGAGCTCTCAGCCTGGTTCTGGGAGGGAGCGGGTGACGTGGATCTTGCTGTCAAAGCCTGCCCTGGTTTTCCAGTAAGGACCCCCTTCTCTGTAGCGCCCCGCTCCTGGAAGAGTCCAGCCCAGCCCAGCAGGAGGAGAGCGGGCAGTGAGGAAACGCAGGCCTTCGTGAAGGCGGCCCAGGGAGCCAGCGCTGGCCCAAGAGCCCTGGACGTGGAAGATGGTGCTCAGCCCTGCAGACCCCTCTTTCCATCGGCGGCAGGCATCAATGCTAGGGCACCACGTCAACAAGGACACAGGAGAAACCAGGACTCAGGTCGCTCCGGGATCCCAGCATGCAGTGCAGCAAGGGGGACATCCAGCAGGCTCTTTTGGACACGTGCCTGGATGAAGGAGTCTGGCCACCTTTGCTCTTAGAAGGGTGGCTTTCAGATGCGCGGCCCATCTTTGCTCAGCCACCCCTTCTGCCTCTCATTCTGAGTTAGAAAGACAGATTAAATCATTCCTACTCAGCCCCATGAACCACACGGATCGATGGTAAAAGATAAAACTTGGATTTTGCAAAAATCTCTGCAGCAAGCGGCCCCAGGAGACCAATTGTAGGCTAAAATATGACAAGATTCCTAATTAAATATCATTAAAAAAGCATTAAGAGAGAGATTGTCGCTCCCCTCCCCACATTTCACAGCGAAGGACCAAAGAGCACCAAACTGAGAATGTCATTCTCTGAGGAAAAAACCACAAAGATTGTACAGCCCGATCGCCTGGTGACCCAGGTGGGGAAACTGAGGACAGAGTTATGGTTATGACTTCAACCAGGGTCTGCAGGGATGTAGGGTCAATGACAAAAAGCTGGCCAAGAAAAGCAAACCCATGGACAAGTGCCCATCTTGGTTGGGGTCAGGTTGTTAGCATCTAAAAGGCCCTGCCACTAGCATGCTGTGTGACCTTGGGCAAGTTACTTAGCCTCTCTGTGCCTCTTGTCTTGCTTGATATCAGCACCAGTGTAATAGAAATGTGATGCAAGCCACATCTATAATTTTTCTTCTTTATTTTCTGGCAGCCAAACATTTCTACAGTAGCCACAAAGCATAAAGTGAAAAGAATATCATTTTGTATGTCTTATGTGTCAAAATTGTATTATTTCAGTACGGGTCATCGATATAGAAAATTATTCATTAAAGCGTTCACCTTCTTCTTCTCTCTTTTTGGGCCCTAAGTCTGAGATCCAGTGTGTGTTTTTCTCCTCTGGCTCCTCTGGTCCAGAGGGTGGGTCCTAGAATGGAGTCTAACTTGTGTTTCGCGTTTGAAAGCAAAAAAGACATGGAAGCATTTACCAGCGCCCTGAGCGCCACCAGCACCCAGTAAACTTAAGCCGGTAAAAACGTAGTTATTATCAGAAAAACCCACGTCAAACAGTTCATCCAGAAAGAACTGAGATCCACGGCTCCGATTTCCGAAATTTTCTCTCTCAAATCCCTTCCACAAAAACCACCCTAGACAGGGCCACAACAGGGGAGGGGGTATCTCTCAGCTCTGGGTAAAGCTACTGAAAGCCAGTGGTGGTTTCTGGAGCTCGCCCTTAAAGCAGTCGGTGGATCCCAAGATTAAAATTCAACTGTGGCGAAATTCTGTTATAAACGGCTTCCCTCCACCTGGGGTTTGGGCACTGGGCAGTTGCGATCCCCTCTCCTGGGCAAACCCTGCCTCCCTGCATCGCCCGTGGCTTTAAATCAGCCCTTATTTCTGGGCCTGACATTAGAGTCACTACAAGGCTTTACACCCTCTCTGTAAGGCTCTCAATTCTGTGGCTGGAGCTTCCTACGACTCCTTCTTACCCAGCCACCCAAATAAAGACAGCGCTATTGACCACAAAGACTTCAATAACGTCAGCCCTGAAGCTATGTGTGCACATTTTTAATTGTCCTGTCCCTTTTTATATCTTTAAACATGACTGCACGCTTCTAGGAGACACACACCCATCGCTGGGGGGGGTGTGGGGGGGAGGAAGGACATTGCCCTCCCAGCTCCATCCCGCGCCCCGGAGAGTGGCGGGGAGGGTCGCTCGCAGGCTATTAATAATTGTGAGGTCCCTGTTTGTAAAAAAAGGAAATAAAACACTGGCTAATCCCATTTTGGGGCTCGGTGTTATAACTCGTCAGGAAATGCTGCCCAATTACGCCTAATTTCTCCTTGTTTTTCCGACTGGTCTGCATCCCAGAAATTACGCATCATTTGCTGTAACAGAGAAAAGTAAAATCCCCAGCTGGCAGGCAATTTCCCCGTGATTAAAGCCGCGGGCTGATCAGAGAGCTGACGTCCAATAAATTAATCAAGAAATAAGGAATGAACGCCCGTGTTTGATGTTTGCGGGCGGCACATGTGGCGCTCCAGATGTTTCAACTTAATTTTTACCGCCACAAAAACGAAGCAGGAGAAAACTGGGCGTGACTCCAGCAGCCAGGCGCGGCCCCGGCCCGC
Source organism: Vicugna pacos (assembly GCF_048564905.1). Classification (NCBI taxonomy): domain Eukaryota; kingdom Metazoa; phylum Chordata; class Mammalia; order Artiodactyla; family Camelidae; genus Vicugna; species Vicugna pacos. The sequence goes on along the minus strand of NC_133005.1, from coordinate 42,862,478 downwards.
CCCCCGCAGCACCACCCGGCTTAGCAGCCTCTGTGGAATCTTCTCCTCACCTTCCGGGGGAGCAGGGCTGCTCCTCGGAGCCCGAAGCACAGCCCTTTCTGGGGCCCATGCAAGCGTGTGCCACGTGGAGAAGAATCATTGGCTCCAAAATTTGACAAGAAAACAACAAAATCAAAGTTAATAAGGGCTTCATTAAATGCCTGCCAAAGGCAGCACGGAGGCCTCCTCGCCGCTTGTTGGACGCAGTATTCATGATGTAGTAGTCATAAAAGCTTCACAACATTTGAGAAAACAGTTGCAAGAATTCCTCACGATGCGATTGGTTTTGGGGGGTGGGGTGGAAATTGCAGGTAATTGCAACGTTGATGAATTACCAGCCGCCAGATAATTTAAGAAGAAAAATCATTAAACTTCGTTCAAATATTTTTCCTGCAAATAAATTATAGTTAAAGTAAAGTGTGGGTGCGTTTTAATTTGTTTGAGAGGATGAGGAGTGAGGCCTCCGAAGGAAAGGCTGCCTGGAGCTCACCAAGGGCTTGCATCCTTCCAACGTGACCCAAGGTCTGGGGACCCTGCTCCCTGACTCCTGGAAAGCTCAGGTAGTGCTGTCCACCTGCGAGGACCCAGGGGCCGTGTGTCAATAAAGGTCCTGTCTCTGCCAGCTTTGACCTTCTTGTAGTGCATCAAAGGTCACTTTCTCCCACTCACTCCCCTCCTGCAACGAGCCACCCATGTCTGTCATGGTTCCCCCGTTTGCCCATGGTTGAGGGTGCGAGCTGGTAATTACATGCTCGCTTAGGCAGTGACACTTCCAAACAGCTCTGCACAGCTGATTAACCACCTGGTTTGCAGACACAATTCAAAGGGGGCACCTAGGAGGCAGGCCACGGTGACTGGTAGCAGGGTGGTCCCTGGAGATGTGGTACACGAGGCTAAAAGATGCTCCCCGAGTCAAAACGGCTCTGCTCTCTGCCACCACAGTTCTTGCTCACCCAGCTAGAGGTCCTGAGACTTTCAACCTCCCCCATGGCATGAGGGACACCCAGGGGTAGCCTGGAAAGAGCTCACAGGACTGCACAGCTCCACAAGTTGCTACCAGGGCGAATTCGCCTCCCAGAGCCATGTGGCACTGTCTGGAGACACTTCGGGTTGTCAGAACTGGTGGGAAAGGGGAGGCTAACAGCAACAAGGAGAACAGGGATGCTTCAAAACATCCCACAAGACACAGGATGACCTCACAACACCAGTGGCCCAGACTCAAATTCCAGTAGCACTTGTGGTTGAGAATATCTTCCCTAGAGAACCATCCAGACCAAAGCAGCCTGCCTCTTGAAGAGTCTTTCTTGCAAACTGTTTACAACTCGGGAGGGCAGGAAAACTCATGCTGAGGGACCCCACAATTCACTGCAGACAGTACACCCAGGTCTCAGGCTGGAGAAAAAACTGCGTGGGGTCCCACAGGCCACAGAAAACCCTCTTTTGGGGGCAGCTCTTGCAACGAGACACATTTTTGGTGGAGGCGGACCCCAGATGAGGTCATGAATCATCTTCAAGACGAAAGAGCTCTCCATTTCTTAGTCATAAATTAAGGCACCAGGCCTCTCAGTGTCCTCGGAGCCCCCCAAACTCCCGTCGTGTGTTCATGCCTTTTCTTCGCCATGAACAACATTCTCTTTTTTCACGTAGATTTCCCTTTTCAGGAGAGTTGGTTTTTGTCTGGGGCCGGTTTTAGATTATTTTTTCAAATAAAATAACATCAGGAGAGATTAATCATGGCCTGAAATTGAGAGAGACGAAGCCACATCCCACTGTGACCTTCTAATCTCCACTGTGACCGCCTGCCCAGCCCCAGATGGCGGCTGCTCTGGGTGGGTGGTGGTTCTTTCCCAAGCAGCCCTCAGCTCTGAACCCCGCTCACTGCGGTGACCATGACAGCTTCTTGGATTTCTTCGTGAATTAAGTAGCCACCTCATAAGTACTAGTTTGGAGCCTCACAATGGAAAACAGTGATATTACTGCTCATCAGCAACTATCCCATCAGACGGAATTCGGGGGCTGTTGGTGGAACAGGCTTCCGCTGGCAAAGGTGGGAGATTAGCTCTCTGAGAAACTGACTGATTCCCGTGCTACTGTGGGCAGGGTTGATGTTAACTCTATTTTCCAGGAGACGGAGCTAACACAGAAAGGCTAGGCAAAGCTTGCCCTGCCCCACGGAGAACCGATCCTGAGGTGGAAATTAGAACCCAATGTCACGGGCACCAAAAAGAGATAAAACCTTCACCCACATGATAAATTACAGTTCGAAAACTCCAAGCATCCGTGTTCAGGCTTCAGAGCACGACACAACCAGTGATTCTGACAAAAATCAGGGGGAAGGGAACGGCAGGGGGGCTGCTGCTCCAGAAAGAGGGCGGGGGGTGCCGGGGCTCTCCTTCCCCAGAGAGCAAAGGCCCCTTCACCTTTATCAGGAGAATTTCCCCACCCAGCCACACGCCAGCTTCTTCCGTAATTCCAAACCCCTTCCTTGTGGATAGGAGAATCCAAGAAGCATCGTGGAAGCAAAACCCAGTCAGCTAATTCCAGGACTCCCAGCTCGGCTGCAAGATGCATGAAAGACCCAAGACTGATGATTATTAATCGTGAGGAGCGGAGTTCTGAAAAATGACCCCTCGCTTGCTTTCATAACTTCTCAGGAAACACGGCCCAATTATCCTTTCTCTTCCCTCGCTTAAAAGTTGAACTGAAATTAATTTTTTTTAAACAAGCCGGTTATAAAAGAAAACTGTAATGCCTTGCCACTGGGTAATTCCTTCTTGATTAAAGACGGGGGCTGTGGTAAAACTGACACCCACGGAACTCATAACAGAAGAAGACTGGTGTGTGACGCTCACTTACAACCAGACGGGTTTTCCAGGCAGAAAATGAACATTTTGGGGAGTGAGTTTTCTTGTAAGGAAGTGGAGCAAAGCAAATTCAAGCAGGGTAACTGGGAGTGGGGAGATTCCATGGATGGGGGCAAGGAAAAGGAATGGGAAAAGCTGGTGGGTTTTTCCTGCCCAGAATTCATTCTCTCATTTTCTAGTAATAACCCTTGATTCTACTTCGAAGGCTCTCAGTCCAAGAGGTCCCTATGAGGTGGCCCTGCAGCAACCCCTTCCACCCTCCCTGCCTCAAGGGCAGGACACACATCCCAGCCTGGCCATTCACTCGCAAATCATTTCCCTCTCCAGTATCTTCGAGGGGGTTACAAAACTGGCAGGATGTAAGCCTGATACCGCTGAAGGTCACTGGTGACACCAAAAGGGAGAGGCTTCTGAGAATAGAGCCACTCTGGAGATGCATAAGACCTGAGAACAAGCAGGGGCCACCGTACAGCGGGGCAGGGTGCGCACTGCACAAGGTCTTCCTGCTGAAGGAGCAAGCACGGTCGAAAGCTCACCCACACTCGGCCCCCTGAGCCATATACCAGGGGGTGGCGCTTTCTAACTTGCTCACAGACGTGGGTGGGTACCTGCAGGGCTCTGTCTGGTCAGAGAGGGTGCTTCCTTCAAATTCATACAAAAACATCATTTAGACTAGTATTGACCTGAAGACAAATGGATTTGTATTCTGACCCTAAGCTCCCCAGTTAAAGAAGCCAAGACACTGCTGATCAGTTGTTCAGTATCACGTGCACCAGAAGAGGGGAGCCAGGAAGGAGCGGTGAGCACCAGGACCACCTTCAAGGAAGGGAAGGAATGGGCTGGGAGGAGAGGGGAGTCACCACTGATGAGACTGACCAGGGTCTCTCAGCACAGCACTGAGATGCTGTCAAAAGGGCATCCAGAGAAGCTAGACTTTTCCAAATGTACCTTGTTTTACAGTTTTGGCTTCAAAACTGTGAAAATGTTTAGATAATTATAAAACCAAGGAAAATTTAAATGACAATGCAAACAATGTAAATGAAAATAGTTGCAAATAAAGAGAAAGTGTGTGAGCCTGCACACCGGGTTGGTGGTTTATAACCACAGGGTTCAGCAAACTCTGCCCTGCATGCTGGCAAAAGCCAGCTTGCTACCTGTTTTCGTAAATAAAGTTTTATTGGAACACGGCCGAGTCTGCTCATTTACACTTTGTCTATGCAGCTAACTGTGTGCTGTGATGGCAGAGTAGTTGCAACAGAGACGAGAGACCTACAAACCTGAGAATACTTACTCTTTGGCTGTACACCCTGGTGGGACAAAAAGGACGACAAAGAAATCTCAACACTGTTTTTAGTAATAATGATATTGTTAGTAATACATTGGTGTTGAAACACATACATAAACACACACACATATATATATGTATAAAGCCAATATGTAATTATTTTCATTATTGTCAGTGTAAGAGAAAATGTAAATATAAAATCAAAGCAATCAAGTAAAATCCCTGTCATTCATCCTAAAGTTGAAACAAAAATATTAGTATGAACACACAGTATCTTCTTCTCTTATCCATTTTCTAGTTCTGACCACTGAAAAGCCCAGAAGCAATGATCAGTCCAATAGCACTGAGCACCCACATTGCCCAGACTGTGGACTCTAAGTACTAATTCCAACTAACAAGAGCCAGGGCTCTTTGGAGAAATGTCTGATTCCAAGCCTGGAACAAGAAATGTGTATCATGGGTCTGGAACATCTTGTCACCCCAGAAAGCAAGGAATTCATCAAAGACTCCTGATGGGGTGAGGAGAGGGTGTCAAAGGACACAGAAAACAACTTGAAGAAGCTACCAGTGGCCAAGGATGGAACAATTTAAACATCAAGAATAATAATTTTGCAATTAATTAAAATACATCAAATATGTTAAAAATCCATGAGCATCATCATCATCTTCACCATCACCACCATCATCACCACCACCATCATCACCATTAGCATGATCATCATCACCATCATCATCATCACCACTTTAAACATAAGGAATGAAACCCAGCCAGTCTGTCTCCAGATTCTGTACCCTTAGCTTCCAAGTTATTCTCCCTTTTGTCAAACTCCAGGGTGAGCAGAGAGCAGAATATTCAAGAGGCCCCAGCGTGGCTGAAGGAGAGAAGAAAAAGAACAGGTGGGCCAAGGGGAGGCTGGAGGAGGGACTGGGCCAGAACACACAGGTATAAAGAAGGAGGCACCATGAGAGTGACATGGTCAGATTTCTTTTTTGATCAGATTTGCTTTGCCCATTGACCTCCATACAAATGGCCAAGGAGCCCTACCTAGATTATATCAAGAACTACTACAAGTCAAAGAGAAAATGCAAGTAGACTGATGCAAAAATGGACCAAAGACTTGAACGAGCACTTCATGAAAAAGACATCCAAATGGCCGATAAGCACAGGAAAAGAGGCTCAACCTAACCAGCCAGCAGGGAAGCGCAGACTGAAAGCACAGGGAGGTGAAAGCAACCTCAATGCCCATCCGTGGGTGAACGGAGTAAAAGAAAAAGTGGTCATCCATACAATGGAGTATTACTCAGCCTTGGAGAGGGAGGAAATTCTGACACCTGCTACAACATGGGCGAACCTTGGGGACATGATGCTCAGTGAAATGAGCCAGTCACAAAAGGACAAATACAGTCTGATACCCACTTACACGAAGTATCTAAAACAGTCAAACTCATAGAAACAGAGAGTAGGATGCGGTTACCAGGGGTTACCAGGGAGAGGTGGAAATGGGGAGTTACTGCTCAATGGGGACCGAGCTTGTTTTGCAAAATATAAAAAGTTCTAGAGCTCTGGTCTGCTGCAAGGCAAAATGCACAGTCAGCACTACAGCACTGTGCACTTAAATATGGTTAAAGAGGTAAAAAGTGGAATAAAGAAAATCAAAGCACCGTAAGATACTCCCCACCCAGAGAATGGCAAACTAAAGAGACAAGAATAAAACAAACACAGAATCGCCAGACAATAGTAAGTATTTCAAGGGTGCAGACCGCGAGGGCCCTCGCCTGCCGGCGGCGGGAGCCGAGACCGGGAGAGTCTGGAAACTCACCTGGCGGCGTCTACAAAACCCGAGCGTGCGCCCTGTAGCGGGACGTCACCTGCCCAACAGGAGCAGGTCAGCGCGAGGCTGCTCACGGAAGTGCTGTCTGTAGATGCCCCCAGATGGAAACGACCCAAATACCCACCAATAGCAAAATGGGTGAACGAGTTACACAGCACATTCGCCAACAGAACCCCACACAGCGGAGCCACGGACGTGCTCCGCCCGCACACGACGGCGCGCTGGAGCTTCACGCGGTAAAGGTTGTGCAAAAGGAGCCAGGTATAAAACACACGATCAAAATTTCCTTGGTTTAAGGAAAATTCAAAAGTAGGCAAAGTAAAACAATAGCGTTAGATATCAGACTCTTCGGAGAGTAAGGAGGGGCCATTTCTGAGACCAGGCAAAGAGGCGACTTCAGGCTCTGGGCTGAGAGGCCCACAGAGCGGCACTGCTGGTTATCCTCTCATCCTTTTTTCTGGATGATGTTACATTTCAACTGAAAGTCACTTTGGCTGCTCTGGGAGACAGGATGCAGGTGAGCAGGGGGCCGGAATGGGAGCAGGAAGATCATCTCAGAAGCTGTGGCACTTGTCAGGAGAGGAGGATGGGTGGGCCCACGGCGGCGGCTGGGAAGCAGTGAGGTGCACTAGTGAGGTGGACTGGGCGACACTGACCTGCAGTCGGGGTGCCAGCCAAGGGGCCAAGCGTGGTCCCCAAGCCAAACAATTCTGCTCTCCTTGTATCCTGCAAGGAGGGAGGGGCCCATTTTGTCCCTGGGCTATTTGGCCTTTAAGAAAACATTGCCAACTCCTGGTTTAACCAATTAGAGAAGAATCACATCAGGTGATTAAAAAATACACTGATGTGGATGTGTATCATAGTTAGACCAAAAAAAAAAAAAACTACAATGAGATCTTAAACCCTTTTTAGGAATAATAACATTGTTTGTAATAATATTGGTATTATTATTTTGGAATATCTAGGTATAGCCGGTAAACAATTATTTTCATTATTTGTAGCGTAAGAAAGAGAAGAAATACAAATATAAAATCAAAGCACTCACATGTCCATAGTCAGGATTCACGAATTGGCTGGGAACCTGCCCACAGCGCTTGGACCCTGCGTGGGGGCCTGAGTTTGTGCCGGTCCTGCTCTCCAAGATGTACTTCTGTAGCTCCACCCCCTTCACCCCACCACCCACATGTGGGACCCCCCCAACTCATCCTCCAAACCTCAGCTCCAAACTCCCTCTCAAGGAAGCCTCTGCAAGTCCCCAGACTCACCATGACAAGCTCTCCTGTCACCCTCCAAAGTCACCACTTGTCATCAGCTGGGTGTGGGGGGGCATGTGTGCAATTACTTGTACCCATAGGCCTCAGTGCCCGCGCCATTGTATCTGCAACCCAGTCATGGCTGGCCCGTGGCAGCAGCTCAATACAGTATTGAGTGGAACTTTAAAGACATCGTAATAACTAACGCTTACTGAGCACCTGCTACGTGCTGGGCTATTGTGAACAGGCGCTCACCTGACCCTCTCAGCAATAACCATCTAACACTTCCGGGGAGCACAAGCTCTGCCCGGCCGCATCCTAAACACGTCGCAGCTTATCTTAAATTAAAAAAACATTTTAAATTTCTTATTGAAGTATAGTCGACTTACATTGTCTTAAGTTTCTGGTGTGATTCAGTTACACACACGTATGTTCCTTTTCATATTCTTTTCCACTATAGGTTATTATATGATACTGAATATAGTTCCCTGTGCTGTATAGCAGGACCTTGTTGTTTCTCTGTGTTATGTATAGTAGTTAGTATCTACAAATCCCAAACTCCCAATTTATCCCTCCACTTCCCCTCTTTCCCCTCTGGCAACCATAAGTTTGTTTTCTATGTCTGTGAGTTTGTTTCTGTTTTGTAAATAAGTTCATTTGTGCCATTTTTTTAGATTCAATATGGAAGTGTTTGGCTTTCTCATGCTGGCTGACTTCACTTAGGGTGACGATTCTCCTCCTCTCTTCCTGTCAATCCTATGCCATCTGGGATGGTCCGAGTCACGTGTCAGCTTGGCTGGGCTATCGTTCCTCGTTATCCACCAAACACTAATCCAGGTGTTGCTGTGAAGGTATTCTGTAGATGGCTTCGCATTGACAGATGACTTTAAATAAAGGAGATGATCTTTAATAATGGGGGGTGGGGTGCTCCACACAGTCAGTTGAAAAGCAGAACTGAAGTTTCCCTGAGAAAGAAATTCTGCCAGTGGACAGCAGCCTCAGCTCCTGCCTGAAGGTGCCCAGCCTGCCATGCAAATTTCAACTTACCTAGTCAGACCCCCGATCCCGTAAGACAATTCTTTAAAGTGCATCTCTTAATATAAATATCCTACTGGTTCTGTTTCTCTAGTATAACCCTGACTGACACACCATCCAAATTTATCAACAGGGAAACTGAGGCAGGGGAAGGTCTCCATAGCTTGCCCGGGCCACCCAGTTAGCATCTGCTGGAGCGGAGATTCAACCCCAGGCATTCAGGCTTTGGAGCCGGAACACAACCACCAGGGCTCAGCCTCCAGCAACAAAAGCCTCCTTCCCCGCCTGCCCTCCTTTTGACTAAAGGCAGGTACAGCCTTGGAGGAACAGGGGAGGGCGGGGGTTGTGGTGGAGAGCGCCAAGTTCTACTGGAACAAAAGTTGAGTTAGAAATTGCTGCCGCAGTTGGAGATGGGTTGAGCTGGGTCAAGGGTGACCATCAGTAAGATTAATAAAGCATAACTTGAGTTTTTATTCCCCCTGTCGTGATGGACGAGGCCTTTGAAGGAGCTGGCGGAGGACTCACCCTGAGCGTCCAGGAAAGATTTGTGGACACATTTATACGAAAGATCTCCTTCCAGCTCCCACGAGTGTTTAAGTTGACTTGCTTCAAACCAAGATCAAAGAACAGACCGGAGATATTGTTTCACCGATTTGTATAAATCAACCAGACAAACCGTGGCCTCGACAACTACTGATGTTTCTCCAGTTGGAGGTAACTTGTTAAGAAACATGTCAGGCAGCCGCACAAATCCGAATGCCTCCTTGGGAGAGCAACTTCAAAAAGAATTGATCACTCACCGCCTGACTCTATCTTAACTGTTGCTGAAACCAACAACGGAGAAGGCTCCAAGGTCCACTTTTCACGTATCCCTTCAACCTTTCGGAATGGGTTTGAGTGATCATTTTTAACACTAATGCCTTATATGTTTGGAGAGTTTTCAGATGGTCACAGACATCGTCCTGCTTTGACCTCGTAACAATCAGAAGAGGTAAGTGAGGGCAGCGAAGATTTCTGCCATCTTACTGGGGAGAAATCGAGGCTTAGAGAAGTCAAGGGTCTTGTCCAAGGTCACCCAGACGCGTGACCGACAAAAGTGAGACAAAGCTGGGAGTCTAGCCTCAGCCCCAGCCTCTCTCCATCTGACAGGTTACTTTCTCTCATTTTGCCAATGTTTACTGAGTGCTTTCTAGATGCCCAGCCTGGGCTGGATGTTTCCACCCTCTCTTGCTCGTTTAAATACTCCCTGATCTGTACATTTTCTTGGAATATGATGTCACGGTGGTTAATAGTAACAAGCTACTCTAGAGAACTTCATCAAAGTCTCGCACAAACACACTGCACACATCTCTCTCTCTCTCTCTCTCTCACACACACACACACACACACACACATACATACCAGCTGAATCCAGGAGCCTTGGAATCATAAAGAAAATAACCAACTAGTTTCTCATCTGTGTACATGCAGAAGTGCCTCCCACACTGTGAAAATGGCCTTCATTGAAAGATTCTATGAAATTGAATTTTGCATATTCTATGAAATGGATAGCCACCCTACATTAAGCAGTTAACCTGAAGCAAGCCCCTACCAAGCACTTTCTGCAAATTAGCTCTTGTAATCCTCCGGAGTAGATCGCTTTTGATTTCCATTGTACAAAAGAGGAAACGGAAACTGAGACTCAAGGAGCTCAAGTCCCTCACCCAAGGTCACACAGACAGCATGACGCTCACCCCAAAGCTCTTGTCCTGAACCCAGTGCTTCCCCACATCACACCTTCACCTACCACCTCCCCCTTTTTTTGCCATTTCATCTACCCCCTGGGCTACCCTTTGCTTCAGGTTATGAACTTATGATTTAAAGGAAACATTATTTTTACTGAACAACTTGATCTTTAAGAGAAGTCAGACAGCTTCAGATATAGAAAGCTAGAAAGAGCATCTCTCCCGTCGGTACCACTACATCAAGACCACAAGCCTGACAATTTGAAATTTTGCAACTTTTCTTTAATCCAGCAGAGATCTGAGGTTGCCAGGGAACCCACTAACCTGAAATCTGAGGAAACATAGGTGTCTCCAAGGAGAGATGGAACTGGGGCACTTGCTTACCTGGGGTGATGCCATTGGACACCAATGGGGGTGGGGGGAAGCTAAAATATTTAACAAATTGCTAAAGGTTGAGTGTGGACTAGCGAGACAATGTAAGACTTATGGGAGCGGCGGACACAAGAGGAATTCATTCTATACACATGTTCATTTCCACAGTTGGACTGGGGCTCACGTAAATATAGGAGAAAGGAGCCTGGGAGTTCTGAGAAAGGTCCCTCAGGCCTGAAGGGGGGGACAGCAGCCACCACAGGAAAGCACACAGCCTCACCTGCTCCGCCTCCCCACCTCCTAAAACTTCTAAGGGAAGGGCAGTAAAACCTGGTACCCTTAGGACACTGCTGGAAACCAGTGAAGCTGACTGGAGGAAACAACAACAAAGACCCTCTACTCCTGGGGTGGGGTGGGATGGACAGGCAGACATCTGACACCCAGATATCTACCTGGGGTCGGACAGGTCACACGGTGCCTGGCTGAGAGTACTCCATATTCAGAACAGAGACCATTCCCCACGCGCCGCCACCAAGCAAGTCAGCAGGAAGAAACAAGCGAAGGCCCCTGCTGCCGGGAGAGGGGCCAGAGTCTGCAGAGAGACCCTCTCTTGGCAAAGTGCAAAGAAAGACTTAAAATTGAGAGTGGAGCAGACATTAAGATAAAGGCTCTCACAAACCAGCTCCCAACATAAACACAAGCTAACAAAAGAGGACTTTGAAGCTATCAGCGCGTTGAGGGTAACTATAGCAACAATAAAACCAAAGCCCACCTGAACTCCTGAGTAGGCTGATTCATCTCCCCCTACTACAGGGCTCACAGAAATAAAGCCAGGCTCCATTTCCAGACATAAAAACGGCTTGCTTCCACCTCTGTTGTCCTATGCAAGATGTCTGGACCTCCATAAAAAATTCTGAGACATTCAGAGAGGTGAGAAAAGCAACAATCTGTCAAGAGATAAAAGAATCAACAGAATCAGACTCAGATATGGTACAGATGTTGGAATTAACAGACAGGGATTTAGAATAACTATGATTATCATGTCAAAGGCTCTGGTGAAATTGAAATCATCACAAATTATCCCAGGGGTAATTTCAACAGAGGAGTAGAAACTAAAAGGGAAAAAAAAAATCAAATGGCAATGTTGGAAATAAAAACCACAGCAGAAACCACAAAGATAAAGGATGACTTTGACAGACTCATTAGTAAACTTAACAAACAGGTAATAAAAAACATGAAGACAGTTCAATAGAAATTATTCAAACCAAAACTCAGAGAAAAAGAGTTCTAAAAAAGCAGAGCACCCAACAGTTGTGGGACCGTAACAAGTGTCCAACAAAAGCGTCTTTGAAATCCCAGGAGGAGAAGAGTGAATGAGGCAGGAGAAAATATCTGAAGAAATAATTATCTAATTGACATTCATAGAAAATGCCACCTAAGTACACAAGAAACATTCAGCAACACAAACCATATTCTGGGCCATGAAACCAATGTTAGTGCTTTAAAACGGATCATTGAAATTACTGATAAAACTAATAGCAGACATCAAAGCACAGATCCGAGAAGCTCAAAGAACACCAGCCAGGATCAGTTAAACAAAAACAAACGCCAAGGTCAATGCACCAGATTCAAATAGCTAAAGGCTAAGGACAAGGAGAAGACCAAAGGCAGGCAGAAGAAAAACAAATGCACTATGCGCAGAGGAACGAAGATAACATACATCAGACATCTCATCAGAAACTAGGCAAGGCTAAAGACAACGGAAACATGTTGAGAGTGCTGCTGGAAATACGCGACCCACCCCGATTTACTCCCAGCCTGTGGGCCATATATCACCCCCTGCCTGTTTTTGTAAATAAACTTGTATCAAATTTATAAAACTCACCCATATATTGCCTACAACTGCTTTCGTTGTTGAAAAATGTGTTACAGCTCGGTGTTACAGCTCAGCTGCGACAGCAACCTGGATTCTGGTGAGAGACCAAGCACTCGGAAAGCTGAAGAACTAGGCGGGGCCAGAAGAAATAACACTTCAAGATCTGGACCCCGTCTGTAGGGTTACACAGGCCTTTTATAGGCTGCCAGTTTTACACTTTACAACATCATATGCAAATAAAGTATAACAGAAGTTGACCAACCAGGAACAAGCTTTGTAGAAATGGACCAATCAGAAGTGAGCTCCATGCAAATGAAGTACTACAAATGGACCAATCAGAAGTTAGGGAAGTGAACCAATCAGAAGTGAGAGTAATAACTAATCAGGAGTGAGTGTAATAACCAATCAGGAGTGAAGGAAATAACCAATCAGAAGTGAGCCCAGGGAACCAATAGAATTCTAGGTGTAAGTTAGCCGCTTTAGAGGCGGAAAGTGAGATAGAGGCTCTGGGCCAGGGAACCGGACGGTGCTAAGAGGAGAGCAGCGGCCCTGCTTAGGGGTCCTGCTGGTCTTTTTATGGGGCTTCCCGCCTCACTTTCACACTCTAATGGTAGAGTCAAGACATTGTGACAAAAACCATAAGGCCTGCAAAACCTAAAATATTTACTCCCTGACTCATTACAGAAAACGTTTGCCAACTCCTGCTCTGAAACAGCTGATTTTCAAGAGTAGTAGACAAAGGCAAAGCGGCAGCGAGCTATGTGTGTCCGTGCCACACGCAAAAGGTAAATATTTGACATCAATGGCAGAAAGCATTTGAAGGAAGAATTGATTAGCACGTTGTTGTAAGATTCCTCGACCAGACATAAAGCAGTATCATTTTATTTGAAGTTAGGATTTTTAATTAAAGATTTCTATTCTAAAACCGGGGGCAATCCCTAAAAATTCATTTAAAGATATAAATAATTGACCAATAGTGAAGATAAAATAGAATCATAAACAGAAGGATGGAAATAATAGGAAACAGAAACTACTGAAATTGAGGACAGAAAAATAATAGAGAAAATAAATGAAACCCAAAGGTGCTTCTTTGAAAAAAATAAAGCTGATAAACCTCTAGCCAGAATAATCAATAGCAAAATAGAATAATACAGATTATCAATACCAGGAATGAAAGACTGGACATCACACTGCAAAGATCAAAAGATAATAAGGAAATATTACAAATTTGACCACTTAGATGAAATTGAGGAATTCCTTGAAAGACACAAACTTCCAAAGCTCATTCAGGAAAAAAAAAAAAATAACCTGAATAGCCCTTTATCTATGAAATAAATGAAACATTCAGTTAAAACCTTTTATAAAAGAAAACCCCAGACCCAGATGGCTTCCAGTGTGAATTCTACCAAATATTTAAGAAAGAGATAATAAACTCCTGGAATAAAAAACAAGCAGGAACACTTCCCAACTCGTTTTATGAAACCAGCGTTACTCGGATACAAAATCAGGCAAAGACGTTACAACAAAAGAAAACTACAGACGAATAACCACCATGAATATAGATTATAATCTTCAACAAAATACAAGTAAATCCAACAATATATAAAAAGGATAATTCATCACAGTCAAGTGGAGTTTATTCCAGGAATGAAGGCTGGTTCAATATTCCAAAATCAGTCAATGAAACTCACCATATCAGCAGGTTAAAGAAAAAAAAATCATATGATCATCACAAAAGATGCAGAAAAAGCACTTTATAAACACACATCCATGATTTAAAAAAAAAAAAACTCTTAGAAAACAAGGACTAGAAAAGCATCTAAACTGATAAAGGGAAGCCACAAACAACCTGCAGCTAACACCATACATCAGAGTGAAAGACTAAACGCCTTACCCCCAAGATCAAGAACCAGGCAGGGGTATTGGCCCTCATCATTCCTGCTCAGTACCGTGCTGTGCAGTAAATAAGTCCAGGGGAAAGGGCGTCCTCACTGAAAAGGAAGAAATAAAACTGTCTGTATGTAACTATCACATAAAAAATTCCGAAGAATCTATTTTAAATGTTACAAAAACTAGAAAGCGGGTTTTAGTGAGGTCCTAGGATACAAGGTACATGTACAAGAATTAGTTGTATTTGTAAACACTTTCAATGAACAATTGGAAATTGAAACATTTTAAGGTACCATTTACAACAGCACCCAATTCATGAATAATTAGGTATGAATCTTACAAAATACCCACAAACTCTTAATGCTGACAACCAAAAAATGGTAACAAAGGAAATCAAAGACCTCAGTTAATGGAGACATACACCATGTCAATGGATGGGAAGACAAGACGTCAGCTCTTATAAAACCAATTTACAGTGTCAACACAATCCAGTCAAACAATTCTATGCATTTTAGGATCGACTCATTGATGTCTATGCAAAAGCCCAAGTCTTGGCTCCATCCCCACCACAGGCTCTTCCCCCACATCCCACCCCCAGCAAGGGCCTGTTGAACGAATGACTGAAGGATGAGCAGACACTCTGGTCTTCCTGGGGATGCCTCTCTGCTTCTAACAGTTTTCTGTAATAGGAATGTATTTTATGTTGGAATTAGAGAAAAAAAAAAAGAGAGGAAAGAAACCTGCAACCCAGGGAGACCAGAAGTTGTGGGGTATCACTATCTCAAGATCAAGAGCCACGCTTTACCCGTCTCACCTCCCTCCCATGCACATTGGATGCTTTATGGATGAATAATCCGAGTCCGAGAGGAGACAGGAACTGACCTAGGTCTCACCGGTGGTGAGCCCTTTGGCTGGGCTGGAGCCAGAACTGTCCCCTCCTCATGTCCTGCCTCCTCCTGCTCATTGTCATCATCCTCATCATTGTCATCACAAGCCAACGCCATCCGACACTCACTTTGGGCCAAGCACCAGGACTGCAGCTTTACACGCATCTTCTCACTCAGCACAGCCACTGGAGACCCAGCAGTGTGGTCCAGCAAAATGTGCACCTTAAACACCACAACCACCCTCATGAGGTTGCACAGCCCCCACTAGCCGAGGCCCGTGGGACCTGCGTTCCACCATGTCCACGCTGGGGCAGAGGTCCCCCTGTTAACATTTTTAGTACCGTTGAAATTCACCACACACTCTACTTCCCAAAAAACCACACAGCCTGGAGACATAGCAGGAACCTGCGGATTTAAGTGGGGCAGGAGTAGGGCCCCCAGCACTGTGTTGGAGACCAGCTTCCAAGGAAAGGCCCACTATGGGGAGGAGGGGGGTCAGTGACGGCAAGCAGATGCCCCCCAGCTTCCCCTGCTTTCCATTCCCTGGCACATCCTCCGCTTCCCTCAGCACCCAGAATGTTGAGGACCAGAATCACTAATGGGGTCTCATCCAGATCCTAGGTCTTTGGTGGGAGATCTGGTTTGAGTTGGCTTAAATTGTGTGCTAAAACCCATGGCATGTTTCTTAATTTCCTGGAGCTTTGGGGAAATGGGCCAGAAAGAAAAAAAAAAAAAAAGGGCTTCTGATTCATTTTCTCTCCACCTTCTGCAAATGAAAGAGAAAACGGAATGAATGGTGTGGTTGATAAATGAGAGCGGCTTAAATCAAAGCCCTGCTCCCCCCACGGCGAGGTAGGACGGCACAGCTCCCAGGAGACTCGGAAGCCAGCTCCTCTCAGCAGGTTTCAGTGTGAGACCCCGCCAGCGACAAGGCAGGGACAATCTCAGCTGCGTCAGACCCAAGTGCTTGCCACCTGGAGACCCAGTGGGAAGACTCTAGGGGTTGGGGGAGAGGAAGGAACACTACCTTGTTAACCGTTTTCCTTAGGGGCATTTTGCACCCTCACCCTAAGTCACGTTTACCTTGGTGCTGCAGAACTGAGACATTCTGCAGTACACTCTGTAGAGTCTTTTTTCAAGCTGGCTTGAGCCAAATATAACAGGTAGCTGTCCAGACCTGTTTAAAAAGGATAAACCCCAGCTAAGCGCATAAGTAACACCCCACTGCCTTTATCATATAAACACGGCCAGAGAGCCAAGTGCATTAAGGAGGCGAGACACAGGCCCTCTTTGCTATCTCATTAAGCCCATTAAATATTAGGAAAGAAAATACCTTCACATCTTGGGTCTGGTTTAAACTATCAGGGAACAGATTAGAGTTAATTAATGCCGTGAACTCTGAAACCGCCAGCCAGGAGGCTCCCAGCGGAATCCACACCTGTCACACACGCGATTTCAGAAAATCTAAGTGGACGCTGACGTGCCTCCCCCGCCCCCCTCATCCCCAACGCTGGAACCCTAGGTACCTAATCGGTAACTCTCGAATCTGGATCAAGAGATAAACCCCACCCCTGCGACCGAAAGTCGGTGGACTCCAAGCAGAAACCGGGCGAAGGGCTCTCGCAGCTGCTCCGGAAATTGCCAGGGGTTCCAGGCCTCAAGGCGAGACTGCGAAGTTGCTTCTGGCAGGTTGGAAAGAGCTTATCAATTATTCATGCAACTGGATAAACAGGGATTTTATCTCGTAGCATGAATCAAGAGATAAAAATTCCATTTCAAGAGGAAGGGTGGAGACTAAACTGTGAATGTTAATTGTAAACTGAAAAAAAAAAAAAGGCAAGAAAAAGTAAGCTCTCCTCCGGCTGTTCCCTGAGCACTTGCGTGCTCCCCCCACCGCACCCCCAAGTGTCTGTGCACCTGGACTGCAGCGCACCTGCTCCCCCGGCGATGCACCAAAGCGCTTCTACTGATGTAATGAACTAGCCATAAAACCCCTACTTGGCAGTTGATGAGGGGGGGCCCCTTTGGATGGATTTTCCAACCCCCCAGACAACACCAGCCTCAACGTATTTCTATTTAAAATCAGTTTGCTGCTTCCAGGCTGAAATCAGAAGCAGGGGAAAGCTTACAAACAGCTGCCTAACATGTGGAAAGGCTCAAACAAAACAAAACCAACAAAACAAAACAAGAGAAAATTCAACATCCAGGACACTTGGGCTGAAAAAGAATATGACTTGGCCTTCTGTCCTCTGGTCTCCCTTCCCACCGTGGTGTTGCACCTGACAGTTCCTCAAAGGCTGGAAAATGAAGCCCAAAGATGAAGTTGGGGAGTGAGTGGTTTATTTAGACTTTCACATTATTAAATTTGACCCCCGATGGGAAAATCTGTATATAAACGGAGCAGAAAGTCGTACATCCCAAGGTCAGCCAGGCTGTCCCCGCGTGGTCAGACTCCAAAGGACTCTCATTTTTATTCTACTTTGTATTTTTCAAAAAATATATTAGGAACACTATTAACATTATAATGGGAGAGAAATAAACTGTGCTTTTTAAATGCTACATTAGGAGCGTATATTGATTTTTCTAATTGGGACATAACCATAAACTTTACTGTTAAAAAAAATCAACAAGGGAGGAGGGTATAGCTCAAGTGGTAGAGCGCATGCTTAGCATACAGGGGTCCTGGGTTCAATCCCCAGTACCTCCTCTAAACATAAATAAATAAACCTGATTACTCCCCCCCACAAAAAAATCAACAGTCTGAAGCTATGCACGTCCCCCAACTTTTCTTTTTCCATTTTCTTCCTCTGACAAATGCGCCTCAAAACAGAGGAATCATCACACTAAGTTTGCCTTCTTGCCACCCATTTGGGGGCTGGGAAGGGGGGCTGATGGCCGTGGAAGGGGGAGACCCCAGTCTGGGCAGCTCTTCTGCCAGCACTTGGAGGTAAGAGGAGATGGACCCCACACAGCGTGCTGGGGTCTAGACAGAGATGCTGCGGGAAGAACCACCTTGGGGGTCCCTGTGCCCCTCGCTCTGACTCAGGAGCCCCATGTTCAGGAAGGGGAGTCAGGGGTGTCCACCCTGTCTTGCTGATCTTAGTTTTTGGACTCAAAGCAGAAAGTTGCGATAACATTACTGAGTTCATGACGCACCGATAACCTGGGTCAGTGTGAGGACTGTCATGTGCTGTCTTTTATCCGTTTTTCCCTCCCGCCCCATCTCCATGCCCTGTTCCCTCTTCTCCCCCTAAAGAAGCCCCTCCCTCAAGTCTGTCTGATGTATTGCGTTGGAAAACCTATGCGTGCAGGTCCGCTGTTTGGAGCTTATGTGCATAAACCCATCCACTGCCCACTTCGTTCCTGAGACACTACATTTTCTAGATCTCTGTGTGTCCTCGTGTGTGTATCTCGTTTGTCTTCCCGACAGCATCAAGGACCCCTGCATGCAGTCCCCACGTTTGACAGACACCTAGCTGGCCGCCACTCCCCTCCTGGACAAAGACACTAGGATGAAGGCAAGACAGGCTGGGCCAGGGTGGCGGGAGAGCTCAGAGCCCTGAGCCTGCCTCCTTCCCGTCTCCTCCTCACAAGCAGGCCTCCAAGGAACCATTGGAAAACGAGTGAACTAGCAGATCTCCTGAGGCTCCCCCAGCTCTAACACCCTGAGGACTGAGCCCAACACAGGGTCTTGGGCACATGGGAGTCACATGTCTCCGTGTTCAGGGGACTCATTCACAAATGGAAACGGCCACCATCTTACCAAGGACCAAGGCCCCACCAGGCCCCACGCTGACAGCTTTACTGGCATCACCTCCCAGGATCCTCCCCAAACCCTCTGAGGATTGTCTTCTGAATCCTACAGGGTAGCGTGGGCACTCTCCCCATTTTACAGAGGAGGAAACTGAGGTGGACTGAGTTGCAGGGCGGGGACTGGAGGGAGCCAGTGGCGCACCCCAGGCTCAAAATATAAGGAGGTGCTCACTTTCGGACACCCACCCTGCGCCTGCAGGGCCTGAGAGTGAGCGCCTCTCTGGTTTTCGGCCCCGGCTTCCTCGCCCCGGCCCCGGTCCTGCTGAGCGGCTGAGTGGGAGCGTTAGGTTTGCAATCAAGTCTTCTGACGTGAACCCAGTGCTCCTTCTGTGACAGTCTGTTTGATCATTCATTCATTCAGCAGAATATAGCGAGCCCCCCGACACACGTGGCGTGTGCTGGGCACAGCAGGCAGAGCGGCGCACAGCGCAGTGGGGAAGGAGACTGACACCATGGCAATTACCAGAGGAGACAAGGGGTGTCAGCTACCCCGTGACCCTGGGCTCTCCCGGAGGGGCAGGAACATGAGTTCCTTGCCTCCTTCTCTCCATCTGAAACATAGGGGTGGCAGTGAGGGTCTGGGTGACTCCAGGACCAGCCAATGAGATCCTCTGTAGGCAGGAGTGGTCACCAAGGGGAGGGTGGGGGTCCTGCCTGCTCTGATCCGTCCCTCACTTCATCCGGAACAGCCTCCACTTGCCTCACCCAGCTGGGGAAGCCGACCTGGATGTGTATTTGGTTATTAGATAACCAGGCCCAGGCACCACGTCTTTGATCAGACGCCCCTAATAACATACAGAGGAAACAGACCATTTTATAGCAAGACTTCGCGGGGTGATCTTATCCTCCCGTGGTGTTCTTAACGGGGACAAGGATGAGGAGGTAGGTGCTTGCTGGAGAGGGAAGAAAGAGGCCTAGTCTGCAACACTCTCCTTTCGGTCCACCCCTGACTTTGATTTCAGGGGAGGGTCCGGTGGGAGATACACACTCATTGGCCGCCTACTTCCACCAGGGACATCTGGCTCCTGGCCACCTCCCTCACTCAGCTGTGCACGGCTCCCCAAAAGCCCACCCTGTGTCCCCCACAACCCCTGCAGCTCTGATCACTTGGGGAGGGCCCTGCAATTAGCAACCCAGAAAAGCCCAGCTGCGGAGGCCAGAACACCATGCTGCCCACGGCTACGCCTCGTGGCCAGCAGAGCTGGGGCTCAAGAAATAATTGGCTTGTCCCCCAAACAACCTGATAATCACCACCATTTCCATGTTCTCGGGTGATGGCTCTGTGGGTAAGGAAGGGTCA
Source organism: Vicugna pacos (assembly GCF_048564905.1). NCBI lineage: Eukaryota > Metazoa > Chordata > Mammalia > Artiodactyla > Camelidae > Vicugna > Vicugna pacos. The sequence goes on along the minus strand of NC_133005.1, from coordinate 42,842,308 downwards.
GGAATCAAGCACCCTCCTTCCAGCAAAATGCAAGGACTGGACAACATAAAAAAAATTTTTTTTGTTTAAAAATATATATCTATGTTTGAAGTCAAATTAAGTTTTAGCTTTGGTTCCTTCTCTCTCTTCTGTTTGACCTCCTGGTGACCCGAAGGGAGTCTTGCTCTAACACTATTTATTCATTTCCTTTGCTTTTTTTTTTTTTTTTTTGGAATAAAATCTGCATTGAACAGGTAGCCTATCGGCCCCGTGCATCTGTTTTCTCACCTGTGAAGCCCGGAGAGCAGCCCCAGTCAGCCTTGAATGCCCTTTTCCGCTTCTCCCGCCCTCCTGGGCACCACCCACCCTTAGTGTGTGGATGGGTGGGGATGGGCAGGCGAGGGTCCCACCTGTTACTCTCAGTCTCAACAGAGGAGACTTAGGCGGCACTTGGGAACAGTGTTTCCCTGTCATTCCTAAGCCTCTCCAAGAAAGGCTGTTACTATAGAACAGGCTTTTTCATCCAGGAGCTTCAGATTCAGGATGGGCCCAACAGCACAGTGAAAGAGGGCACCCCAGGGAAACACAGAGCATCACAGACATGAGCAGGGACTCGGGAGTTCTGCCATCCTTCCAGCTGTGTGGCCTTGGGACAGTGGCCTGACCTCTCTGAACTCAGTTTCCCTGTTCTGTGAAATGTGGCCAATGAGACTTCCTACCTCTCATCAGGTTGTCCGGATATAAAGCATATATACATCAAAATCACCCGGCCCACACCAAGTTCTCCATTATTGTCAGACATTCCTCTTCTTTATAAATCAGCCAACACAGCAACGGACACAGGAGCGCCATGCCCTGCGGGGAAGCTCCATTTTCAGTCGGTTCTGAAAGGACCAGGTCACAACCCCACCCGAGACAGCGATGTAACGCCTCCCCACAGCCACACCGTGAATGCTCAGGCCCCCATCAGCGGCCTGGGACGGAAAATTACCCACACGCAGGAAGCCCGGAGAGTACAGCCTCGAAGAGTCACGGACAGAATCGCGTGCGGGTTTCAAAACTATCCAGAATTGTAAATTTTGAAAATTTACAGGCACATAATTGCCACAAATAATCACAATTATGCAATTACAAATCACCCTCCTCGCAACTCTCCTCTGCCCATAAGTCAGCCCTTCCATGGAAACTCAACATGTGGCACACGGCCACTGTCTGCCGCGGTGGAGCTGGTGGCTTCAGCAAGGCCACCTCGAGTCTCAAGCTGTTCTCAGCAATCCATAGAGACCAAAAAAAAAAAAAAGTCATTTTCGGGAAGGGAATTGATCGTTTCTCTCACATTTCCATTTGTGTAAGATCGCGCTGTGGCCTCATTCTGCACTTTCTGCTGTTCTGTTGCCTCTGGAGAAGAGGACAGCTGAGGACGGCCCAGGGCAGGGGGGGTGGGGGTCCCAGTTGGGGGTCCTCGAGTTGAAGTTGCATTTGAAAGGCTCCAGAGGCCCCTGGGAGCCTCACCCCAGCTGGTGAGGAATCAAACGTTGGGGTGCTATCTACCGACCCTCAGGGCCACGCAGCCCACAAATGTGGACGGGCGGGTCTGCAAGCCCTTCAGAGGGCAGGTCAACTGCCTGGACGTGCACCCTGGGCACAGCCCAGTCCCCACGTCCCAAGTCCTCCCAGGGGACAATCTCCATCTCTCTTATTCCCCCTCCCTCTTTCTCATGCTCTTACAATCCCGCCTTCTCACCCTTTCTGCCTCTCCCCCTCCTCTGTAGTTCTTTGTCTCTGCCTTTCTCTCTTTCCCTTTGTTTCTCACCTTTTCTCTTTTTTCTATCTTTCTCTTCCACTTCTTTTACTTTCTCTCCTTTCTCAGTTCTGTGTCCTCTCTCTCTGTCCCTCTGTCACACAGTTAAGGACGACAATGTGGACACCTTGATCTACAGTCCTCAGGCCCCCACCCCGCCCCCCACAGCTGTACTTCCGTTATCCGGAGAATCCTCGCAGGTAGGAGCAATCCAGTTAGATGTTTCCGATCCAAGTGATTCTCTCTCTCATCTTCATTCATAAATCCAATAACTTGGGAGATCCTCCTTCCCAGATGCTTGCCTGCCGCTCGGGAACTGCCTGGGGAGGGCCAGGGCCTGGGGTGGGGGCACCCCGTCTGCCCTCCTCCTCCTCTTTCCAGCCGCCTTGCCTCTGAGCTGTCACCCTAAACTGACTGAGTCAGATGGGAGTGGGGGTGGGTGGCAGGAGGAGGAGCTGGGGGTAGGGGTAGGGGGACCGCCCTGGTCGGCTCCACACTGTTTGTGCCCATGCTCTTTGGAGCCGGGACGAGCTAATTACAGGGAGCGGCTGCGGGCAGCTGGGCGCCCCAGGTTGGCCCCTTTCACTGCGCTCCCGCACTCCCCCAGCTCCTAGTTGACGCAGCTTTGCCAAGAGTCTCTGTAAGGCCTGAATAGAAGCCTTGGGTGTCCGAGGACCCAGCGAGGCATGGAAGAGCTTCCCCTGACCCTGCTGCCCTTCCAGGGACCGGCCTGGATAGGCGTGCGCTTTGATGGGAGGAGCGCACAGCGCCTTCTGTCTTGGCCCTGACAAGAATTTGAGGGAGAGTTTGCTCGCTGCAGAGATTTGAGGGGAGGCAAGAACCAGGGGGCGGAGGGGGGTCGACTAGGGGTTCTGAATGGCAGGAGGAGCCGCGCCAGAAGGCTGGGAGCGCTGCGCCGGTGTGCGCGCAACGCCGGGAGCTGTCTCCACCTCTTCTGGAAAGTTGGACCTATGAGTGCGCAGCTCGACTTAGAACTATCAACAGCCCGCGAGGGTGAGCGCGTGTGAGCGCCGAGGGGGGCGCAGGGCCCTTGCAACTTCTTCCCAGGACCCCAGCCGGGCCGCCGGCATCCGCTGCTGCCGGAGAGCCCCGCGCCCGCATCGGGGAGGCGCCCCGGGGGCCGTCCTGCTAGCCCCGACGGGATGCCCGCAGCCATGCTCCCATACGCTTGCGTCCTGGTGCTTTTGAGAGGTAGGTACCACCCTTCCCCCACCGGCTGGCCTCCTGAGGTCGGAAGGGAGGGAGCTGCCGTCTGACGTTCCTTGGGGCTTCTTGGGGACTGCTGTAAGGGTCTGGGCATTAGGCCGGCAAGTCCGCGCCTTGCGTGTCCTTTTCCAGCCTCACCTGGCCGGCACCTGCCGCGCCTCCAGGTTCCTCTTGGGTCCTATGCGGGGGAGCCGGTCACCGCGCCCTGCATCACACACCCAATGCAATCTGACCTCCAGGTACTCGGAGCAGCTCCTGGTGCCAGGCCCCAGGGGACTGGGACCTCCAAAAAGATGCAGGAGGCTCCCAGGCCCACTGAGCCCCCGTGGCATGGTACAAGCCCCAGGTCACTCAGACCAGCACTGCGGAATCTGGTCTTGCCCACTGAACCCTAGGTCTGTTGGTCCTCAGAGCTTGTGTCTTGCCGCAGAGCTGGGAAAGAAGTTAGGAGAGGGTACGATGACCCTGGGCGGCGGCTAGTGCCCAGCAGGCCTGGGGTGGGGAGGCAAGGGACCACAGGAGCCCTGGTAGAGGTGACAGTGCCTTTTCCAGGACCAACTGCTCTCCTCCTGGCTCTTCTCAGGGGGTAGGAGTGAACAAAACTCTTTCCAAATGCCAGCTGACCACAATGTGCCACCACTGGCAAAAATGACAATAATAACCATAGTCGTGGAAGTGTTCCCAGCCCCAGACTCACCCACGGGCAGCCTCACATTGTGAAGGGTTAGGAATTCTGGCCTTGAAGTCAGACTACCTGGCTCAGAAGCCCAGCTCAGCTTCGTATCAACCTGTGTGGCCTTGGACAGGCATCTCCATCTGCTCTCTGAACTTCAGCTTTCTCATCTGCCAAATGGGCTCAGCAAATCCTCTTCTCTGTCTGGGATTATTGTGAGTATTACAAGAAGGAGGGCAGGAGAAGCACCCAGCGCATGGCCCCGCACCGAGGCGCCAGGTTCCGCCGGGCATGCTTTACTCCATTTACGGACAAGAAACAAAGTCAGGTCTGCCTCGGGGCCCTTTAATCACCGTCTTCTTTCCAACTGCGAATTTCTAAGCAAGGTATTTGGAGAAGAGATGAAAGGGGTCTGAAGGAAGGTCTGAGGGAGAGTGTGTTAGCAGTTTGAAGAGTTGGAGATACATCCACTGAAAGGGGACATTTATCGCAGGGCTGGGGTGAGAGGTCACACAGCTAGCCACCACCGCGGAGTCCTCATCGATGCAAAACTCAGCCTTGGCAGCCCTGTGCACGGGTGAGGCAGGGCCAGGAAAGGGAGTGGGTGCGTGGAGGGGAGCTGAGAAAAGACTCCGTAAACTTTCCCTTTGGGCACGGAGCTGGGACGGGGAGAAGGAGGATGGGACGTGCGTCTTCGCCAGTCCTCCACCTCCTCCCCGGGCTCTTCCCTCCCGTGGGAACTGGACGGTCCAGAGCGGTGGGACCGATTACCCCAGAAACCTGCAGCCTTGGTCACAGCGCAGGGCTGTTGTCCTTGGCAGGCCCCGAGCCTCTGTCATGCCAATAAAATCACTGCAAGTGTAGCCTCGCGGCTCTCCCTCCGGAGTCCCGCTGCTTCGCTCCTTGGTGACCTTTCGCCACCGCCAGTCAGACAGATTCCACCGGAGAGAAGCCAAGAGCGCCCGGCGGGCCCAGGCACGCGGAGACGGCCACCGCGGAGCCCGCCGGCCCTTGAGTCAGACACAGACATTAGCAAGGGCGACAGTCCCCCTGGGGCTGCCTTCAAAGTTCCCTGCTCTAAGCCGGGCACCATTTTCCACTGAGCCTTTTCTCAAAAGTCCTTTTCACCACTGGCTGCATCACCAGGCGACAAGATCCTTTTGCTTGAGTGAAAGGAAACAGAACCCCGTTAATCCTTCAGATACTTGAATAATTTCAGTCCCCGCGCTGAGGCAAGCCTGGGCTTCACAGCTTCAGGCTCAGGAGACCTTAGTGTGGCGTGGCCCCCCCACGCGGGTTCACATTAAGACACACACACGCACATGCACGCATACACACACAACCTCAGCATTCGTGATGCTGTGGTCCAGGTCCCCCTCTGCCGAGAGACAGCTGTCCTGGGCCCTGCAACACGCCCAGCAGCATCTCCGGCCTCTACCTACCACATGCGACAACCAAAAACGTCTCCAGATGCAGTCAAATGTCCCCTGGGGACCAAAACTGTCCCCGATTGAGACCCACTGGGACGGATACATCACATTCAACTGGTAGCCTTTTCAGTTGAATCTGTCAAAGAACACCGGCTCGGATGGATTTTGTTATTCTTGCTCCGAGCAATCAGGAAATCAAAGGCACAGCGGGGCCCCAAGAAAAACAGAACCATTTAGGTCGTTTCCAATTTGGACGTTGATTTTTTCCCATTTGTTCTCCCTCCCTCTCGTGTCTGCAAAGGTCCTCTTTGGGGCTGACCAGAGCCAGGCTGTGGGTGAGCATGGTTAGTTACCCACGGCAGCAAACCTGCCTCAAACCCCGGCCACGCCAGATGTGTTCCGTGCCAGTGCTTGGCCTCCAGCTGTGGTCTGCTCCACAGAAACTTCTGGCTTTTAAAAATCTCCTTACTCAACAATTTATGCTGGAGGGGGAGAAAGAGAAACCACAGTCTCTTTTTTTTTTTCTCTCGTTTGTATTTTTTTTTCTCATTTCAGTCCTGCTTTTATCTCTAGACATATACTTTGCAATGGCAAGTTATCATTTAGAGACAGATTAACTAGGACGAAATCACAGGCTACTCCATAATGAATTGGTGGTTGGCGTGGGGCTCTGTTTCCAAACTGAGAACAAAAGTGGTGAGGAAATAAACTTAAGCACGCTCGTCCGAAAATCAAATGTGAATGGGGATCGATAATTGTGTTAGTTACTCAAAACAAAGGAAAATCCTGAGCGGAGACTTCCTCCCGCCACTTTGCGGGGCACGCGCTGTAGAGGGATCCTTGTGGCCAGCCGTCTCACTCCTGACCCAGGCTGCAATCTCCAAATGCAAAACCACCAGCTCAAGGCAAATGCAGCGGCTTCCTCGATTCCAAAACCGTCCGGATGGCAAACTAGTAAACAGCGACACGTGAAGAAATACTCGGGCAGTATACTGAAAGCTCACTATGTTCATGAAAGCTTGAAGCCAGAAGGAGCTTCCAAGCTTGGCAGTTGGATCAGGAAAGAGCTTCCTGATCAAACTTCCAAGATACAGCACTTGGCTGCCAAGGCCAGTCTGGAAAATGAGGATCAACAGCCCACTGCAAAGGCAGGCAGGCCGCTGAGATCAATTTGAACTTGAGGGCAGCGAAGCTGCGCTAGGGGGGGCTCCAGGGAAGGAGCTAAGTTCTGAAGCTGGCGCTGGGGGTGGCCTTGAGTTGTGGCCGGGAGGAGCAGGGGCTGGTGTGATTGTTCTTCCTGCCAGAATGGCTTTCTGAAGCCCTTTGTACAGAGCCAGTGCCCTGGCCCCTTGGGTATTCAGGAAGTTTCCGAAAGACCCAGATGCAGGAAACAAGCAAGACCTGTGAACACACAGCGGGAGCGGGCCGTGATGGCGTCACGGAGAGCAGAATGTCCCGGAGGACGCCAGATCTCCTGGCGGGGAGGGCAACCAGGGGTCCTGCGGGCACTGGGGCACCTCCACCAGGGCTCTGGGAGGTCAGCTGGGCATGGCTGAGTCTAACACGTCTTTTGCCTGCTATGGAGAGCTCGAGAGCAACGGCGTGGGATCCTCAGACCTGGGTCCCACCCAAGCTTTATCACCTTCCTGTTCTACCCCCTATGTCCCCATCAGTGAGCTGGAAACGGTGGTGGCTCCACGCTCAAGGGCTGCTAGGAGCAGTAAAGGAGATGAGGTGGGGTCAGACCTTGACACCAAGAACCTATCGATGCCTTCCCGCCGTTACTGCCAAGAGCGGGACCCTGCACTCAACTCTCCAGACCTGGGGAAGAAGGAGGCAGGTCCTTGCTCTCCCCTGAGCCTGGGCCAGTCACTTCCTGGCCGTCTCCTTCGGGCGGGTGCTGCATTTTCTTCTCACTCTGAGGTTCTGTGTGTCCTCAAGATCACCGACAACAGCAACATTAGTCATTGTTCCCGTTTTGCGAGCCAGCGTCGGCCCTCGTGGTACACCGTCTCCTATAACCCTCCTCCAGCCCCAGCGGTCCTCCTCCGTCTCCCGATCTATGAAGTGGGAGGGTGGCCGCCCTCACTGCTGGGGTCGGTGAGCTTGGTAACGGGGAGAATTGTCTAGCAGACAGGGCCCAAGTGAGTTTCTGATCCGTGAGTGACATAGTCAATGAGCAGATAATTACATGAGTGACAAACACTCCACAGAGCGCGTCTGGAGCCGCTGGCCTGAGCCGGGGGCGGGGAAGGAAGGCCTGCCTGCAAAGGGAACGTAAGCTGAACCTTCACAAAGGATGGAGGAGGAGGAGGGACAGCCAGGGAGCGGGACCAGCGTGCAAAGGCCTGGGTGCAAAAGAAAACAGTGATGTGTTCAGGGACCAGGGAGAAGGCCAGTGAGACTGGCGAGGGGAGAGTGAAGGAGTGAGGGAGTGAGGGGTGGACGAGGGCGGAGGTTCACAGGGGCTCAGTCACGGAGGGCCACAGGGCCTCAGGAGGAGTCAGACTTTACGTCAAGGGCGATGGAGGGTCCACTGAAGGGTTTTCCAGGGGCGGGACCAGGATGCTTCTAGAAGTAGTGAACTCCCCACCACTGGAGGCAACTAAGAACAAACTGGACGACGGTGGGTAGCACTAGCTAGGGAGCTCCCCGGATTGGCTTCCAGCCCTGAAAGTTTCTGATTCTGAGGAGTCGCGCCCACCTCCCGACACCAGGACACATGCAGTCACCTGTCATTTTGGCCCCCACATCCCCCTCAAATTCAATGCCCAGGAGGAATGCTGGTAATAGTGTCAGGCCACACTCAGCAGCGTCCAAGGGGTCTGACAGGCTCGGGCTCAGTGCCGCCCCGGCCGCAGCCCTTGAGGCAGGCTCTGCCCTTGTCGCCACCTTACAGCAGCCCTGGGAGGGGGAGCAGGGTGGGACCTGTCGCCTCGCCCCTGCCCCCGCTCCAGGAAGCTACTCTGGCTCCTTTCACCTCTTCTCTTCTCTCAGTATCACCCTTCACATCTAATCAAGGCCATCAGCCACTTTCAAGGGGCATTTTGAGATTTAAAACACTTACATGCTGTCGAGATGCAGAATGTAAGAAAGTCCACCAACTGGACTCACTTATGATTCACGGGGCTCAGTCCCAGCCAGACTCTCCATCCAGCTTGACCGTGTTCACACCCTCTCTCCCTCCTTCTTGCTCCTTCTTCCTTCTCTTCTACCCTTGCCAGTGCCCCTCGGTTCCCATCAGACCCTCCTCCCCACACACTTCACAGATAAGCCTTCTTCCTCCTCAGAGAAGGTGTCACCAGCCACCACCAGGTAACAGTCACACGAAATTCTGTCCACCTGTCCACCATGCCTTCTCCAATACAGCCTCCACACACATACATGCTGTTCCTTCTGCTTAAAACACTGTTCCATGCCCCCATCTTCTCCTTCACCTGCAGATTTGGGTGTAAATTCCAAGCAGTGGAATTGCTGCAGCAAAATGTGTGTGTTGAGGATTCTTTCACTGGCCTTCCTTCCAAATGGGGTGCACCACTTGACACGCCCATGGATGGCCAATGACAGTGCCCGTTTTCCACATCTTCACCAACCCTCATCATTGTCGTTCTTTAAAAATCTTGCCAGTGGTGCTGCTTGGTTGTTTAGAAGTGCATTCCTCTAATTATGAGCAAATAGGAATGTCTATTTGTAGTATCTCTTTTATTGATTTTCCTTTGAGCTATGAGGTCATGTCGTTTGCCCATTTTTACATCAGACTTAAAAAAAATCTTTTCTTGTTGATTTGTTAGTGCTCTTTATATATAGAAAAGTAGCTGTCCCCTGGATATTTCCCCAGCTTGCTGTGTGTTCACCTAGGCTTCCTAAAAGAGAATCTACTGTCCTTGTCTCTTTCACACTTACTCCAGTGAAACCCGTGCTCTGGCACGTGGGTTTTAAGCTAAATGTGCATTTTTACCCAAGAGGAGAAGAGATGGCCAGATCTCCTTCCCATAAATGACCACATGTGGGGGATGTAAGCAAGAGAGAGGCTGACGTTCCTCTGAGAGAGACACACAGCCCAAGAACAGTGCTAAGTGCATCGTACACGGTACCCCGTTTGACTCTGTGACCTCCTATGTAATCAGGGCACCGCTTTGTATAGAATACGGAAGCAAGACCGCAAGCCCACGGTCATCCAGCTGGCAAGTGCGGGGGCTGAGATTTGTGGGCCACTGAGTTTCATGACTCAACCATCCCCTTCTGGGGCTGTTCAGGCAAGGATCTCCCTGCCTTGCTGCCTGTTTGAAAGAACCAGGGTTTAGGGCAAAGTCTGGGTACCGGGAGTCACGCACACTCTGAGGCGTCTGGGCTGACAGTTTACATAACACGACCTAACGGGAAAGATTGCAGTGCAGAGATCACAGGCATGCTAACAAGAACAGTTTTTAAATCCCCAATTAAACGTTAATCTGAGGGTTGTTGAAGAGGGAAGGATCCTAACTGTCCATCTGCACAGACGGCAGCGCTGGCTGGGCTCTGGAACTCAACTGCCCGCATTCAAATTCCAGTGGCCGCACTGACTTGAGAATTACTTAGTCCCTCTGAGACTCAGTCTCCTCCTTTGTGGATTGACGCCCGCCCAAGGGGCTGCTGTGAGAAGTAGGTGTTACCGTCCACGTGAGAAGCTTGGCACAGTGTCAGGTGTAGAACAAGGGCTTGGTGATGTCCCCCGTCACTATTAACGTGACAGGACACTGCCTTGCAGGTCCCAGTCTTGGGACTATGCCGCACTGCTTCTTAGGGGTGGCTGCACGGCATTCTGGGACATCAGGGGTCCAGGGGGAGGAAGGGTCAGAAAAGGTGGCTGGACAGAATCAGAGGAGGATGGGGGTGCAGAGTAAGGGACAGGAGTCAGATGCCCAGATTCCCACTTCCTAAGGTGTGAAGGAGCTTGGGTTGCCTTCGCCTGGTGATGTACCCCAAGTGCCCATCTAGTGGGTTGGGACGGTGCCGTGGGCTTCAGGAAGGAGGGATTTGGAAAGTCTGTTTATGTCCGGGGGCTACTGTACATGGAAACCTGAAATCCAGGTGTCAACCGGCCACGCTTTCTCTGAAACGTACAAGGGAGAATTGCTCCTTGCCTCTCGTGGCTTCTGGTGTTTGCAGGCAGTCCTCGGTGCTCCCTGACTTTAAACGCGTCGCTCCCACCTCCGCCTCTGGCCTCACATGGCTGTGTTCTCCCTGTGTGTCTGTGCCTCTCCTCCTCTCCCTGTAAGGAGACCAGGCATCTTAGATTGGGGCCCATTCTTCTCCAATATGACCTCATCTGAACTATTTGCATCTGTAACGGCGCTGTTTCTAAAAATTAAAAAAAGTCGCATTCTCCGGTGCTGGGGGTGAGGACCTGAACATGGCTTTCGGGGCGATGCGGTTAGCCCGTAACATCTAGTGTTGCATCTGAAGGGCCCTCTCTGGTGGGTGGGTTGACCCCAGGCATTTCTGGGAGGAGGAGGTTCAAGAAGTCATGGGATCAGCCTACAATTGAGAGGTGGGTGGGACAGGACTGAGCCAGACCCAGGGACCTGGGAGGGGCGGGAGGCCAGGAGACCGAAGCCTAAATATTCGACATTAGGCAGTGACTTAAATAAACTTTGAGACAATTATGCATCCATAAAAAATTCTATATCCAAAAAATGTTGGATGGTGGGAAGGTACTTCTGGCATAATATGAAACAGAAACCCAGTGTATGTAAATTTGATCTCAATTATGTTTTCATGGTGGAGAGAGGCATTCTTTTTATATATATATATATATATATATATATATATATATATATATAAACTGTATCCTATTCTATGCAGTTTTCTGCAAATTGTTTTTTTTTTTCACTTAGTATTATGTTGAGGAATTCACCTATGCTGTTGTTTGTACTCGAGTTCATTTTTTTTTTAATTTGTTCATTTTTTTGAGGTGGGGTAATTAGGTTTACTTATTTATTTATTCTTAGAGGGGGTGCTGGGGATTGAACCCAGGACCTTGTTCATGGTAAGCATGTGCTCTACCATTTGAGCCATGCCCTCCCCCGAGAGAGGCATTCTTATTTAAAAAAAAAAAGAAGAAGAAAACATATGAATGAGTGGTTATCTCTGAGAGGTGGGATTATGGCTGATTTCTCTTTTTGTCTTTATGTATCTTTTTCTTTCCCTTCTATGTACAAATCCTTTGTACTTCCTATAGGATCAATTCCATCTCAGGCTGGGAGTTCCAAGGAAAGGGGCTGGGTCTGCAATCTCCCAGACTTGCACTCCCCCAGGTTTGCTAGGATCTCAAGAAGAAACTGGTCAGAGAAGTGATGGAGGCTGGCTGAGGCTTGTGAAACCTGACCTGGCTGCAGGGGTGGGTCCTGGTGTCAGAAGTGGGATCAGCCCCGTATGGCACCAGCTCTCCTGGGCGGTAGAGACAGTCCTAGGCAGGCTGGTGTTCCTGGGTATTGATTCAAGGAACAGCAGTGTCCCAACCATTCACGCATTTAGACAGGATCCTGCACCCTCCCTGCTGCAAGAAGAGGGGGTTGCCAAAGATGCCCTGTCTCCAGTCAAGTAGACAGGACTTCAGAAGAGGGAACTGGAGTCCCAGATGGATGACTAAGGCCAGACCACAGCTATGGATGGCTCAGTGTCAGCAGTAGCCAATGTCCACTGGGCACCTGCTTTTGTTAAGCACTGAGGGAGCACTCTACTATTTCTTTACAACTGCCTTGTGATTTGGGTATTGCTGTTATCACCATTCCACACCTGAGAGGATGGAGGCCACTGGACCAGGATGCTCCTGAAGAGGCAGAGACCTGGGAAGATGGCAGCCTGGTGGGCTCTCGGTCGCTCAGGACTCATTCACAGCAGGCGGGGTACCAGACCCAGTAAGCCCAGGATGCACTGCCCCCTGGGGGCCTTGGGATACGAACAGTCTCCACACAGTGAGCCCAGGGGCCAGGAGACCCACGGTCCAGCACACAGAGGAGCCAGGGACGGTGAGGTGCTGCCTGCTGCTCCCATTAGCAGTGGAGGCTTTGCCCTGAGGACTCCTTGTTCCCCCGCCCCCTTCTCAAGTGCTGTCCTGCTTGAAGCAAACCTGCAGTGGACAAGTGCCGAGTTTGCCTGCCTCGGGTACACGCTCCCTTTTCCTGCTCACAGCAGAGTTTCCCTTCCTGACTGTAACCCTGGAGGACTTGTGAACCCCGGTGCCTCCCCTCCGCCTGGGGCATGAGTCTGGGGCCGGGCAAAGAGCTGTCTCCAGAGCTCAGCGGGCATTACAAAATCTGAGCTGCCCTCCCCAAGCCTCAATATTAAATTATACAGAAAAGGGGAAGCAAATCTATAGCTCACACCCGATCGTACTCTTTCCCAAAAATGTGCATAAAAACAGAGCACAAGACATAGATGTATTTAGCTTGGAATTACCGGTGACCACAGTAAAACAAAATTACTTGTTCTTTGAAATGTACAATTAGAGTTGTTTTAACATGTGTTTTTGGTGGTGGGGTGTGGTTTCTAGATAGTTTGAAACTGAAGTCTACTGTTTGGCTCATCAGCCTTAACCAAATTCTGACGGGCTCCACTTCCTGAACAGCAACCCGCGGTCGCTGACATGAAAACTGACTTGCCGAGGAGCGAGGGAGTCTGGGCTTTTAAAACTGACGTGTGGACTTACTCTTTCTTCTACGGTCTTCTAAGTCTTGTAAGACTTTTGCACTTCAACTGTCTTTTGCAGGGGGCCGACTTAAGGTAACCATGGAGACCTCAGAGAGGGTGCTAACCTTGGGACTGAGTGACCAGTTGCCTTTTCCTAGCAAGGCCTACCCCAAGCTTTCAGGGACTGCCAGTGCCTGTTTGGGGCCGTCCAGAGACGTACCTCCCTGTGCCGCAGGCGGCGCGCGGGGGCAGCCTGGCTGCCTGAAAAGTCGGAGTTCCAGGTTACACGGGCAGAGCTAAGCCCAGCCCCACCCTGGGCATCCGTTCCTGCTGCGGACGGGCACAGGGGAGAGAAGTTAGGACCCTGAGACTCCAGAATCCTGTAAGGGCTTCAACGAGAACATGGAATCCCTTGGAATTTGCATATTCATCACCAGAGAGCTTCTCAGACTGTTTGAGGCCAGAGCTGCTGGAGTTCATTATTAAGAGGGCAAAACATATTCCCTGTTTACATAGATAATTTGCTCAGAAAATTCTTTTCTTTTTTTTTAATCCCACTTAAGTACAAAGACAAACTTCTTTCTCTCTCCAAATTCTAATTTAGAAGAACCAAATGAATGAGCATATGCATTTACTGTGTTTTTAGATAACTTCCTATAACTTCAACTCAATGATGGAAATACTTCTTCATTCAAGTACTCAGTTCTTCAGCAGCACTCAGTGGGTGCCGACGATGTGCCAGGTACTGCTCTACACCCTGGGACAGGATAATGAACAAAAGAAGCCTGGGGGGGGGCCCTCGTGGGGCTTCCATTCTCACTGGGTGGTGGGCTTGGGGGCGGGGGAGCACAGACAATAAATAAGAAAACAAATAAATAAATGAGAAAATGACTGACGGCAATGACACTATGAGATGAAGAAAAGACAGTGCCTGGGGAGGTGGGGCTGCCAGAGGAGGTGTCCCCGGAAGGCCCCTCCAAGGAGCTGACACGGAAGCTCACACGTAAAAGATGAAAAGGGGGCCGCCTCGTGAAGATCCAGGACGGGAGGAAACTGAACAGGGCACTCAGCAGGTGCGGAGGCTGGTCCTTGAGAAACCAGATCACCAAGGTCAAGGCTGCAGCACAAGAGACGGACAAACCAAAGGGCCAGGGCTGTAGCAGGAGAAAAATCCTTCCTGACAGTGGCAGGCACAGCCCGGGGCGCAGCCAGTCAGGGGGCCTCTCTCAATACCCACGGTCCCTCCTCTCTGCTCTAGGACCCCGTCTCCCACCGGGCACGTGGCCATTCACAGATGGCGCAGCTTCTCTCCAGCAGCTGGCGTGACTGCGGGCTTGGGAGCAGGAGTGATGTGTGACTAACAGGACGGGCACACCTACCCCTTCCCTCCTTCCTCTGGTAGAAATGCAGGCCTGCTCATGGGACCGTGCAGCCAAAAGGGGTCCTGATGAGTAAAGGAGGTGGGGGAAGTGAGGAACTGGGGGACTCTGAGGCCAAAGTGGGACCAGCCTCCCAGGGGAACACATGATGGAGATGTCCCCAAAGAGGGGACAGAGATGCGGAAGTGAGGCCCATGGCCTCAACGAGGCAAGAGCAGCAGCCGGTGGCTGGAGATGACATCCACCAGGAGGTGACAAGCGTCGGGGGAGCCTCCAAGGACAAGGGGCTTTGGCCCCAGGGAGGAGGAGACATGATCTAAAAGCACCACCAGCTTAGGGCCTGCCACCAGGGAGGCTGAAATTCAGGTGGAGTCTGAGGTTATCAGGGTTGGAAGTGTAGGTCTGGCTGATTTCCTTGTCCAAACAGAACTTGGGGGCCAGTTCAGATGGGCACACTTCAAACCCTTCCTTCACTCCTGCCGGCCCCTGAAACCCTCTTCCTGGTCCTATCAGTGTCTTTCCTCTTGCACAAGGGCTGATTCAGGATAACGGAGGATATTAATGGAATCATTTTCCCTCCAAGAAAGTATATCCTTGTTAATCAGGAAATGCAATCTCTGAAACTACACTTAAGCATCCTTTAATAGGTCCCCAGTCACTGGAGGGGTTCATTTCAGAGGCTAGGGTTTCAGCAGCGCCACAGCTGCCCCCCCCCCTCCGCCCCAGGCCCACTGATCATGCTGCCCCCAGAACAAATTTCATTATTGAGCAATACACTCTCCAGGCTGGTTTACATTGTCTTTGCTTGGCTGACCTTGTACACTATTGAATTGGAAAATGTGGTTTGTATTGTAAGGCCTCTTAATAATGTATTTTTTTTTTTGAAACAAGGGACTCTTCCACTGCAAATGAGACAAAAACACTGTATGTAGCACAAAGAATGCCTCGGTCTATTTTGAAACATAATTTTCATTAGCTGGGCTTTTCACTGTAAAAGGGATTTAAATTTTACTTTAAAAACAGGCTGAACACCCCCAACCACATATATTCATGTATGCTCCTCCATGAAAAAGGTCTGGAAAGACACACAGGCTAATAAGATTAGTTGCTGCTGGGAAGAGGGAAGGATGCTGAGGGGTGGGCTAAATGGAACTCTGCCTCTTTGCACTGGATTCTTTTTTAATAATGAGAATATATCCATAGAGCCTGGCTAGGGTCCTGCCTCCACCACCAGCGTGAGCTTGGGCAAGTGTTAGGGGTCAAACTGCATCCCCTACCCTACCCCCCAAAATTCATCTGATGAAGTGCTAGCCCCCAGAAGCTCAGAACGTGACCTTGTTTGAGGAAAGGGTCTGCACAGAGTGGTGAGGTAAAACGAGGTCATGAGGGGGGACCCTAATCCGATATGCCTGGTGTCCACATAAAACGGGGGGGACATGGACGAAGCCTTGCTCACAGGGAGGGCGGACGAGGTGAGGGTGCAGGGAGGAGACGGCCGTCTGCGAGCCGAGGGGAGAGGCCTCAGGAAGAACTGACCCCGCCCGCAGCTCCATCTGGGTCCTCTAGCCTCCAGCACGGTGAGGGAACTCGTCTCTGTTGGTTGAGCCCCTGGGGTGCAGTGCTGGGCGGCGGCCGCCCCAGGGACCTGGCAGAGTGAGTCAGGGCGGCTCCAGCCCCGTCGTCGTGGAGCGGGGCACACAGCCGCTGCCCGCCGTGCTGGGCACCACAACCAGCCCCCCGCCTGCCTCCGCCGGCCTCCACCCAAGCCTCACTTACCCCTGCCCCACAGCCCGTCCCAGATCAATCCAGCTGTCCACATGGGATGTGAAGTGATTTTGGAGGGATTATGACCATCGGATCGCACTTAAACTGCCCCCCACCTGCCTCCTTCGCCACAGAGGACCTCCAGGCTTCTGTGGGGCTCCTCTGAGCCAGACCTCTCCCACCTGCCCACTTCCCAAAGGCACAGGGAACCCAGCCCCCATCACCAGGTCCCACCCACCCACCCTCCCCTCCTCTGACACCCCTCCTTCCTCTCCCAGTATCCCTCCTCTGTCTTCTCCAAGGCTTCTGCCCCTCAGATCAGCGCTGGCCAATGGAAGCTGAATGCTGGTCAAAAATGTGATTTTAAATTTTCTAGTGGCCACACTTTTAAAAGGTACAAAGAATGGGGTGAAATTATATAATAATAGATTTTGATGAATGTTTAATTATATACTTATCTAACCCAAGAGAGCCAAACTGTCATTCTTTCAACACACCGTCCATATTTTAAAATCGAGGTAGTTCACATTACTTTTGAAATAATATGAGATACTATTTGAAATCTGGTGTGTGTTTTACACACACCACACATCTCATTTGGACACAAAGTTTCCATCAGAAATACTCAATCTGTATTTAGGTTTTATAGAATGTACAGTTGAAAAAGACGTGCACATAACCAAGTTGTTCCAAAGTGTAAAAGGTTCTCTAATAAGCAAACTGAACTTTGGTTTTTAAATTTCAGTTACATTTAACTTAAAATCCTACTTCTCAGAAAAAGGACATTTGGTAAAAATGAAGAAAATCTGAATCAAGTATGGACTTCAGTGAATGACACTGTACCAAGATTGGGTCACTGATTGTAACAAGCGTACAGCACTCATGTAAAACGCTGATCATGGGGGAAATGGGGCCGGTGTAGATGAGGACTCTCTGTACTGTCTTCTGAATTTTTCTATAAATCTGAAACTCTTCTCAAATCTCCTCAAACCTGCTCCCTCAATCTCACTCCCCAGAGAGACCCCCGTGACCAGGTCTGTGACTTTAGACCTTGTAATACACACGTGCAAATTCACAGTGACTTTTCTTTTTCAGAGTTTACGTAGCCTACATGTTTGTTCACTCCACAGTAGATCAGAGTCTTACTAACGGCACCTCCTCAGTGCTGCATAAGCAGCCCATTCTCCCCTCCCTGGCCCCCAACCCCATGCACTACTCAGGCCTCACCCATCCTTGCCTGGCCCTCCAGGAAGCTGCCTGAATGGTCTCCTGCTCCTCCACCCTCTCTCCCCTGCAAGCCCCACGCTCTCTCAGCTGCATCTGCTTGTAGCATCCTCTAAGGGCTCCTGTGCCTCAGGATATGGTCCCAGCGCCCCACCTGCCCAAGCCCCAGGGTTGGCCCTCCTCTCCCTGCAGGAAGACCTCCAGCCACAGCAGCTGTTCATCTTTATCCAACGCAGCCCACCCTCAGGGCCTTTGACAAGCCGTTCCCTCAGCCTCAACTTATTCCCCACAGGTCCCTTCCCAAAACTTCCCTGGACCTCCGGCCGTGGGGAACCTTCCTCTCTAGTCCACTTTACCCTACGTGGTGTCAGCATTTGTTGTGACATTTCATCCCTGAGATTACGTGGACACCATCTGTCCCCCTCGACATCAGGCCACGCTGTCGGGCGGCCCCCAGCACGTGAGAGGCAGCCCCGGGCCCGCCCGCCCCCACGCAGGCACCCGCCTCCCTCCCCTGCCCCCCAGTGACGATCTGTCTGGGGTCTGGCTCACAGGCAGGGCTGTGAAGCCCTCTGGGACACAATAGGTTTCATTCCTCTCTGCGTCTCTCCCACGCCTGACCTGGGGTTTGGCAGAGATTATTGCTAAATAAAAGCAGTAACTGCAGACACTAATATTTCCTTTCAGGATTCAGAAAACCAACCTGAACTCATTAACCTTGGGGCAGCAGGACTGAATAGAAATGCCCCTTGTGCTTATCTGCTCATAAAAATATTCATAAAGCGGGTGCGTGGCTGCGGCCCACCGCGCGGCAGGCCCCGTGCACAGCTCCCACCCCCCCCGCCCGCCCCGCACCCACTGAGGAATCGGGGGTGCCCACGGTTACGTGTGCCCTAGGAGACTGGGGTGTCCGGGGGCCCTCAGCCAGTGCGTCACGTCACAGCCCGGCGTGCCTGCTTCTGTGCCGCAACGGGACTCACACACGCGGCCTGAGCTTTTCCTCCGTGTCAGATGCGTGAAGCCCTTTCCCCGTGTCACCTTTTTGCCCAGGGAGCCTCTGAACCCACTGTACTGAGGTGAAGCCTCCGCATCTCACCCAGAGTCGCCTAACCTGGGTTCCAGCCTGCATCTGTCGGGTCCAGCCTCGGCTCCCGCCACAGAGCACAAGGGTCCCAGTCCCCGCCCTCAAGGAGCCCCAGCACGGTGGGGGGAGTGGGTAACGAAGAAGAGAGGGGTGTGTGCCGGGAGTTGGGGAAGCACAGAGCCCTTGCCTGCCTCCCCGGAGAAGCACACCCTCTGCAGGGAAGCTGACACGCGTGTGGGGTTGGGTCACACGAGGCGATAACGAGGCCTGGTGGTGTCTGTATAAGGCCACGGCTCTTTGACACACTGATCTGCATGAGGGTAGCTATGGGCACACGGGCTAGACATTCACACTGGGCCCCATGCTCAGAAGGGCACCACACAGGGTGCAATGCTCTGCTCTCATTGCCTTGCAATTCCTAATGCTTTCCAAGCAAAGGCCCTGCTTTTTCAACATGCACGGGGCTCTGCAATTTCCGTAGCTCGTCCTGGTGGCCAGTCTTGGTGTGTGGCTCTGACAGCTATGGTACGAGGCTTGGCAGAATAAATTGAGCAAGAGAGAGGCATCCTGGCCCTCCCTGAGCTCACAGTCTGCTGAGAAGTCATGTGATCCACAGGTACCCTGATCTGCACTAACAGTGCTTGGAGCTAGGAAGGTGACCCAAATGCCCCTTGTTCCGTGGGAGGCAGTGAACGGGGACAGCAGTCTAGGCTCTAGGAGGCGTGGGCAGGCCCAATGTGAGACAGGGTTATGGGGAAGTTCTCACTAAAGATGTGGACACTTGAGCTGAAAGATGGAAATGAGCCGGAAGTTCCAAGAAGAGCATTCCTGGAACAGGGAATGGCCAGTACAAAGGCCCTGGGGTGAGTACAAGCCAGGTGTCCGTCATTTCAGGCAGCAAATACCCCAGACTGGGCAGCTTAAGCAACAGACATGTGTTTCTCACTGTTCTGGAGCGTGGGAGGCCCAAGATCAAGGTGGCAGCACATCTCATGTCAGCTGAGGGCCCGCTTTCTGGTTTGCTTTCTGGCTGTATCCTCACATCACTGAGAGAGAGGGCTCGGGGCTTTTCTTCTTAAAAGGGCACCAGTCCCATCCTAGGGGCTCCACCTTCATGACCTCATCTAAACCTGCTGTCTCCAGGGACCCCAGCCCAAATGCCATTGCTCTGGGGAGGAGGGCTCCCACCTAGGAGCTGGGGAGGGCACAGGCACTCAGTGCTCAGTGCTGGATGTGATCATTCAGCCCACAGTCATCAAACTGACAAAAATTAAAGATTAGGAGAAAATATTAAAATCAGCAAGAGAAAAGCAACAAATAACATACAAGGGAACTCCCATGAGGTTATCAGCTGATTTTTCAGCAGAAACTCTACAGGCCAGAAGGGAGTGGCATGATATATTTAAAGTGATGAAAGGAGAAAATCTTACAACCAAGAATACTCTACCCAGCAAGGCTGTCGTTCAGATTTGATGGAGAATTCAAGTTTCACAGATAAACAAAAGCTAAAAGAGTTCAGCACCACCAAGCCAGCTTTACAACAAAGTTAAAGGAACTTATCTAGTCATCAAACCACAAGAAAGGAGAACAAAGAGAAGAAAGAGAAAAAAAAAGACCTACAAAAACAAACCCAAGCAATTAACAAAATGTCAGTAAGAACATATATATCAATAATTACCTTAAATATAAATGGTTTAAATGCTCCAACTGAAAGCCACAGACTGGCTGAATGGATACAAAAAAAGACCCATACATGTGCTGTCCACGAGAGACCCACTTCAGAGCTAGAGGCACACACAGGCTGAAAGTCAGGGGATGGAAAAAGATATTCCATGCAAATTGAAACCAAAAGAAAGCTGGAGCAGATGCTTACACCAGACAAAATAGATTTTAGAGCAAAGACTGTTACAAGAGACAAAGAAGGACACTGCGCAACGCTCAAGGGATCGAGCCAAGAAGAAGACGTAACAATTGTAGATATATATGCACCCGACGTAGGAGCACCTCAGCATAAAGGCAACTGTTAACAGACATAAAAAGAGGAATCAACAACAGCACAGCAAGAGTGGGGGCTTCAACACCCCACTTACAGCAGTAGACAGGGCATCCACACAGAAATTCAATAAGGAAATACAGGCCCTAAATAACATGTTAGACCAGCTGGACTTCACTGATCACCTACAGAGCATTTCATTCAAAAGCAACAGATACACGTTCTCCCCAAGTGCACACTGAACAGGCTCCAGAACGGACCACACGCTGGCCCGCAAAGCAAGCCTCAGTAAGCTGAAGAAAATTGAAATCGTCTCGAGCATACAGGAACTACACCACAATAAAGGTGTTAAAAAAATGTAAGTCTGAGGGTTTTTAAAGTGTATTTTGAAAACTCCCACAAAACTTGTTAACACTGTTCTTATTCCACAAAACAGCACCAGCGGGAAGTGCCCGAATGACTTACAGTGAGAACCGGTGCTGTTTGCCAACACCTCTGTCCCCATCATTATTTGCATGCGTGCGTGTTGACGTAAGACAGGTTTCTCACTGTGAGTCACCGAAAGTGTTTGTAAGCCCCTGGTCTCGTGTTGTAAATTTTTATAAAGCCCATTTAGGAGACTCGTTTTATAAAGCCTTATCCCAGTTTACGTTCCCACTGGCAGGGTTCCCACTAATTTTCACCTACATTTGCTATTTTGGGAATTCATATTTTTTGCTAATATAATGAGGGTAAAATTTTAACTCATTGGGCCTTAGTTTGCACAGCCCTGATGATTCAAGGGCCTGAGTGTCTCTGCGTAGCTTTATTTCCCATTCCGTTTCCGCTTCTGTAAGATACTGGCTTGTGCCTTGACGCCTGTTTTTCTACTGTGTCGTCTTTTCCTTAAGATCTGTGGGACTTCTTGACATGTTCTGACATTAGCCCTGTGCTGGTTCCATGTGTTGTGAATATCGCCTTCTGGTTTGTGGTTTTCCTTTTCATTCCCTTCATGGTGGCTTAGTAACAGAAGCGATAGAATTAGGAACAGAAGTTCCTAATTTTAACGGATTTATCAGCCTGTCTTGCAGTGGTAATGCTTTTTGCATCTTGTTTAAGAAATCCTGCCCTATCCTGAGGTCATAAAGATATTCTCCCACATTTCCTTCTAAAAGTTCCAGTACTTTGCAATTTCCATTTGTGTTCCAATATCCATTGGAAATTGACTTGGGGGTTGGAATGGGGAAGGGGTAGAATTCCTTTTTATTTTCCCCGTGGAAAGCCAATTGTCTTGGCCCTCCTTATTGGATAGCCTTCCCTTCCTCACTGATCATACATCGCGCTTATAAATCCACAAGACATTATCTGAGCTTTCTATTCTATTCTTTTGGTCAATTTGTTTATCTCTTCATGGAATACACAATGTTACAATTACTCTAGTTTTCAATAAATCTTCTAGTACAACACGCCCCCATCTCTTTATTTTTCTTCCATTTCTGACACTTTTGCTCTTTCGTACAAATTTTGTAAACATCCTATAAAGTCTCAAAACAATAAAAGAAAAGAAAATCACCTGTTGGGATTCTGGCTGGAATCCACTGTGTTTACTAACCAGTCTCTTGCTATTTCCTATCCATGAACATACCACTTCATTTATTTATGTCTCCTTTAATGTCTTTCAGCACATTTTTATAATTTTCTCCAAATATATCTTGCTTATATTGATGAGATTTATTTCTAGGTACCTTATACTTTTTACTACTATTGTAAATGGTATCTTTCCCCCATTTATTTGTTGCTGTAATAGAATATAATCAGTTTTTATATTGATTTCTTTTATCGAGCCATCTTGCTAAACACTCTTACTGTTTCCAATGGTTTTTCTGCAGATTTTGAATTCTGTCCAAAGATAATCAGATCATCTACCAATAGTGTTCATTTTATTTCTTTCCTAGTCCTTAAACCTTTTATTTCTTTTTCTTATCTTACAGCTAGGACCTTCAGTAAATGTTCAAAGTAAGTGGCATCCATTGTGAAGGCAGCATCTTTTATTTCTGATTTCAACAGTTCAGTATTTCACCATCGAGAAACACCAGTCAGTCAATTACACTTCAGACTCACAGAAAAAGAGATCAGATTTGAAGGCACCAGAGGCAAGGGCGGAGGGAGAGGCAAAAGGTACAAATTTCCAGTTAAGAGAGAGATGAGCACCGCAACATGGTAAATACAGTTGGCTCTGCCGTATGTTCCACCTAGCAGTTGTTACGAGAATAAATCCTAAGAGCTAGCAAAAAATAAATAAACAAGAAAGAAATATTACTTAATGAAATGACATTGGTAATGCCCTTAATCAGCATAAGGATATTTCAAACCATTTCTCTTTTGATAAGATTTTTTTAAAATTGTGAATGGGTTTAGAATTTTATCAAATGCTTTTTCTGCTCTTATGAGTGGACATCACATGGTGTTTCTCACCATATGGGAACGCAGTGAATGACACAGATTTTTCTAACATTAAGTGCTTTTGCATTATTGTGACAGACCCGACGTGGGCATAATGCGTGATTGTTTATGCACTACGGCATTCCACTGCTAATATCTTTTTTTTTCTTATTTTAAAAACTTCATTCAAAATATACAACTGCTAATATTTTATTCAGGACTTTTGCAACCACATGCATAAATGAGGTTGTCTTGTAAGTAAGTTTTCTTTCTCACACTGTCCTCAAAAGGCTTCACGGTCTCTCTCCTGTGAGGGTCCTTTCCAAAACCTCACCAGGGGGCAGGAACCCTAGCCACGTCTTCATGTGGACACCAATTCCTGCAGACGTTGAGATGTGAAATACACTAACATTAGTCATTTGGGAGACGGTCTCTTCCCTTTCTTTTGCTGGCCTGTTCCACTCTGACTGCCCTCCAACATTACCGCCTGCTGTCAGGTGCTGGAGTAGCCAGGGGCATTCGGGGATTCGGCTTTAGAAGCAGCCAAGTTGGAGATGCTTTTACTTAGTGAGGTGTTGTCCGTGTGTTTCACAACCACTTCCCTGTGTAGTTAAGAGACCGCTGGCTGAGCAGGTGTGGGACTGGCTTCCAGGAAGGCTCTCGCCTCTCTCTGAACTCCCTTCCCACTGTCAGGACACGCAGGTGCACTTGAATTTGTCCTCTGGCACCAGTCACCAAAACCCTGAGGGTGGAGGAGAGACACACATAAGCCAGTCTAGGGAACGCTGTCTCACATCTTGGCTTGTACGTGAAAGAAACTTGACAGAGGTTTTCCAGAGTTTGATTCCAACCCAAAAAATGTATGCCATTCTAAGGAGTTGTGAAGCTAAAAAGAAACATTTCTAAATTACTGAGAACTGCAAATATATTCGCTCAACAAAGGCAAAGGAAAGGCAGACTGGCCTTTGTACTCTTGCCATAGAAAATGAAACTACAAAATCTTCGTCAGATAAGGGCGATCAAAGACGGCACCACCCAGAAGGTGCAGGAAGGAACCGCGGTAAGAAATTCAAGCAGTTATTCATAAAAAGAGTATTTTCCGGATTTTTGTAATGTGTATAATATTTGTCAACTTTCTACAATTTGTTGATTTCATATGATTTTTTCCCTCATTCTAAATCAGTATTTACTTTGATGCCATTTTGGGATTTTTGTATAAATTCGCACCCTGTTCTTAGGAGGGTCTCCCAAGTTGAGTAAACCTCAGGCTCCACAAAACCCGGCTCCACAAAACCCTTGGTAACAAAGGACCCACAGAGACACCAGGGCGGGGGCGCCCCCCTCCTCCTGCCCCCTGGAGGAATTTATGTGAAACTGGAATGCTCCGTTTCTTCAGAGGGTGGTGGGACTCATCTGTAAAAGCACCCTGGCCTGGGTTTTTTTGCTTGTTTGTTTGGTTTTTGTTGTTGTTTATTTTAGGGGTGGAGGCGATAAATTACAGCTCAGTTTTTCATTATAGAACTACTCATATATACATGCCAGTAGGGTTATATACTGGACCATAAACTTCTTTTTTTTTTTAAATATTGCTGCTGGATCTATAGTTTTGTCTACTTTCCATTCCCAATATTATTCTCTCTCTCCTCTTCCTTCCTTTCTTTTTCTGATCAGTCTCAGCAGAGATGTATCCAAGCCATTAAGGATTTCAGACCAGCCTGGGCCTTGCTAGTTCTCTTACAGCTTTGTTTTCTACTTTATTAATGTCTGCTTTTTTTTTTTCTTATTATCTCTTTCCTTTTACTTTCTTTGGGCCTACTCTATTTTTCTTGTTCTAACATTTTAAGCTGAATAACTATCTTTAAATTTCAGACTTCCTTCTCTTAAATGTAAGCCCATATGGTTACCTCGAAGTCTTGCTTTCTCCACGTTTCACGTGTTTTTGTATGTTCTTTTCCCACTTTTTGCTTAGCTCTAAGTTCTGGGTTTTTCATTTTTTTTAATTTTGATTTCTTCATTGATGCCTGAGTGCTTCCAAAGTATTTAAAATTTCCAAATACATCCAATTTTTTCAATTGCTTTTGTTTCTGACTTTTAGTTGTACTGTGGTCAAAAGCGTGGTCTGTGTGGTACCAGTCCTTTGAATTTGTGGAGACTCATTCTGTGGCCTAGTAGAGGGTCAGTTTTTGTTATTGTTGAACATGTACTTGAAAAAAATGTGCATTATCTCATGGTTGAGCACAGTCATCTATTTATATATAATTGTGTATACATACTTACACAACACACATGCAGGTGCACACACACAATGCATGTGTGCACACACGTGTATAAAACCAATTACATTTGTTCACTGTGTGTTTAAATTTTCCACATCATTACGAATCTTTTGCCTACTTGACCTATAAATAATTGAAAGTTGTGCTAAAATCTCTCATGATGATGATGGATTTGTCAGTATCTGGCTACACCTGTAGCAATTCTTGCTTTGCATATTTTGATGTAACTTTATGGTCTTATCTTCCTGGTAGACTGGATCTTTTATGGAGTGACTGCTGTCCTTAAGAATGCTTTTTATAGTACATCCTATTTCATCTGATAGCATTTTCCTTTTACTTAGTGTTTGATAAGGATTTTTGATCCTCTTACTTTCAACCTTTCTGTGCCTTTATGCTTCAAGTATGTGAATAATATCTAGCAGAAGTTTCAAAAATCCAAATCAATAATGTCTGTTAACCAGCAAATAAACTGGATTTGTTTTTATCATCTTTTTATTTTCTACAAATTGTGCTTTTTATGCTTTTTTCCTACTTCTTTGTCTTCATTTTCAATGTAAGAGATCAGCCGAGTCGTGCTTATTCCTGCTACTTTTTCTCCCCTCTTCCGGCTGAGAAGTGATCTGACACCTCTATTATTTTAGTGGACACGTCTGAAATTATAACATCTCAATATGTTAATCTTTTCCCTGATAATGCAATGAATTTAGAACACTAACTTAATCATCCCCTCCCAAATTACATAGTGTTGTTTTCCAGTATTTTAGTTAATATCTTTTTTTTAAACTCCACAAAATTAGACATCATCAGCTTTTTCAACTTTTTTTTAAAGATTTACAACATTTTTCAAAGTCTTTGCTCATTATATTTTATATTAAGGATCAGGCGTTCCTTCATCATAAATTCCTTCACACAGAAGGGTGTTTAGTATAGCGGTGAACACTCAGTATTGTTTATCTAAAAAGGTCTTTGTTTCACCCTTGACCTTCATCCAGTTATTTGGTGGGTGCACAAATCTGGGCTGGTGGCTCTTTTCTCTTGTTTTCCCCTTTGGTTCTGCAGGTTTGAGTGTTGATTCATCTTCACTAGTCTGGTTTGGTATTCATCATCCTTCTTGGCACCAAAGGTTTGGTGTTTTCATCACTTCCGGAAAATGATGAGACATTTTTCTCTTCACCTGCTGCTTCTCCGATACCTTTCTTTCTTCTCTTTCTGGGAGACATTACTCAGGGTTCTCATTATAGTTGCTGTGTCTCAAATCCTTTTCCTTAGTTTTCAGCCCCCTCTCTTTTTTTTCCTGATTTTTGGTAATTTCTTCACATCTGTTTTCCAGTTCACTAATTCCCTTTTCAGTGGTATCTAATCTGCCTCGTGACCTAAACACTAAATTTTTATATCAAAAATTATATTTTTTTATTTCTTAAAGTTCCATTAGATTCCTTTTCAAATCTGCTTGGTCATGTTTATAACTCATGTTTCTTGTTCATTTTTTTAAAACTCTATGTTTTATTTCATTAAACATTTTTTACATACTTTTCTTTATTCCATGATAGTAATTCCAATATCTGATGCTCCTGGGATGTAAGCTTTTTCCTTGTGCTAATTCTTATTCCATAGTGGGTGGCTTAGCTGTGTATTTGGTGATCTTTAACTGGGAATTCATGGACAATTTTGGAACTAAAAATGATCATGTTTTCCTCAAGAGAGCGTTCATATTTGCCCAGGAGTCAAGGGAAACCAACATCTTGGGACCCCCCCCAATCCCTGGTTACCCCAATCTCTGACCACAGGGGATGCTGACACTGACTTCTGCCCGCAGGAGGGTCCACACAGGCCCCACTGCAGTTCACTTTGGGAGCAGGGGCTCAGGGGCTTCCCTGATTTCTGACCAATCATGCTTTACATCAGATCCAGCTGTGCATGGGGAGGATGTCCCTCAGAATATTCAGAGTCACGGTGCAGAATCAGGGGGCCAAGTTACATTTTTTAAAGACCACACTTGCTGCTCCATGGAGAATGGATTACAGGGGGCAGAGTGGATTCTGGAGATATGGTGAGAGGCCACAGTCAGTTTTTCAGGTGAGAAATGATGATGGTTTGACCCAGAGTGATGACAGTGAAAATAAGCAGAAGGGTATGAATCCAAGTCAGTGGAGCATCTGCTTATGAATTTGTGCCCCTTTAATTTAGGTATTTTACAATCACACACAAAAATGTGTGTTTAGCCACAGACTTTCATTAACTTGTAATTGCTCTTCTAGTGTTCATACATTAGATTTGCAAAAAGTGAAAAGTTTGATCATATCGATGTGGCCAAATGTGTAAGTACATAGATACTCCCATCCTCCATTGGTAGAAGATAAGTTGAAACAGCATTTTTGGAGAGCAATTCGGTCAAATTGACCAACATGTTAAACGCACATACAATTTCTTTGTTAGGAATTTCTCTAAAGGACACACAAAATATTTATACCAAGATACATTAAAAGGATGTCCAACGTATTGCTGTAGGCATTAATAGCAAAAGAAAAGAAAAAGATTGACCACAATCTACATGACCATCTACAGAAGATTGGTTAATTAAACCAAGACTCATCTGTATCATGGAATGCTGTTTTGTCTTTTCCACAAAGAGATAAGTCGAAGGTGGAAAGATAGCCTTGATAATCGAAGTGTAAAAAGCAAAATGCAGAATGATGTTACAGAAAGATTGCATTCATAAAAAATAATTAATAGCCAAATAAAAACATATACCTTTATATGCAGAGACCAGCATGACACGTCCCTGGGAGGGCGCACACGGGGCTGCGACAACGATTCACTGCGGAGGGGGCAACCAGGGCTGGCGGGTAGAAAGACACTTTCACTTTCCATTTTACCACATTTTTTTAATACATTTTGAAAATTCCACTGCAAGCCATATACTGCTTTTGTCTGAAGAGTTTAGCCTGTTTTTATTGGACTCGCCTTGATTAGGGCATCTGCTTCCCCTGCCTATTACATCTCCTGTTTGTGCCACTTCACCATTTCCTCTGGTTCTTCCTTCAAAGACTGTGTCTTAGTCTCTCCGGCTCTAAAAAGCCAACCTTCCTCAAAGATGTCCAAAATCCGTTATTAAGTTAAAAAACATAGATTCCAAATAATCTACATAGGATGACCCCATTTTTGTAAAACTAATAATCATAATAGTAGTTGAATGAATGCACGTGTGTGTGTGTGAAAAGAAAAAAAGTCTGGAAAGATTTATTCACTCCTTCAACTAAGATGTACCGTGTGCCTGCCGTGGGCCAGGTGTTGTGGTGGGGATGGAAGTTCAAAGGGGGCCGGGGCCCCTGTGCTCAGGCTCCTGGCAGCCCGGACTCTGGAATGCAGAGGGTAATGTGCACCAGCTGGTCAAGGGCGACGAACTCTGAGTGAGGCGATGAGGGTGAGCTTTACATCACCTTCATGCCTCTCTGTATCTTCTGATTCATTTTTTGCCCTGTGTATGTAGTACAAGAACATAAATGAAAATAATAATTAAGCCATAAAACACTTAATCACTCTAGCCCTCTGGTTTTGTCTCTCCTCCAGACTCCTACACTCGTCTGTGCCATAGCGGAGACTCACTGATACTAAAACAATTTACGTCGTGTGTCTGGATGTCAGATTTAGGTGGGATCTTGTGTTGTCTCTGCACTCCTACCTACACACAACCTGCCCCCAGCATGTCTGCATCTCCCTGAGTGTCCGTCCCGCCTCGGCCTCTGCCGGTCCCTTCCCGAGGGGCTGCTTTCCTTGAAATTCTGCCTCTGGGTGACTTCAGTCTCCATCCTCACCCTGTGTGTGCACTGTGGATGGATGTGTAGCCCCGGCCAGCTCCTCAGCACCGGGATGCCCCATCAGCTCCTCCAATTGCACACCCCCCAAACGGAACTCTTCCCACCTCTTCATCTCGGGAGTGGCACCCCAGCCCCGCAGCCCCTCGGCTGAGAGCCCCGCAGCCACACCACCCTTCCTGCCTGACTTCACCCCACGTCTCAGCAGCCCCAGGGTGCTTTCCCATCTCCCGCCCCTACTTCTCAACATCCCACTTCTCCAGCCTTGCCTCCACACCCGGGGTTGGAGGTGGCCTCCCAGGGGTCACCGCAAGCCCCTCCTTCCCCCCAACACACACTTGATAAGCCTTAACACACATACACTTGATAATCCTTAATATAAGCCAATAGGGCCTCAGAGCCTTTGTCCCCAGCTGCCTGTCACTGTGTGCCACCAACGGCAATTTGGCCGTAGCTGATGGCTACTATCCTAGAATTGGGTCACCATTTCTCTCTAAGTCAACTAATTCACTTTCACTTATTTTCAAAAAATAACCTATCCAGGGAGAGGGTATAGCTCAGTGGTAAAGCACATGCCTAGCATGCACGAGGTCCTGGGTTCAATCCCCAGTCCCTCCATGAAAATAAATAAATAAACTTAATAACCCCCCAGAACAAAAATAATAATAATTTTAAAATTAAAAAAACTTTAAAAAATAGTCTAGACCTGTATGCTTTAGCCTTATGCTAACAAAATCCCAGGCTGGCTATGTCAGTTATCCACCTGAGTTGAAACAGATATGTGACTATCGAATGTAAACTGTCCATCATGTGCCCCTGGACTCATGGCCAGTGCCCCCCTGGCAGGCGCAGCACCCCTCTCAAAGCACTGCCTTTCAAAATGCCCACCTGCTCACACCCCACCCCACCCGGCCTGCCTCTCTCTGCTTGAGGAACACTCCATACACCCCAAGTGGCTAACGGGGCGTCCTGTGCAGCCCCTGCTGCTGTCGCCTCTCCATCTCTCCCCTCGACAAGCCCTCACCCCGCCCCCGCCCGTCGCGGGGACTAATTACTCCCTCAGCTGTCGGCGCTTTCACACCTCCCTGCCGCCTTCGCAGCCTCTGCCTGAGTGCCCATTAAGGCTGTCGTCCGTCCGCCTGTCAAGCAGCTCCTCTCCTGTAAGATGCTCAAGGAGCACGTGGCGGCGAGGCTCCTCCTGGCAGCCCCATCCTTGTCCCTCCCTCCCGCAAACCCCACCAGCATCGGGAAGAACATCTCCAAGGTTCTGTTCAGAATATCAGCCCCTGAGCCCCCGTAGGAGCATCTTAGCCACCAGGCACACAGCAGGTGCTCAATAAATGTCAAGCAGACACCAGGGGCTGTGTGTGCATTTGGAAGGAGAGTTTACAGGTAACACAACTGGTTTAGAGTTTGGGTCTTTTTTGACCCGCTTGGGCAACAGAGACTAGCCACTCTAAGACTCTCCCCTTCGGAGCCTCTGTTTCCTCGCCGGTGAGGTGGGGCAACACTCCTGCCCCTTGGCTTGTGAGGAGGGCCCAGCAGATAAGCACACGTGGGCTTTACAGACTCAAGAGCTTCACAGAAATGCAGGGCTTACTCATGGGATGGTAACGAGATGCTGGATGACTAATCCACTGTGGTCCTCCAATTAGCGCTGCTCCCGTCCCGCCGGTCCCTAGGAGAGCTGTGCGCGCTCCCCGGGAGGGATAGGAACACCCCGATCCAGGGTCGCGAAGGAAGGCAAGAATTGCAAACCTGTTTATTTAACATTTAGGAAGCCAGCGCATTTTCCTGTACCTTGTCTGCAACACTTAAGCCAATATTTGCGTCTTCGGGATTCTATCTGTATGGTAATTTAAAAATAGGGCTCGGACTTCCAGCCGGCCTTTCTCCCAAAACTCCAAAAGCCCATTCATTTTCTAGACAGTAAAATAATGCTGTGATTAAATATTACCATTTCTTTTCAAATAAAATCCGGTAACTTCTAACAAAATGGGTTTTTTGAAACATGATGTAGGCTTTCCCACAAAATTGCACTCTAGGGAAATTCCTTATTTTGAATGTATGGAAGAGACCACGAACTTAATCTCAACACAATGTAAGAAAAATTGACTTGTTAAATTACAGTAATTTTCTTGCATTTAAAATCTCCATGCTTCCTGTCCTGGAGGACCCAAAGGCCCCCCGATATGCGTCTTTGGGGTAGAGACCGAGGAGCCAAGATGTTTTGTTTAATTGTTCATGAAGCTTCCCAGTTCCCCTTTCTTGTGGTTCCAATTGGAGCGTTCCTTCTGTGTTGCAAACGTCTTCCAAAGGAGGCAAGGGTCGGCGACCCCATGACCCTTGCTCTTTGGTCTCCCAGTTCATTCTCTGTGCGTGTGGAAACCAAGATCTCCCACGTGGAAGAAAGCATGGCCCCCAGAGCAGGTCTTCGTGGGCTCCCTCTTCGCCCAAGTCAGGATGGACCGAGGGAGCCCGGTGGCCCCGGGCTGGAGGCGGAGGCTGGAGGAGGTGGTGCCGGGTTTCACCCGGGGCCGCCCAACCGCCCCAACCACAGCTCAAGAGGGCCCCCTTGTGGAGACTCCCAAGAACAGCCCCTGAGTGGTGTGCTTCCCCCAGCGCTGGGGCAGCTCCCCGTGGCCCCCCGCCTCTCCGGGCAGTTCTCAGACCCAAAGGCGCTCAACGGAGACCAACGGTCTCCATCCTTCTCTCCTCGAAACCTAAATACTTCTGTGAGACAAGGGGATTCTGGGCCCCTCCGGGGAAGACTGGGTGGAGAACCAGCTCCCAAGGCCCCACGAAGAGTTAAGCTCCCCAAGGCGCCGCCCTTTTCCGGAAGTCTTCGCCGCGATCACACAGACGTCTTCTTTCCTATTGAACGTGTCAAGCCCTTGCGATTATCTTGCCAAATTCCTGTTCTATAGAACAATGGAAGCTTCAGTCTTCTGCCAAGAGAGCGAACAAGGATTCAGTCCACTGGGAGACTTCTAGACACATGCTCTGTTTGGCAAACACTGACTTGGAACTCCACCCCTTAGGGCAGGCGCCCGAGTGTTCGGGGCGCCCCGGGCGCGTTCAGAGGCGCGGGGAGGCCTCGCGCTCAGTCCCTCCAGGCCCGGACTCCCCTCCCCCCGCCCCCCGGAGCTCAGGGCCGGTGGCTGGCGTCCGTGGGAAGCCTTGACCAAATCCGGGATGAATTATGAATATCCGAGGGGCCAACGTGCAGACCCGGGACCACAGGCGCTGAAGTCGGGCTCGGGAGGCAAGTCTCCA
The DNA here is from genome assembly GCF_048564905.1 of Vicugna pacos. Lineage (NCBI taxonomy): Eukaryota > Metazoa > Chordata > Mammalia > Artiodactyla > Camelidae > Vicugna > Vicugna pacos. The sequence continues at coordinate 42,810,295 of NC_133005.1, read as the reverse complement.
AGACACCAGAACATCTGGGTGAAAAGGGAAGAACTCCCATCCATCACCCTGATGCCGTGGCTATTTGGAAACAGCTGGGCTTTGGCTGGAATGTTCTAGTTTTCATCTGGGTGGGAGCCCCAGCCAGAGTGAGGAGCAATTAGCATTATCCTGGGGCTCAGGGAGTTTGGATGTGAACAGTTTTTGTACTGGAAGATTCCTAAGCAAACAAACCGAAAAAAACCGGCCAGTGAGCCGGGCCTGGTGGGCCAGACTTTGTCTCCCAAAGCCCCCATTCCTCTCCCGTCCCGTGAGCTCTGAGTTTTCTCTTCCCTGAGCAGGAAGTGCTCAGCACCAGCCATGGGGAGACAGCTGTGTGGTCAGCCACTCCCCTTGACAAAATGATTTTCAGTCTTGCAAATATAGACATAAAACCATCGCCTTCCCCGCAGGCCACCAACAAGGTCCACCTCCACCAACTCCTCGGCCCAGCCCACCCTGGGACTTTTCATGGAGAACTGGGGGAACAGTGACAAGCCAAACAGTGTCCCTTCACTGACCTTTCAACACAGTGACATCCGAATCGGATGTCCTCCTGAATCTCTCCAGCTCAGAATCTCCTTTTCCCAGATACCCAGTGCCTCCAGAAGTCCTCAGGGCGACTTTGAACTTTCTGACTGCACCACGCAAAGGAGGGCAAGTTCCGAAGCCCTGGAGTGTTGCAGGGCTGTACTTTTTTTAGATACACCATTTCTGAGCCTCTCAAGATCGCAAAGTCCATCCTGTCCAGCGGCCCAGGCCTTGTATGCAAACAGGTAGCCCCTATCCCCACCCCACCCCCAGCCTTGAATGCAAAGACCCTCAGATTAGATGAATACTGAGATTCAGTTACGGCCAAATGAGGGACATACGCAGACTCGGAAGGCCAGCCAGCCAGCCACACCAAAGGGAACTTTAGGCTCCTTAGAATTCAAAGTTTGTCTTCATATTTCTGTGGTTTGCTGGTACTGTCATAGCATGCCAATCTGTAACCTTCTCAGGGGAGTTTAAATGGAAACTCTGCGTACCTTTTGTGCAGTGACTTCATTGGAAAGCACATCTTTTGCTGTAGCGACACAATGACAGCTGCCATTTCAACAGCCAGTTTCTGAAGCTGGTTGTTGAAACATCGTCTGTGTACCATTGCGCGCCAGCACATCTGCACTTGTGAACGGCGGCCTCCTGTAATCAAGACAGGTTATTTTGGGCGGGGATATTTTTATTTAACACGTGCGTAAGCTTCCAAGTACAAACATTGTAGGTGAATTACCTCAAGCTGAGGGTTTGAAATAAACCAGAGGGTTTCGGACCTCTTTTTTCTTTTTTTTTTAAGCAAGAGAACACTTTTTTTCAAAGCAAATCTTAATTAGCATCCTAGGATATAAATCAGAGCAAACAGTGGGGGCCATGTGGGCTAAAGGTGGGGGGTGGGAGCTCAGTGTCTCCCCTTGAAAATAATACCTGTGGTCTTCTGAAACTGGCTTGAAAACCTCTGATATAGAAAAATTTGACACACATATCCCATTCTCGAGCTGGAGCCATGCTGTGCAAAACAGCCACCACCAGCCACATGCGGCCCCTGAGCCCTGATACGTGATCCATCTACACTGAGCTGTGCTGTGAGTGTAAATACATACTTGATTTCAAAGGTGTATTTTAAAAAAAAAATAAAAAAAACTCACTAATAGTTTTCATATTTGCTACATGTTGGAATATAATATTGGAGGTTGACTAAAGTGTCTTCAGAACTCATTTCACCTGTTACTTTTTAGCTTTTCTAATGTGGCAACCAGAAAATGTAACACTATGTAGATGGCTTACACATGTGACTCACATTCTGTGTCTATTGAACGGTGCCATGGAGTAACATGGAGCCTTCTCTGGGGACGTAGAACCACATCAGGATCCTGGCTTGGCTGGGGCAGTTCCCAAGGGTCAACAAAGGCTTTAAAGCCAAGCATTTGGCATCACGTTGTTACGCTAGGTCCAGCCGGTCCTCAGAACTCTTGGTGGGACACACGTAAACCTCCTTTTGCCTACTTCTCATTTCTCTCCACCTGCTTGGATCAGTGAGGGTCTCCAGGCTGCTGGGAACTCCCTTACTGATCACCCTTTTGCATTTAGCCAGATTCTTAGTTTTCCCAACAGCTGCAAACCTTCTTTTCCTCCACTTCCATTTTCAGCCTGACCCTAATAGCCACACACACGATGGAAATTACCAGACAATCTTTAGGAGGGGAAACCCCAAGGGGTGGGAGATATGACAACAATGAATGCATGTGCATCATTCTTATGGAGCACAAGCCATTCATTCATCCATTCAACTAGAAGTAGCGATCATAACCAGCATTTATTGAGTGCTTACTATGTGAAGGGATTGTTCTAGTGCTGTCCATGTCTTGATACAACAAATATTTATTTAGCATTCATTAGGCACTGTGCTAGAGGCTGAGGAATCAGCAGTGAGCAAGAGAGATAAGGGTCTGTCCTCATGGAAGGTAAAGGAAAAGAAAAGAAAGGGGTAAAGAAGAAAAGAGAGAGAGAAAAGAGGGGAGGAAGGAAGGAAGAAAGAAGGAAATAAGGGAAAAAGAGAAGAGAGAAAAGAAGTAAGAAAGGAAGGGAAAGAGATAGAGAAAGAAAAGAGGGAGGGAGGGAAAAAGAGAAGGGAGGAAGGAAGAAAGAAAAAAGTTGAGGAACCTAGAGTGACACCTCAGTGGCAATGAGCACCCAGCACTCAGATCTTGGTTTCTAAACACCATTTTCGAATAAAAGGACCCAGGACTCCTTAGAGAAATGGCTGATTCCAGGGTTGGGGGCAAGAAAATACAAAATAAGCCTGGAAGATCTTCCAGTGCCAGAAAATGAGGAAGTGCTCCCCCCAAAAAAAAGAAAGAAAGAAAGAAAAGAAAAAAGAGAAGAAAGAAGAGAGAAGTGTATGTAGAAAGGACACAGGAGCTAAGTTGAATTATAACTGAGCAGGACCCTGTGGGGCCTTCCCAAGACAGACACCCCCACACCCACATCTTCCACCTGCCTCTTGTTTAGAGAAGAACTTTAGCCTCCTAGGCCTTCCTCAAATTCCAAAGAATAAATTTAATCAGAGAAGTGAGAAAATGCAAGAACAAAGGGAAACAGTCAAGCAAGACAAAACAATGATAGTTTAGTCACCAAAGTCAAAGGCCTTCAGTGCCTTCTCAAGGGCTACGGATGACACTCTGAGCCATGTCGTTCGCGCAGTCCTGCAGATGCTGAAACTCCCACCAGGGGGAAGAAGTCAGCTACGTGCTGCCCACAAGCATGGAGACCCCAGGCCAGCTGGAACCAGAAGGCTGGTGATGATGTTGACTTCCAGTTACCCCACCAGCAGCCAGTCAGAAGAAGGTCCACGAGCTGATCACACAGCCTACTAAAACCCCCTCCTTCGCCCTGTGTTTTAAAACCTTTCCTTGAAAGCCACCTGGGAGTTTGGGTCTTTTGAGCACTAGCTGCCTGGACTCCTTGCTTGGTGCCTGCAATAAACACTATACTTTCCTTCACCACGACCTGGTGCCAGAAGGAGCTGTCGAGGGCCGAATCAAGGACAATTTGAGCAACACACCAAATCATGATAGCAATGGATTGTAACCTATAAAATAAAGATCCCTGAGTTCATACTAATACAAATGATAATTAAGTAAAGAGATAAACAGGGAGAAGGGAGAGTGCTTCCTTGTAGCACAATTCCAATCAATAAATTCAGAAAGAATGACAGAACTCGAGAATGACCTTCTGGAAAACACCACAGAAGAAACTGTTGTAAGGATCATCAATGGTCATCAACTGATGCTAAAGTCATTGGAGGGAAGTAGGATGAGAAACAAGATATTCGCAGGATCTCTAAGTGTATATAAGATTTTCACTGATTAGAAAGAGAAAGGTAGTAATTTAACGATGGAGAAACCTGGCAGACGCCACCTTCAGGAAGTGATCGAAGGTAACGTCACCAGTGGGAGACAGGCTGACACCCGCGTGCCTCTGGAGCTGATGCAGAGGGAGGCACGACCTCATTTCTTTGCAATTCTTACCAAATCTGCGGAAGTTGAATTTAATCACGAGGAAACATCAGAAAACCCCAAATCGAGGAACACACTTCAAAATAATTGGCTAGTACTCTTGTAAAGTGTGAAGGTCATGAAAGACTAAGACCAAAGAAGCATCTCTGACGGAAGGGAACGAAAGAGACATGACAACTAAGTGTGATGTGTGATCCTGGGTCAGATCCTAGACCAGAAAGGAGACTGACTGGGACATCTGGTGAAATTTGCACAGGATTTGTAGATTACTTCATCACATTGGATCATTGTTCATTTCCTGGTTGTGATCATCCTGCTGTGTGTCTGCCAGATGTTAACCTTTGGGGAAGCGGGGTATACGGCGGCTCTTCCTGCTGCTTTGGCAACATTTTGTGGGTCTGAAATGACCTCAACTTGAAATGTCAAAAAACAGAAGTAAATAAAAAAAACAGGCAGCAGGTAGATAACCGAGGGATGTGATGAGTGCTGCACAGGTTAGGAGGGGAAAAGAGCAGAAGGGGAGCGTTGGATGTCAGCCTGCCATGGTTGTGTTGAGGCCCGGTGATGGGGGAGCGCCCTGTGCAAAGCAGAGGGAAGAGTACTCTTGCCGAGGAACAGCACTGCAACGGCCTCGAGGCAGGAAGGAGTTTGCCTGTTCATCCCTAGGAACTCGCAGTAGGGAAACATGGTAGGATCCAATGGACGGCCCTGGAGACACAGGAAGACAGCCGATTTTGAAGTCCCCGTAGGTCATAAGGGAAAGCGTGGTATGTTACTCCAAGTGTGTTAGGAAGTTCATGGCCCTTGTGTACATTTACTCTGAGACACTTGAGATTCTTCAAAATTATAATCCTATGTGATGAATGCCAGCCTCTCCAGGAGACCAGGGACTCTGGCCAGCATGTGCAGCTTTACAAAGACATAGAACAGCCACGCGATGCTGATGCATGGTGGAGGGATGAGTGCATCAAGATCAGGATGCCGGGAGCCCTGGGCTTTGGATGGGACCTTGGTATCGCTTGTGAGTTGAATGGTGTTCTCAGAAGGATATGTTCAAATCCTAACCCCTGGTACCTGTGAATGTGCCCTTATTTGAAAGTAAGGTCTTTGCAGATGTAATCAAGTCAAGATGAAGTCATGTTGGACCAAGGTGGGCGCTACCCCAGTGATGGGAGACGTAGACACACAGAGGAAAGATGGTCACGTGAAGGTGGGAGACATTGGAGTGATGTGTCTGGAAGCCCTGAACGCCGGGAGCCCCAGGGGCCGGAAGAGGCAGGAGGGACCCTGCCCTAGAGCCTCGGGAGAGAGCGCGGGCCTGCCCACACCTTGATTTCAGACTTCTGGTCTCCAACTACGAGAGAATAAAAGTCTGCTGTTAAGCCCCCTAGTTTGCTGGCCTGTGTTTCGGAGGCTCCAGGACACACAGCCGGGGGGGATGTGATGAGTTAACCTCAGTCTCTCCCTCTGGGGACTGGGCACCCATCACATTTACTTATTAAATATTATTTAAAGTATGACATAATATTTTAAGATCAAGTTCGGACCAAGCCCCTTTTAAAACTCCGTCCTGCCCTCGGCCATGAGGGCTGTGAAAGCAGTATTGCTCCAGGAAGTTCCGCGGCTTTTTAACACCCTCTAAAATCAACGCAGAACCACTAGAATACGCAATGCTCACCTACATGCTGCACCTAAAAGCACTGGGCACGCCTCCCGGAACCTCGGAGTAAGCCAATTAGGGTAGGGGAAAACCAGTGCTTTTCTTTTGCTTTTTGCCCTCCAGAGAAAGCTATCTGAAGACCTGATATTTCTCCATCTGCTCTGGCTACAAACCCCATGTCTTTTCTCCACATCCCCCCAGCCCCTCCCACCCCATTGATTCAGACCTACTCTTTTCATGATCTGGGAAGAAATCACAGATTGTGAAGCTGGGTGTAAAACTTCTCCAAGTCTCCACTTTTCATCTGGAAAATGAGAATAATCACGTCCACCTAATAGAAGCGTTGTGAAGAGCAGATAAGAAAAGGGCACGTATTTTTTATTCCCCTTATATGAAATACCCAGAATAGGCAAATCCATAGAGACAGAAAGCAGATTACTGGTTGCTAGGGTGTGAGAGGAGAGAGGCATGCTATGACTGCTAATGCGTACGGGGTGTCCTTTTGGGGTGATGGAAATGTTCTGGAACTAGACGGTGCTGACGGTGGCACAGCCTGATGAGTATCTTAAATGCCACTGAATTTTAATTGTATGCTTTAAAATGGTTAAGATGGTGAATTTTACATGAGGTGTATTTGATGAGATTTTTTTTTAATTGGGTAAGAAGCACCTGCCTAGGGTAGAATGATACAGGCTGAGCCTCTCCGCCCCTCAGAACTGCAATTTCCTCATCTGCAAAGTGGGGGCATCAACAGAACCTCTGCCGTGGGCGGTTGTGTGGATTTCACCTGCTGGAGTGGCCGGCACATGGAAGCACTCCATCCCCACGCTGACAGGCTGCCTCCCCCAGGATTACTGGGCGGACGTGCCACCATCACGCAGACCCGCTGATCACAACACGATGTCCACCCAGGGCCCATGCTGAAGAGAGGCTTAGCAAGTGTCCTTCCCCCTTAAAGTCCCAGACAGGTTTCACGTGGTGTTGGCTGTGTGGTCCTCTCCTGGCATTCTGACTCATGCTCACACATCAGGCTGGACCAGATCATATTTTAAACCCCAGTAGCCTGGTCTGAGCAATTGGATGCTCTAGATTTAATTCTGCAGGTAATTTGAACGATGCTATTTAATTTCAAATGTTCTGCTCTTATGAGTGCAAAAGCAGCATAATTTTTAATTAGTGGGTAAACAGTAAATAATGGACGGCGGTAAGTGGACACCACTGTTAATTAAAAATCCGTGGCTGATAAAAATCAATTTGGCCCATGCATTTAACTCCGTCTATCAGGTCTCTGCAAAAAGTTATGCAACCTGGCCCACGGCACCATCTGCTTTCAGCCGTGGCTCCCTGAGTTCAGACTCTTCTAGGGGAGAAAAGAGGGAGAGAAAGAAAAGCTACCTCCAGCGCTGCCACTGGAGACGTTTCATGTGCTCATTTCTAATCGGTTGGTTTCTTGTTTGCAACCTTGACGTTGAGAACCACCGAGAGGCAACGTTCTGCTCCGCCCTGGGGGTTTTCCAAAGAAGGGCTCTGGTTGTGTTTTGTGTTTCATGTGTGCGTGTTCTGAATACGGTGAGATGGCACCATATCCCGTCTCCTGACTTAATTAAATCCCAATTTCTCGCAGAAAAACAAAGCAAATGAAAGCACGCCTGGCGGGACCCCCCTATCTGAGGATTCAAGTCAAAATAGGACTTCATGGAGGCAGCACCTCTTCGCGGTGCCTTCGGAGAGGGGACCAGGGTGGGGGTGGGAATCATTCCCTTTTGAACAAAAACACATTTTCTCAAGAAACTAAACTTTGTGGAAAGTGTCAGTGTCATTTTGGGGGGCCACTCACTGTCTTGCTCTGAGACATCAGCCGGATATTCCTACCGGGAAAGCAACACCCACCCCTTTTGGATTTTTTTCTTCCCTCTGCTCCTGTCCGTCCCCCAGATCAACACATTTCATTGATGAGCACTGACGTTCACATTAACCTGCAGTGCTGGACCCAGGAGACCCAGTGTCTCCGGGAGACGCCAGTTGCCGGAGCATAAGACAGTGTGAGGTGTGGACGCCGATGTGTGTGTCCCAGTTCAGGAGTGCTGCCTGGGCGATGCTGGGCGTTTGGCCCAATTCGAATGCCACTCATCCACTGCATCATCCTGGCTCTGGTCCCCGGAAAACTAGCTGTGCCCAGGTAAACCCACTTCCCGGGCTCCCCCTGGCGTGGCCTCATGTGCTGAGTGGCCGACAGCCCTCGGGGCAGCCCGTGTGCCCACCGTCCGCTCGGGAACACCACTGCCCTGGGGCACTGGTTGTTTACTCTCATTTCTCCTGTTTGGCTGTTAAGACCTAAAAGTCAGGAGTAGGATGCGCCAGGAACACACAGGGACGCGGAGCCGCCCCGGCAAGCCGACTTGTGCGCGCATTCCTGCGCTCAGCCTCGCATCCCACCGTGCCTTGAAAACGCCCCCACCACCCCTAGCCTGGGACCGAGAGTCGCCCACCCGGCCGCACCTCGGCTGTGTCGCGCTGGGCAGGTGTGCCCCAGGCCAGCCTTGCGGAGCCTGTCGCTCTGCCCCTAAGAGGAAGCCGAAGCGAACATGTCTCCTAGGGCCGTTGCCGAGGTGAGACAACGCATACAAACGTATGATAACATCCCAGAAACGCAGAGTCAGTAGTCAGCCCACTGCTGCCGTCAGCACCGTCACCATCAGCATCACACCAGCTTCCTCAGCTGGTCCCTGGAGACCCCGAAAGTCTCCCAGTGAGACCTCAGACTTCCAGGAAGGGGGGCAAATCCACTCTGAGAGGCCACTGGGGAGCTGAGAGTTTGGGGGCCACGTGCCCCATCAGACAGCTGCGAGGGGGCAGGGCGGGGACCCCAGGCCTGCCCAGGCCATCCCTGACCGAGCTCCTTCCCTGAACTTGACCGCAGAAGATGTGCGTGTGCGATGGGGAAGGGGACAGAATGGATCATGCGTTCACTCCCCTACGCCACCCACAAGCCTGCCTGGGCCTCCCGGGGCCACCCAACATCTCCACCAGGCCCCCGCGCCCCAACCCACGACGGCCACAGGCCAGGTGGGAAGACGTGCCCTTGGAAAGGCCTGTGGCAGGAGCTGAGCCAGCGGGTCAAGGCCGGCCACCCTGCGAGCACAGCCTGCTGCTGTGACATTTCGACACTGCTCGCCACCAAGCTTCCCGCCGCACCCTGCCATCTGGGCCGTGTGGAGCCCGACTCTGAGCGGGGCTGACAGTTTCTAGGGGAACTGCTGTTCTCGAGCAGCTGAGGGCCCGGTGTTTTCACCTCCGAGCAGCTCCTAGACGTGCAGATCCCACAGCAGGCCTGGCTCGTCTCCATACAATGAGCACATTGGGAGGGTCACTGGAGGGGGCCGGGCCGGCCCCTGCCACTCCAGCCATCCTCCCCGAGGCCTCCAAGGCCTCCCCCAACTGCCCCACTGTTGGCCTCGAGCCTCGGCCCCAGACCCATCACACGCTTACTGGGCACCACGCAGCACCTGGGACGGGCCTGGTCCCTCAGATGTGGAGAAGGACAACACACGGGCCTGGCACCAAGAAGGGACCGGGAAGTGAGTGGCCGCGGAGGGGGTGGGTGCTGGTCTGGCTTGCTGCAGGAGGCAGAGGTGGAGCAGAACCTGGGCTCCTCAGGGGAGGGGGTGGAAGTTCCACTGTCCCAGCCCCTCCGTCTGAGTCCAGGTTGCCTCACATCCCAGAGCACAGGGCTCCTCAGCTACTGCCCAGCAGGGCTGGACCACAGCAGGCAAGCCTGTAGGCAGGAGATGAGTCCAGAGGCTGATTCTAGGTGCACCGACTTGGGGAGCCCATCACTGTCTCCGGGACTGGGGACACCCTGGGAAGAGCTGAGGTGGAGGTGAGGGTGGAGACAGGCCCCTGCCTGGCTCTCTGTTGCCTCCTGGGCTGTGGCCCAGGTTGGGTGGGGACAGCTGGGCAGGCAGAGTAGAGGCTGAGCTGGGATTGCTAACCTGGGTCTGTCTGCTTTGCAGTCCATACCACAGAGACGGCTGGGACGGCAGGGAGTGGCCGCCTGCACTGGGAACCACGCTGCCAGCAGCCCCTGCCCCCCAGAGTGCCTGTCACTGCACTGCTGCCCCCGCGCCTCGACGGGCCCTGGATCTCCACCGGGTAAGCCCCTGAGGTCACCTTAGCCACAGACCGCTGGGCTGGGAGACTTCACCCTCTCTGAGCCTCAGTGTCCACACCTATGGAATGGGCACAATTCATCCAACTGTCCAGAGGCCTGCTGCCTGCCAAGCACGTGCTTGCTTGTCCCCTTGCCCCAGAGCAAGCCTGGGAGGTTGGCACTGTGTCATGCATCCTGCCCCAGCCACAAACAGCACATGGATAAGTCCACATGTCCACATAATGAACACCTACTGTACAAACACTTACTGAGAAGCTACCATGGGCTGGGTGCAGGGGGAGCCGTGGTGGGGACGAGCCCTAGACGCAGAAATAAGTGACAAAACCTTGTGCTAATCTCTGTCCTGAAGGAAATAAAATGGAGGATGTGAGAGTGAGTGGCCTGGGAGGGGTCTTCAGAGGGTGGCCAGGGAAGGCTTCTTGGAGACGAGGACACTTCACTGAGATCAGAAAAAAGAGGAGTGAGCCATCCAGGGACGGGGAGCTGGGGAAGAGCCAGGCAGTGGCTGGTGCCAAGGTCCTGGGGCCAGAAGCAGCAGGCCAGAGGGAGCCCAGAGGTCCTGCCTGACTGTCTGATTCTCCTTCTAGCCTGACTGGCTCATCTGACATTTCAGTTGCCCCGCTGCTGCTCTGGGGTGATGCACTTTGTGCTCTGCCCTCATTGTGGGGCACAAACTCAATGGCAGCCCACTAAGCCCTCCCTCCCTGGGTCAGGGAGAAGGAAGCCAGCTTCCTCCTCGACACCTAGTACCCCAGCCCCGCCCTCCCCTTGGGCCAGTCCCTCTCTGGGCTCAAGGACTGGACTTTCCATGTCCTCCAGGCACCTCCCGAGGTCAAGGAAAAGTCCAACTGCCAAACACCTGCTAGCGCCCTGGGGGAGGGGAGGGACTTGAGCTCTGCAAAGCTGCTTGGGACGCCTTCCCAGGCTCTGCCCGCCCCTCAGTTCCATAGTCCAGGTGGGTCCAGGCCCCCCTGGCTGGGGTCACTCGGAGACAGAACTAGGACATGGAAAGGATGGGGACTGGTTGCAGGCTGTTCCTGCCCCAAGACAACAGCATTCTAGACAATTCTAGAAACTTCTAGAAGTTTCTTCCTAGAAAGTCCCCCATGGTGCTCTTCAGACAGGCTTTGCTGCTTTCTGGGAGTAGAGCAGGGAAGGGCCACAGCTCTGGTCTGGGAACCACTGAGGTGTCCGGTGTGGCCTGCTATGTTTCCTGGGGCAAGTCTCCCCCCCAGCTTGTGCCTGTCGGTCACCTCTCTTCACTTTTAACGTCTGCCTGCACTAGTATTTCCTTACAATTTCCCCTTAAGCCAGCTTGCTTTTGTTGGGGTGATTATATTCACGTAGTTTTACAGCTTGACTGGGGGTAACTGGGGGTATGGTGTACACGTTTATAGCACGATGATTGTTTTTAAGGACGTGCAATGTGACTATGGATACAGAGAGCTGGCCACTTGCCGTAAGTAGGAGGCAACCATGAAGAGAAAGTCAGTGAAAACAGAACAATATCAGCCCATTCTCCCTTGGCTTGCTGCCCACCTCAGGCCCTGAGTCTGTTCTCTTTGAGAAAAGGGTGACTGGTGTTGCAGATGCATTAGCTCCAGTGCAGACATTCTCCTTCACGTAATCAGAAAGATGGAAAGAAAAGAATGCGTGAGAATGCATCTCTCCTGCTCCAGCAGTCCTGGTATGAAAAATATTGAGAAAATAACAATGCAGGTGGTGTCTGGTTGTAGTAACATGGTGCAGGGGGTACCTGCCTGCTCCTTCCCCCCGGAACTCGTCCACCATCTACCCAGCTTCCCTTTGCGCCCAGCCCCACCCCAGGTGTGTCTTCACCACCAGCAGAATAGGGCCTGGCTCATTCAAAGACCACGTGGCTCACAAAGACAGAAATATTTATTATCTGTCCCTTTATGGGAAAAGTTCACTGACCCCTGGTTTAGGTCAACAAGCTGGTTACAGACGCAGATGAAACGTGGTCAGGAGTTCAGCTCAGCCAAGGGGGAGACAGAATGTAAGCACCCATCACCCACGATTCACTCAGCGAGGACCAGAGTTGGGGGGTCCAGTGTGTGCTGGGGAGAGAACTTCCCAGAGCTCAGAGCACAGGGCTCCCCACGTGGTGCAAAGGAGCCCCTGTTTCTTAATCACCTGCCAGGCGCCACCACTGCACTGGCTGCTTCTAGAAACCCCGACTGTGGATCCGATGCCTCCATGTCCCGGAGGAAGGGGCTGAGCATCACCCAGGTTCACGTACCCAGTGAGGGACGGAGATGGGGTCTGAACCCGGGCCCACTGGCTGCGAAGTCTGTGTGTTTCTCAGGCCAGAGGGACCCACAGAGACCCACTCCATGTCGACTGAAGAAGGCAATTAGGGTTGAATGGAAGGAAAGCTTTTGTTCAGGCTACAATGCGTGAGCAAAAGTTCCCGCAGCCCCAAAATTGGGGCTGAAATGAAGACACACAAATGGCCAATAGGCACATGAAAAAATGCTCAATATCACTACTTATCAGAGAAATGCAAATCAAAACTACAATGAGGTATCACCTCACACCAGTCAGAATAGTCATCATTCAAAAGGCCACAAAATAAATGCTGGAGAGAGTGTGGAGAAAAGGGAACCCTCCTTCACCGTTGGTAGAATGTAGTTTGGTGCAGCCATTATGGAAAACAGTATGGAGAGTCCTCAAAAAACTAAAAATTGACTTACTGTGTGCCCAGCAACCCCACTCCTGGGTATATATCTAGAGGGACCTCTAATGTGAAGAGATACATGCACCCCAATGTTCATAGCAGCACTATTTACAGTAGCCAAGACATGGAAGCAACCTAAATGTCCATGGCCAGATGACTGGATAAAGAATTTGTGGTATATTTATACAATGCAATACTACTCAGCTATATAAAAAAAAGAATGAAATAATGCCATTGGCAGCAACATGAATGGACCTAGAGATTTTCATATTAAGTGAAGCAAGTCAGACAGAGAAAGACAAATAACATATGTTATCACTTATATGTTAAGTCTAAAAAAATGACACAAATGAACTTGTTTACAAAACAGAAACAGACTCACAGAAGACAAACTTATGTTTACTAAAGGGGAAAGGAGCTGGGGAGAGGGATAAATTAGGAGTCTGGGATTTGCAGATACACACTGCTATATACAAAACACATAAACAACAAGGTCCTACTGTTAGGATCGGGAACTATATTCAATATCTTCTAATAACCTACAATGATTACAAAATGAAAAAAGAATATATATATATTTATAAGTGAATCACTATGCTGTACTCCTGAAACTAACACCACATTGTAAATCAATTCTACTTCAATTTTAAAAAGAGTTGAGGGCGATCAGTTCGGGAAACTGAGGCTGCGGGCCCCCAGCCCTGAGCGGAGACCTGAAACGGAGGCTGTGGGAGAGGGGCCTGGAGCAAGGGTCGGGGGCTGGCGGGACGGGAGCTCACCGTCTGTCCCCCTCCAGCTGCGAGGTGCGCCCGGGACCCGAGTTCCTCACCCGCGCCTACACCTTCTACCCCAGCCGCCTCTTCCGCGCCTACCAGTTCTACTACCAGGACCCCTCCTGCCGGGAGCCCGCCCACTCGCTGCTCATCAAGGGCAAGGTGCGCCTGCGCCGGGCCTCCTGGGTCACCCGCGGCGCCACCGAGGCCGACTACCACCTGCACAAGGTGGGCGTGGTCTTCCACAGCCGCCGCGCCCTGCTCGACGTGGCCGGGCGCCTCAACCAGAGCCGGGCGGGCCGGGACTGCGCGCGGCGGCTGCCCCCCGCCCGGGCCTGGCTGCCCGGGGCCCTGTACGAGCTGCTGAGCGCCCGGGCCGAGCGGGACTGCACGGCCGCCCTGGGCTTCAGCATGCACGAGCTCAGCCTGGTCCGCGTGCAGCGCCACCTGGCCGGGCCCCGGCTGGTGGAGGAGCTCTACCTGGGGGACATCCACACCGACCCGGCGGAAAGGCGGCACTACAGGCCCACCGGCTACCAGCGCCCGCTGCAGAGCGCCCTGGTGAGTCTGGGGCCCCGGGAGGGTGAGCTCTGAGCCCCATTAGGATCTATCTCTGCCCAGGGCCCTCTCTGCCCTGCACCCTGGTCTGCTTACCTCAGGACATTTGCACATGCTGTTTCTGCTGCTTGAGACATCTTGGGTCTGTACAGGACTGGCTTTTTCCAGAAGGAACTAGAGAGCCCTCTGGAATCTAGTCCTCCCGACATCCTCCCCATGGACCCAGCAGGGTCCCTTCCTGTCCCTCCTGGCCACAGGCAGTTTCCCTATTTCAGTTCTCGGCTCTGATGCCTCCTCCAGTCCCTACGCTGAACAGCTCCCAGCGCATCCTGAGCTGCACTATGTACTGGCTCATTGCCTTCTGCCTCTAGCACCAGACCCTCCAGGAGGGTGAGGCCCTGTGCCCCTCTGTGTCCTCACCCAGAGGCCAGCACGTGGGCAAGGCCAATAAACTTTAGTGCATGAACTAGGGAGGGTAGCCTTCTCCAGGGCACTGTCAGGAGTCCACACAGCCCTCGAAGGCCCCCCCCTAGAAAGCTCCATGTGTACCCCATTGTTGACCTGGAGCCAGAGGCACTGAGTGCACCCCATCACACTAATGTCAGGTAGAGCAGCAGGTCCCAGACTCTGACTGTCTCAAGATGCCATCACCTGGGCATCTTCTTAGAAAGGTTTCCAGGTTCCCTGGGTCTGGACTGGGATTCTGCAGTTCTAACAGGCTCCCAGGTGACCCATGGACCACCCTCTGGGCAAGAGGCCGCAGTCTAAAGGGACCCCAGCTCTGAGCTCTCTTTGAGACCCCTCCTCTCTCTTTGAGATGCCCCCCACCCCACCCGAAAGTGAATTTCACTTAGCCAATTAACATAGATTTTAAATTAAAGCTGTCACACTCATACTGTGTGATTTGGGGAAGATCTAATGGCTTTTTTTGTCTGATGAGTACGGAGGCAGAAAGAAACTGAACTTTATGTGTGTAAGTTCCCCTGGGCACATAGCACAGAGCCTAGTGGGCACGGGGAGGACCTCGTGACCTCTCCTGTGAGGCTGGTGAGGACCCCTCCTCAGAAAAAAATCTTTGTGAAAGCATAAAATAAAACACATCCAGTTTAAACAGAAACCAATTCTATTAACATAGTTACTGAAGTCTTAGTATTAATTTGTGACATAGACATACTAAGTAGTGAGGAGTGTAAACACTGTTTCCAGTGTCTGCAACCCTGTTAATATGAGGTCAGCCACCAAGCAGAAAGTCCCACGGAAGCCACAGGCGTTTGTTGCCTACATTCACAATTAGAAGAAATGCTCACTTTTAGACAGAGGTTAGTAAAAACGAAGTCAAGGTTAGGACTCCGGGTTAAGAACGTCTGTAAGAGACATCCAAGGAATATTTTTCAAAAGTAAGAATGAATGGATGGATGGAGGAATGAATGAGTTCAGGCATTCCTACCAAGTGCTCTTTGAGGCAGCCCTAACACGTTCAGCACACATTGAATGCCTGCTGTATACTAGACACTCAAAGCATTAAACCAGATGGAGCAAAATCTCACCCCTGAGAGTGGCAGCTTGTCAAAGCAGCCCCAGAGTCGGGGCAGGGTTGGGGGTGGGCACTAGGTTTGAGCCATCAG
Organism: Vicugna pacos; assembly: GCF_048564905.1. Classification (NCBI taxonomy): domain Eukaryota; kingdom Metazoa; phylum Chordata; class Mammalia; order Artiodactyla; family Camelidae; genus Vicugna; species Vicugna pacos. Next base: position 42,794,740 of record NC_133005.1, on the reverse strand, counting down.
CCCTCTCTCCTTCTCCCACCTCCTTCCTTCCACCCCAGGATCTGGGCAGCAGCAGCAGGTCTCATAATCAGAAAATCAGCCTGAGTTTTTTCCGTGACCTCAAAATGATCCCTTTTTGGCAGCCAATGTTCTAGGCTGGTCTGACGTTAATCCCACTTAGAGCAGAGAAGGTGCTGGCGTTGGGGTGATTACCAGTACCTGCCACCTCATTGGGAGCACAAACAGCTCTGAGTGCAGAGAGGATGGACCCCGGGACCTCTCCCCAGGTAGGGCTCTGGGGCTGTGGACCCCTGCTGCCTGACCCGCCAGGGCGGCCAGTGCCACCTGCGATGTGACTGCCAAGCAGAACACACAGGAATGTGAGCTTGGACCAGCAGGGCCAGATGTACGGACATTCAATGAAATGTCTGCTCACCAACTGCCCTCCTCCCAGGAAAAAAAAAGGGGGGGAGATAATTTCAAAGAAGGGAATACTGCAGATAACCTCCCCACCAAATTGGTCATTCCCTTATGCTCGCCGGGACCCAAGCCTTGCCCACGACTCAAACCAGATGGTCAATAGGAACATTTTTAGAAGTTAATTTAAAACCAATTTGATCCCCAAATTCATTGCCTGGATATAGAATCCTAATCAATCAGCCAACCCTCTACCAAAATCATCTAAGCCTGGTGTCACCTCTGGGGGCTATTAGACACTGTTGTGTGCTGTTTGAGAAACGACTTTATGTAACAGGAAGAACTGGGCTTCGTCGCCAGTGTGAATTCCGCTGACGGAGGCCTTGTTTCTTAACACGTGCAGCTCCAGCCCTGTGCGGGGTGACGCCCAGAAGGTTTCTGCTAGAGACGGTACTTTCTTCCATCCCCTTACAAAGGGGCAGAGAAGGAAATGCCTTCTCTAGTCCTTCCCACACCTCAGAGCCTTGCTAGCTCACCATTTGTTTCTGCCACACAGAAAATTGCTTGCCCCAATTTACCAACCAGCATCTCCGGATGTCCTGTCGGCAGAAGATCTCTCTGTTGAGGGAGAAAGGCAGCCCTGAGATTATTCTGATGTGATGCATTATGTCTTGTCGATACACATTAGTCGAACAACAGTTGGAATGTGGGTTAAAATGCCTAAATAGAGGAGGCTCTTATCAGCCCGCGTTCCAATTACCCGCTGCAGCTAACCAGCCAGCCAGATTGTCCCCTCCTGTCATAGACATTTCTGAAGCCATTTATTAGCATTTCCAGGTGCCTCCAGTCCTCTGGGTTAAAATCCCCCAAGCCAAAAATAATACAGTAGAAAACTATATCGTGGGAGTCAAGGCAAGTTTAGGTCCATCACAGAAATAAATATGCAGAGCTTATAATGCAGGAATCCAAAAAAGAAAAAAACAAAATCAAAAACACCCAGAAAAAAACACCCTGTTCTCGATCGTCCAGTATTTTCTTTCCAAACCAGAACTCCCAAATGCCCCCTTGTTTGGCATGAAACTCATCTAGCAGCAATCAGTCTGTGGAAATCTTTCGGGTTTTGCAAGGGAAAACAACTCGGAGCTGATTTCCAAGCTGGGCCCTCACAACGCTTTCCCCCGGACTGTCCTGTGTGCACCCCTGGCCCTGAGTTTCCTTCTGGAACCACAAAAGCCAGGGATGCTGGCTCGTTCCCACGTCAGCCCTGCCTTGACGGGTGCCTGTTCCACTTTTACCTTTCGGAGTGATGCTCTGAGCTGAATTCTGGCTATCAGCTCCCTTAAAAAAAAAAAGAAGAAGAAGAAGAAGAAGTTGTCTGTGTCTGGTTTCTTTTTGGCCTAGACTGAGCTTTTTCACTCCAAAATGCAGACTGACTACTCCCACAGAATTCGGTTTAGCATCTGCTTCCCGCTGACATGTTTTACTGTAAACTCAGCTCTGAGGACTTACAAGGCACTGGCAACTGTAAATCAGGCCAGAGAGCGAGGAGAACAAACTCACAGCCCGGGCAACGAGGGCTGAGGCTGCACCTCGCAGCACCAGGTGGGGCTTGGTTTCCGATGATAAATAACACAGGAGTGAACATCTTTGTGCTGAGTCCCTTTGCAACTTCCCAGCAAGTCCCTAGCCCAGACCCAAAGCCGGGACGTCCAAGGGCATGAGGATCTCAGTGGTCTTCATCCGTGCTGCCACATTCACTCTCCAAGGGAGAGGAGGGAACGACGCTCACCCTGCAAGGTGAAATTTCTGGAGACAAAATGCCTCTGGTCTGCCCCCAGCGGTGGAGCCTGCAGGCTGCTGTGGGCAGACAGCGGGCCAGGGGGCCAGTGGTCTCAGCTCATCTCTACCACTTCCAGGCTGGAGAGCCTTGGCAGGCCACCTGGCCCACTAGTTTTCAGCCTCAGCTTCCCAGCTCCAGTGTAACAGCACATGAGAAGGACTTAGCACAGCTCCTGGCCCTTAGGAAGCACCTAAAAGAGTGAGTTGAGGGTAGGGGGAGTAGCAGCAGGCAAGGGGAAAAGAGAGTTAACGTTAATGGTGGTCGAATTTCAGGACCACGCAGGCTGGGTGTGAGAAAGGAATTCTGCTTTCAAACCCCAGGATGTAAGTTCCACTTCCCGTCCGTTCATTCACCCACTGTCCCTGCTGTGGGCAGACACCGGGCTCAGACCTGGAGATAGAACAGCCACAGAGAGACAGTCCATCCGGGCTTCCTGGAGCTTACTATCCAGGGAAAGGGGAGGGATGGAGAGAAGAGGAAAGGGAGAATGACACATCTCTGAGTGCTAGGAAGGGCTGAGGACCACTGTACAAAGGGTGGTCGGGAAAGGGCTCTCCCAGGCCTCCCTCTGAGCTGAGACTCAGAGGACAAGAAGGAGGCAGCCAGGCAACATTCTGGGGGGGAGTTCCAGGCAGAAGTGGCAGCAGGTGCCAAGGCCCAGAGGATGGAGGAGCTGACTGAGGCCCAAGAAGAGCAAAGTGGCCCTCGGGGCTGGAGGCAGGAGTGAAGGAAGTGATGGGTGACCCAGGGGTGGGACTCCACTGGGACCCTGCCCAGTCCCCAGGCTGCACCCTGACTCGCCCTCGGACAGTCACCCCCCTCTCTGTCTTTGCCAGCACCACGCTCGCCCCTGCCCAGCCTGCGGCCTCATTGCCAGATCCGACGAGCACCACCCGCCCGTGCTGCCCCCCCGGGCGGCCCTGCCCCTGCGCCTGGACGGCCGGTGGGTCAGTACTGGGTGCGAGGCGCGCCCCGCCGTGCTCTTCCTCACCCGGCTCTTCACCTTCCACGGGCACAACCGCTCCTGGGAAGGCTGCTACCACCACTTCTCCGACCCCGCCTGCCGGCAGCCCACCTTCACCGTCTACGCAGCCGGCAGCTACACACAGGGCACGCCGTCTGCCAAGGTGCGCGGCGGCACCGAGCTGGTGTTCCAGGTCACGCGGGCCCGGGTGACCCCCATGGACCAGGTCACCACGGCCATGCTCAACTTCTCGGAGCCGAGCAGCTGCGGGGGGCCGGGGGCCTGGTCCCTGGGGACTGAGCGGGACGTCACAGCCACCAACGGGTGCCTGCCTCTGGGCATCTGGCTCCCCCACGTGGAATATGAGCTCTTCACGATGGAGCAGGACCCCCTCGGGCAGAGCCTGCTCTTCATCGGACAAAGGCCCACGGATGGGTCGAGTCCCGACACCCCAGAGAAGCGTCCCACATCCTACCAGGCACCGCTGGTGCTCTGCGATGGGGCGGCCCGGGACTTCTCCAGGCCCCCGCAGCACAGGCCTCTGCTGCAGAAGCCTGTCCATGGCGGACGGCCAGGTCCCCAAGTGGCCCCTGTCCCCTTTCTGCTCCTAGTTCAAGGGCTGGCCTTCCTACAGTGGCTATGAAATTGGTCTTTGATTTCCAGACGGTGCCTCCAGATAATCGTCCGAACCCATGGGCTCCCTCCAGGCACAGACTCCTCCACCCACGATCCTGCCCAGCACAGGTAACGCTGCCAGGCTGTGGCAGCGCAGCCCAAGTCCCAAGCGGGTCAGCCTCTGAGTGGCAACAGCCCCTGCCGAGTCTCCACCACGGCCAGTGGCTCACATTGTGACCGCGAACTTGGGCACCTCGGCAATGTCGATAGCCCCGAGCGTCTAAAAACTCACTCCCGTTTTTCCTGGGCACTTCGAGGACCGGCCCGTCTCCCTGCCCAAAGGGGCCCCAGTTCTCTCCCTGCGCACTTGGGGTTCAGTGAGATGGGAGCCAGGTTCTGCACTGCTCTGCCAAGTCTCTGGGTTTTTGTTTAAAGATGATCAATTCGGATTTAGCAATAGAAACTCAAGCCGGAGCCATGAATTAAAAGATGCTGCTTTGGGTTTTCAGGGCTTCCCGGCTCGCTGGCAGGGTCGTCTCCTCGGGGGCAACTCAGCTTTCTTGAGTTCTGACTGCTGGTGCGTGTCTGCGCCAGCCTGTGCTTCTGCGAGTCAGGCCTCAAGCTGTCAACACCGCGTGCGGGTAGACCCAGCCCTCCTGGGCCAGAAGCGAGGGAGGGCAGCCCCGTCCCAGCCAAGAAGCACAGCCTCCTGCACTCACACCAGCACCACGTGTGGGGCTGGAGGCTGGGGCAGGCCTTTGGAGGAAAGCGCACTTCCAGCCTTTGGAAAGTAATTAATACTAATGAAGCGGGAAGATTAACGTGCTCTGTAATTAGCCCCGCACAGGCGTCCTCTGTTTTCAAGATTCCCTGGGCTCAGCCGACAAGGAGGAAGAGAAACCTCTGCTGTGTCTTTGGGACCATCCTGGGGAGAGGTCGGGGGCACCGGCCGCACCGAGACAACCAGAAGAGAAGGCAGAAAGACCCGTGGGCCCAGCCTGCCCGCCGCGGTGCCCCGTGCCCATGTCCTGCTTTGCTCAGAGGGGGCTGTCCCCAAGGTGGGGACAGGCTGTGCCCCTGCAGGGACCCTGCGTGTGTTCCCAGGGCCTCGTCTACACGCTGCGAAATTAACTGGCATCTTGGTGGGCTCAAGGGTTTCCGGGAAGCTGCGCTGATGATTCAGCCCCTCCCTCCTCCTCCTCCCTCCTCCTATCTCTGGCTCTTATCACAGATCTTGAACAATTGTCTGTGAGGCTAATCATGCTTTCAGACAGAAGCCCTTGTCCTCTGTTAGACTGTGTGGGGTTCAATCAGCCCGCTGAAATTGCTCTAACTTAGCTACCATTCTTCTTTAAAAAAAAAAAAAACCCACCAAGTTAATATTCTCTGTAGGTCTCAGAGAGCTACGAGTGTTCCTGGCATATTTACCAAAGTACAAGAAATAATTAGATTATTTACGGTCTCAGACTGCATCGAGGTGGGGGGTGGTTCCTGGTGGGGATGAAGGTGGGTGGCGGGAACATGTCCACGGCTGAGCAAGTCTTGTATCTGAGGCTTGAAGGCAACCATACCACCATTTATCATCAAATTTGAATCTTTTAATAAAATTAAACAGCCTGAAAAATGTTCCTGCTGGTTATTAAAGTCAACCAAGGGGATTATGGTTCTAAAGAAAAGAAGTGAAATGTCTTGCAGAGAATGTGTGAAAGAGATTAAAGCCAGTGGAGGTAAACCCTGCTCTCTCTCTTATGCACCTTCAGTTCACCCTTCTGACCTGTGCTGCTTAGAACTCTCCAGGGCTCCCGGTGCACACAGAATAAAATCCCAGCACCCTGGTCTCGAGGTCGGTCAGGTCCACCCACATCTCCCCTCGCCCTGGCTGCACCGCCCTTCCTTCTGTTTCTTGGTCATACCAGGCTGTTTCCTGCCTCAGGATCTTTGCATGTGCTGTTGCCACTGCCCAACACCTTTCCCCCCAGATCTCCAGAGGCTTGGCGCTTTCTTTTCATCCAAGTCTCAGACCAAATGTCACCTCCTCGGGGAAGCCCACCGTGAGTACCCCCCCGACCCAAAAAAGCCTCTCTTTCCCTCCTCTCCTTCCACCTGCCCATCCCATCACTCTGCTTTATGTACTTTGTAATGCTTTTTGATCACTAATCTATCCAGCTTAACCCTCTGCCCCAAGGGAAGGACTGAGCCAGGCACTGTGATCTTTTCCAGCAGGTTCCGCAGTATCTGGCACACGGCAGAGCCTCAGTGAACACAGCTGGGTAAACCAGTGTTGGTGATCCCGCTTACTCCTCACCAGTGGAAGAAGTCACTGCCCTGTGCCATGCGTGGCATCCCGCGACCTGCAGAGAGCGCTCAGGGCTCAGAGCAGAGAGGGGGCCTGTCCAGGGTCACCGCAGCTGGGCCCCGGGGCCTGGGGCTGAGCCTCCATCTCGGGGTGTCTGTCCCTCGGGGGCTCCGGTCCCCTTGCAGGGAGGGATTCATGACTGCCTTGGGGGAAAGCAGTTGAGAGCTGCTCTGTGGAACATGGCCTGAGCCTCCTCTAAGCAGGAGACCTGTGCTGAGGAAGAGAGATGGTTCTGGCCCTGTGGACTGGATGGGGCGCCCTCCCCTCCCGGCTTTCTTGGTTCTGGAACAGTCGATGCTGGCAGAGAACAGCAGGCTCCTTCCTCCCGCCAAGAAGCCACGCGTCCCAGACTCCGGGCTTCAATAAGGAGGGTGGGCTTGGAGCCAAAGGACTGAGGGGCCTCCTGCAGGCCTGGGGACCCAGCAGCATTAGCATTAAGTCGGGCCCCTCCGCTGAAGACCCGAGATCGCTTTAATCAGACGCGGAGAAAGTAAAACCCATGGTTCTAGTGCAAAACAAAACAAAACAAAATTAATGTTCTCCATTGTATGTTCAGTCACGTTTAAGAGGAGGAAAAAAACAAAACAAAACAAACCCCGTGCAGTTTATAATTTCATAGCACAGGCTCCCAGGAGGGTAAATGAGCTTTTTTTTTTTTTTTTAATAAAAAGTTTAAATTGTATACAGCCCTCAGAGGCCCGGTAACTAACAGACCCTGGTTATCAAAAGAAGTTATTTCTCAGCTTTCTCTAAGCGAATGTGTTTAATCTCTCAGCGGTGCCACCGGCCTGAGCGGCAGCGGCTCACAATAACTCTGGGGGGGGGGCCCAGCTGCCCGTCGCTGGGGGAAGTGGGGTGCTGGGGCCCTTCGTGGAGCCGGTTCACGGCGGGGGAGCCCAGGCAGCAGTGTTTCACCCCTAGTCTGCTCCTGATGGTCTTCAGTGACGGGCAGCCAGGTCTTCCTCACACACGTGATCCCCGTCAGGTGGACGCGACCCTGGGAGTAAATCGCCCGCCAGGATTCCCGAGGACTCGCCGTCTAAGCGTCCAGCTGGCCCCCCTGTTCCCGCATCACCCTCGTGCCACCTCCGTCCTCCACCAGCCCCCACTAGGCAGCCTCCCTGCTATTCTGAAATCACACGGACTCGGTCCCTCCCCGGGTCTGGGCCTCAGATGCCCCCTCTGCCCACCCCACCCCCACTCAGCCCCGCCCACCGGGCACTTCTTGATTTTCCCACAGCATTTCCCCATATATAAAATACCTTATCTGTTCGGCTCCTTTCTCGTCAGCCTCTCTCCTCTGGAACACGAGCTCCTTGTCTGTCTGGTTCCCCGTGCGCCCCCGTGCGTGGAAGGGAGTCTGGCCCAGAGTAAGGGGCCCAGTAAACACTGATTAAATGAATACATGCTTTGAGGACTGGTTGGAGGCTCTGAATTCAAGCATCAAGACGATAACCACATACTCTAAATACCAGCTAGGAATTTTGATGTGCCCCTTTCTTTCCTCCAGTAAAATGGGCAGAGCAGAACCTTGGACGTCTGTGACCCAGCCAGGCATTCTCCAGGAAGAACACTGGGGACAATGCTGTCCCAGGTTAGGGGGACAGGGCCCAACATGGGGGCCCCTGAGAGCCCACGTCAGCTTTCTCATACTTCCCGAGGTCAAGGAGACTGGGAGACCCTCAGCCTCATGCAGGCACCTGGGACTTTTCATCTTCTAGCTGCGGGAGCCCCACCTGCAGTTTCCTCACCAGCAAAATGAGCTGAAACCTGATGACTCCTGGGGACTTCCAGCCGCCACACCTGGGAGGACCGTAACTGGCAAGTGATTCAGGAGGAATCAGCGATGTATTCCAAGAGGAAGGGCTTTAAACCAGGAAACTCTCGGTGAGGGCGGGGCTCTCCTCAGTGGGGTCACATTTATTTCCTAAGGGTCATTAATTAATAGCCTACTACTCTTCCCCCTACTTTTTTTTTTATTCTAATCCTTCAGGAGGAGAAAAATTAACAAAAACTGAAATGGCTGTTGTTTCTGTTAAAATCAACCATGTCAGTTTAATAAGACCTCCACATGTTGACCTAGCACCACCATGAGCTGGGTACTACACTGGGGGCCTTCAAAGGAAGCCTTCCAACCTTCTGGCTAAAGCGACCAAGTGGAACACATGCTATTACCTCCACATCCTTCTGAAGTCCCAATAAATTATGGGAAAAGAATTTAAAAAGCACAAAATCACATGGATAAACAAAAAAGGAAAAGAGAACACAGCCAGCAAGAGATGTCAGCAAAACCCTAGAATCTGGAAAACTGGTGGGTGTCTTACCCTCGACAGCAGGCTACAGAAAGTAGAAAGAGAAGGGCTGCCAGGCTGGTCCAGGGGCAGAGCTCAGGAGCAAGCCCACTCTTGCCTGGAAGGCTCAGGAATTGGTGGCCCACGGCCCCTCAGAGGCAGGAGAGCAGTGAGGCTGAAAACAGGAGGGCCATTTGAGAGTCTATAAAAGGAATCTTACTCCCACATCCTCTCCCTACCCCTGTAACAGCCGGCGGTTTAATCGGCATCTTTGGCTGTGGAGACGATCTCGGGCAAGGTTATCAAGACGGAAATAAAGGCAGTAAAGACAGCTCTGCACATGAAACAGTCTGTTCTTTCTTGAGAGATGATGGCCAGGCTACCATCATCATTTAGAGAAATGAACTCAAGGTAAACCAACTACACACTGACAGCTCGAAATTCCCTTGGGAGATGTCTGTTAGGCCCCTACCCAGTTAGTTTCCAGGAAGACTCACCGTTCAGCAAATCCCACCTACACCCACACTTCCCATCAGCTTTCTAGTGCTTCTCTAGTAAACACCCAAGGACAGTCAAGAGTCACCTGGCATTTGAGGAAAGCCTCCTAAATGATGCAGACACACACCTAGGCAGTAGGTAATGCAGGAGATGGAGCAACAACAACAAAACTGGACTAGCCTCAGTGAAGAGAACGTTAACCTTTCCAAGACCACCACCATTTCTTAGTCCCTCTCACAGAACAAAAAAAGAACTTGTAGAACAACAACCAAAGAACTGTAACATCCTCAGTGAAAATATTATCTACATCTTGCAAGAGCAAGTTGCTATAAACCAATAATAGTAACTGGAAAAGAAAGAATTCTTGAAAATTACAAATATGTTTACAGAAAAAAAAATCAAAAGGAAGTTGGAAATGAAAGTTGAAGAGTTTCCCCAGAAACAGAAAAAGGGCCCAGAATTAAAACAGCCTTTGACTTCTTACGGGCAACACTGGGGACTGGCCACCAGTGAATCTTGATTTTCAGTCTTGACTTTTACACCCAGGACAACTGTCAGCCAAGTGGGAGGGCAGAAGGGAACATTTTCAGGTATGTAAAGTTCTCAGAAAAATGATCTTCCACTGACTCCTTGGTCAGAAACCTGCTAAAGGATGTGCTCCACCAAAATGAGGTAGTAAAACCAGAAAGAGAAATCTAGAGATCTAGAAAACAAGAAATCTAACCCAAAAGAGAACCAAGGGAGCTCCCGAGATGAAAGTGAACGGAGCGCCCTCCTGGGAGGACAGCTGTGCAGAAGGTCTGGGGAGCAGCCAGTCCAGAAAATGCAGTACTCTTTCTGAGAAAAAACATAAAGATCACAGACTGCCTGGCGTGTGACTGCATTGGGGAGAGTTACGCTTCCGTCAGAGCCTGGGGCTGAGTTTGTAGCAGATCCGTGGCAAACTAAGCAAGCAAAACACCGAGATTTAGTTACTCCAGGGGGGAGAAGGGTTACGGACAAAAGCAAAATGTAATCACGGAACATACCAGGCACAGCTGTGACCAGTATTTTAAGTAGTCTTGATCATGCAAAAGGGGACCGACATAGCCGGAAACTGACGTAACTCTGAGAGGGAGGGGCAGACACATTGTGCTTCAGGGAGGGGCGGAGAGAAAGGCTCTTGGGAGCTAAATCCTTATCTTCCTTAGAAGGAAATCAATAGATAATATAGAGATGTGAAAAATCAAGAAAAAGTAATATAGGCACATTATTCAGAAATATAGAGGTTAGCACCCAGAAGACATTAGCGCTAAAACGCATGCCTGCAGGCGTGGAAGCTGGGAGTGATGGGGGTCTGCTGGGCTTCGCCACGTGCCTGTCGGAACTGTTTGGTTTTTTATACCGTGCACATGAAATGCTTCAGTAGAAAATAAAATGTAAAATACCACAAAACCAAATCCAACAACAAAACCTAGAACTTCCCCGCAAATTGCATTTAGTCCAGTAAAGGGCAGGCTGCGGTTAGAGTTGTTTCACACACACTGAGGGGCACGGGGCAGGGGTGGTGGAGAAGGGAGGGTGTCTTGGAGCAGGGGATCCCGGCTGGTGCGGGCAGCTAACCTCTGAGAGTCCTCGATGTCTGAGACTGAGGGAAAACACGCAAAGTGTGACGGGGCTGTGGGGACTGGATGGCAATTCTCTGATGGGTTTATTGTTGCTAATGAAAGATGTGCCCTATGTTTCGGAGTCACATTTAGGGACGGCAACATGCCTGCAAGGAGGGGCTTCAAATATAACAATGGGTCTTGGCTTGACTTTAAAAAGCCTATTGCCTTCCATACACATTTACACGTTTTTAAAAAATAATTTTTAAAGATTTATTTATCATTTATTTTTTTAGTGGAGGTACTGGGGATCGAACCCAGGATCTGATCCATACAAGGCTTGTGCTCAGCCACTGAGCTGCTCCTCACCCCAATCTTAACATGTTTGAGTAGCATTAAGGGTACATTTTTCAGAAAGTCCATAACACTGATTTTGTGTTTCTCCAGAGTGTTTCTATTTCTTTCCTTCTTTGAAGGGATCTTAGATTCCTAGTTGTCCATTCATAAACGTGTGAATCCTCAGAATCTTCACTTTTGCTGTTCTGTGCTGATGAGCCCTCTGTGGGTACGCCTTTGTTTCTTTTGACCCTACTTCCCTGCAGACCTGGGTGTGTTCAAATGGTCTTTGCCACACGAAAAGTTGCTCAACCTTTAAGCAGAGAAACTGAAATTAAAACTAGGAAAGCAAGTGTACTTTTCAGATGAGCAAAGATCAAAGAGCTGGACAATCCAACATGCTGGTGGAGGAGCGGGGAGGTGGGTGGTGCTGGGGCCACGTGTCGCTCTGTCCTCTGGAAGATGGTGCCAGAGTCACATGACCACGTTTTACACGCAGGCACCCCTTCCTCTTCTGGGAACTGACTTGGGCTCTTCTTGCTCACTTTTAACGGTGTTGGCTGTAGCTGTGTGTGCAGCAGCAAGACTGTAAATGACTTCAGGGCACCTCAACAGAGGGCTAGGTGGGCAGATTATGGGTGCGCCACAGAGGAAAACCACGCAGCCACTGAGAAGGTGTGTGCGGACACGACATGATCTCCAAGACGCAGGACAGAGTCAGACAGCAACACTCAGGGCGGGCAGGGAGCACGCACTGCGGTGTGCGTGCGGGAAAGCACAAGGGCTGTGTAGACAGACCCGTGGGTGGAGGGCATCCCTGGAGAGTCAGACGGAAATGGGACACCAGGAGTCTTGGGAGCAGAGAAGTGGGTTTGGGGCCAGAGGAAAACTGACTTTGAGTTGTCTATCCTTTGGTCTCATATGAAGTCTTAACTGTTGCATGTATAACTTTTCCAAAAGAAGTTAAACTTTTTTCATTAATGTTTTAAGAAGACATCATAAAATCGTAAGACAGGGACTGTCAGCCACTGCTTGAGGACAGAAGCCACCTCACCCTGTGGACCTGGAGGCCATTTACAGCGGTGAGCACCCTGTCAACTGAGGACAAGTGCCTCCCCCAAAAGGAAAACACAGGGATGCAGGCCCTGCCCCTGTGTTGAAGGTCTGTGGGCAAAGTTCCTTCATCAGTAAAACGAGGAAGCTGACCTAAGTCATCCCGTAAGTCTGTTTTCCGGGCATAAAATATCTATGATTGTTCATTTAAACCAATTTTATGTTCCTACGAAGCAGTGAAAAGGCTGGAGGGATGGGATCTACTGTGTTCTCTACAGCACAGCTAAATGCTCTTAAGCCATCCATCGAAAATAATTTTAGACTGAAGCATCCTTTAAATACATATTTGCACAGAATTTATTGAACATAATATGGAGACAGCCAGTACAAGAGTTCATGCCTCGGCAAGGCGGGTTTCATCAGGCTGACATGGGAACATGTGAGTAAGAACACGCTGTGACTGGCTGGCTCTGTCGATGCAGACGCCGCAGAAATACACCTCCCTCCTTCCGGGAAATGTCAAGTCAGCCACAAACCCGCAAATTTATTACCTTTCCGATAACCAGAACGCACGACGCTGGAGTCCCTTCCTGGGCCCACTTTTTAAGTGAACTCCATGTCAGAACAGGGAAGACAACTTAAAATGCATAGAAGAAAAACTACAAAAACAAAAGCACTCTGAGACATCCCTTAAAATACTCAATTCCCAAAATGTTAACGTACACTGAGGTCAGAATAAGCACACGCATCGCAAACTGCAGGGATCTTTTCTCATGACGGGGAGTAAGGCGTGCAGCGTGGGAGGACCAGCATGTGCTGCTGAAGCCACTTCTCAAAGAGGAGAGAGGAGGTGAAGGGAACACTTAGACAAAAACAGGTCACTTTGAGTTTCTTATACGAAGTTCCAAATGACAGTTTATAAATTGTCTTAAAAAAAAAAAAGGAAATGCCAGCAACAGAACTGAGAAGCAACTGTATCTTGCATCTTTCTCTCTAGGTAGAAACTTGAACCCCCTTACTGAGGCTGCTTACGAAAAACACAAAAACACAATCACGCCCACTGATTCATTTCTCAGCATCTCATCCAGCATCTAATACGCAGAAGGTAGGCTGATGAAAGTTTGCTAATTGCAGGAGTGGTGAAAACCAAGAAGTCGTTCTTGTACAGGTGGTCTCAGTATCACACACAATAAACTCGGACCTTGGAAGCCAAGAAAAATTGTCAATGGAAAAAAATTTTTTTTAATGGATGCAGCATTAGAGAGTAACAACTGAATTTAGTTCATTTCTAAAATGCAAAAGAAAGATGGGAATGCAGACGGCCGGTTCATGAAAGGAAGCAGATCTTATCGTATTACGGGGAGAACTGTTGAGCTGATGTGAGAAGCACACCCATTAACTTATCATCTTCTTAAATCACAAAAAGCTATGTGTTCACGTTAGCACTAAACCTTAATGAAATTGGGTTAAGATATCTGATTTGTCTCCCCTACTTGGCAGTTGTGAAGGGAAACAAACAAACAGAAGGTAACCTGTTCTGTTCCGGCCAGGCTCGGCTTGCGGTATCAGGGAGACAAAACCCTCTGGGCCGCAGCTCCACCTGTGGAAGCCCTGGCTGTCTCAGGATGCTGCGGTGAGTGGGACAGGCAGCGAGCATCAGACCTGCACCCACATCCATTAGCCAAATGATTAAATATACATCAACCCTGCGGTATAATAAAGTCATGGTGATAGGGCACTGTCACAGGATCAGTGTTTCCTGGTCTAAAAATAAACATTAGCATTTATCGAGCAGCAGAAAGCTGCTACCCCACGGTGCTGTTTTATTCAGCTGACGTCTTTTAATCAAAGCAATCCATATCGTGGCAACATTCCAAGGTATCATAATTGCAAATATTCATGGCAAGTTAGATAATAGCTATATTTTTGTTGCTTTTTCTCCCTCTTCTACCAACTGGATGCAGACACATCCTAATGAATTATTTCCATTAAGGAAACAACCTGCAGTCATTATATGAATTGAGACAACTTCTCATCCACCACCACCAGTTCCACTTCTAACTGTTACACACAACTGCTTATGTGTGCTCACATCTTCTAAATTTTTCTAAAGACCTCTGTCATGAAAATAGATAAATACAAAACCTTGTTTTTCAGTGAAGTAGACAAAGCTAACGGGAAGGTCCGGGCCCCTCGGCACGGGGGTGCGTGGCCTTGTGCACCCCGACTAGTGTTAATGTTGTCGGAGTGGGATTCGGACGCAGGAGTAAAGGGTCTGTGACTCTCGCTGGAGACTCATGTTCATAGCAGCCCAAGTCTGCCTCGGCGGGTCCTCCTTATCGCGGTCTGCTGCCACCCGCTCTCCTCGGAGATTTCCTGGGCAGTCCGGTGCTAATTCGGGGAGATGTCCGAGACCAGCAGCCCAGGCAGGCTACTTCTGTGACAGCAGTTTTAATGAACTGCCCTCGCCTCACATTTAATTTACAAGTTATGTGAAGCCTGCACGGGACGCGTTCCCATCACCACCTCGTTGAGACAGGCTGGTCCTTTTCTACCTCAAGCCCCCAAATTCACTCCCCAGGAGCATGGGGCAGAGATCTTCAGGCAATGAGAAAATGGAAAATGCACATTTTTTCACTGTCTGAAGTGTTTAGTTTCAACAAAGAAAAAGAATCTGAGTGAGAGTCCTGATTCCATCTACTTCATCTTTAAAATAACCACGGAAGGGATGAAGACAGAAGCCGCGAGGTGTGAGATCGGTCACTGTGAACGACTCGCCTCCTCCCTCACTGCTCCTCTGGGTGGTTCTGGCGGCAGAAACAGGGTCCTAGAGATTTAGGCCCTCATAGCAGGCTTTCCAGAGGCTGATTTTGTTCTGAACAAGAGGTCTAGAAAGTTGCCCAATTTAACCTCTTGGAGGCTTCGTTTCCTCATGAGCAAACCAGAGCCCTTACCCCCAGGTCATAGGTATCGTGAGGGTAAAGTTCAATGAGCGAACATATCAGGAACGCTCTGCACATGGTCGTGACTCTGGAAGGTTACTGTCAAGCAGCTCTGCGGCAGGTTAAAAAAAAAAAAGCCTTCTCCAAACCCAGTCAGGCCGGGAAACCCTGAGGGCCCCCATGGCCCCAGGCTGCCCTTTACAAAGGGCAGTGATCTCGGGCCTCATCAGACCTGTGCACTGGAGTCACCCCTCGACTCCGTAGGGGACGCTCTCAACACAACCCCGTTCCTGCTCGTCTTTGAAGTTGCCCACTTTCAATAACAGCAAATGTGGCCCGAGCTCCGCTGAGGGAGGACTCCTCAGAGTGGGAACTCTGATGACTCCCCAGTGTCACCCTGTGCTCCTCCTCCGTGAGCCCTGCTACTTCACTAGGTCCCGAGCCCAGTGACACGTGTCAGGTGGCAGCCGCCACCAGCAGGGGCAACAGTGGCCTCTTTGCCTGAGAGGGTCTCAGAGGTTGTTACTCAGGTGTAAAGCGACTTCGAAGCCCCAGTCGCAGCTCTCATTTCTTTCTTTTAAATCAAGAATTTCACAAACCATAACCAGAAACGTGTAAATGGTCTAGTTCTTTAGGAAAGGAATGGAAAATGACAAATGGCATTCTGTTTTGGCATGGATTCTGAGTTCGCAAACAGAAAGACGTGTGTGTGCAAAAAATATTGGCACCATTTGAAAAATGTTAAGCTACTTGCACATGGTACACACGCGTGTGCACACACACATACAGCTTGTTCCCAAATTAATTTGAAAGGCTGCTGAGCACTGAGCTATCGCCGCACTCAGGTCTGTCTGACTCAGCACAGCCTGCGCGTCCGGCACGGACGCCGCCCGATGGCGGTTCTGCTCCTGGGATTTGTTTGGAACCGTTTAGGTTTTCACGGATCACTGGAGGCGCTTCGTTTCTCTCCTTTCTGTGTTGTGCAGGTATAAGCCGTCTCTCTAGGTGTGAACTGTCCACTGGTAAAAATCAATTTTGATTTTATCGGTACTTATTAACGCTGGTGCCAGCAGTTTAGAAGACTAGAGAGGGGAAAACATGCAAACGAAGAGAAAAAAAATTTCAAGCCAGGTCCTCATACCTCAACAATACAGCCTGCTGCCTTTAAAAGGCATTTTGTCTAAATGATCAATTTAAAAATTCAATCAGTAAAAAGTTACAGGACTCTCTTACTGCTCCCATCTCCTCCATCTTTGTGGGTGTGGCAGCGGGAGTGTCTAAGACAAGGGCAGCGCTCCCAAGGGGCGCCGCAGACCAGCAACCAAGGGCACCAGGGCAGCCTGGCCGTGCCTGCCCACACCGCCTGCCGGCCGGCAGCCCAACCACTACAGCCTGGCTCGTTCTAAGCCAGTTTATTCCAATGACTCAACTCTCACCCTCTCAGGACGGAACAGACCATGTGGCGGGACTGCACGTCCACCTCTCCGCCTTACTCTCATTTCCTCCTCTTCTGTCATTCCAGGAAGGACACCTGAAATGTGCGTGCCTCTCCAGGTTCAAGATCTCGAGTGCTTGTGGCCCTTAACATGGTCCCTGAACCTAAGCAGCGCCTGCTCCACACGTTTCCTTATCCTGACATGCATTTTGGCGACTAGGGTCACCTGTGCAATCTCTGCCACCATCACCTCCTCCTCTTCCTGGGGGTTCCTTCTGCCACGCAGTCAGAAAGCCCATGTGCTCACCTAGTCCTAACCCCTAAAATGGAAAGAGACTTTACAGCATGTGAGTTAGAAGGAAGAGACAATGTTGGATTCAAAACTATGATTTTGCAGAACATCCTTCAGACGCACACAAAACACGAAGTCACTTTCAAAGACCGAAGACACAAGGTTTCTGGGCACTCTTGTCTGGTACAGGCACCAGCAACTCCAGCCTCCCAGGCCACCCCCTCAGCCGTTTCTGTGAACAGTGTCACTGGCACACACCACCACATCCTTTAAGAAGTCTGCCAACCCCTGCTCCAGAGGAACGGGACTGTCTGCTCTATCTCAGACCTTCCCAATCGCTCTCCTTTCAAGGCCCTGAGGTACTGGAAGCTATTTAGAGGTTAATCTGCTGCAACTCCTACACTCGGGTAAACTTTAGTCCACTTCCAGAAAACCAGCGGCAGAAAGCACACGCTTCCCAGGCCAGGCTTTTCACTCCCTTTCCTAAGTACCTGGGTCCACGCGGAACAGACACCGGAGGCTAACTCACAACCGGGTGGCCTTCTATGTCTTCAGGCTCAACGAAGTTTGAGCAACAGGTGTCTGGCCAAGAACTAGGTCTACTCAGCATTCACCCCTGGTACTTGGGATGTAAACTTCTCTTCGTGAGAGCAGACAGTCATGCGCTGAGTGCAGCCAGAGCCTTCCACCCGCCTCACACCAAGTCTCCGGGTCCCTGAGCAGATCACCAGCGCCAGGACCTAAGGCAGCTGTGCCCCGGCCAGGCTCGGGAGAAGCGTGACTGCTAACAACTGTCTCCCTCGGGATGAATTTGTCTCCTAAAGCTGCCCACATATGGGAGCCACACTCGGCGTAACTTTCACTAGTCTTTTCTGCACAGCTCCTTGACTCAAGAGGAGAGGTTTCTTTTAACTGAAGGGCAAAGCGACGGCAGGGCAAGGGTGACCAGCGACTTAAGATTTTCAGTAGTTTTGTTTTTATACTCTCAGCTGAAGCCAACCAAAAAAGAAAAAAAAATTGTATGTTCACATCATTAAACATACATATTTCTCATTGATAGGACTCATTTTTAAATCAAACTTCCAATGACTAATAAGAATAAAAATAATAATCCCCTCCCATATTGCAAAAGTGACAAAATGACAAAAGAACTCTTAATTCTGGGGCTTTATTTTAATTTTTCTCTTTTTAAGATGCTACATAGTCAAACAGAATTGGATTGGTCTTTCACGGCATCAAATTAATTCACAGTCAAACTCTCAATCGCTATTGACGGATTATCTAAGTTTCTCACACCCTGTCCCCACCCCTCCCCAGCTGGTTCCCTCTCTCCGACCCCTCTGCTGCCTGACTCGCTTGCCGTGACCCCCAGCTAGGGCCACAGGATCACACCTGGGGCGTGTGGGCTACAAGTGTGAGTGGCGGTTACGGGGCAGAGAGAGGAAGAGGAGGAGAGAAGGGCGGCTCTCCTCCTTATAGGAGTCACGCAGAGTTGACGGCGCTACTAAGAACCCCCTGCCCCCTGGTGGCTGTCACTTATTCACACGGAAGACCCCTTCTGGCAGCTGCTCTCCGTCACTCAGAGAAGCCACACCTCGGCCGTGCGGAGCCCGGAGCCTCGGGCAGCGCGGCCTGCTCCACCCAGCACTGTCAGGTAGCACAGGCGAGTTTTAGGCCACAGCATTAATTATAGTCTTGTGACGAGAAAACATGAGATGAAATACATTAAATAAGTTAAATATGCATTAAACATCTCTGAGTAACAATTCAACCTCACTACATGAACCGACAGGAATCTAGCTTGGTCCCTGAAGGAGAACAAAGCCTTGACTCGGATTTGCAGAGCACTGGGCAGTCGACCAACGCGCGCCTCCCTCTCTGGGCGCGCGCACCCAACGCGCCGTTCTTTTCGGCTTCAGACTCTGTTCGTCAGTCCCAAAGAACTGATGTCCTGGACAGACCGCAGGAAAGCAGCCCGGGTGAGTGAGCAGCACAGGGGACGACGACGACGGGGGTGCGGCCCTCCCCTCCGCGCTGGGCCGGCGCCCCGAGGACAGCACCCCCAGGCAAGGAAGAGAGTTGTGTTCTAAGAGAGGTAATCTAGCAACAGGGACCAAGGCGACAGACGTTTAGAATGACACGGACAACATGCCATTATCGTTTAATCATGGTTTCCCTTGTCATTAATAAGGATCATTCTTTCCCCATTTACTATGCATTTTAACTTTCTAAAAGATTGTTATATTATGTTCTACCTGTGTGTTGGGGTGTGTGCGCGCACACGCGCTTGGGGAGGGGTAATTTAAAGGCAAGACTTGTGAGATGTCATCATACATTAATTCTGTTTACACGTGGTTATGATAAATTTAGACCCCATGACGTGGCGGATCCTCAATCCAACGAGCCGTCGCCCGCATGCTGCCCTACAAGGCGATCTTCCCTATGATCACGCCGACGATGAAGAACAGGACCACCAGCGCCAGCAGCCGAGTGCTGAGGCCCTCCTCCTTCCCAGCCGCAGCTAACGCAGGAACAGGGCTGTTGCTCTGCACTGTCTTCCTCATCCGAAGTCCATCTTCTTCCTACAGGAGCAAACATACATTTGAAAGACGGTACAAGGCACCAGAAGCAGAAGTTAACCAGGCCGCTTCGCAGGGCGGGCTTTCGTACCCAGGCTCCATCACGTGATATGGCCCAACCTCCTCATTTTGCAAATGGAGAAACTGAAGCCTACCGAGGGGAAGAGACTGGCTTGGGGCCACTGAGAAGGTACTGCCAGAGCCCTTCGTCTCCCTTCTCGTCCATCCATCCCGCACAACGCTGCTGGGCACCGTTTTATACCACACATCTCAGCAGGGCACTCCTTAGTTCCCCATGAGTTATAGAAAAAAAGCTCTTCAGAGAAAAGAATCACAGGAAACTCCCAAGTGGGAGGCCTGGGAGCTCTGCACACAGCTGACGCCTGATGGGCCACGTGCAGACTGCTGGGTTGAAGACGCTGTCTGCAATGTTAAAAAAACGGAGCTAAACTCGATACAGGCATCTCAGACAGTGTTTCCCTAATGCATGCAGTCCCTACCAGAGACGCAACGACCTCCTTCCTGCACATAAAGCTACTTGGCCACTATTTCCCCCACCGACACAGACCTGTAAGGCTGTAAGTGAAAATTTCTCTTCCTTCCCTGCCCCCAAAGCCCAGCCTGCATCCCGGAACAGGGCATGCATCAGGGCCCTTCTGCTCTGGATAACTGCCCTCTACTCATCCCTAACGCCCCGAGCAACAGCTGCACTTTCATTTCTTCTCCTTCAGCTCCTCTGAATTCACCAAGGGCCTAGTGAGTCCTGGAGACAACAGGCAGCGCGTCCATCGGGCCAACTCTCTACAGCATCGTGGCCACCTCTGCGGGACCGCACCACACTGGTTGTCAGTACTCATGTCTGGGTCTCCCCTGCCAGTCTGGTCAACAGGGAGCCATTAAGGGCAGTGGCTGCCCATATTTGTATCCACAGTGCTGGGTACATGGTAGAGTCTTGGGAAATGTGCTGGCCAAATGAAAGAATGAAACAACACAAAACAAGAGATCAGTGTTTGGCAGGATAAAGAATCTTCTAATGTCAAGATTGGTCTAATAATATTTTAAAGATACTCTGCTCACGGGGCATGGCCAATATCGCTGCACGGTGATAAATGACTGGTGCTATTCGATTAACTTCCCCCAAAAAATGGCCACAGCAAAATACAGCATTTATTTTATTAGGTTTATATAGAAGCTATTTCTACCTATTTATCACTATAAATGGCACAGAACTCTTTCTGAAGAGAAATACATTCAGGGAGAAGCTTTAGGCATATCTTAGATTTTAGCCAAAGAGCAGAGTGTCAGCTTCATAATTTACTCTGTGCAAAAAGAAGTTACTGCATGAGGTAAATCCAGATTACTGCAGAGAAGGAAGAGGATGCCATTCCCCAACCCCGTCAGGCCTCCTACATCTGTGACAGTGTCAGAATAAACGAGGAGGAAAAGTCAACTGAAATGAATTTATTACATGTACCTGGTGCTATGCAGTTAAACAGTGAAAGCTTATTACACGGCTAGGGACATGATCAAGATGAAGAGAACAGACTGGCCTCAAAATTTAAGTTGTAACAAAAAGTTCCTATGATCGGATGTTCAGAAATGCTCTTTAATATCGTGTAAGAAACAGACATGCTTTTGACACGGGAAGGGGCCTTGGAGGCGTTCTGCACACAGAGGCCGGAGGAACGCTGTGACTAACAGAGATTCAAAGCGACTTCAAGTGTGGCCAGTTGTCTTCACAGCTCGCAGGACCCCGGGGCCAAGAGCAGCGCACCGGCCTCCCTCCACCGCCCCCTGCTGCTGCCTGACCCTCCAATGCCGGTGCCAACTGCCTGGTCACGGCCACAGGCTGGAGACCCTGGTTTCTCCCATGAGCACCCATCTACTGTGACAGCCGCCTGTCTCCAGTCTCATCACAATGTTAACAGTGTGATGAGACCCTACCACCTAGACCTATTTAGAAGCCTCAAAAATCCAAATTACATCTGTGTTCAGACAGAGTACTGGTCAGTATTTACCCTCTTCAGAAAGATTCTCATCTAGTGGGGATGGGATGGGGTTTGAAAATGTGAATTCCAGAGAACTGTTGCTGTTTTTAGTCTCAGAATCGATTTTCAGTTTATACTAACAAGGTGGGAGGGATTTTTTGTTTTGTTTTCTTTTACAAGGAGTAAGAGTTTAAATAGTTGAGAAACTTCTGCTCAAGAGACACCGGTTGTTAATCTGGGGTATGTGTGGGAGGTGGGGTGTTCAAGGACTCTTTTGAGAACCTGAGGAGAGCTATGGAAATTTCTGCCTGGAGGGAAAAAATGCACAAATAGAAAGCAGCTCTACAAATTCAGTGGCCCATCAACATCTCCACCCAAGATGACAGCACAAAAGCCCCTGTTCTCTGCAGAGTATCAGGAAGTGAGATGCCGTTACCTTGAACTGCTTGTTCTCCTCCCGTAGCCTCTGAACTTCACCTTGCAGCCTCTTACACTCCTCCATCACCTTCTTAACTTCAGTGTCATCCAAAGAAGAGCTCAGAGCTTTAGACGCCGTTGGTGTTTCTGTCTTTGATGCAGTTGTGGATATAATTTTATTTATCTCTACATCATGCTGTTTGGAGACAAACGAAAACCCAAGTGTCACCAACTACGTATTAAAGGACTTTTTTACGCAAAGCAGTTCTCAGCAAACACCACACGTGGTAGCGTTTCATCCACACTGTAAAATGTTACATTTGTTTTAAAAATGGATCACTTTCTCTAGTATCTTAATAATCTAAAGCAACTGGGCCCCCGAACTTATGTATAAGGACAGATGACAAAGTTCGGCTGAGACTAACAATTCAAAGGAAAAGAAAAGGGGCCGTGCACACCGCACTGCCATGCAAAGATTCGCACAGTGTAGCTGTGCAAGCTCAGGGATTATAGGCACAGTTAACGTCACCACGAAGATCTGAACGTCCCCAGGACTGGTTGAGTGGGGGGTGGGAGCCGAGGGGGGAAGTGACACTGAGGGCGATTTATTTCATGAACTTAGAGCTCTGAAGATGGGATGAAGATGCAACAAGCTTAGTGTCCACAGTATTTCAGTCTGGGGCAGCGATACACTCCCCCGTTTCCTCTGCCAAGTCTGTGCTGGGAAACCCTCTGGAGACTGGCTGGGGCCGAATCAGGACCTGGGTGCAGGGCGTGGAAGCATGTTGGGGAAAATAAAATAACTGGGGATCACTGCCCTGGGGGCTCCGTGCAGCAAACAGAAAACTACAAGTTCTACCCTTCGATTCCCGGGTGAGAAGAGTGAGGCCCTGACAGGCAAGGCCCTAGCCAACGGAAATAATCACCTAGCAGAGAGCCAGGGCCAGAACACAGACGGCACACCGTCCAACAACTGCCCTCACCAGGACAGCACGTACCCTGGGAAGAGGGAGAGGAGGGAAAAAAAGAAGAAGAACAGTGCCCACAAGAAACAGGGTAATGATAGTGGCCCAGGATTGAGCAGAAGGAAAATACCAATGAGTTCTGACACAAGGCAACAGCATTCCTGGAGATCATTATGGGCAATGTTAAGAGAATGTGAGCATTTCTAGTTCCCAACCCCAGCCACTAACAGCCAGGTAGTTGGATATTCTTCATGTGTTTGAACTGTGTTTTTAATATAATTTAAATTTTCTTTTGTTTTGTTTTTTTTGATAGGTTGACGGGGGTCCAAATTAGCGTTTCAGATACAGTCTGCTCTCTGGTCACAAGTGAGGGCCACAGCAGACTCATACCTTGGTTTCACCCAAAGAAAAGTGGGCTTGACAGGCTGGAGGAAGTCACTCCTCGACCTCACCCACTCAGGCAGCAAAGGGGGTGACTCTCAATGAGGAACGATCTTGCGCCCGGGAGGGCACATCTGACAATGCCTGGAGACATTTTTGGTTGTCACAACTCGTAGTGCTACTGGTATCTAGTGGGCAGAGGTCAGGGATGCTGCCAAACGTCCTTCAGGCACAGGACCCCCTACGGCAAAGAGTTGTCCAGCCCAGAAGTTAATGGTGCTGAGTTTGAGAAATCTTAAAATAAAAGCAGACTTTGAGGACAAGGCAGATGGAGGGTCAAGGAGTAGAGAGGTGGTGCTGAGGGAAAGAGCAGTCAGGCAGCACTCTGTAAAACAACAGAACCTAAGAGTTCACCAGCACCTGTCCATCAAGCATGTGGTAAATGGCAAATTATTCTGTTTCAGTCTTTCCCACTGTTTAACAGCAACTTATAACTTTGTCAAGGCAAGGAAGCTCTTTGGAATTTATAACATTTCAATAGCCAACAGGTTGCACTTTTCAAGGGAAAAAAAATGTTTCAATTAGTTTTCTGCAAATCTTTCAAAGGTAGATTTCACAAAGGCTCACTTATTTGTCGACTTCAGCTTATTTTTTTTCTTCATACATCAGAAGAAGGAAAATAATTTGCCAACTTAAATCTTGGTTTTGCAGGAGATGGTATGCAAATCAGTATCAGCTTGCAACATTCAATTATTGTTAACTATAAATATACTTACTGGTTTATCATTTTCTGCTGGCAATTCAAACACACATCTAAGTTTTGAATCCATAAGGTCTTCCGGTTTTGCCTCCTTCCACTAAAACAATTTAAATTTAATAATCAGGATATTATAAAGCTGCTGGAAGAATAATTTTCTTCCTATAACTGACAATTTCAGAAAAATACTCTTAATGAGAAAGCCCTAATGTATATCAAATAAAGAACTTAAGTCTGCTGAGATTTCAATATTTTTAACATGACAAGATTAAATACACCAGCTCTCCTGAATATTTATACTTCATAAACCCCAGTCTTGCCTGACCCCTCCTGTTGCTGGCCTGCCGGAAGTCATGGGACAGAGAAGACCACCACTGAACCAAGAGGAATCTTCTAAATTGCATCTGGATGGCCAGAGGACATATTGGCTCTCCTTGAGAAAATAAAACTTACTTTGCAGGGCGCATCCTTCTTAGAGTGCGTAAGCACCTACTATCTACTCCCTGGGGGCGGTTCTAGAACAGTGCCAACTACCAACGGGGCACGTGAACTAGCAGGCACGCTCTGTGACTGCCATGTCTGGGCGGACAATCCCCTCCCCATCCCCGCCATCTGTTGGTAGGAACGTCTTCCTGACTAAATCCATGCTCTGGGATGATGCGCTCCTAGCTTACTCCTCCGTACTCCTCACTCCTTTTGGCAGTGGAGGACAGGAATTCCAGGTGTTCTGGGCATTATAGATCAGCATAGCAGGAAGATTACAATACAGAAAAAGGAGTGAACTCCCCCACCCCTCACCCCAGGACCATGCAGGAGGCAGTGAGAGAGCACAGGTACCAAGAGCCAAAAATGGGAAATAATCTTTATGTTGAACAATAGGGGACTCCCAAATAAATCATGGCAGATACAGTCAAGGAATAGCATGCCATTCAAGTGATATTGAAGACAATTAATTACATGGGGAAAATTCACAAAAGTATTAAGTGAAGACACCACAAACAATATTTTGAGCCTGTTCCTCTGTACAGACACACACACAAGTGTACGTGTGCCCGTGTGCGGGACGCTGAAAACCTCGAGGGGAAGACTGCTGGCAAGCAGGAAGTTCACACCGTCTCCAAGTATCTGATTACTCTGAGCATCGTAGATTACCCGTTAGCCACAGGGAACAAATGTGCTTTGACACCAGAGAGAGCTGGCAGTCACCACCTTAACCAAGTAACGAAAAGTACTGTCACCAAAAGAGGGACAACCTGGCATTAAATGCCTGCTGATCTGATGCATATACGACATCACTGAGGACCACTGAGAGAATATTCTTGCCCCCAAAAAACCAAACCTGAATTTAATCATGAGGAAATACCTGGACAAATCCAGAATGTGGGACATTCTCCAAGTCAGCTGGCCCAGACTCTAAAAAGGTTGAGGGTGCTCTACTAGACTCAGAACTAAAGGCCATTCTTGGAAGAACTGGAAAATGCTGAATATGGGTTTCTCTAGTGAACAAGACTGAGTTCATGTTACCGTCCTTGGCTGTGATGACGCAGTGTGGCTGTGAAGGGACAGTCCTTGCTCTGAGGCACTTAGGAGGGAAGTGTCACGAACTGCATCTTACAGCCAAGTGGTTCAACAAAACAGAAGGTTTGTAATAGAAATGAAGCAAATGCGGCAAAATGTTAAAAGGTGAATCTACGTACAGGCTAGATGAGTGGTCACTGTACTGTTTTTTCAACTTTCTGTTCATCCAAATATAAGGAAAAATACTTTAAAGTGAAGCACACGCACAAGGCTCTCATTAACAGTGGCCAGTCTAGTAAAGAAATTACAGGTCACTTTCAGTTTTATTTTTGCTCATTTGTATGCTTTTAACAACGTACATTTCACATAACACTTTTTTAACTGTTTTAAAAATTTTCACAGAAGGCAGTGAAATTCACCTTTACTGCATCCAGAGTGCCCGGCCTGTAACAGCACTTGGATACAACAGCTGCCAGACACTGTGCCAAGTGTTCTACACACACAGCACATTTAATCCCACAGCAACCCAGTGAACTAGGCTTTGTCCCCATTTTACATGTGACCAAACCCTCAAGAGAGTTAATGCAAATTGCCCAAGGCCAAAATGTTAGTAAAAGGCAGAACTCAGCTTCATACCCAAGGCACCCAAGCTCATGCTCTTTTCAGTAAGCCATGCAGCAGAAGCCAACAGAACACACTCCTGGGTATTCCATGTTTTGCATTTGTTGCACATTTCCTTGACCACACAAAGTAACATGAAGTGAAACGCCATGTTCCCGGAAATAAAAGAGGAAGCAGTGAATGCCTCAACAATCATTCCTATTAGCCTGTTATCACTGAATGTCTCTTGAAACCCCAAAATATCTGGCTCACCCTCATTTCCTGCCCCAAAGTTAAACATGCATGAGGTTGAGCAGTTAGGCTTTTTCAAGATGAAAAGAAATGGCTGTGTGGTGACAGAGGGACACGAGGCAGGCTGTGCATGACACAGCAGAGTACAGAACTGTGAAAGAGAGGAAACACAGCACGGTGTGAATCCTGGCTCACGCAAACCTGCAGGCGCCCCTCGGATGACTTTACTCTCTTACTTGGGTCGGCAAACTGGAAAGTGATAAAAATGCTGAGGTGATCCTGCCTTTCTTTTTCCAAACCGTGCAGACTAGACAGTCCGCCCTCCCTGATGCCGTGGGTTTTACGTTCATCAGTGTGTGTGGTTCACACTCACAGCACCAGGATGCCTCCTCATTTACTCAGATGTGGGAAAAGCTTGGGGGAGAACTGCCATTATAATCGGCTTCCAGAGAAACCAATACAGTCGTCCCTCGGTGTCCACGCAGGAGTGGCCGCAGGGTCCCAGCCCCACGGACACCAAAATCCGCGGGTGCTCAAGACTTCTACCTAAAATGGTGTATACAGTCAGCTCTCCAGGTTCACGGATGTGGCGCCTACAGAGAGGAAGGGCCGACTGTAATATATCCTTTATTTATGAAAATGAAGTCATCTTATTTTTACCAAAATTAGAGATGGAGTTAGACATGTATGTAAGCAGGAGAAAAAATATGAAGGAATCTAGGGGAAAACTACAAAAAAAACCCAAGAATCATGCTTCCGGGGGAAAAGCCTAAAGCGTGGAAGGATATTTAGTATTCAACTCTCACGCCCCTTTAGGTTCTGGGGGGATGGGGAAGACACGGTAGGAAACAGTCTCCATAATGAAAAGTGCCCTTTTCAGGAGAATGGGGTGGGGGGGAGACTGGTGGGGAGGTGAAGGGAGAGAATCCTCCGACCATTCAAGACACAATCCATCAGAGCAAGGAACTGAAGGAAACCAGACATACCAGTCAGAAAAGAGGAGAATCCTACAAAGTTACATAAAAATGTTAAAAATCAAAGTTCTAGAAAAACCATAAAGGCAAACCTCCTTGAAAACACCATTCCCTTTAAAATCAGTTCTGACCCATTTTGAAATGCATGCACCCACAATTCTGCGCCTCGTCATTGCTTTAATTACTGAAAAAAAGAAGAAGCATTCAGTACTTACTACCGCTTCCATATCAGAAGTGTCAGTCGGAGCAAACATAGACTGAACCATAAACTTGTGTTTGCTTTTCTCATTGGGGTCATAATCGAAAGGCTGCAACATCACTGAGAAAGAAAATATTTCATTAGGAGGGTCAGAGCTTGGTTACCAGCAGCCACTTGTTACGTTAATACTTGTATTTTGGTCGTAAAGCAGTTTACCAGGATCCTCTCATCCGAGCCTTACGAAGCCCCCGGTGAAGTGACAGCCCAAGATGACCGGCCTCTTCTCCACTCCGCAGCGCTCAAGCCTGAGGTCCAGAAAAGGGAAAGGACCTGCCCAAGGTCAAACAGCAGGTGTGGCAGAGCTGGGACTGGGGCTTAGGACCCAGGTCTTCTGATTCCTAGTCCAAGGACCTTCCACGACTGTGCACCTACACACCTGAGCTATAGGCCTAACAGCACAGGCAAACCAGGGAGAACCACCTCGTGCCTGTTTTGGGAAAACACACCCAAATGGTCTCTTCAGGAACCAAGACACCTAAGGCACTGTTTCAGCTTCTCTCTGTCCCATTTCCCATGTCAAGGTCATCAAGGTAATTTTGCCAGTAGAAATGTCAGAGAATGGAGAAGACAATGGAGAGGGCACCACCCGGTTACACCCCATCTCCCCTCTGAGAACCTAGAGGAATCCCACAGAAAGGCTCCCCTGAGCATACCCGCTGCCCTGAGGGAGGTGCCGTCCTGCTGTGACTCGCTTCCTTAGGACCTAGCCCCCTGTGAAATGACCGCTGCTTTAAAATACGGTATTTGCCACAAGGCTTTGGCTGAACCACACTAGTTAAGTTCCCTGAAACATAACTTTCCACATGCAGGAAGGGCCTGCTGTAGCCCTGCCTGTGATGAGAACTTCCTAGGACTCAGGGTTTCCTTTGTGCCTGAAGCTAAACTCTATACTTCAAGTCTATTATGTCTCAGTTAATCCTTAAGAGGCAGATATTGTTGTAGAAGTTATTTTAATGCCTATTTTCAAATGAAAAATCTGAAGCACAGAAAGGTTAACTAACGTGCCCAAGGTCACACAGCGGAGGCGCGAACACCAATGCAGGTGGAGAGCCAACGCTCTCGGCCACCGTGAGGGACTGTCTCTGTCCTCTGACAGTGCAAGTCCTGTCCTTTTCCATCACCCCTTTTCTGCTGGGCACACATCAGTGTTCTCTTGCCTCTGAACCCCACTTAGGACTTCCCAGGTGCTTAAAGCCGCACAATCAACCGCCTCCTGCAGCAGGTAAAGGGCGCCTGTCGTGAGCCTGAACTTATATAAATGAGTCTGGGACTCAACAAAGCCAAGTGACCTGCTCAAGGTCACAATGTTAGGAAGCAGCAAAACTTTGACAAAGAGCCAAGTGCAGCCCAGCACCCCCTCTGCCAACCTGGTCACTCTGATCTGAGACAGGTTCACATCCTGCACCCCAGGCCCATCACCGCATATCTCAGAGACCCACACACGATGGGGAAAAGAAATACAACACCCCTCCACCCTGGGGATGCATGGGTGCATTCTGTCCTGGGGACAGAGAAAGCCTATTAAAATCAACAATGCTCTGATGTCAATGCTCTGGTGCGCACAGCTGCCCAGGAAGCTCTCTGCCCCCATCACCCATCTGAGTGCTCCCAGCTACGGGGGACCTTACCTGGGAGACTTCTTCAGGACAAAAATCAATAAACATGAAAATCTTTTTTTTTTTAATTCAGGGCTTGGATATACATGACACCAAGTCTAGTTCTCAATAAAGGTTATCAATAAAAATGTTCAGTCTAAGTACCCAAAATCCAGACTGTGACCATCAGCAGAGAGAACAAAAGGTTACTTAAAACACAGGGCCAGTCTACCAGGAGCTTTACTTCCGTGGGTGTAGAGGCATGACACCATCCTGGAAAGGAAGTCCTTGCAGGTGGTTGTGGGAGCTGGACTGCAGACGGCTCTTCCTCTGGTACCACTGAGCCAGCAGGAGCTCTCCGATGGACAGACCCGGAGCATCACTGCACACCTGGGCTTGACATTTCACCTTGGGGACATATAACCAGACTCGGGCAAAACCACAGACTCTTATTCTGAAAGCTAAATTCTCATTGTGCTTTTTCCACCCCCAAGATTGCAATAAGGAAGATGCATAAGGAGCCGGTGTCTTCACGTGCGCTGTGATCTTTCTTGGACAGGGACTGGAGTTGGGTCAAGGTCTTCAAAGTATTGTCAGATTAATGTTCATTTTAAAAAATTAAAGTGAATTAGGTTTTGAGAATTTCGGGTCTTGACTGGCTGTGACAAAATCATGCTTTAGTATTTTTTAGAATGGGAGAGAAGAGAACTCTGTCCTACACTACACTTGGGTCTGCAGCAGGGCACAGCTGCAGAAGAAAAACGACCTCATCTTTGAGACTGCCTTCCCAGCTGTGAACGGCTCCTAATTTTCCACCGGGGGGGCTCTGAGACTGAACCAGGATTATTTGTAGAGAACTCCAATACTCAGAAGATAAGAGCAATCAGAAGACATGACTAATTTTCAAAGAAGTTGGCTCTTTAGCTCAAACTACACTGGGTCACACAGAGAACTGACAGGTCCAGAGACCCTGAGACAAGCCCACATCAACAGCCCCAGGAAGACCCGCCGTTCCTTCCGCTCTCCCACTTCCTCCAGGGGTGCGGCCAGAGAAGGGCTTGGGCTCCAGACATGGCGAAGGCAAAGTGACCCCTCATTTTCATCTCTCCACCTCACCCAATGCTCCCATCCCCAATACCTTCACAATTTCCCAAGAAAGAAAAGGAAAGTAACTTTTATTAGTGCCTGGTATGTACTAGGCACCAGAGAAGGCACATTTTCATTAGTTCTCCCATTCAGTCCTCACAACAATCATCAAGATGGCCATGTCTTCATTTTCTAGATGAGAAGACAAGGGCTTAGAAAGGCTGTGTGGCCTCACGCGGGCCCACAGCCAGCTAGGTACTAAAGGATGGAGCCAGAGCGCGCTACTGGCTCTGCTTCTAGTCAGACTCCCACACCAAGGGTTGTCAAAACATTCTTCACAGACTCTGAGAGGTCCCCCCCATCCATCAGGTGATCCATAAACTCAAAATCATCGTCATGATAAGATCAAGACATTATACGTCACCTGCCTCGTCAGCGGCACAGAAGCAACGGTGCCAACGGTGCCAACGGTGCTGGTGTCTTTGAATTAGGCACCGCCACACACTATCAGGTATTTTTTTTAAAGGCCGGTCTCACTTAAGAATATCCCCAAGAAAGTAATAAAAGCTACTAACTTTACTAAATTCCAACCCTTGACAACGCATCTCTGCACTCTGATGAAACGGCAAGTTCATGTCAAGCGTTTCCGCTGTCCTGAGACAGGCATGTGTGCAGCTGTCTGGGGCTGAGCTGAGCCAGACACCTTCTTACAGAACCATTTACCTGAAAGAACAACCGACTTCAAAACTACATTTATTCACACCTGGGTATACAGCAGATATTTTCTTGAAAATTCCAGGCTTTCAAACAAAAATTAGAATCTTGGAAAAACCTCTATCTGCCACCAAAAGCATCACAGTTTCCCAAATGGTTAAAAAGACTTTCCCAATGAGATCAGTGGGAATAGTAATGAATATACTTCTTTGATACTGTACAACGGAATACACAGTTGTATAACGGAATATTGTCAACAGCTGGACAACCTGTATAACTCAGCTAACACAGAACTACCAAAGCCATTCAAGTGCAAGAGATGTATTTTAGTGAAACAAAGTTGAAACAGTTCACTGACATAGTGTCAGATTCCATATCATAATAAACTTCAAGACAGTGTCATTTGTCAAGTTTTAGGGCAGTACCAAAGAATAATATCTACAATTATTTGAAAGGGCTATTAAAAATACTCTTCCCTTTTCCAACTACACATCTGTGGAAAAATTGGTTTCCCACCAAAACAACACATTATGACAGACTGAATGCAAAAGCATGAGAATCCAACTTACCTTCTATTAAGCCAGAAATCAAGATTTGCAAAACATGTCAAATAATGCTAATCTTCTCACCAAGTTTTTTGAAAAGTTATTTTTCATTAAAAACATTACTGTTTACATATAATTGCATTTACTAATGTTGTTATTAAAGAATTAATGCTCTTCAAATTTCTTAGTTTAATTTGTAATATGATAAATGTTGATACAGCCCACAAACAGCAAAGCCCTGCTGGCCTTTAATTTCTCAGAGCGAAAAGGGGTCCTGAGACCAAAAGGTCTGCACACCGCTCTCCAACATCAAGCTGCCTCGCAGGCCCCTCCAGGAGGAAGATGACCTGTTA
This sequence comes from Vicugna pacos, assembly GCF_048564905.1. Taxonomy (NCBI): domain Eukaryota; kingdom Metazoa; phylum Chordata; class Mammalia; order Artiodactyla; family Camelidae; genus Vicugna; species Vicugna pacos. The sequence goes on along the minus strand of NC_133005.1, from coordinate 42,763,153 downwards.
AATATTCATGTGAAGGCCCTGGTGGCTTCGTGTAGTAGCCTCCCTGGGAGAACCCACCCCTCCTGTGCACTTTAAAAGAGAAGCCTTGGGTTTCAGTGTGCACCCAGGCGCTGGGAGGGGACAGAGGCACACATGTATGTGTCCCTTACAGGGAGGGGACTGGGGCTCCCGGTGTTCCTCTAACCAAACCACCTGGCAGCTGCTTGCTCCACCTTGCAGAAGGGTGCTGTCTGAGATGCCCTGCTACCCTGGTGCCTTACAGATGTCATCAGCCCAACTGCAGGCCTAGAGCACCTGGCCTGTCGAGGCGCCACAGCACAGAGCTGGAAGAACCTCAGGGAGACGGCACTTACATTTGGCCCCCCGAGCTGATGAGAATGGAAGTGCCCAAAGAAGTGGGTCCTGGTTGTAACCAATCACCTTAAAGGAGCGCCGGAGACGGCTCAAGGCGGTAGGACGCATGAGACACACACGGAGAGCCCGAGCACTGGCAAGGCTGCCGAGCTGGGAGTCGTGGCCTGCTGGTGGCCTTCAGGAAGCGCAGGGCGTGCAGGGGCGCCTGCCACACTGCAGCAGCTCCCCTTCCACCAAGAGCAGCAGGTGGGAAAGGCGTCTGCCTCCCACCAGCTCTCCTTTCCTTGGGGGCTCCCCAGTCAGCGGGCAGGAAGGAGGAGGCCAAGTGGCCACCCAGACTCTGTGAAACGACAGACTCCTGCTGAGCCTCAGTGTCTCCATCCTGCTCAGCACAGCCCCCAACTACGTCCAGAAGTTGGTATTCTCAGCTACCACCATCTCACGTCAGATTCAATTTGCTATTCCCTATTAGCTGGAACTTTATGAGAACATGACAGAATAAATGCTGTTAGCCGTTTGCTCTTTCAGCTCCATACATGCAAACTGTGACAGAAATTATGTACTTTTTTTCATGACAGGCCATAAAAGAGCTTCCCATTAACTTAATTTATTTCACTTGAAAACCAGAGACACTGATGATAAAACCCTCTTAGACGAACCATCTATCCTACTTTTAAAATGTATCGCTGATACTACATTAAAAAGAAGCCCGTTACCAGGAGACGGCCCAGAGACCAGGTCACGGCTCAGCCACACGGGCCCTCCGCGACACAGGCCTGCAGTGCTGCCCACGGCGCAGGCGGGGGCCTGTCAGCAAAGGACTCCCGGGGTCAGAGAGCACTGGAGCATTAAGACCAGACTCTCTTCAGAGGAAATGCAGAATATACACCATTCAACGCACACACACCTCAGAGAAATGACTTGATTAAATGCAGCATAAAAGCCTCCTACGAGAAGCCAAGCAAGCCACAGATCACTTTCGTCTGCATCATAACGGCCACAAAGCAGATGAATAAAGTCCAACAAGCACCACAGCACGTGCTTTATCATTATTTTTCAATCTCAGAATTTTATCTTCAAAATGCCTCTCTCTCCCTTTTATTTGACCACAATCTCAGCTCAGGCCTCCCCTCATCAAAGTTTCTCCAACTAGATCTTCCCGCCCCTCCCCCAAACAAGCTTCCCTGCCCAGCTCCTATAACCCTGCAAATTTAGTCTCCCCTGACACTCTATTCACCATAATGATGTTCCTCGGATTAAAAACCTCCTACAAAAAAAAGTCTATTTCCCAAGTGAAAGACAATCAATTCAACTCCACAGTCTGGATCTCTCAGATTTCCTGGTGTGATCCAACAACAGACCTCCCTGCTGGTCCAACAGGTGTGCACATTGTGCTGGCCACACCCCCACGCCCAGGTGTTCCCTTGTCATTACCAAAGTCTCCTCTTATCACGTTGGCCCTAGGAGGCTGGCACATCCCTTCCAGTCCCCCAGCCCTACTCACATCTCAGTATCCCACAACTTCCAGGGCTTAATCTGACTCAACCTTCCACTAGTCTGACTCTGTCACGAAGGGTCTCAAGCTATAGCATGCATCAGAACCATCAGGGGTGCTTGTGAAAACACAGGTGGCGGAGTCCCAGCTCCAGTTTCAGATTCAACAGGTCTGGGGTGGGGCTGAGAACAAGTATTCCCAACACGGTCCGGCTGATGGTGCTGGTCCGGGAATCACACCTGAGAACACGTGCTGCCCCGGTCTGCTAACACTGCCCGCCCCTCCCGGAGCGCTGTTTCACAGCCTCGGTCTTGCTGGGGGTCTTACTCTATCAGCGGGCAATACTGATACAAAGCTCTCCCTGCATGCCTGCCTTTTCTACACAGTTAAACTGAGACTGGACTTCACGTTCTGGGAACTAGTTTGCAGCTCTTCACCGGGTGGAGAGTGTGCACCCTCTTCCCTTCCAGCACTCGAGGCACTCCCTCCAGGTTTCTCCCCGGGGCAGTACACACAGAAGGAGCCCTCCTTAACCCTCACCCAGCTGCTTCCTCTTCTGTCCCACCTCCCAGAGCCACGCACTGTTCTCTGCTGGGCTTAAGACACTGGTTTCCAATCTCCTCATCACCACTGCCCTCTGTCTCTCTCTGCTTTCATGCCTGGATGAAAAGACTGCTCCCTACTAAACTGCATTTATGGTGTAGTAATGAAGTCATTGCTCCACTTTTTTGAAAACCAGTCAAAGACAAACCAGGTCTCTGTCACCAGCTAAAAATAAGTAGCGCTACCACAAGGCAAGAGAATCCCAGCCTCAAGCAAAGCAACACGAGCACTCAGTCAGACTGCGCACCCTCAGCACAAGCAAATTTGTTATTTGCTTTAGATTCTCAAAAGGCTGAAAACATGACTACTTTCTTAGAACTTTGCCTATTCAGGGACCCATGGATGGAACTATCAGTCTAGCAGGTAAATAATTAAATTTGTCTACTTATAAATACATGAAATTGAGTTGTCTTTGTGTTCTCCATAGGATTTTCCAGTTCTTTACAGTGCAAGACATGCCGCACCATCACTGTGAACCGAGGGATGCCACACACAGGCACTGGCCAAAGAACAAGGCGCACTCACTTTTTCATAAACATCTTAAAAAATATACATCTTTTTTCCAAAACTCCAACATACTTTCCTGTCTCCATGAACACTTTGTAACAGAGCACCACACAGCCTTTCCCGGGTGCTTCCGTGTTCTGCTCATGAACACCATCACGTCACACGCCACCTTAAGACCTACAAGCCAGGGCTCTCGGGACAGATCAACTGAACAAGAACGGTCTGCCCTGGGGCTTCAGTGAGTCCAGACCCCATGTCACTCCTGAGCTCCCCCATCCCTGTCCTCTGCGGTTCCGGTCCAGCCCTTCACCGCCACCTCCTCTTGCAGCCTGTTCCCTTCACTCTGGCCTGTGATGAGCTGGATACCAGGACAGGGTTAACAGGGAGTCTAAAGGAAAAGCATATACAGGGGAGTCAAGACTAGGGAGCCCGTGTGTGTGAGTGTGCAAGGAACTCTCCCAAGTGAGAAGAACATGACTGTCAGCTACTCCAAAGCTGTGCTTAGTTTTGCTCCTCAGTCCTGCTGCAGAGAGCTGAAGTTGCCTTCAGCTAAGTGAGGTGGACTGAATGTACTTGCTAAGTCCTCCTGGTCATGATCTTTGAAAATGTAGAAACAAGGAAAACTGTGTTATAATCATAAAAAAATGAAACACAGAATTCTTCTTAAGAAACTTAAATATTACAGTAAACTTTTTAAAAGTCTTTAAAAGCACAATTAAGCTGAATTTTTGTTGATAATGTTCCCCTCCACTTTTTTAAACCAGAATCTCATGTGGTGAAAAAAATTAAGACATCTTTTAAGTGTGAACGTTAAGTTGTTCTTACCTGAGAGTAATAAAACAGGTTCACAAAAACAATTTATAAAAAGGTTTCGTTTATCACAGACTTTCAAAGCAAATGATCTTACGAAGAAGAATGTTGCTGTTAAGATGCCCAAACCTCCCGAATTTAGCTCCCACTATCAGCACTTGACAGATGAAGGCCTGGCTTCTTTCTCTAAGGACAGCACACTTGCGCTCCAGTGCTAATCACTTAAAGCTGGAGCCCAAGGTTGGCTGGCCCAGGGCAAGTGAGCAGCTCCACTACACTGAGTCAGCAAAATCCTAAAAGGATTAATTATCAATTCCAGTGCTACCCATTGACATTAACTGACCAATGTTTCCATCCAAGAAGAGCTGCTGATATTCATCCCCTGTCTCACGATTTTACTGGAAGAACTTTGTGCTTTACATGTGATTGAAATGCTGGAAAGGGCTGTATGTCAGGAATGAACACTGCTCCTTGATTCTTTGACTTTTAATTTAAAATACAGATTCAGACACTAGAAGATTTATATTTGTTTGTCTTTAATCCATTTTCAACTCCCAGGGTACACTTAGTTAAGAATATCTGTACCTAAATGTTGGTGTCTTTAATGATTCTTTCCAGTGCCCCCCCAACACAGATATTTTGCATTTCTAATTCGCTTGGTACAACCAATGTGCATAACTGAACTGCAAATGGAAGTGTGCTTGCTACTTCAGTCAAATTAGAATTCAGTGAAGGTTATAAAAATATTAAACTTAATATCGTATTACAGGAAGCGTCAGTATTTTTGATGGGCCCATAATTTTACCACTTCACCTGCTATATCTGCTGGCAAACAGGGTTTGGAATATTAATGGAAAACTCCCTCATTATTAAGCTGCAGTATTAAAAAAAAAAACCACAACCGTTACCACAAAAGCTTACCACAAAGACATTTTCAGAAATTATCTACCTTAAAAATACTTCCCCACCAGACAGTTCAGAAAATAGATTTGATTTTGTAAAGCTAGAACAAACGGGGAGACCCCCCACTGCTTCAAACAATTCATTAATTCAAAAAGTTCTATTTTCCTTGCATTTAAAATCTCTGGGGGAAAAAATCCAATCTCCTCTTCTCCAATCTCCATTTAAGTGTGCCTATTTTGCGGAGGTCCAGATTTGAATACTTCAAAATCATCTCTAGTAGACGGTGTGTAACTAGGAGCAAGGGGCCAAAGCCATGGCATGCTGGGCCAATTAATGCAAACACAAAGCAGCCCGCCTCACCCACTGCAGTGGCTCGTCCAACAGGCACAGATCCCAGAAGGGGCTATCAGAACAAGATAAATGAGCACCCATCCAGAGGACAAAGAAAAGGACTCAGAGACCCGAGTGACCAGATCCCAAAGCACCCCTTTGGGAAGTCCACACGTTCTCACACACACAAAGTTAAGGTTACACCTGTTTCCAACTGTAACTTTACCACTTGAGTTTATAAAATGGAATTTTTTCTTTTGTGAAGGATCCAACAAGTGGTTTGCCATCTTCTGAAGAAAATGACACGACAGGCCAGAGTCTGGACTTTTGATGTATAAGGTCCTGTGAATATCAGATTAAGCTGACAGCTGAGAAGAGCTTTACAGGGTGTGTCTGAAAGACATCTGACAGCTACAAAGTTTCAGTCCCCCATCATAACCCTGATTTGCGTGCCTTCAAAACCTCAGTCTCTGGCCAGCTCCATGTGTAGGTACCATCCTCCTCCCTCTTTTCCTCCCTCCCTGCCCTTCTATCTCAAAGAATGATTTATAACCTTCTCTAATAGCTAGCACATCCCAAGGGTTTTCAGAAATGGGAGAAGAACAATGTACTAGTCATGTCCTTTTCACGTATGCTGTGACATTCAGGGTGGTAGGCAGGGCAATGCTAGTATTTTAAGTTGATTTGATGGCCACCTTTTTATAGATTATACTTGAAAATTTACCAGTGACTTTTCACTATAAAACAAATGCATATTATAGAAAGAAGAAAATGCAAATTTCTCTAAATTAGAATTAGAAAAATTCCATAAACTAGTAAAATGTATGGAATTAATTTGTTTCCATAAAGGCAACTGAAATATGTACAATCTACCTTTAACAAAAACTAGCCAGTTTTTGTCAATGCTGGTGGAAGAAGAATGCAACCCCACTCTCGTATCATGCTTTCAGTTACAATTTCTCAGCACTGGTAAATACTCTGTGAGGGAAATACCGTTCTCTCCACTCTACAGGTGAGAGAACTAGAACCCAGAGAAGTCAAAGTATCTGCCAAAGATCAGCCCACAGGTTAAACAGCAGAGTGGGCTTCCTGTTCAGGTTTCTGAATTCAGTGGTTCAGAAATCCAGTGATCTCCAAGTGGGCGAAACCAAGCTCGGCCATGTGCGCAGGTGGGGAGAAGGGAAAGCTGCTGGCCTTGGAACCAGCCGCACTGCCTGCGTGCTGCTCTCCTCCTCCCGAGGACGGTCTCTCTCCCGAAGGAACTTCTACATACTCACCACGATGTCATCATGTAGCTGCATTTCAAGAGGACTCTTGGAAAAGTGCACCAAGACACGAGTGTCTAATAAGTGATATCATGGCCCATGAGCACAGAAAACTGCTGCAAATGCAGGCTGGCCTCCTCTGCCAACTGGTGAGGCTGTTCTAGAAATGCAATGAAACCTGGCTTCACCCAGGTGCACCTCAAGCATTGAGAACAATACACACCAAATAAAAACAAAGGAGCCCTCTTGTAAATCCACTACACTTCAATAAAAAATAAAATTATAAAAAATCAGAAGAGTCTTTTCTCATGTGTAAACATAACCCTGTCTCTTTTAGGAGGACGACCTGCAGACACAAGGACATTTTATTATTCAACTGCTTTTTTCCCCAAGCACCCTACATTTTGAGAACCAAGGTATTTTGTTTTATATTCATTTGTAAGTGGGGCCATCCCCTAGCACTGTTGAGGCAGCTCAGTATCACAGAAGAACCACTGGATCAGGACAGACACATGGCTTCAAATATCAGCTCTGACACTCATCACCCACGTGACTCGATGGTCATGATCACACTCTGTACTTTACCTTCCTACCTACAAAGGAAGGCCACCACCTCAAAAATCCCAGTCCCTGTTAAGTAGACAATCATAAATCAAAACAAATGCCCAATATTAAAAAACATTCCTATGATGGGGAAAAACAGAAACCAAATGATACGATCAAGGGGCACAGAAATGCCAACAACCTGGGTCCCTTCCCTTCTCCAGCACGCTGCTGTTCAGAGTCTGGGCTTCAGAGCCAAACAAAACAACTCACGTCTCGGCTCTGTCACCTGCCAGCTTCGTGAGCCTATGGCCACTGGTCTCCTCAGTACGATGGGGGCATCCCTCACAGGGCAGAGAACAGAAATTACACGAGATACTAGCAGCAGCAGCGTGGACCCTCTATACACGTTGGCTCCCACCCTCCTGATTTCTCCTGGATAGTAACTCAATTTGAGAGTCCAGACCAGGTCTTGCAGTCTCAGAGAGAGGCACACAAGGGACAGCTGGTGTGGGCACACCACAATGAGAGACCAGTGGACGGAGGGGATGAGAGTTTGCAGAAATGATCAGATAATGAAACACCTTGTATCTTTCCAAAGAGGTGAGTCATTTTCTTTTAGGTGTCAAATGAATAGCCAGATGTATCACAATCAGAATCTGTCATGAAAAAAGCCAGCCAGGTACCCATTTCAAATGAGTCGCAGCTTCTAGCAATGTAGAACCCTCGGTGGGCGACAGCATCTCCTGACCGTTAGAGGATAAGCACACACTCCCTGACTGCTCCTCCACAAATACAGAAGGCACTGCTGGATCCAGAAGTTCTAACGAGCTGCAAGTTTATTCCGTTTCTAAAATACGTTTAGACTCAAACCCATCAGTTACATCTCCTTAATTCTGAAATCCAATTCTCAATTTGGGCACTTTACCAGCATCTTTTCAAAAGTTGGACTTCGGAAAATATATGCACTCTCAGACAAGAGGGGAAAAAACCCATCAGACATGCACAAAACTTGCACCCTTGAATATATTCCAATTTCCTCAGCCTTCATCTCCCTTAGCTTTTCACAATCAGTAAAGTGCAGTTACCAATCATTGGAAATGACATGAGCTTAATGTCAGAAATCATTTAGCTTAAATAAGAAAATAACTTCATTTAGCTTTCTCCCACAAAGTAAAATTAAGTTTGTTTAGCCCTGTTTTATTTATTGCCAAAGGGCAGATTTAATTTCAAGGGAGTGAAACCAAACTCATTCCGAAGTCAAGTCTGAAGCTACCACTTTAATTTTGCTCTAACTCTTGAGGCACAATGGCTGTAAGCATTAAACCAAAGAGGCACTGATTATGGAAAAACCACAGGTGAGTGGGACCCACTAAACTTTTTAATCAGAGGGTGGAGGGCTTGGGAGAGACGTCTATCACCTTCTTTGCTCCACTGCAGAAACAAGCTGTGAGAAACCCCCCTGCCTCTAGGGGCCTTTTCAGCCACCCTGTTGGCCTCCATCCTCAGGACTTACCAGACACATTGATGGAGGTTCCCGCATCGATGATCCCACTGTTGGGCCTCACGCAGTACCTCCGCGGTGCCGTGGTCTTTACTTTAAAGCACACATTTCGGTCTGTCGGGTTGCCCAGCTTCAGGTTGGTGGTGACAACGTCGGTGAAGGGGCCTGTGGAATGACATGGAGACTGACTGGGACCTCATCAGGACACTGAGAAGATCGAGTCATTTATGGTCTGGGGTCAGGAGGGATGTAGAAGATGGTTAAGGGAAGATTCAAGACCCAAAACCAGCTCTGACAGAAGGAGCGATGAGCTGCGGCCAACGCAGCAGCAAGGACAGCCGAGACTCCCCGAGTTCCCTCTTGCCACCGGCACCTCCCCCAGGCAGGGTGCCAGCACACAGCGTCTCACTGAGACCTCACAGCTTCACACCTCCTGCCGGAGGAGAAGACTGAGGCTCAGGAGGACACACTGCTTGTCTAGTTTTCATGCTGGTTAGTGGTAGTTAGGATCTGTAACTGGGCAGCGCGAATCCAAGGCCAGTTCTTAACCTATGCTGAACACTGATTTCCACAGTGACAAAGTGAAACCTACCAGGGAGAACGTAAAGGACGAGACCTGGGACCAAAATGATTATCAAAGGCAGAGCGTGCCAAGAGTAGCAGATGTAAGAAAGACTTTAAAGCATTAATGATCTATAAACACAAACCCCCCCAGCACTACAGTGTTGCTGCAGCCCACACCTGAGACGTCACATTCAGTTTTAACTACCCAGGCTACTGGGAAGACTGAAACAAAGCTCGGTGCCCTAAGGGTATTTTTTATTATTATTTATTCATTTTCTACTTTATTAGATTTTTTAATTAAAAAAGTAAAACATGCTTCTTAAAACAAGCCAAACAATGAAAGATGTATAAAGAGGAAGTTAATAAGCTTTCCCTGGTCCCCTGAGGTAACCAGTATTAACAGTATGGGGGATCCTCCCACACCATCTATGTGCACAAACAGTACTTACATTCGTGCGTGGGGAGGAGGGATTAACATAAATGAGTCATACTATTCACTCGCTCTGAAACCTGCTCTTTTTCCACTTACCAATCTACCTCCAACACTTGACCACGAGGGCTTATTTAAGGAGTCAGGTAGGAGGGCTGAAGTACAAGACCTCTTAGGGTCCTTTTTAACCCCTTTCAAACGTACATCTTTTCACTAGGTAAACAGTGGTATCTTCGTGCTTCCTCCACACAAGCTCTTTACTCTTTGTATCAAAAGTAAGAGATGAGTTGGGGGGGGTGTATGTGCTTGTGTGTTCACAAACTAAGAAATACAAAAAAAAACTCTAAAGTTGGTTCATCTGCTCCCTAAGAAGACCCAAAACAAAGACATTTAAGTCTGTGCCTTGAAAAATTTTCAATCAGATTCTAGGTTCCGTAGGACAAGGATGATGCCTTACTGGTTTCTGTATCTGCAGCGCTGTGCCTGGCATCTGGTAAAAGTGTGTGTGTGTGTCCAGACAGACAGAGACACAGAGACTGACTCAGATACACTCACCAAGGAGGAAACCACCTTGTGGGTTACCACTAGCAAAATTAAAATCTCAGGCTGCTTTCTCACCTCTGGAAGTACTCAGGGTATGAAAAATCAATTTGATATGGGCTTAACTTAAATATAAATTAAGAAATCAATAACAGTGAAAAGGAAGAAAGGAAAAGGGACTCAATTTCAAAATAAAATAAACCACAGCCAGTTCTGCTTGAAAGCTCATTTTGAAAATGTGCGTTTGTTCCAGTGTGATTGATGTGCATATTAGGGGGACAATCTGAGCATAAAACGAATTTCACATTTGCTTATGTGTGATTTTGTCTGCAGGAAATGCTCAGGGAACAGAGAAAACCGCATCCAGCTGAACTGAGCCGCACAGAAACACACAAAACACACAACTGCACACGTCTCAGCCACCTGGCAGCTCCCTCAGCGCACACGCGGGGCAGGAGCGCTCCCAGCCACACCTGGAGTACAACGCCCCTGTGATTTCAGGTAACCTTCCTTCCTCCACTTCAGCAACTCACAGACTGCAACTCTCCCACGGCCACTTCCACAGGCCAATGTCAGGTCTCTGTTAAGGCAAAGTGCCATATCTATGATGGTACTGATGTACTTCCTACCCATTTAACGTGTGCACAACTGTGCTGCTGCTTCCATTAGGTTCCTATCTTTGTGTGCGTGAGACCAACGAAGTCTTTGAGCGTTAATGCACCTAACCTCATTTTCTCCTGGTAAATCCTATGGTTTTACTGTGTTATTTTGTATAGGATGGTGATTTTTAGGAAGGCACATGTCAAATTATAGTGGAATTGACTAGACTACTGGATTACCTATTGTTTTGTAGTTACTAATACTAAAAGCTATCCTCATTCTATGAGCAATGACACCTTCAAGAATGAAATGCCCAAGGAGGATTTCTCCACTTGCCTACCTTTCCAGTAAGCCCTGCCTCTGGCCCTCTGGCAGTCAAGCTGGAAGTCTCGACAGGGAGGCATTTTGTAGATGCAGCTGTGGCCAGATGTGGGGAGAGGCAAAGTCTCTGGTATTTCAACTCACCTACGGACTCCATCACACACAACTCCCTCTCTAAACTCTACATCCTCTCCATATTGAGAACAAGAAGCTGACACAGGAGCCTGGGTACCCTATGACCCAAGAGGATTTTCAGCTACAGTGAGGGAGAGCCAGATGCTGACCAAGTTCCATCCTTATATCAAGTTTACAGTCTCAAGGGAGAAACAGGACACTCAGTGCTGAGGCAGTCTTTGTGAGATTACCCAGGCAGCAGCTCTCCATGACTACCCTCTTCCACCCTCCAACACATGCCGTTTGACTCACGGTGAAGATGAAGAAAGTCTGAGCTCCCATTAAGTCTCTGCTTGCTTAGGGCAGTGGTAAAAGAAAAATAAGAACTAAACACAACTCTGGTTTTGTGGAGTCACAGAAAGCAATTACACACACACACAAGCTCAGACAGATCTACAAAGGCACAATCCCCATGTGCACACATTCCCCGAAACTCACATAAAAGGTGCCAATCACAAGAACACCACATAAGCACAGCTCCAGCTCAAACGGCCCCACAACGCTGGGGGAAGAGAGGAGAAAACAGACAAAAAATGTGAGACACCTGAGAAGGAGTTAGCTTTCAAATGTAAAGCCCACGTGGCAACTATACTTTCATAAAAAAAAAAAAAAGAATCAATTAAAAGCAGAGTTTTAAAAAGTAAAAATAAATAAACAATAAAGCCTGCAGGGGAAAACAATATTCTCACGAATAATCTGACGGTGATTTATAAACTTACCAGGCCTTAAAGCTTTCCAGTATGTGCTTAAAGTTACTCACTTCAACAAAATTCTGCCTCAAGAACATGGAAACATCTTCACATCAGAATGCCAAGAATTCATAACAGCCCACAAACACATGCAAAAAGACACAGATTTTCTAAGGTGGTGTGAAGTACACTAAGAGCAGAGCACACGGACACTGGCAGGACCTCACTGTGACGGAATCAAGAACACGTTTCCAACTCAGTTTCTCGTGTCTCTTCCTCCTCACCCTGCCTCATAAAGTGAGGAGCGCGGGGGTGGAGGTAAGTTTAAGTGTGTTTATCCTTTACATCGACCTTTTCTTCTAGGTATTCCACAATAATAAACCAAATTTAACTGTAAACACTAAGTTGTTTTTAGAAAGTCTACCAGTTAACTTATTACAAAGCAATCTAAATAGTATTTCAATCTACATGATTCACCTAAAAGGTAGCTTAAATTATTAAAAGGCAAATAATACTTGTAGTAATAAGCAAGATAAAATAAATACCCCAGAATTCTCCTTCAATATGCAATCCTGAGCTTTTAAGTGTTAGAGACTTTTTTTGGACTTACGTGGGCTTTTATTTGTAAAAAATCTGGAGGAAACTATACTAAAAATATTTGAAAGTGAACATCATTGATAAGGCAGCAAAGTGTCATGAATAAAACTCAAAAGGTATTTTATAAAAACAGGCCAACCCATTTTTCCCCACCCTGGGCAATTTACTCTAATTTTATTGAAAATAAAATTCTATTCAATTTGAGTAATTATAGGAAATAAACCATGTTAGTGGTCTCCTTTTCCCCTGTATTAATGAATCAGAATACACAAAAACCTCAATAAAAATGATGTAAGGGCTTATGAGCATCATTCAGATTTTTACTAGTCAGTTTTATTTCATAAAACTGCCATTTGCATTAAAGCATTACGTAAAAAATCGGATTTTACTATACCAACATGCATATTTATCACCAATGAATTTAAACATTGCTTATGTAGTACAGAGTCAATTTCACAAATGAAATCTTCAAAAGTAGACTTTTCTCTTTGAAGAGATGAAAAAAATGATTTGGTATCTCTAGATCTGAAGCACATCCTTTTAATCTTTTTTCTTTCTAATCTTCCATTCCTTATTTCAGACATTTATATTGATACTTATTTTAGGAATAAACATCTAAAATGTGAAATAGGTCAAAAAATGAAGCAACATGAATTTGGGAGAAATTAGGAATATTCCTTAAAATTTTAATTTTTCTTCTTTTAAACAATTTGAATAATGTTCTTTATGCCCTATATTATGCATAGTCACCTGTGAAAATTCTTGTGAATTTGACAGATGTTCATGAATAGCATTAACTAATTTGAATTTGAATTCCTTGACATACTCTAAAATGTATTTAGATAAAGCTAAGCACAGTATAAACTACTTTCTCCACCCAGGCTTGGCTTCCTGTCATTTTAAAGTGTGTATTTTAAGACAGTAAGAAGATCTAGAATTGACCTGTCTTAGAAAGCAAATAATACAATGCCAGCAGAAAACGCACAGCATTAAAAGTAAAAGCAGGAACAGTTAATTATTCAGTCTTACTGACAAAATGGAGTCTTGGAATTAAAAAGTGCTGGTTTAAAGGTCAAGGAAAGAAGGTCACAATCCAGCAGACTTCTCAACAGTAAGACATCGGGTTCCAGACACTGAAAATGTCACAAAAAATGGCCGGATAAACGTATTAATTTAACACAAGAGCATTTTGTAGAGAAAGTATTCCATTAAATGTTTAAATATTTTACCAATCTATGCATGGTTTAAGTACTTCTTTCCTGTAATTATTCATTTAGAGATCCATGCAGGAAAAGACTATAACAAAACTCTACCTTTCACAGATAACCATTTTCACAAAAGGATAACTTAAGGGTTCAGGTCCCAAGGACTACAAAGGTAACAGTGAAAACTTCAACTGAACTCAAAACTCAGTCTTGACCTTACTTATCTATGTAACCTCAAGCATATCTTATCACCCTATCTGTAAACAGCAGGACAGAACTTAAGGGGTATTATTTTATTTTTACTCAGTAGTTCAATTTAACTAGAAAATAAAGATATAGATAGGTGGATAGACAGACAGACAGACAGACAGAAAGATTTAAAAAACACACAAAACTATAAAACTCCTAGAAGATAGCGTAAGAAAGTCTAGATAACCTTGGGTTTGGCAATGACTTTTCAGATACAACACGGAAGGCACAATCCACGGAAGAAATAATTGATAAGCTGGACTTCATTAAAACTAAAAATGCTTGCTCTGCAATGGACAGTGTTAAAGAGAATGAGAAGACAAGCAAGCTGCAGACTGGGTGAAAATGTCTGCGAAAGACACATTCAAAATACGTCATCCAAAATATACAAAGAACTTAAAAGACTCAACACTAAGAAAATGAACAACCCAGCTTAAAAAACGGGCAAAGGATCTGAACAGATGCCTCAGCAAAGAAGATATACAAGCGGAAAATAAGATCTCGCCAACTAAAAGCTGGCACTTGCCATCCACCTCTGCTTGGATTAAATCAGCAGCTGGCCTCCAACACTCCCTGAAGAGTTGAGGATGGAGATCAGGAATGAGGCTGTCTGTGCTCTGGGAAAACTGGCAGAACAGGCCTTTTGATAATTAGGTATTTTCAGAAGATTTTATGAGCCCAAATTCTTGCATCTTCTCATATCTAGAAAAGCACTAAAATCATTAACAGTGACAGCTGCTCCTCGTGGCCAGCAGCAAGCCTCTGCCTAAACATGTGCTTGACTGCACGTCCCCTCTTCACTGACATCATGTATACACCGAGTTTCCCCCTCCTCTTTCAGAGCAGTTCCTCGGAGTTCTCTGAGATGCTGTCTCCCAGGCTATAGTCCTCATTTTGCCCCAAATAAAACTTAACCCACAACTCTCACACTGTGTGATTTTATTTCAGTCAACAATATACAGATGAAAAAAATACACAAATGAAAAAATGTTCAACATATGTCATTAAAAAATTGCAAATTAAAACAACAACGAGATACTGATACACACATAGTAGAATGGCCAAAATCTAAAACACTGACAACAGCAAAAAGCTGACAAGGATGTAGAGCAACAGGAATTCTCATTCATCGCTGGGGGGAATACAAAATGGTATGGAACTTTGGAAGACAGTTTTCTTAAAAAAACTCAACATACTCTGTCTCCTATCACATTATCCAGCAATCACACGCCTTGGTATTTACCCAAAGGAGCTGAAAACTCATGACCACGCAAAAAGCTGCACACACGTTTATAGCAAGTTTATTCATACTGCCAAAACTTGAAAGAAATCAAGATGTCCTTTAGTAGGTGAATAAACTGTGGTACATACAGACAATGGAGTATCATTCAGCACGAAAATGAGCTATCATACCATGAAAATTCAGACACAGAAGAATCTTAAATGCTTATTAGTAAGTTGAGACGAATCTGAAAAGGCTATATCTTGTATAATTCCAATTATATAACATTCTGGAAAAGGCAAAGCTAGAGAGACAGTGGTTACCAGGAGTTAAGTGGGAAGGGAGGGATAAACAGGCTGAGCACAGAGGACTGTTGAGGCAGGGAAGCTGTTCTGTATGGAGCTATAATGGCACACATCATCATACACTTATCACAACTCACAGAATGTACCACACCAAGACTGCACCCTGAGGTAGACACAGGCCCTGGGTGATACTGATGTGTCAGTGCAGGTTTATCAAGTGTAACAAATGTACCACTCTAGTGCTGGATGTCGATAGTGGAGGCGACTGCATGTGTGGGGCCAGGGGTATATGGGAACTCTGTATTTTCTGCTCAGTTTTACTGTGCACCTAAAACTGCTCTAAAAAAAAATAAAGCTTTTTTTTTTAAAGGAAAAAAAGTATTTGACCTTTATATTAATTCACTTTTGGTGGAACCCCCCAACATTTTTGGTATTAAATATTATTGAGTTTTAAATACATTTTTTATTTATATTATATATACATATGAATAAAGATGCTTTGTTTTGCTTTTCTTCCTTTTTCTGGATTTCATTAAATTCTCGTATTGCAAATACATATCCTTCCTTTGTAATATGTCTCCCAATGTAGCTACAGTACTTTGAAACTCAAACTATATGTGTTACCAAGTTATATACCAATTTGATATATAATCTATCAGGTCTCAGCTTTCCAGATATAAATTTAAAGTTATTAGCTTCACAACAGTTTTTTTTTTCACTCTGCATAAAAAGGGCTATATTATTTTATACTCTTGCAAACACAATTTAGGTACATACAGTATCTCTCTTTTCTTCAACCCTTCCAAAAAACAAGTTACCATATTTCACTTCAAGTCTGAAAAGATTACCTTCTGGGAAGGTAATAATCTGTCTCCAGAAGCCTAGGACTGATGATAGATTTTATTAAGACAATAAAATTATGCTTGAGGTTTCAATACAGTAGACTCTGTGTATGGGAAAAGTATATTAAAATGTGAGGAAATGGACACTATAAAGTAAAAATCTGTTGGATATCTCACAGATGTCTTTAAAATTTATCCTTTGATAGTCTGTTTTCATTACAGGTATCCTATTGCCTCCTGCTTTCCCTACCCATCTGCAATGCACCAATCTTCACATTATTTTTCTTGTTTACGTAAGTCTTCCAGTTTCAGAAGGGAAACTCCATGAACACAGACACTTTTCTGACCCTCTTGTTCACTACTGAGAGTCAGCTTCCAGAACACTTTCAGACATAGAGCAGTCAGTAAATAAATCTGCTGAATGAATGAGTGGACGGCCAGGCATGCTTCTATCTGTTTTAAACAACACTTCCCCTCTTCCTGCCCGCGTCCTGTACGCACACCGGGCTCTGGATGAACGTCTAGACACCCGCTGCGTCCTCTGCATCTTAGACTTAACATAAGCTGATGGTATTTCATTTGTTCCTTTCCTGACTGTTTCCCACCTAGAGCGAACCTCCACTTGATTCATCACTGGATACCCTGAGCCTAAAACAGTGCAACACACGTAGTAAAGGGCCCACTGAGTGAGTGTAGTACGAATGAACACCAGGCTTCCTTAGTGGCAACTCACCTCTAATTCTGACCCGTACTCCATGTAAATGGACCCATACTCCTTAACTTGGATCTGAAGCCATGATGTTTTTACTGTTCATATACAGGTTGAAGGTACTGAAAATTGTTCACTTGTGTCAATAATGCTCTCATCATTATTATTCTATGATAATATTGTTTAAAGTTGCCCCTCTAAAATATCAAAGAAAGATTTCACAGTAAAAGATATTCAAAGAGAGTTAGCTCTTGAAAAACCATGAACTCAAGAGTAAGGACATCAGGGCATGTTTTTTAAAAACTATTTTCATCATTTAATTCTTAGCTCACACATTAAATCAATGCTTAACAAACAAAAATAAAGCTTTGCAACCAACGTGTCTTTAATGGCAGATGCTAGATTCCAATATTTCAGCAGAATGCCTAGTTGTGTATCTCCTCTTTTGAAATAACCACACATAAAGAACTCTACACATACACAAGACTTTCCCAAAGAAATCTCAGAATGCAATGTGTTCTAAGCTAATAAAGTAACCTTCCTGATATCCTCAGGAGGTGCCAGTTACTGAGAAACATCACATCCATTATTACAGCAAGAGAAATGAAAACCAACAATACTCACTAATGATGCCATCAAAAACACACAAGAAGCCAGCTCAACTGAAACAGACTATACCAACCTTAAGGCTGGGCTTATTCAACTCACTAGTTTCCTAGCTCCTTTGGGGCAAAGTGAGAGAAAACTCAGTCCCCCCATCAACTCCACAGGTGGGAAAACTAGACCCCAAGCCACCCTCCTCTAGTATAAGAACTCAATAGATAAAAGTGCTATGGACGCCCACGATCAAACTCAGGAAAGCTACCTGCAGAAGACATACAGCTAGACAGCAAGGAGCAGCCTAGGAAGCTGAAGGATATTTGCAGCTTACGTCAACAGATAAGCAATTATTATTCAGAATGCATAAAGCACTCTTATTAACGACAGACTGCTGAATTCTCATGCAGGAATACTACACAACAGTTGAAAAGAATGCACTAGACCTGTACTTCAACAAGAGACAGGTCTCGGAGACATGTTAGTGACATACACAGCATGATACCACATTAACTAGCACAGAAAAACATGGGAACAGTTCACACTAAATTCCTCTGGACAGTAAAGAAGAGAGGAACACGAATGGACAGATGTGGAGGGCAGACATGTCTTCAAATTCTGAAGTTTATTTATCAAAGAAACATTTAAAACAAGTCTGACAAATTAACATTTAGCTATTCTGTGTTTGGGTGTTCATTACATTATCTGTATTTTTCTGTATTTACATTTTCTTCCACATAAGAAAGCTGTAGTTTATGTAAGATCCAAACAATGTTTTGAGAGAACTTCCTTCCCACCCAGAATGCCTCGTATGTATAAAAAATACTAGAATCCTGAGTTGTGGAGTTGTTGAAAACCAACATATCTATATCAATAGGCATCCTTGTGTACTTTTTATAAAAATCAAGGTTATTATTTAAAATATGTTTAAGGTAGCAGTGCTCTCATTAATTCAAGACAAAGATCCAAACCTAAAACTTTTGACAAAATCAATTTTAAGAATTTTGAAGACTAGAAGCTGTTACCCATCTCGAGATAAATACTATGACTACTTTTTGTGAATGCAACACTTTTTTTCTAAATAGAAAAATGGCTAAAAGTATTATATAAGCACTGAAGCTGCACACACCGTATTTATGCCCAGCACTAAGGCAGGTCATAGCACACCCATGAAGACCATTTTAAGGTAAGGGCACACCTGACTGGTATCAATTTTATATCAGTTCTAAAAGGATCTTAGCCTATTTTAAAAACTAAATTTTTTTCAATGCACAATCTTTATTCCATTGACTAACAAACATCAAGTAATTTTTCCCTACTTAGAAGACCAAAATTTGTGATTAGAGTGATCATGAAAATAAAAAGATAAGCAATATTCTACTTCAAAAAAAAATCTACCTAAATAGGAGAGTAAAACATGAAGCATTGTTTTCACACAAAGCAGGAGGAAACAAGACATACATTATGCCCCAGTGAGGAACATGAGTGATCAGAGAGCAAGGGGTCCCAATTTCTCATGGCTGGAGTTATAATGTGACTGAGTTATAAATGAACAGTTCAGGTCAGGTGCCTAAAGTCAGCATCAGAAGAAGTAAAAACTTATCCCAAATGTTCAGTCTTTAGTGGAGATGACAGATAGCGTATGAAAAGCCTCCACACCAAAATCAACACATCTCAATTCACAGCAGACACAGAGGAGTGAAGCAAAAACACTTAGCATTCTGCACTTCGGTGGTTCAACTTGAATTTTCAATAAGTGAACACTGAGAAGTAGCAGGATGTGTTTATCAGTTAGTATGTAATCTGCCCTGGTCTCCTTTCCAATAGAGAACCTAAGTTGCTGTACCAGTGAGGAGAGATGATCAACCAGGTCAGCAGCTTCTTAAACAAACTGAACAGGAGGCCAGGAGAAAGGCTGGGAGACTTGGATGAAAACTATCTTCTATTTTCCCCTTTCTCTGCCTTTGGAAATCATACTCATTCTTCAAAGTTTTGCTCAAATGCCTTCTCTTTTGGAAAGGCTTACCTAATCTCTCAGTTGGAAAAAATTATTCCTTCTAATACTGTGTTCTAACAATAAGCTGATGATTGCCAAATTTATATCCACAGCCTGACCCTCTCCCCTGATCTCTACTTGCAGGTGTACCGAGCATCTCAGGTTTATCATGGCCCAACAGCAGAGTCTCCTCCCCCAAATCCACAGCTTCCCATCTCAGGAAAAGAAACCACCGTGCATCAAAATGCCTGGGCCACAGGCAGTTACCTACATTTCCCCTCTCCCCTTCCTCCACGTTTACCCTCTCAGCCAGCTCTAGCTTCAAAGCAGATCTGGAATCGAGCACTTCCCATCACATCCTCTCCACTGCAACTGCCCTGGGGTCCAAGCCACGGTCTCTCCCACACACTTGGCCTGGACTGAGGGTAACTGTATGGATTACGGATAAAACTGTAGCAGCCATATGGCTTCCACTCATACCACCACCCACACATCTCCCACAGCCTACTCTTCCCACACCAGCCCTAGTCTTTTAAAAACAGACTCCCACTCAGAATCCACCATAACTTCCCATCTCACCACAAAATCCAAAGTCCCTCCTGTGGTCTGTCGACCAGAAAGGCTCCTTTCTCTCCCTGAGCCCCGTTCCCAGCGCAGCTCTAGCAGGCTGCTGCCAGCACAGTGCCTCCGCTGCTCCCCAAACGCACCAAACTTACCACCACCTTGGGGCCTTGCACCCTCTGTCGGGAGTGCTCTGCCCCCTAATGTGTGCACAGCTCACACACTCATTTTATACAGGTCTCAGTTCAGAGACCACCTTCTCAGAAACATGACCTTCCCCAATTACTCCCTTTAAAACAGAACCCACCCTTTATCCCACTTAGCCCACCACCACCCCCGCTTAGCACCTACCATCGTCTGGGGCCAGATTATGCATATTTCCTGTTCTTTTACTTAGTGCCCATCTCCTCACTAGAAGATGCGTTCCATAAAGCAAAAATTCTGTCAGTCTTTTTATCTCGTCTCTCAAGTACCCAGAACAGTACCTGGCAAGTTGCGGGCATGCAGTAAGTAACGGAGAATGCACAGTCCAGGTACTGTGCGAGGCCCCCAAGCCAGAGAGATGACACCACGGCTCCTGCTCAGAACTCAGAAAAGACAGAGTGAATATACCTGGAGAACGAACCCAGGACCCTCCCAGAACTAATGAGTAAGAATCTCTGGGATTGAGGCTTTGGAATGACGTATCTTGAAAAAAAAAGTCATCAAATGACAGTGACACTAGTTAACATTTAACAGGTCTATTCTAAGCACTTTATATGTGTTAACTCACTTAATCCCCTAACATACCCCATGGTGAAGAATCTGAGGCACAGAGACGTTAAACACCTTATCCACCGTCATGTGACTTTTAGGTGGTAGACCCAGGATTCACATCCAAGCAGTCTGGCCCCAGAGTTCACACTCATAACTGCTGGGCTGTACACTGCCTCTGGATGCACTGACTACTGGCTGAAAGGTAACATATAAAATCTCGTGTAAACACAGGAGGGCGGGGAGGGTGGGGAGTTGAACATCAAGGGGAAGTTCATCTTTGAAAAGATGAAGGAACGTACATTCTGAGCTGTAGGAAAAGCCCTGGTGTCAGCACGGTGACCACCAGGCTACAGGAGAAGGGGAACGAGGGATGAGAATGAAGCCGAGACATGAGGTGAGTCGTGTCTGTCTATGCTTTTTAAAGCTTACAGTTTAAGTGAAAATAAACTGTAGAAACCTTAAACCTATACAAGTCTGGAAACGAGTTCTGCTTGAGGAAATGAAAGGAAGAATATGAAGAATGAAAAGTGATTCTAGGAGGCTAGGTATGAGGAAGGAAATGGTGTTCCATTTTCTTCTCCTGGGCTCTGAAAAGTATTCACTGCCCCTACCCGCGTTCCAGCAGAAACCAGGTTAAGACTGGATGTCCTCA
The DNA here is from genome assembly GCF_048564905.1 of Vicugna pacos. Taxonomy (NCBI): domain Eukaryota; kingdom Metazoa; phylum Chordata; class Mammalia; order Artiodactyla; family Camelidae; genus Vicugna; species Vicugna pacos. The sequence continues at coordinate 42,741,830 of NC_133005.1, read as the reverse complement.
CAGATGTCTGTGTGTGTGTCTGAGTGTCTGTCATCCTAAACAGCTTATAAATATTGCAGTTGTTTAAAATGGAAAATAAAAGCTGAGACTGTTTCAAAAACAAAAAACTGTGGCCCGATTTTGAAAGGTTCTGATGCTGGCCTAAGAATTTTGAACACTAACCTATAGGATTGAGGGAGTCAAGTAACGTTTTAAAAAAAGAAATAACATGATCAATTTCAATTTTTTGAAAAACAACTCTGAAAACTACCCAGGATAGCCTGGAGGGTGAGGGAAGTAGGAATTAAATTAGGGACGGAGAGCTGGGACACGCGGCAACAGTCCTGAAGAGAGAGGCCTACACTCGGCAAACAGTGGGGGATAAAAAAGCAGCGGGTGCAGAAGATGTCGCTGATTAAAATGGACCGACCAGATGTGGGGGGTGCGGCAGAAGGGACAGGGAAAGACGAGTTTAGGACTCCTGGTTACCCAACTGGGTGCAAGGGGCATTCCCAAGACGTGGAAGGCACAGTCAATGGGAACGAGAGTACACATCACGAACGCAGGGGGATCCGCTGAGTACGAGGTGCTTTCATGACAACCACACAGGCAGGGAAGTCTGGTGGGCAGACAGCCTCGAGATCAAAAGATCTGCGTGGAGACAGAGACTTGAAGTTTACTGTGTAGAAGTGAGAGGTAAAGGGATTACGAGTGAGAAAACATACAGAGAGTGGTTAAATGGAGAAGACTGAAGACAGACGCTTGGGAAATGTCAATATCCAGTAAGAGAGACGATAAAGGGGAGGGCAGTTCACCAGAAAAGTCAAAGACAAATGTGGCAGAGAGAAACCTGGTGAACTGAAACAGGTTTCAGGGGAGGGGTATGGTCTGAGAATTGAAAGAAAAGTGAAGGCGTAAACAAACCAGTCATTGAGATTCACTGCTTCCAAAGCTTCAGTTGTGATGTAAGACCGGGCACTTGCCTAAGTGCAAGAAGATCTGGAGGATGTGATTTCTCTTTAGGAAGGGGAAACTTCAGCATGTCTGCAGGCACTGGGAAGGCATCAAGTGGAAGAGAAATCTGAGACGCAGAAACAGAGAGGCTGACTAGCAGAGCAAGACACCACAAGCGACGGAAAAGGAATGGGGCCGAGAGCAATGGGTGAGGAGGGGTGCTGACTCTGCGAGATCTCTCTTCCACATACTTACAAGTTTGCAGGAGAGAGAGAAGAGACCAGCACGGCATAGAGCATCTTTAAATATTTTCTGAGTGAAACACATGGTGTCCACACAGATCAGCTGCACACAGCAGGGCTTTTCAATGGGTTTTGCCATTTCTTACCACAAAAAGCTTTCTTCTTTTCCCCCTCTCTCCTTAGACCCGGACACCGTTAACCCCGTAAGAGCGTGCCATGTGCCACGCACTGTGCTAAGCACTGGGCTGGGGGATAAAAGACCATCCAAAGAAGGCAAAGGGCTTGTTGATTAATAGGGAAGGAAGTCAAGGAACCCAACACAGCTCACTGTGACAAGTGCAGGCGCACAGGGGACAGGCACAACATTGAGCGGGCAGCGTCAGGAAGACGACCTCACAGCAGTGAAGGAGGGCTCAGTGAACAGGAGGAGGAATGAACTCATCCTGTGTGATGGAAACACACACAGCAGCTCTGTGACCAGGGGGACCCAAAGGCTGGAGCACAGGCATGAGGAAAAATGACACCGGGGAGACCAGGAATGACGGGCACAAATGATTTCCCACGTCTTGTTAAAGAATTTACACTTTTTTTATTTTGGCAGTGGGCACACACTTAGAGATTTTAAGCAAGCACGAGATAAGCTCAGATCTGCATATTTGAAAGTGCTATCAGTATGGAAAAGTAAGAGGACTCAGACAGAGAGACCAGTTCAAAAGCTACTACAGTCATCCAGGGGGGAAATGGGGAGACAGCCACAGAGGGGACAAGGAAGAAGGGACAGATGTGAGCCATGGGCCTTCTGAGTTCGAGCTGCCTAACCATGTGGATGTGAATACCATTCAAGGAGATGACTGCAGGAAGAGGGCGTTTGGAGAAAAAAGGAAAAGGGAGCGGTGAAGAGTACATCTGGGTTGCGCTGCACTGGGAGTACCTGCAGCCCTACACACGGTGTGGGGCGGGCCTGGGGTCACTGGTGAGTGCTGTCAGAAGCCAAGGGTGCTGGCAGAAGAGCCCCTAGCAGGGAGAGGGGGGAAGTGAGAGACAGAGAGAGGAGAGGAGCAAGAAGAAGGCGAGAAGGAAAACCTGTACCCCTCAACATGATCAACAGGACTCCACAAGGAGTGGGCAAAAGTGGCCACAAGGGTGGAGAAAACCAAGAGGGTAATCAGGGAGGGGAAGGGAAGAGCGTCCAGCAGCACAGCGGCGGCAGGTGTCAAACGCTACAGCAGGCACACCCGAGGGGAAGGAGACACGGGCAACAACAGGTGGAGGAATGAAGTGATAATGAGGCTCCCAGGCAATGACTTCAGGAGTGAATGGGTGGTGAGAAAATGGGGACCACAGCGACTTCTAGAAGCTTGCTAGGGTAAGAAGGAACGTGAAGGGAGTAGCTAGAGAGGGCAGACACACTGAGAAAGCAGCTGTTCTTTTTCAAAGATGGACAAGTCAACACTCAGATGTTTACTGAAGAGGACTAACTGCCAAGCACGGTGCTCAGGCATGCAAGGGGGAAAAAAAACCCAAAAAACGATCTTGCTTTGGAGGGCAAAGACAACAAAGGCATTCACTGAAAAAAAAAAATACAAATAAAATAAAGACACCAAATGAACTGACTAAGTCCTCTCTGGACCTCCCTAGATGACCCCTCACGTTTCTCCCACCTCTGCGTTCTCTGAGCAGGACCAGAGGTCAGCGAGGCACCCACAGGAAACTGTGATCCTCCTGTCCCCAAATTACTTGAGAAGTTCTGAAAGAGTGCTTCTGCAGATCTCTGAGGAGTGATTCATGGCTTTCCTTCATCTAATTAGTAAAGCAGTGCCTGACTTTAAAAAGGTCAAAAAGCACGGATTCAGATTTTCAGGGCAGTCCATCAGGATACATTTATATGCCAACAAATCAATTTAACCAACAGAATGAGAATTCAAATAAGCCTCCACAAGGACAAACCTTTGGTTTTTCAGCAAATTCCTCTTTTTATTCTTGTGTATGCTTCTATTTCAAATGAGCATACCAAACACTGAAAAGACGACCAAGTCCAGGGTTGTAGCCCTTCTCTGGGGTTACGAGAAGAAAACAACTGTAAGAAAAGAATATATTCTATGAGTTACTAACAGGGGAAACTAAAGAAACAAAACCTGTCGAAGTCTGCATTCTAGCACAGAAGACAAAGCAACCAGTAAATAAAGCACACAAAGAGAACATAAACAACATGCAAGTGACACACAATTTGTACCGTCGGAGGTGATGCAGGGAAAAACGAGATGAGAACATCTCCAAGAATATGCAGGGAAAGTTAACAGAATAGTAGAGCTTTTAATAAGGAACAAGACAGCTCATTAATTAAAGACTGGAGAGCCCACTAGTGCACAGCAGGGACAGGGGCTAAGAGAAATACAAACCCCAGTTTCTGCCCTCCAGGGGTTTTCCATCTTTCCTCTTCAGCTAAATTAAACTTTAATCTCATGTTCTCAAGATCAGAGCTGGAAGGAACACCAAGGATGCCGAGTTCATGCCTCCTCACCCAACAGAAGAGGAAATCGAAGCTGGGTAGGGAGGCGAGCTGGGTGCCCAAGGACAGCAAGGTTAGGAACAGACGCCTCCCTCTGTACAAAGCACACAGCTTCAACCCTGAATCAGTCACGTTATGTTCCTTCAGACAACAAGGGGTCATCTGTCCATGAGAGAAAACCTCAAAGACTGAGTTGTGGAAAAGGAAGAAACCCAAAATACTCCCAGTTGGACAAGCATCTATTACACACACAAGCATCACATCCATGCACGCCTCTAAGCCCTCTCCCTCCTGATTCGTATCATCAGATGTCACCATCTGGGGGAACGATGGCTTCTCAAAGTACACCTTGTACAGGACAAAACAGCACTTTCGGTTATTCACCTTGAATTTATGACTTTCAACATCTGAGAAATCTCCAGTTATATACTAACTTACCCATATTTGTTCCTCTGCCTGGTAGGAGCAGTCGGGACCACAGGCTTTGCAGCCCCACTTGTTAAGTTTAAGGTAGCACCTCTGGGAGGTCATTTATTTCAGACATTCTTATCTTAATAAGCACCCTTCTGGGCCTCTCTAAATTCCCACTTTACAAATATGCAAACCTGAGAAGTCTACCACTCACAAGTTTCACCCTATCTTCCAAAGACACAACAGCAGACTTGCAAATTACTTGAAAGTTAATGTGCTCTAAATACACAGAATCATTAAACACCAACAAAATGTTATAGAAAGTGAATATTCACAAGGTAAATCAAAGAATGCTTCAAAGTCATCAGTATAAACATAAAAAAAAAGTATGGTAAGAAATCTCTCCTAAAGTTCCACAAAGAATAATTCTTAATTTATTAATGTTCTTAAGAAATTATCCTGACAGCTCCTAACACTTCCTTAATGGTTAGAAATTCACTGCCTCTCTCCCTCCAAAATGAACCCCTTTATAAGTTCATGCTAGAGTCAACGTGGTAGACTGGGAAGAAATGGGCTCTGGCGCTAGACAAACCTGGGTTCAGTCCCTGCACCACCATTCACCGCTGTGGCCTCATCAAGGGCAGGCTCCCGAACCACTGAGTAACACACGTCACAGGGCTGGGCTGCAGGCTAAGTAGTAAGATGAGGGACAGAAAGCAGCTCCTGCAGTCCCTGGACTTTGTGGACTACCTTCTGGAAATTAAGCACTTACCTTCTAGAAATGGTCACTCTTCCCCTACCTTTTCTTTCCCCTCAAATTGCAAAATGAATGTCAGTACCACTATGGCCACTGCTTTCAACTCCACACTCAACCCACTGCAGGTATGCAGAGGAAGTCCACCACTTCACCCCTTACTAACACGCCCTCTGCTCCCAGCTCCCTAATGTTTTCCATTCCATTCCTCTCCAGTCTAAGCGCCCTCTGGCCTTTAAAGTCAACCCAAGGAACTCAGAGTCATAAAGGTTACAAGCCACATCACAAGCAATTCAAACCTAGGCAAACAGTCCAGGGGTCCATTACACTGTCTTAAAGTACAATCCAAAAGACACAACCGTCTCAAGCTCTCTCTCCCCAAAAATGCCTATTTCCCTACCCCCTTCCCAGGGGCATGTGTGCCCTCCAGCAACACTCCAGGGGCCCACCTGGGCACACAGATGCATGCACGCACGCATGCACATGCACGCACGCACACACAAACACAGCCAAAGGCCTGACTGAGGACACCACCTGATACAGATGGAGAAAAATACTAACCTGTTAGTCAAAAACTGGTAATAACCCTTCTGAAAGGATGAAGGAAAATTCTAGAAGGTATTTCTAAGCTTTACAGTTTGGTGCCATTAATGCTAAAATGTGATTAAAAGAAAGCACTGCAAACATGATTTTTCCCAGGGGACCACGGCATTTTCTCAATGTTTTTCCATGCAAGAGGGGAAAACTCAAAAGCACATTAAGGCATTGTTTCTAGATGTCAACAGCTTTTGTTAAAAGAACATGTTCAACATTTTGAAAAATAGATATTCTAGAGATACTATTTTGCCATATTGATTTTTTTTTTTAAATAATCTTAAAATGACTTGCCAAGTACAGTAACTTTGTTTCCATAACAAAGCTCTTTAAACAACTCTTGTTTCTGAAAAGCCAGCAGCCTAGGTCTACTAGGTAAAAACTTCAAGAGTGCACATATCCACTGAGCAAGGGAGCAATCCTGGATACGCTATGCTGATGACAGCCTGAAAGGGCCTAAAATGACAAAAAACGAAGAAGTGAGCCTGGAAACCACAATGCAACTTTGTTTTTAACACAATCCCCAGTGCAAAATAACTGTGCAGAGGCTTTTATTTTATTTTATTAAAGACACTCAATGGTAACCTTGTCTTGACTAATGGAACGCAGCATTCTTTGTGTCTTTCTTGTCATCTTGCTGAAAGTTGTGCTCATATGTTCCAAATCATGGTTATCCTTCAGATGGCAAATTTTTTCAAATATAAACGGCTGATGTATGAAGCAACCTTGGAGATAATTCCTTATGTAAAAATTCAAGTTTCAGGTTCTAAAAATAGAGCTGAAGGGTAGTATTTGAGTATAACCAATACAGTTTACTCCCTTGATCCCTGCCCTAATTTTCAACTACTTAGTGGTAATATTGTAGGGTCAGAGTTCTCAGCATTTTAGCTTCAGCACTGGAAGGAAAGATGCTACATAATTTTAATAAATAAAAGATAATGTTAATAATGTTTAAGAGTTCATTTCTTTAATAAGCATCAATTCATACTAATTATTTTAATAAATCCACACTTGGATGCAAAGCTACCAGGTAATTATGAAGATAACTGTACTCATGTTACAACCACACACAACAAGGAACTATCACCATTTTCCAAATATAAGCTCACAGCCGAAACTATCCATTTCTTCCCTAAAGAGTTAACTGTGAAGAAAAGAACTAATAAGGGTAAAAGTAAGTTAACTTCTAGTTCACATTTTTCTCCCAGGAACAAAAATTCAGAAGTAAATAACACAATCTATAAAGATTTAAGTTTGACTAAAGCTAGGTAAGTTTAATGCCACTTGCCTCTGATGAGCAAGCTGGTTAATAATTAAATAAATGAAGATAATCTATTCAGGATGGAGTTAAACTACTATCATAAAGAATCTTAAGCACACTGCTGACATTTTGTTGTGCTGTAAAACACAGTCTGCTCTCTGTGATCATGAAATGTTAAGGAAATCAGTGCTATACTAAAGCTAAAGAATTAATGCTGTAATTAGCATCTGAAAGATAATTACTGCATTGAACTGACTATATCTACAGGGTTTTATATTTTTTAGCTTCCTAAACAATATTAAATTACACATTAACTTAAGAGGGTGAACTAATGATTCTAAGTATGCTTTCCTTATACAAAAGAGAGTGTCCCTAACCTGTCTACCTAAGTTCCTATTTTCCCCCCAAAGCCATAACCAAGCATGCCAGTCCCACAGTGCCATCCCACCTGTGATCCATACTGACCAACAGCAGGACCATCTGAGACTTCTCGAAGGCCACTGGTCTAGTCTCAGAATAAAGCAAAGATAAATGGGCCCACATGGGTTTAAACCTTAACTAATCAGCTTATGAGGATGGTTAACTGACCATTCTCCCATGACCGTATCATAGGGGCGGGGAAAGGTGCCAGAATATGAAGGATTAAAAGTGTTGGGCAATGACCAAGAAAATGCAAGACATACTGCTTACCACGGATGGGAGGAGAAAGAAGAGCTCCATAACACCTGACAGTAACCCTCCTTCAGGAGGCTCTCCGAGCTGGGCAACAAGGGGACCTCAGAGTGAGGAGATGGAAAGAAAAGGATGTGGCCTTGGAAGAAGTGAGATCAACAGAAAGAGCAATAATGCAAAGCACACATTTCACAGGTTTTAAAAACCCTTAACTGTTTCAGAAAGGTTCCCCCAGTCCAAAAGAGATTCTACCATTTCACCGTGGCAAACGTTTCAGGGTCATGCTTGCAGAAGGCCAGGAGTCTTTCCCCTTCTGACACTTAACACGACGCAGCATGACATCTTCCGTAAAGCAGGTCCTGTAAGTCTGTGTTCCCAGTTTTCTTCTGTAACACCCTTAATGTTGACATAACCACACAAAATGCCCAAGGCGAAAAGGAACCCAACACAGGTAATCCACACCATCTTAGGCTGCACTTAAAACATGGTTAATTTTTTTCCCTTTGGATGACACAGATCATAATTATTATCTTCTCAAGCAAAATTAGCTGAGTTTGATTCCTGTAAGTGAACCACCCGAAGTCAGAGTTACTCCCCTGAGTAACCTGGAGGAGACCTGTTACACATGCCAGTTCTCATCCTGAAATGAGCGATCTCCATCCAGCAGGCCAGGGTGTTGACATTCTATTCTAATTTTACTAACTTGGGGCTCAGATCAAAACAAACCAACAAAAAAAATCTCATAAAGTGGTTTACACATGCCTGCCTGCAGATGCCTTTTCAGAAGCCATAAGCTAACAGTCTTCAACAATTTGACACCATGACTTTCCTGGACCACTTTCCTAGCAAAAATATCCACTGACCTAGGCCATCCTCACTTCGGCCAATCCAGGGGCAGACAGGTCACTATTCTCTGCCATCCCTTTCAGGTAATGAAGCTGAAATGATGGAACCAGTTGTCTAAATACAACCACCAATCTCTGTGTAATACTATACATTTACAAAGCAGCTGAACGGCCATAATACAAACAGAACTTTCTACAGGAGGAAGACAGATATGAGCACCCTTTCATGGACTGAAGAGTGATTCCAGGCTTTGGGGAGTGAAGTGGCCAGCTCAAGGTCAAACATCTTTAAGTAAAAGACCTGGGCCAAAAACTTTAATTTTCTCCAATTGGTGCCTCTTTCTAAAACATCACATTAGAGGAGAGTATGTGTACTAGGGGTGGGGTGAAGACTGCAGGGGATCAATCAACGAAGAACGAGCTGAGGAGACACACAGTGTGAACCTGGTCACTGGCTGCACCTGCACACAGAGGCCTTGGAAGACCTGACTCCTGTCTGCTAGCCAGCCTCAGCTCCTCCTTTGCTCTGTGACCCCAACACACGCTCCTTACCACTGTTATTCAGAACTACAAGCAGCATCCCACAGGAGCTCAATCACCTCAGCCTTGGTGCCTCTACAGTTGCCTCCCCCTGACACGCTCCTCACCTATTTCTTCTTTTGGCCTGCTTCCACTCAATCTTTAAACTCAGCTCACATGACACCTCCTTCAGGTCTTGATCACCTCAGTGCTCTTGGAGCACTCTGATATTAAGGTATCATTGCACTGTCCTGGCTGATTCTGTCGTTTGCCCCTTTCGCTAGGCTCAACTTCCTGGGTGGAGGTTGGGGGGAGAACAGGGGCATACACGTGATGTGACCCATCTCCTCCTGGTACCTGACACACACAGTGGGCACTCAGTAAATGTCTGCGGACCAAATGAATGAACACGCCAGTTCCCAGGAGTAGCTAAGCCAGGCTTCCAGGGTAGAGAACTTCAAACGACCCAGGTGGAAACCATCACCCTCCACATTCACTTTAGCTACATGGATTCCTTTCCTAGCCTGGCTCCTAAGAAGGCAGCCATGACAACATCACGCAAGCTAGAGAATTCTCATGGAATTATAACCCACATTAGGTTCTTGTGGTGGTTGTGTTTGTTTTCACTGAAAAATTTTTGGTCGTTTATACATTTGGAGTCACTTCAAGTTGTGAACCTGAGGGGCAGAGTGACAGGCACAGTTCTGGAATATTTCCCAGGGATCAGACTGGGACCGACAGCCTAGTTGTTAAAGAATGTGAGCTCTTAAGTCTGGGTTCAAATGTGCCATCTGCTGACAGGTAACTCTGGGCACGTGACCCTACACAACCTCCTGCTGGTACCTATGGACTGGGGTGCATGTGGCCAGCCTACCTTCCAAATCCACAAATATCTACCGGGTACCTACTGTGGGCCAAATGCCCGCGATACAGTGGTGACCAGGTTGTGCAATCGAAAGCACACTCCCCTCACGCCAGCCTGTTCTGTTTCTTCACAGCACTTACCCTTGTCTGAAATACTCCTGTGTGCTAGTGTGTCGGCCCTCGTTAGAAGGTAAGCTTTACGAGAGCCCGGGACTCGTCGGTCTTGTTCGTTCGTATCTGTCACATGCCAAGCTTACGTTCACCACACAGTTACTCAACACGTTTGAACAGAAGGAATGGGCGAGTCAGACGAGGTCCCTCTTGTCCCACTGCACTTATATTTCAATGGAGAAAGTAGTGGGGAAAAAATAAAAAAGGTACACATCACAAACACACGCGGCCCACTGGGCTTTCTCTGCCTCCAGTTCCAGGCTGCTCAGGGGAGAAGAAGGCTCTCACCGCCCTGGCAGCCCCGCCCAGCGGCACAGACCTGAGCAGCGGGCACAAGGAAGGCAGAAGGAAAGCCGGGCCACGTCACGTCAGAACTTCTGCGGAGGTTGCTTTCATTCATTGGCTCAACGTGTATTTACTAGGCTCCTAATACGTGCGGGGAATAAAGCAGAGACATGACAAGGTCCTGTCCTCATGGAGTTTCCCTTCCAGTGTAGAAACACAGTAAACCGGCGGGTGAACGGTCCTTTTCGAGCTGACCACCGACAGGGATGTGACAGGTGTCCACGGTGGGGTGGCCGGTCAGAGGGGGCCTCTCTGGGGAGGTGGAGGTGACGTCTGACCTAAGACCTGACCAGGCCAAGCTTGCAGAGAGCAGGGGAAGAACCTTCTAGGCCACGGCGGCCGCCGCGCTCGCACTCAAGGGCGGAGACCGCACACTGGACGGCAACAGTTAAGCCGGCCACTGTGCGAGTGTCTCGAGGGCGAGGGCGCGGGAGGCTGTGGAGGAGCAGGCCCTGGACTCCCGCACACGGACGCCGGGGCCCTCGGGTCCCCGCGGCCCTCCGCAGCGCCGGGGGCGCGGGGCGGGCGCGCCGTCGGGCGGGGGCGGGGCGGGGGCCGCGGGCCGGTGGGGGCCTACGTCACCGCCGCGCCCGCCGGTCCCTCCGGAGCGCGGGCGGCGGCGCGGCGCGGCGCGGCCGGGCCCGCGGCCGAAGATGGCGGGCCTCCGGGCTTACCTCGGAATTTGAGCTCGTGCTGCGGCTCGAGGCTCAGGACCTGCTCCACCTTCGCCATGTTCCTCGGCGGCAGGGCACCTCTGGCGGGGAGACCCCTGAGAGGTCACCTGAGGCGGGAGGCGTTAATGCTGCGCCCCCTTTAAATCTGGGAAAGGGGGGGCCGGCCGGGGCGCGGGCGGGGGTCGTCTACTGGGTGCGCGCGGGGGGGCGGCCTACGCGGTGCAGGCGCAGGGGCGGAGGGCGAGGGCGAGGCCGCGGTGCCCGGCGAGCGCACGGCACGCACGCAAGCACGCACGCACGCAGCGACGCACGCACGCAGCGGGCTGGCCGACTCGGCCGGGCGCGCGCTCGAGCGCTGGGGAGCTGAGCGCGCGGAGCCCCTGTCGGGCACTGCGCAGGCGCGGCGCTGGCCGCGGGGGCGGGGCTGCCGGCAAGCAGGGGGCGGGGCGTCGCGCAGGTCCGGGGGAGGGGCGGGACTGGTTCGCCCACAGTTGAGGACTTTCTCTGCCAAGGTTGTTTATTCAGGGCTGTGGGGGCCGGGCTTTGTGTTGACTGCTTTATTCAATAATAGTAATTAATCAGAATGAACTTCCACTTTCCTTGCTTATGTAGTGCCAGGAAACTAAGAGACTGAATAATAATGAATGACTATTCTTACTATAAGCGTAATGTTTACGGGTGAAGAACGAAAATGGTGAGCGATGTGTGCTAGGCACTGTGACGTATGGTAAGCAATAAATATAAATTCAGTAAGCTACCAATGATCGCTTGCTTATTTTGTGCCACTCTGGTGAACGCTTTGGATAACAGCATCAATTATAATAAATAAAAGCTACTCTACAGTAAACGTTTATTATGTAAGAAGCACTGTGCTGAATCCTGTAAGACTAAATGCAACAAATATTTAGAAATACAATAATCAGAAAAGTGGACCTAGTTCCTGCCCTCTCACTAGAGCTTACTGGGGAGAGAGCCTTTGATTAAATAAGCACACACAAAAAATACGATTAAAAATTACTAGGAACCCAGATCTGCTTGGCCTCAAAAGTGAACACTCCACCTCATTTTTGACATTTAAATTTTATTTTATTATGCAATGTTAACTACATGAAATATGTTATTAATAGTCTCCTTTTCGTGTTTTTAGGTGAAACACAGCAAATAGCAACTTTGACTCTACATGGCAGGCATATGGGGAATTTTTGTACTATTCTTCCCACTTGTCAGTATACTTGAATTCTTCATAATAAAAAAGGTTTTTGAAGATAATCTTTGTCTTTTAACTAGAGCATTTGGTCCATTTATACTTATTATATTTACGATATATCTGGATTTATTCCTACCATCTTATTTTGTGTCTTCTCTTTGTCGTGCCTGTCTTTTCTTTTTCCTCTCCTTTCATGCTGCTTCAGGGCTAATTTTTTTCCCCTCATTCCATTTTTCTTCCCCTTATATTCTCTGTTTCTATTGTTTTGGTGATTACTCTTTACCTTGCTCCCTGAAGATAAAAGGCCTTAACAGATACTTTAACTTGAATCACCCATCCCCTAACTTATATGCCTTAATTGTGGTATATTTTAAATTGAATCTTTTCCTTTTTCACCCTGTGAGTCATTACTAAAGTGTTTTATACAGTCAGTGTTAGTTTAGACTCGAGCGCACGGTTAAACCAATTTCTTTCCTCATCTTTCCTTCTTGCCTCTCAGATTTTACCAGTAGGATCACTTTCCCTGTAGGTGAAGTACAGGCTTTAAGCTCAGTTTCAGTGAGGGTTTGTTGGAGCACATGCTCTCGGTTTCTGTTTGTTTGAAAATGACTTTATTTTGCCCTTGTTCTTGCCAGATATTTTGGCTGGTTTACTAGAGGGACAATTGTTCTCTCTCAGCGCTGTGAAGATGCCACCACTGGTTTCCAGCTCCTATTGTTACTGCTGAGGTTTCAGATGACAATCTCCTCATTATTCCTTCAAAAATATTCTGGTTTTTTTTCACATACTGATGTTCTGCAGTCTTACCACAATGTATCTTTTTATTGTCTTAGCCTATTTAGCTGCTGTAACCAACCACCATATAGACTGGATGGCTTAAAGAACAACATTTATTTCTCACAGTTCTGGAGCCTGGGGAGTTCAAGGTCAAAGTACCAGCAAATTCCGTGCCTGGCGCGAGTCCACTTTCTGGTTCATAGTCAGCTGTTCTCTTGCTCTCTGGGGTCTCTTTTTTAAGGGCACTAATCTTATTCATGAGGGCTCCCCCACCATGACCTAATCAACCCCAAAGGCTCCAGCTCCTAATACCATCATTCAGAGACTGGCTTTCAATATATGAATTTGGGGGAGGATACCTGGGTTCAGTCTACAGAATTTACCCTGCTTAAATTCTCAAGGGTTTCTGAATGTGTTGATTGGTATCTTGCATCATTCTGGAGAATTCTCAGGCAGCATTTAAAATGATTTTTTAATTTTTAAAAAATACACATAACATATAATTTGCTATCTTAATGATTTCAAGTGTACAGTCCAGTGATGTTGAATACCTTCTTTCATCCTATGAAACCCAAAAGACTGAGCAAATCAAAACGACTTCAGCAGTTTCCCAGGACAAAATCCAGCTCCAGGATTCGGCTTATCTCTAAGGGTTTTATCTTCTCCTTCCTTTTTGGCACCAGAGCACTCCTTGTACCGGCTCCTCGTGCTTCTGAAACAGGAGTTGTCTTGGTTGGGAGAGTCACTCAGAAGACTTGGTCCTCTGTACTGCCAGAAATAGGAGTCTCATGAAGAGAGTTAGAAACATTATCCTTGTTAAAAACATTTTCATTGCACCCAGCTCTCAGATCTTCCTTTCTCGTATCATTCCTCATAAAAGGAACCATGACTCCAAGGAAACACGGCTGATTCTAGGTCGGGAGCAGGGAATATACACGAAATAAATGTGGAGCATCTTAGAGCACCAGGAAGTGAGGACAGGCTTGAAGACAAAACGCAGTGCTGTGTCACAGGGACACAGGACCCAGTGGGAGAGTCCCCAACTTGAGTCACAGCAATAAATAGCAGTAGTACTGGATTATAACACAAAGAACAAAATAAATACCCATGAGTCCACACTCATATAAATGCCTTATTAAATAAATAGATTATAAAATATAGAAGAATTTCAAATAGTTTATGTTTGCTATTCTTCCCTCAAGGAGGGAGGACGTAACCCCCTGCCCCCGAGCAAGGTTTATGCTTAGAGACTTCCTTCCAGAGAAATAGTAACTCTTCAAGGAGAGACAATACCTCAGACAGGTGACCAGGGACAAGTCACACTGAGAGTATGGACCTTGATACGACACTCTGAGAAGGGCACTTCACCTCTGGGGTCTTCCCCGCAGAAGCCACAATCCCAGGCTAATCATAAGAAAAACATCGGAAAAATCCAAACTGAAGGACATCCTACAAAATACCTGCGCCAGACTCTTCAAATGGTCAAGGTCATCAAAATCAAGGCAAGTCTGAGACGCCGTCACAGCCCAGATGAACCTCAGGAGACGTGAAGACTGAAAGTCATGGGGTGTCCTGGGTGGGGTCTTGGAACAGAAAAAGGGCATCAGGGGCAAACCAAGGAAATCAGTATAAGATATGGGCTTCGGTGAACAGGAGCGTATTAACCACCTGAACAGCGGTTCATTCGTTGTAACAAACGCACCAGACTAATGGAAGACAGGAACCATAGGGGAGACGGGGCTGGGCACACAGAAACTCTCTTTCCTGTCTTCACAACTTTTCTGTAACTCCAAAGCTATTCTAAATTTGAAAAGTTATTTAAAATATTTTTATTGGACTTTCAACCTCCTAAGTTGGCGTTCTCTGTAGCACATCCTGGGACTGTTGCTCTCCGGTCCTCAGATCTTTTGACAACGAGAATTCACGAGGCTGAGAACCACACTGAGAAAACGGGTGGCTTTGCTGATTGGTTGTCTCACCCCATTTCCTGCTTTGGAAATGCCCCGACCCTGGCTGTCCAAATCCCAGCCATCCTTCATGGCCTCTCTCCCTCCCTCCCTCATTCTCTCCTTCCTTCCTTCACTCATCCAAGCAGCATTTCCCAAGAATCCACTGCCTCAGCATCCTGCAGTGAAGAGTTTTAGCCTTGGCTACAAAGGACCTCACTGTCTAGTGAGGGGAGATGAAAAAAAAAAAAACACCAAAATAGTTACAATCTGTGATAAATACTAAAGTAGATGAGAAGGAAGCTACCAAGAGACAATGAACTTTACTCTAGGGGCTGGGAGAAAACTTAAAATCTCATAGTGTCTTAGAGAATAATCTTTGAAAAATAGAAAGATCTTGCCAGAAAAAAAGAGAAGGAAGAGTTCTCCAAGTGGAGGAGCAGCACATGCAAAGGCCCTGGGGTATACAGCCTGTCCAGGCCTATTTGGGGAAAGGCAAGGAATCATATAATACTTTGGCAAAATTTTTTAAGCTCCTGCTGCGTCAGGCAGTAGATTGGCATATTAGCATCCTTTCTATGGTGCTGTAACAAATCACCACAAAAGCGTGGCTTAAAACAACACACATTTATTATCTTATGGTTTGGGAGGTTGGAAATCCGAAATTGGGGCTTACAAGGCTAAAATCCATTTGCATTCCATCAGCAGGCTCCTTGCCTTCTCCTGCTTCTGAAAGTTGTCCGCATTCCTTGGCTCCTTGTTCCTTCTTCCATCTTCAAAGCCAACAACACAGCATCTTTGATCTTCATCTCCCTTGGGCCTTTACTTGCTTCGCATTGAGTGAGTACCTGTGGGCCAGATACTGCGCCAAGTTCTTTGTGTATGTTAACTTATTCCATCCTCACCCTGTCAAAAGGGGTCATTTATCCCCACTTTACAGATGAGGAGCCTAAGGCACAGAGAAGTGTACCAGCAAGGGCCAAGGGTGATGTTGTTCTGTTGTGCGATAGAGTCTGGATGTCACCCTTGGTTATCCTCAGCTATATCAGAGGATGTCCTATCCCAAGGAGTCACATGATCAAACGCATGGATTCTTTTTTATTTTTTAAGTTTTTTGTTTCTGTTTTGTTTTGTTGGGTTGTTTTGTTTAAAAATTTTTTCCATTTTTTAAAAATGTACTGTTTTTATTTATTTTTTTAAAATTGAAGTGTAGTTGATTTACAATGTTGTGTTAATTTCTGGTGTCCAGGAGTGATTCATTTATACATATATATATACATATATATATATATATATATATATATTCCTTTATTCCTTTTCATTTTCTTTTTCACTATAGGCCATTACAAGATATTGATTATAGTTCCCTGTGCAGTACAGTATAGGACCTTGTTGTTTATTTTATATATAGAAGTTACTATTTACAAATCCCAAACTCTCAATTTATCCCTTCCTATACCCTTTTTCTCCTAGTAACTGTGAGTTTGTTTTCTATGTCTGTGAGTCTGTCTCTATTTTATAAATAAGTTCATTTGTGTCTTTTTTTAAGATTTCACATATAAATGACATTATATGGTATATTTTTCTCTTTCTGACTTATCTCACTTAGTATGATGATCTCTAGGTCCATCCATGTTACTGCAAATGGCATTATTCTGTTCTTTTTTATGGCTGAATAGCATTCCATTGTGTATATATACTATATCTTCTTTATCCAGTCATCTGTTGATGGACATTCAGGTTGCTTCCCTGTCTTGGCTATTGTAAATAATGTTGCTATGAACATTAGGGTACTTGTATCTTTTCAAATTAAAGTTTTCTCTGGATATATGCCCAGGAGGGGGATTGCTGGATTGATCATAGGATAAGTATAGTTTTAGTTTTTTAAGGACTTTCCACACTGTTTTCCATAATGGCTACACCAAATAAATGTATTGTTGTAAAATAAACTTTGTATTTTGCAATAATTTTAGACCAACAGAGACTTTGCAGAGGTGGTATAGAGAGTTTTCTCTGTCCTATACCAAGTTTCCCCAGTGTTATCATTTAACACAACCATGTAACAATGTTGGAACATTATTGTTATAAACCCCAGACTGGGGGTTTTGGATGTCACCAGTGTCTCCACAAATGTCCTTTTTCTTTTCCAGGACCCGGGCCAGGCTATCGCATTGCATTTAGCCGATTTATTTTTCACAGGGATGCTCTGGAAGCTGACTAGGGGAGGGACTGATGTCAGGAATGACAGTTATCCCCATGGGCCAAGTGCCACATGCCGGCATCATCCTGAGAATCACGTGTGTTTCTCATACATTCTCACAACAGTCAGTAATGACGTTATTTTCTCTGGTTCGAAGCTGAGGAAACCAAGGCACAGGGAGGTTTAGAAACTTGCCCAAGAGGAGTGAGATACTGGAGATGGAGGACAAGGACTTGGGTGAAAGAGACCATAGGGGCAGGGGAAGGGGTGTATTTCTCAAAAGTGGGGCCGTGGTGAGGGATGGGGGTAGGGGCTGACCCACAGAATCCCAGTGGCCCTGCCACAGGCCTTTTGCACTGGCTGTTCCCTTTCCTATAGTGGCCTTCCCATGGCTGCCTCTTCCCTGTCAATGAAAAATTACCTATTTATTTATCTGTGATCTGTCTCTGTACTAGGATGCACGCTTCATGAGTGACCTGTCTCTGATTTAAGCTCCTAGCAAAGGTCTGAAGCACAGCAGTCAATAGAGGAGTGAGTGGTGAAATGATGAATGAATGAAAGAATGAATGAAGACCCGGGGTCACCAGGCGCTGGGGTTTCAGGACTAGCTTGCACAGGGGATTTGTTAAAACCCACGCAGACCCAGCAGCTCAGAACCAGCCTGGGTGGAGGTGGGGGTCACAGAGTCAGAGCCACCACACCTTTTTGCAAGCAGGGGTGCAGTCACATGGACTGATACGGCCTAACCCTTGTCCAAAGAGGGGGGCCCTCCAGGCTCAAGCAGGAGGACTTGGGAGGGGCCGCCTACTCAGTTGAGGGGCTCAGTGAAGGATGTGGACATGGGGAGGCTTGGGGGGCAGGGGAAGGAGACCCATGCTTGCCCCTCTCCCCGCAGAAGCAAGCTCTCCCCGCCACCCCAAACTCCTTTGGTTCCTCATTCCTGACTGTGAGCGACCTGGGGTTGGGCGATGGATTCGTGGTCCCCATCTCTGTGCCTGGTATGTAAAAAGTGCTCAGTAAATGTCTGATGAATGAACAAAATAATGTAGTTAAGAATTTGAGAGTAGGGGTAGGAGGGGGAAGAGTCTTTTCAATCCTTCAGGCCTTGTCCCCAAGCACTCAGAAGGCCACATTTGCATACAAATAATTGATATTCTAATTACAAATCATTCGTATTGATTTATTAAGCAGATCCCCAAAGGATCTCTAGAAGATAATTAGATTCCAAGCTCCGTAGGGGTAAGGAAGGCATATTTACCTCGCTGTTTCCCCCACCCCTGCGGCAGCATCGCGAGGCAGAAGAGCCACAAGATAAATATTTGATGAGGCAGGAGTGAGCAGGTCCTGCTGAGGGGAGAGCCCACAGCGGCCCCGCAGACCCCTTCCAGTGTGTCTGGGGTTCGGGGACAGGGGAGGCAGCCATTTGTGTGTTTGCACGTTCATGTGCATGTAAAATCTGCAAACCTCTCTTTGCCCAAGCCCTAGTGATTTTCCACTGTGTGAGTGTCCTTCATTCATGCAGGGGACACGCTGCCTGAGAGCTGGGGATGGAGACAGAAGACACGCAGACCCCTCTTCCTCTGTCCAGCGGGGAGACAGAGAAAAGCGAACCAGTACCTCCAGCGGCCCAGCCAGCGGGGGCAGGGCAGGAGGGGGGGGCGTTAGACCTCTCCCCAAACCACCCCAATACAGTGACATTAGTATATTTAAGGGAAAAAAAGCAACTGGTGAAGGAAGGCATCAATAGAAAACTTTGTTGTTTTCACTGATCTGATTAAAACCTGTGCTTGCTGTGTGAACGCAGCTTCATGCCCCCCACCCCTGTCTTACTGACCCCTCGGCCATCCCCAGGGCCCCCTGAGGATAGAGACTGTGCAGCAGCAGCCACAGGACAGATGTCAGTGTCAGAAGAAGAGGAGGAATGCCTGACCTTGGAACCCAGGGGCAGAGGCACTATATGCAGGGACTGGGAGGGCTCAGGGAGGGAGGGAGGTGTGGGGAGGAGAGAGGGAGGGAGGCAGGCAGGGAGGGAGAAGTGATGGGCTGGAGGTGTTTTAAGGTTCAATTTCTCCATTTCCATTTTCCCGCATCCGCTCCCAGGAATGCTTAGGGCCACGGATTCTCAAGTGAGTGTCACGACTCTGCCTTTCTATCTGGGGGGAAAAACAAAAACAAGCGATTACAATATGCAAAGTGAAGGCAGTGTTCTCATGAAATCCAAATTGTTGCAGCAAACTCCATCATTTCACGCTGGGAGAGGCGTGATCCTATCTGGGCAGAGGAGCCTGCTGCCTGGTTCACATCCCAACTCAGCAGCTCTGTGATTTACTGGATGTGTTAGCTCCACAGGTTACTAAGCTGCGGGCAACATGCTCCAGCCAAAGCCCCCCGCCCCCTCCCCGAACACACACACTTGCAGTTGAGAGGAGGGAACTTGAAGAGCACCTGGGGGAAGTGATTCGGGGGAAGGTTTAAGGAAGTGGGGTTCTGCTCTGGGTTAGATGCTGCCAGGACCAGGACTGAGCAGTCCTTTGATCGGGTGGGTATGCAGGGAGGGCAGGCTGAGGGCCAGCGGACAGCTGTAATTGACAAAGCAGCAGCCTAACCACGGCTCAGATTAGCTGGGAGAGGTCGATTTGGGGGAAAGGGGTCTGGACAAAGTTCTGGTTTTTGTCTGGGCTCACAATGACTTCAAGGGGGCTTACTGTCTTGACCCATCCTGGTCATGGAGTGGCTTTGTGTGATGCTGGTGTCCTTTGGAGTTGTTTGTTCAACAGGAGAAGAGGCCCCAAGACCAGCTGAGTGCCAGGCCAGCTCCTGGCTGCCAGGAGCTGCCTTTCCCCAACCCTCTATGCCTCACCTGTAAGGAGGAGAATAAAGAATTTTCTCTCTGTAAGGTTTGGGGAGGATTCAGTGAGCGAACCTGAGTGAAGTTCTCAGTTCCATGTGGCAGGCACACAGTGCCTGCCAATAAAACATTAGCTATTATGATGAGAGCAGCATTCCTCAGAGCTCCCGTCTTTCGTCTTTCGTGTTCCAGCTGGGAGACTGGCATGGTGTGTGGGCTTGGAAGCTGCAATATTCCTGGAGATTGTAGTTACTGCAGGGCGCGTTTGTTTCTTGGTACTCTGGGGAGGAGACAAGTTCATCCCACAGATGAATCCCTCTCACCCCAAATACAGCACCAGGAACCAGGGCATGAAAAACTGGTTCCTCCTCATCAGCTTGTAACCTGGGGAAGACATCGCCTCTGCCGTCTTTCCTTCAATAAAAGCAAACGATTCTTCATTCGCAGCAATTAGAAAAAGGGGCGTGGAGTAAATACCTTCTGTTCTTTCCTCCCATGGGAAAGGTATCACCAAGAACCAGCTCTGTCTCTCAGAAGATTAATTCCCCCCCTCCGGTGTCCTAATGTACTTGTGCTGATAATGTATGGTGTGTGATTGGAGTCATAAAACCCTGTCGTGATTTTTCATCTGTTTAGTCCTCTATGTCTGAGATGTAGGGCTGTGCTGCGGCAGGAGTGTTTTAACACTTGACGATACAGATAATAAATGATGATGGATCAGCCTCTGGAAGCAGGTACCTGGAAGGGAGGGGGTAACATGTGTCTGGCCATGGTCCTGGGCTGCAGTGCCCACGGGCACAGGCACTCCGCCTCTTCAGCTGTCCTGGTCCATTTCTACCTTCTCTGTGCTCGCTGCTCTCAGCCTCAAGAGTTCTCCTGTTCAACCCCTTCTGATCTCAGGCTACAAGAAGCCTTTTGTCTTTTTCTCATTTTACTTCGCAATTTAAGTCATTGCCTTTTCTTCATTTGGGGTTTGTGTATGTGCTCACAGGCATGTGTGGGTGTGATTTTATTTAAACTACAGCATTATGAAAAACAAAGACAAAAACTGTTATCACTTTTAGGCTGTAATATAGAAACAATAAAGAAGTCCCTAAGGGAACCATGGTGAAAAAAACACTAAATGTGTGTGGTTTTGTAACAGGCAGTAGGATGCTAGGGCTAATAATGGAATTTGTATGTTTATCACTGATGCGATTAATAATATTGATTTATAGAGCCTGAGTGCTTGCCATCATTAGCTATTCACAGTAGCCCCATGAAGTCTGCATCATTATCATTTAGGAAATAAAATCACACACCAACTCACAGAGGAGGTAGCCCAAGTTTAAGTGCAGTCACTGAGTCGGCAAAATAGTAAATGTCTCCTGGTTGGCCTTAGAGCCCCCTTTGAAAAATGGGCCCCGAGTCATTCATTTCAAAGAATATCTCAAGTGAGCGTCATTTTATTCCCCTTCGTGAAAGGCTGTTTTCAAGATTACTGGATCGTTTAAACCAGCACATCATTTTAATGCAGCCAATGCCAAAGAGCCTTTCTGGGCTGGTCTTCCCCTCAAGGTGGCGAGGTTTTTTGTGGGGGAGGGGGTCATTTGATACACACGGTAATCATCTCCATATTTGTACTCTAAGAGGCTGTCCTTTCAGCACCACAAGGTCGTTAACAGGCCATTTATAAAAAGGGCCACTTGGCCACCCACGGTCCCATCTCCAATTACATTCAGAAGATTTGTTTCTGGAGAAGTAATTTAAGACCAGGGAAAGAAAACCCACAGGGATCCTACTTTTCTAACATGGGGTGATGACACTGGAAATAAGACATGTAAAGATAAACTTTTTAAAAATTCAAGCAAAACATTCTTGGTGCAGTGTTTTATGATTTGATGGCCCGGGTATTCGTAACTGATGATTCAGACCTCTTGTCACCCTGTTGGTAAGGAGGTCCCATGTCATTACTGTAGTGTCTGCTCAGTTTTTTTTTTTTGCCTTTTTTCAAAAAACTCTTGTGTGTTCTCATTTATATGCAGAGAAGACGTGACCTGACCCTATCGCTGGAGCGGCTGATTGAAATTCTAATGTTGATGATGGTATACCTTGGGCATGGATTCTGTGCCCTAATACTGTGCATTAGTCTCACATTTACATTCAAAACCCTACAATTTTCTTCTTAAAAATGACCTTTCTCTAATGGAGTGGAGTCTTGGTAGCTTTGCCATTATATTTCCCATATATTTTATGTAACAGAGGCCCGGAGGTAACATTCTACCCGGAGTATCCATAAAGAGGATTCTGACCCTCTCATCCTGTTTCCCGCCCCTCCAGCAGTGATCCCTGTGGTTCTACCAGCTTTATGCACACTTCTTAAAAGGTGATCTCTGCATTCTTGTGTTGTTTCCTGGAAGATGCTGAAAGGTTAGGCTGAAAATAAAAACTCGAAGTGACCAGAGGTCTGATTAAAATCATTATTAACACAGTGATTCATTTTGACAAGGTGTTAGCTGTAAACTCTTTTTTTTCTTTTCTTCTCTCTTACAAGCTGCAGCAGGGGTCCCTCAGAAACGGTATAAAGAAAGAGAAGTGAGGAGGAGGGTCTAACTCAGTGGTAGAGCACGTGCTTAGCATGCATGAGGTCCTGGGTTCAATCCCCAGCACCTCCGTTAAATAAATAACCTAACTACCTCCCCCACCAAAAAATTAAAAATTGAAAAAAAATTTTTAAAAACTGAAAAAAAAGGAAAGAGAAGTGACACTTGAATATTGGTAAATTCTAGAAGGCCGATGATGCTTGACTTCCCAACCAACAGTGACATTTTCAGTGGAGAATCATGTTTTTGGCTGGTATTATTGTAAGACAAACAACTGAAAATTTTAAAAGGCTTTGCATATTATTTCATAATTTACCACCTTAATGGAAATCTAGTTCTTAAATTCTAACGGGAAAAAAAATCTGCAGTAAACATTACGGTTGCTTAGAAACCTGGGTCCATGATTTAGTTCTTCTGTGCTCTAAGGCAAGCAGCCAGTTGCTTGTGGGAAAATAAAGCACAGTTGTTCCGTGCGTGCACGTGAAACACCCCTGTTTGTTTCGGCTGTGTGCTAATTTGTTTCTTCCCTTTTGGCACAGAATCTTCTCTTTTTCTTGGCATTGTAAACCAGACTGGCTTCCACAGTGGTACTATGTTGACAGGTTATAGACTAATATTCTTCTTCTTAACATATATTTATTTACAGTCATCTCACCAGCCTTTCTTCTAGGAGGATTTAGGGCAGCTTGAAAAGATGTATATCAGTATCAAAACAAAATAAACGTGGACTGTAATCTTCTATACCCCTGCTCCACATCTGGCTCTGAGCTTTTTACTGGCCAAATTGAAGGAGGGTGTGTGTGTGTATTTTAAAAGGGGAAAATAAGACAAAGGCAATTTCAGTCCATCTACTGAGCCAGTTTTTGTGAAGGACCTGAAGACAAGATGAGAGTGTGGGAGTTCCTGGTTTTTTTTTTAATTAAAGTATAGTTGATTTACAATGTTGTGTTAATTTCTGGTGTACAACAAAGAGATTCAGTTGTATATGTATTTCTTTTTCACATTCTCCCTCGTTATAGGTTATTATAAATTACTGAATATAGCTCCCTGTGCTATACAGTAGGACCTTACAGTTAATCTATTTTATATACAGTAGTTTGACTAATTTTTCCCTCTGCCACCTCCCCTTTGGGAACCATAAGTTTGTTTTCTATGTCTGTGATTCTGTCTCTGTTTTATAAATAAATTCATTTGTGCCTGAGTTTTTCTTTTTAATAAGAGAACATCCACACCTACACACGGTGAAAAAATTTTAAAAGTACAGAAGTACAGGTAAAGTGGAAAGTGAAGAAAAGGCGACAGTTCTGTCTGCGAGCATCTCTCCTTAGAGGTCCACAACTGCTGCTAACAGCTCAGAGTGCGCACGTCCCGGTTCCGAAAGCAGGTGCACGTACGAGCGAGTGGTTGTGCAAACTCTGTTTTGTAGAAATGGAGGCATCCTCTGCCCACATCCGGATCTCTCACTCCGCGGTGCGCTGGGCGCGTGCTCCACGTTACTGCGGACGTGACGGCTCGGTTCCCTTGTGCCCCTTTCCCAGAAGGTACAACCAAGGCTTCATGTTCACGTGTGAGGTTTTCTACAGGGTCTCCGGAGGGCGGTGCTTTCAGATGGAATGAAGGAGGCAGGGAGGTGCAAGTACCCAAAGGGCTGGGTGTGCCTCCCCCACCCGCAGGCCACACACCAGCTCACTGGCCTGGCTGTGCATCAGCGCGGCTTATCCTCTTGTAGCTGTTACTCTGCTGTCTGTGTTTTCTTTCTCGCGAACTGTCTTTTCATGGAGTGGATCCTTCTGTTTCCCTTTTGGAGGGTTGTGTTTTTGCTTCCTATAGATGGCAGATGGCAGCCCTCTCTGTCAGAGATGCGGCCAATGCTTCCCCCCAGCTTGTGGTTCACTTTTCAGGTTTATGGCCTTTTCTGGTCTATCCTCTCCAGGAGCCAGATGGAGGGCCTGGGAGTTGACCCCGGGTCTGGGGCGCCCAACACCTGGCAGCGGCCTCCTTCTCCCCCCCACATACACAGCTCTCGCCGTCTGCAAGACGCGCACCGGAAACAGACCCCCTCTCAGGAACAATTATGAAGCCCTGCAGGGGAGGGTCCAGCTCAGCGGTAGAGCGCATGCTTAGCATGCACAAGGTCCTGGGTTCAATACCCAGTACCTCCATTAAAAATAAATAAATAAAAACCTAATTACCCCTCTCAAAACAACCCAAAAAAATAATTAAAAGTTAAAAACAAGTGGAAAATGTTATAAAACAAAACCAGATTCCATGCGAGGACTTACTCTCGTTGATGCTGTGCTGAAAGCTGGTTTATACAGGCATCTCCCCAAAGAGCCACATGTGGCTGACTCTCTGTTATCGTCCCATTTTACAGATGAAGGCAACAAAACTTACAGAGGTGAAGAACTCTGTCTGGGGCCACACAGCCTAGAAAGGGGCTAAGCTGAAGCTCAAACTCAAGCCTGTCCTCAAGCCCTCTCCGCTCTGTCTGGTTCGCTGCTGGAAGACATCTGTCCTGTCAACACGACCACAGCACGTGGACAGATGCGCCCGGAGAGACAGCAAAGGGAAGACGAGCCTGTGAAGGTGGGCTTCTGCAGGGAAGGAATGGCGCCAGGGGCTCTGGGGTTGAAGTCCTCACGAGAATGGAAATGAAATGCTGGCACCTTCGATGAAATCCCCTCAATGACAGAAGACACCATAAAGCTTTTTGCCCACCTACCTTATTCGAGGGGGGAAGCAACATTCCCGCCAAATGCTCCTTGGAGGCTTTGCAGGCTGGCCTCCCGCATCGTTCCCATCTTAACTCTGGAAGGACACGGACGGGGGAGGGAGCTGTCTAAGAGAAAGAGGCAGGAAGCTGGGAACCAGGTCAATGGACATGAAAACTGCGGGGCTCACCGGACTCTCCAACTACCCAAGTTCCGGCGCTGAGGTTTTCAAATATCACTTTAAATGACTTTTGGATATTTGGTTAAGAAAAACGTGTGATGAAAACTCACAAAGAGAAACCAATTGAAAGGCAAATACATATATCTGTAAACATAGCATTTTATTAACAAAACGCTTACACCCTGCTTACAGTAACAACAAATGCTGTAGTGACTTGTCACGTCATACTCTATAAAAGTTGAGTATCGGATATTCAAGCTAAAACAAGATAGTTTAAAAGTATGCCAAATTGAACACCATTTGCAAACTATCTACTACCAGCCTAAGTACAAAAAGAAAAATCTTACAACAAAAATCAAAAGATCTAGTTTTCTTTCGTCGGCATCTACAAACAGTACAGACATCATATGGTTTATATATACACTTAGGTCCAGCCCAAGGTTAAGACTGCAAAAATAAGGTCTTCAAACATCCATATAAGCTTGGCAAACCATCGTTACAATATTTCACCACAGGTAATCAAGCGACGCTTCATGCAGGGAAGCCACGGCTATAAATCTGGGCTGTTTATAGTGCTACAAGCTGGCCTAAACTGTAAGCAACTTAATTTTTTTTTCATAATAGACGCTATTATATAAAGGCACAAATACTCCTTGCATCAGGTGTTGAAAAGGTATGACATTCTTAGTAGAAATAACTGCTGATACAACAGCTTAGCTTTTTTTTTTTTTGCAATGTCTATGCTCATCTCAGCTGTTTCTCTTTAAGACTTTAGACTTGGAATTTTGCACACTGTAACAAATGCTCTACTACAAACGAAGTGAAGTTCTGATACTAAAACTGTCTCATCACCAACTGGTAAAAACCACGTTGTTAGGCAGTTGGGTTGCCGCTGTAAGCTAGTGCTTGCTGCCTGTCCCCACTCTGGAAATACCGGATTCTTCACCTAAAATTAGCCTTTGTGTTTTCTGACAGTACTGGTTGTCTTGGGCCTCCCTTGCTGGACGTGGTGGGCAAACCCTACTGCTGCCACCAGGTGAGGTGGCACGGGGAGGAATGTCACTTGTGCCGAGGAGGCGGCTGGTGCTGTGTGTCTTTAAGGGAGTGCCCGCCGCAAAGTGAGGAGGAGCGGGAAGTAAGGCAAGAGGTCGGCTTTGATCACTGAGAAGGCCAGACGTCAATTCTTAAGAAGGTCAGAAGCATGCCTGACAATTATGTGAGTGACTCATAAAGAGAGATGACAGTGTGAGCTGGATGAGAGCGAAAAAAAAAATCTCTTCCAGGGCAATAAAGCTCTGTCTACACAATACAACAAATGGTTTAAAAACAGAGCCACCCGTCCGTTGCTCTGACGAGCCAGCTGCCGGTAACATTCCCCGCACTGCACGGGCCGGTCACTCCGACATCACATGCATGATCTGGGTTAAGAAAAAGTTCCACAAACTATGTAATAACCTCATTTGCAAAGTAAGCGAAGGTGCACAAATTCAAGCCCTGCTTATGACATTTTTCAGGGGGTGAAACTGATTATTCAAGGACAAAGTTAGTGAAAAAATGAATGAAGACTGAGGAAGGGTTAAGCCTCAAGGTGAAGCCACATGCCGCTGGGGGCTGGCGACGTTCTAAGTGGGAGTGGACTCGCCGCACGCCCGCAGGTGCTCAGCGGACTCTGGGCTTGCCTCGGGGAAGAAGGGAGGCCCAGCTTCTCCACAAGACCTAAGACAGGGGAGTTTCCGGGACAGGTGCAACTCTGAGTGAAGATTATCAGCCCTTCCTGTGAAATGCTATCTTAAAGACGATTTCCTCTGAACTACTGCATTCAACAATACGCTTCCAGAAACACAGAAAAGTTCCTGACTCAAGAAGTTGCATCAAAACCAGCATGTTTTGTTTCTTTTGCAGAATTAAGGAGATCACGGAGGGCTACAGTTTAAAACTGCCAACCAGGGAAGGCTCTTTCAAAAAATCATTACTATCTCCGGATTTCCCATTACTTGGCTGAATTCTTGGCACCTGAATTCCTGTTCATGGAAAGCTACCCAGAATTTTGTTTGTTTCAATTATGAAGCATTTGATGAGGGAATGGACACCAGGACCACACAGGTCTGAAAATGAACTGGCGATAAATGTTCAAGTTTTTGTTAACACCCCATGGTTGTAATTCTGCTATCTGCTGATGACAGATCCTAATCTTACTATGTATCTAAAATGTTCCAGGTAATGAAAGGAAAAGATGGATGATTTAAGATTTTCCTTTTTATTAAATGTCTGAATCCATTTGTTTTGAAGCTAAAACTATTCTAGCATGTCTATAATGGATTGTACTCTCAAAGGGAAGAACACAGATATTAGCTCTTTCTGAGGGGACAGACCATCAAATTTAAGCTGACCTTATGCTACTGGAAATCCTTCCTTCTAGAGTTGGAGAGTAAATCATTTTCCCATAGACTAAGAGAATCCTGAAGGACAAACGGAGACATATGGAGATTCCTGGTTCTACGCATTCACTTTCTTCATTATGTCTAATGAAACTTGATCACAACAGGTCTGTCTCCCTTTTCATTCTCTTAGACTGAAAAAGGGGAGGCTCCTGAAAAATGTCATACCTGCCTAATATTTTTTACACTTTCATTTGCATATAAAACAGGATGAATGCCCCAGAATTCCATTAATGTTTCTTGCAAATCAGATAATCACACTGCCTGGATTTGTATTATTGGAAGTCAAGACAAGTAACTCTGCTGTCAGGGGAAATTGCCAGAGGTTGTTTCTTTCAGTCTGAGGCTAAATTGCACCCCCACGTCCCTCCTCTAAAATTACACAGTATAATGCTTATCTCCTGGATATATCTGTTGCTTGGACTATTTTTTTTTTTTTGGAAGGGGAGGTAATTAGGTTTATTTATTTAGTTATTTTAATGGAGGTACTGGGGGTTGAACCCAGGACCTCGTGCAAGCTAAGCATGTGCTCTAACCACTGAGTTATACCCTCCCCCCAGACTATTTTTTATCATAGTACCACAGGAGTTAAAACACATCCCTTAAATGTTCCCTCGAATTATTTGAACAGTTTTGATGGTCCAAGCTAATTGAGGGCAGGTATATAGTAACAGCTTGACCCTTGAAGGCACCTTCCGTTTCTTCCTTTAAAAATTACTGTTAAGAGGCAGACTACCTCTTGCAGTCACACCGTCAACAGATGTCATGCGGCTAGTCCCTTTAAAACAAATTCAAATAACGAAGATGTTTTACAGCTTTCCACCAACTAGCTTATCACTGTCATTTAACTTTCATTACGGAGACAGGAGGAACATTTGCAGCCTAATGAGTTTAGGGAGGAGAGCCAGCCTGAGTTTGTGGGCTGTCATTTCCCCCCAGATGTTCTAAAGCAGGAACCTGGTACAGATCAGAGTTAAGGGAATTCCAGTAACTTTTCCCCAGAAGGAAAGGATTCTCTCATGACTTATACAGGGTCTTGCTAAGACACCAGAATGTGTGGGAGACGCACACAAAACATACTGTGCACATATTCTTATGCACCAAGGGGCCATGAATCACATTCTTAGTGTATTCTGAAAAAAAAATGAGTGAAAAAATGCTTATAAGAATTTATATAACCTCTTTTGCAACTTGATTTCAGACTATAGAAGATGCGTGTAACAATGAACTGATGCCTTTTTGAGCTCTGAGGCTGACATGCCAGTTGGTGCAGGGTAACTGCATCACACCTGCCCCACCTTAACGCAGCGCTGCAATGGCACAGATGTTCCGGCCTGGTGACTCCAGGAAAGCCCTGGGCTGCCCATCGAAGGACATTTTCATTACTCTCTCTCCCAGAGCTTAATTCAGGAGGTCTCCTAGGCCTCTTTTCCTTCTTGAGAAAAGAAAGAAATACAAAACTTTAAGAGAAGTCCTGAAATTAAGTGTGGTTTTCTCTCCCTTTCTATATACTTAAAAATAATAAAAAAGACCTCAAGAAGGACACCAGCCCACAGAGAGGAGGAGATGAAGCCTTCAGTACAAAAGGCTCAGTCCTTTCGGATGTGGGGAGGCATTTGGGAGGGGCATATGTCAGGGGAGGCGGGCACTTCAAACAAAATCATAAACAGGCAACAAGGAAGTGTGCTATTTTAAAGGAACCAAATCTTTCAGTTGCTGTGTGTTGAACTTATCCTGACTACGGCTGAAAAGCAGGTGACAGGGGTTTCATCTGGAATCAGAAGGGCTTGCAATAGGTACTTCTCCCTAATCACTTCTCAAAGAGAGTTTAAGATGAAGGGCACTTAATCATACTCATACTTTAAGTTCTTTAATCACCAAATGATAGTTAATTAGTTATCACAGAATCAGAAAAACCCTTGTGTGAAAGAAGAGTTCTAGAGACCAATGGTTACTAGGATTGGACACCTGCAAAGAGCTCATTTCAATTTCTCTGAGAGGAATCAATATACACTTGCAGCTAATTAATGATCTTTCTCTTTTTTAGTCCCCAAAGTTTTAAAAAATGGCCCTGCGTTGTAAGAGAACCAAAAGGAGATTTTTATGGATGGGCTATGTCTCAATTCCTTTAAAATCTAGCCTTTTCTCATAAGAACTAAGAATGAAGAATATATAAAATATGTATCAGATCACTGTTCAACCAGGTTAATAATCCGAAATGTGCTTAAAACACTGCTTCTGACTTTAATATTCATCTTTGCATTTTAGAAGCAAAGAAAATCACTGGAAAGCAACCCCCCCCACCCCGCTCTCTCGAGTATGGATTACGGATCTGAGACAGCAAGCTGCAGTTGCTGCTGAGCATCAGAAACGACATGAGAAACAGGACCATGTCAGCTCCCGAGACAGATGGAGGAAACCAGGGAGAAGAGGCCCTGGGGGTGGGGGGGACCCGAGAAGGGGAGCGAGAAGTCAGAAGAGAGAGCAGCTGCAGAGGGTGGAGAGACGGGCCGTGCAGGGCCACAGGCAGCAGATGTCACAAGGGGATCAGAGGTATTCGGAGGCCGCACCAATAAGATGAGGCGCGAAGCACCCTGCCTTTCCCTGTGCACCCAGATACCGTGAAATCATCCACACTGACTGACAGGTTTGATGGAAAAAACGTGAAGGTCACAGATTTGCGTCATGTTTTGGGGAAATAAGACAGAAAGGGCCACACAAGCACTGCCTCTTCGGTAATGAGTCCAGCAACCTTTGTTTTTATTTTGTTGTCATGGAGATAGAGGCCCAGCAGTGGGAACGTTAGGGACAAACCAGGGCAGTGGTCTGATGCCCTGATCCATTTGGATGTACATGAAATAAAGTTAAACCACCTTCAGGGGTAAAGAGCCCAGCCCTGGGAATCCTGTGTCCCCTCTTAAAGCTCGCTGATTTCACGCTGGGAAGGGAGTACGATGCCAGGGGAGTACAGAGTCCACATATATTTTAAACAAAGCAATGTCAGAATTTTCGCAACCTATATTCCTTCTGTATGATTTCAGTAAGAGGATAAACAATCCCAAATGCTTAAGAGACACACCAAGGAAAAGGGAGTCGTTTCTTACTTAATTTGGATTATAATTTTCCCATTAAAATCTATCCGTATCAAGTGGGGGGCACAAAGAAATAACCATTATTTTTTAAAGTTTCGACTGTTCAGTTTAAGGATAGCTCAGAAAACACAATTTAGTTCAAAATTCAAGCTGTTTCATTTCCTATTTAATCTTGTAAATTTCCTTCTCTTACAACACTCAGGTTGGAAGGGTGCCAGATTAGACCAGGAACAAATTTTCACCAACTTCACTTCAGTGCTTTATTTTTATATTATATTAAAAACCTCATTAGGCTCCCTGAGGGAAAAGAATGTTAACCACTAACAGAGGCGGGGAAGTAAGGGAAAGGGAAAGACACGCTGAATTGTTAACAAGGAAAGCTCCCTTAAAACCGCTGGTCTGAGGTCGCTGTAAAAGCTCAAAGAAACTTAGTACCAAGACCAGGTAAATGATGACCTTGATCTTTTACCCCAAGGCTAGGGAGGGCTGGTCTGGCTTGTCATAGTGGCATCTGTCTTTCCAAGGACTTCCAGCTGGGTGTGGAGGGGGTGGAAGGGAAGGCGGGACTGCAAGCCACGGGCACTTCCAAGAGCCTCCTGTGGGCAGGCTGAGAAACGGGTGGGCATGCGTGAGGCTGGGTGCAAGACTAAATGGAGTGTTGAATGAAACATAGAATTTATTAATGTATTTACATAATTTATAACCTTTAAGCAATGGTCTCATAAATACAGACTACAACTTTACATATGCTAAGCAACAGGTAATTGTTTTCCCCACCAAAATATTTCGGTTAAATAAAAATGGACAGCATTTACACCACTTCCTCTTCCCTCTTCTTCTTTTTTTAAACCATTGCTCGTCAACTTAAACATATGTGGTTCCACTTATTCCAGGCAGCTCCTCCACCATCACCATCTTGATCATGAGAGCTTATTTTTAAAAAGGTGCCAGCCGCATGCCTGGTGACACACACATGACCGTGTCAGGCGGCAAACCCAGGGCAAGCCGCGCACTTGCTGCCGTGCGTTTCCTGTGCGGGTCCGGGGCGGATGCGATCAGTGGAAAGTGCTTTAGAGACGGTGGGGGTGAAACCATCTCCTCAGCACTATAAACAACGCACTTTAGCTGCTAATAGTAACTGCCACCCCTCCGCTGATGGTGCCCACATCTTAAGTGACACAGCTCCCTCCAACAGTGGTCACGGAAAACCAAGGAAACAGTCATCTCCACAAGGGTCTTTTGTCCCTCAAGAACCACCAAAGTGCGAATCTTCCCTTTACAAATGTTACATAAAATCTGGGTTATAAAACTATGCAACAATTTAAGCCCACCGTCCATAAGATTATACACTCCTTCTGAGCAAGGTCAGAAGCCAAGGATGGAGCAGTCCCTTTGTACACCAGAGTCTTTACATGATCCAAGTCCACAGACTGAAGTATTATTGCTGCGGTCTCCAAAGAGGAAACAGAACCGGCCAATATCTGGGAATCCTTTTTGTCCGAAGAAGATCCAAGACTGGCGAGGCGACACCTGGCGACAGGGCCCCACCCTCCTGCTAACTTTCAGGACCACCTACTTCATCATCAGCCTGGAGGCCGAGGCTCGGTCAGCAGCAGCTCCGCTTCGGCTCTGAAGGCTGTCTTCGGAGTTTGAAGCCCTTCCCGCCAGACGGCGGGTTGGCGTCAGTGGATGGAATTCTTCGACCTAAATCGACAGGAGGGAAGGGAAGGAGCTTTAACTTTCCAAACCTGTTCGTTCTCAGACACAAACACTTTGCAGATTCAATCTGATGGGTTTCATTAAAATTTAAAAACTTTAAAATTTTGGAATAATTTTAGATCTACAGGGAAGTTGCAGCGGTAACGTGGAAAATGGCTATACCGCTCATGCAGTCTCCCCTGATTTTAGCATCTCACATTATTACCTTGGGAGCTGTCAAAATGAACTCAACACTGCAACATAACTCGTAACCCCACTCCAGACTTTTTCAGATGCCACTCATTTCCTATTTCTGTTCCAGGGTCCAAATAAGGGTGGCACATGGCATTTAGTAAAAAAAACTTAATTAAAAAAATGCCATCAGAACATGCCCGTCTCTCTGTCTGGTGGCAGAGGCCACCTTCCAGACGCGTGTGCACAGACATGCACAGCACACACCCCCTCGACCTGTCCCTCTTCATAAAACCCAGATGGGGGTAGATACTGTTCCTTCACAGCATTCTTTTCAACAGCTCTGAGGCTGCACTGTGTGGATGTACCACATCTAACCATTCCCCTATTGATAGATATTTAGTTTGTTTCCAACATTTTGATATTATTAACAATACAAGGAGTATCTCCGTGAACCCATGAGCTCCTGTGCGGGATAAACGAACAGGCTGTCCCCCTCTTCTACTCCTGGGTATTTATCTGACGCGTACACTGCACTCCCAGTGTCTGTCCTGCACAAATGCAAGAAGGATGTGCGATTTAAATTTTGACAGACGCTGCCAAATTGCTCTCTGAAGAGGCTGTGCCACTTTATTCTCCTACCAACAATGCATGAGAATGAACAGGTTTCACTTTACTGCTCCATGAAGCATAATGTCAATTTTGAGAGAAACCTTAAATCACCCATCCACCTACCGAGGCCATAACTCAAAGGCTGCTTCCTGTATGCTTTCCGGACACCTTCCCACTTCCTAACACCGTACAACGCCTCAGACACTAAAACCAGCCAGAAGCACGTTATCACCTATTTGTTTATGCAAGTGTCTCCCTGAGCTCTTCGACGGATGGATCCTGTTTCTTCATCTTTATGTCTCCAGTATCTACTTAGCATGTTACCTGGCACTGAGGTGTTCTGAAAATACGGAACGAACAGACACAAAGCTCTTCTGGCATTAACAAGGCCAAGCTGGAGTTCTTCAAATCCCAGGTCCTTGGTCGCCAAGCGTGGAGCCTCCAGCACGTGCAGCAGCCTGCAAACCTGGGGCTGGAGGGTGGGGGTGTACACAGCATGGTGCCTGCAGGGCTAGAAAGTGTCCCCCTAGTGTGTCCTGCAACCACTTTCCAAATGCCCAGAGATGCTGTTTTGAATAAACTGCAAATTTATTTAAAAGCTTTACAGAAGCCTCTTGTCATTCTGTATTTCTCAATAAATGGATACTAAAAAACAGCTGATATCAGAGGGCTATCTCTGAAATACTTTTAGGAGAAAGCAGAGAACACCTTCATGACCTGGGAATAGTCAAGGAGTTCTTAAACAGGATCCCCAAAGTGCTAGCCAAAAGGGAAAATAAGGATAAACTGGATTATATTAAGATTAAAAGCTCCAATTCATTAAAAGAACTGATTCCAAAGTGAAAGTCAAGCCACAGAGCAGAAGGTCTTTCCAACAGACATAGTCAGCAACAGACTCACGCCCAAAACAAGCTATCAACAGGAAGAAAAAGGCTGATAAACCCAACAGGAAAATAGGCAAAACTTCACCAAAGAGGATAGCTGGGTACTATAAAAATATAAACAAACATCCAGAAAAGTGCTCAACTTCAGGAACCGCAGTGAGTGCAGACCACTGCCCTACCCACCCGGGCCGGACCCCTGGCATCCTCAGCCACCACCGGCGTGACTGCGGCCGGCAGGGCCCCTCGGGGGCTGCTCGGCAGGAGACTGTCCTGAACACGTGCCTACCCAGTGACTCAGCAATTCTCCCGAGTATAAACACACCTAACAAAAGTGCGTTCATGCTGTGCACATACTGGACACGAAGCCGAATGTCCACAGAGGTTCTGCTCGTAACAGCTCTAAACTGGAAGCGACCACCCAAACACCTCTCGACATCATGGGTAACCACACCGTGGTCTTCTCCCTCCCGCCCTCCTCGGACACACTCCAAAGTGCTGAGAATGAATCACCTGCTGATGTGGACACACCTACCAAATACAATGGTGCGCTAAAGAAGCCAGACACAAAGGAGTAAATCCACTATGTTTTAAAAAGCAAAAAAGTATACAACCTGGCAAAACAAGAGGAGTTAGCAGTTGGGATGGTGGCTCCCTGGGATGGCAAGGCTCCTGGCCTGGGTGCTGGTTATAGGGGTGCACTCGGTCTGTGAAAATCCCTTGAGCTTTATACTTCTGATATGAGCACTTTTTTGTTTTATTTTGTTTTGGTGGAGAGGAGGTAGCCAGGTTTATTTATTTATGTTTAGAGGAGGTGCTGGGGATTGAACCCAGGACCTGTGCATGCCAAGCATGCGCTCTACCCCTGAGCTCAGCCCTCCCCCCGATGTGAGCGTTTTTCTGTGTGTGGCTTATGCTTCAACAGAGCATCAGTGATTTCACAACACCTAGTAAATAATAAACTCATTTTACATCTCTCTAAACTTTCCTAATCTTTTTGAATATGTATTTTTTATTTTTCACAGTTAAAGTGAGTATGTAAGGGCTAGTTTTTATATAAGAATTTTCATTGTTGGTATAGTTCACTATCTTCCAGTTTTTAATGCTGCTAAAGAGCACTTTAAAAAAATAGTGATAACTTTAGTACTCATGACACCACACACTTAGATATTTTACCTTGAACTGTGAAAAATTCCTGACTGGCTTCGTGTTGCCTTTCAAAAATGCATCTCGGTAACTGCTATTTACAATCTAGGAAGACAATGAATATCATGACTTTTTAACATTGAAAGGAAGGGGCTGGACTTGAGCTTGCAAACCAGCCGTCCAGCGGCCACCCTGGAGGCACATGGGCTTGGGAGGCCTGCACGTTCCTCTGAAAATATTTGAATCAGTGGCCATTCTAAACAATGTGACGTGTTACATAAAATTCAGATCTCTGGTTCTCTGAACAAACTAAAAACATCACAAAATAAAAACAAAAGCAAAAATAACCCCAGCAACTGAGCAACCAGGAGCCTACATTCCAGGGTGTCCAACTGCTGGGGCCGGGCCTGCGCTTGCCGGCCGTCAGGGTCACCCGGGCTCGCTGCAGCCCCACGTCTCAGCGCTTGCCCTGAGCCTGCTCCACTGGTGGGGCCCTGCCTGGCCCTGCAGAGTGCCAGGAGTTCACATTGGCCAAGTGCCCTTCCAGCTTCAGTCACCTCGGATCCCACCTAGACGGCGGCTCTCAATGAGCAAGGTCATGGTGCCTTGCTGGCTCTCTCCTGTTCTCCAGCCAGAAGTCTCATGTGTTCAGTTAACATGAATCCCAGGTCTCTGTACACATGCTCCATCAGATCTCAGCTCCAGTATCACCTCCTCAGAGAAGCCTTCCCTGATCACCTGCAGAAACTCTTTCACTTCACCCTGTGTTATTTTCTTCCTGCAACCGCTCATCACCTGAAAGGATCTCACTCATCTTTGTGTTCGCTGTCTACCTCCCACAACAGAATGTGCGCTCCGGGACAGCGGGGGCCGCGCTGGTCTCATTCACCGCTGCCTCCCCTGAGCCCGGCACAGCTCTCAATAAATATTTTGATGAATTTGAGTGAAATGAATAAACATAGATACAATCTGTAGAGGATCCCAAAGGTACCCAGCACCCGCTCTCCCATCTAATGCCATCATAGCAACACTTCTGGAAGGGGGGAGCCGTCTTACCTTTCATGAGCGAGTGCCTAGTATTAATTTTTGACGGTTTCCTTCCAGTGGAATTACACACGCATTTCATTTCCCTTTATTTACTTTGTTCATTTTAAATGGCTTTGGACAACTAATTGAAACACATTTAAAGAGAGAAAGACGGAGAGGTGACAGCTTCCAGGACCTCGAGGCCCTGCACATTATTTATTCAGCAGCAAGGTTCTTTCTAGAAGGGCCACAGTCAGCAGCAGCAGCTCTCCAGCAATTACAGCATGATGTGAAAACCTGCCGTCACTCTTAAATTCTCAAATCTCATTCCACCGGGAACAATATTAGAGACCAGAAACTACTCCACATATGGGGAAAATTCTACCCAGCAAGCTAATTCTGTTTTAAGCTGCTCTGCACAGAGGAAACCCATAAAGCACAGAGATACTCACTAATTTCTATAAAGAGTTCATTTATGTTTATCGCATTTTTCGCGCTGGTCTCTACAAAAATTGCATGGATGGAGTCGGCGTAGTCCTTAGCGTCTCTCTCCGTGACTTCCCTGCAAGGCAACAAATCGCAAGTCAGAAATCCTACCCATCAAGAGCTTACTGTTACCCCATCGACCCAGTAAAGAACCGGATTATGACGACAAAGGCAGTCACGAATGGCTGGCAAATGCGCCTGGACACGTGGTTCTCCCAAATGTACCGTTTCTGCTAAACAGAACAGAACTCGGGACTGTAAGCAAGGCATCTAATGAAATGATCAGAGAATGACCGAGGTGTTTCTCCCTTCAAAAGTAAAAGCCCTGGCTCTGGAAATCATGGAAATGGTCCAGAGAAATTGCCAATAAATGTGCTTTTCTGAAAACATGCTTTCCCCATTCAAGTATCCTTATGTCATGGGAGCTGAGGGGTACACTGATCTCAGATAATGACAAGTATGATGCAACCGACATTGAAATAAATTACACACCTGTCTTGATATATATAATACAACCTAATTAGCTCCAAATGTCTAAACTCTTAATTTGAGTTTGAAACTTCAGGACTCCAACCAAACAACAAAAAGGAATTTTTCAATGTCAGAGATAAAATAAAAGCAAGATTCTTATATTGGATACTGCTCTGCCAGAAAAGGAACACACAATCAGCGCTGTAATCTCCCGTCCTGGGGACTTACCTTACATCGATAAGATCACACTTATTTCCTGCAATGGCAACTACAATATTAGGCGGGCCGTGCTGTCGAAGCTCTTTTACCCAGTTCTTTAGTGTTGAAAACGTCTCCTGCAACACAAAGGAGGACAGCAACTGGAGACCGACGCCACCAGAACAGAGCTTTCAAAATAATCTAAAGAAAACGGCATGCAGGTCTTACTTCTTTTGTGATATCATAAACAATTATAGCCGCGGCCGACCCTCGATAGTACATGGGTGCTAAGGCACGAAACTGCAGGGGAGAGGGAAAAACAGACAACAAAATTGGGAAAACTGGTTAAATATGTTTTCTTAAAAGACTTTTAAGCCCATTATCCCTACACAAAAGGTAATCTTTCTCTTAAGCCAAAGAAGATGACATGATGCTTTAAAGCAAATGAACCAGTAATTACCAAAGGCAAAAACTTTCAGTGTAACACTGAAATGCCTTTCAGAAGGTAGTTTAGAATACAGTTTTATAGGAATTAAATATGGTGCTATAAACAATTGTTTCAGCTAAAAAGGCTTTTTAATTGAACTCAATGCTATAATTCCCAAATTCATTTGTTCAACAGTCCTTTAAACTTTGGCTTCCCAAACTATCAAGGAGATAAAACCGATGTGGTAAATAGTTCTCCAGAGAAGTGGCTGCATTTGGGTGTCGTAAAGACAGCCCTGCAATCTAAATGCTGATTGTGCACAGAATTGAGGACACATTTACATGCATGACTCGGATGAGCTTGTAACTCGCTTTTTTGATATCTCCATGCATGTGGCAATTCCCAAGTGCGGGTCCATATCTCATCTCATTTACATGAATCTAACTCTGTATGCCGGGCACCTTCCCACCAATTGCCCCCCACCCCGTCCACGTCCACGTACAAAAGGGAGGGAGGAGAAGGAACGCGAGAGGAGGCACCATTTGAACAGTGAGGCTGATTTAGCAGGCTGTTTCTCTCGATGAGTGCAGGGTGGAAAGTGGGAGGCTCTTCCCAGCCAAGCTTGGCTCCCTGGCACGTGCACGTGTGGAGGGAGCATCCTGCTCAGTGAATGCGACGCCCGTGTTTACAGACAGGAGTTTCACCTCTGCTTGATTGCTGTCTTACACTCGACCTTGACACTTCAACCCTACGTATGATGTGACAGATACCACTGGGCTCCCCTCCTGCTCTCTGTTCTGTGTCTTCCCCACCAAAACACAGGGAGGAGCTGCCATCAGAAGTGAGCTCAGGACAATCCACATACAGAATTACAGATTCTGCAACTTATCCAGTTAGCTTAACTTTTGGCTTTTAAACTTTCCTATTAATCTGAATTTTATGAATGAAAGTGAAATTATGACTGTGAACTCCAGGAGGGAAGAGCGCATGTCTATTCAGTACACTGTTTTATCTCTAGGCCAAGGGCCTAGCACAGTGTAGATAAGCAAGAAGTGGTGAGTAAGAACGGCTTAGGGACAGGGTGACGTCAATCTAAATGCGAGACCCAGACATCTACACATACGAAGTTTGACTCGTCTCAGTGAGGAAGATCCCTGCCTCTGGGGTGAAAGCCTGATGACTTTCAACAAAATGTTACACTTCAGAGAGGAAAAAATAATAATAAAGGTTGTGAGCAACTTTAAAAAAAACTAGATCGTTGAGGGGAGGGTACAGCTCAAGTGGTAGAGTGCATGCTTAGTATGCACAAGGTCCTGGGTTCAATCCCCAGTACCTCCTCTAAAATAAGTAATAAAACCTAATTACTTCCCCCCTGCCAAAAAAAAATACAATAATAAATAAATAAAAATTCAGAAAAACCTAGATTATTAGGTGGAAAAGACTTTGGATTGCCTTCCATGGGGTAAGAGCACCAGGAGCCCACGGATGGAGCGAAGGAAGTGATGTCAGCCTTCACTTCCGATGCATTATGCTGGCAACACCGTTTACAGGGTGACTGGTTGGTTGGCTTGTCTGTTTGGTATTCAAATTTGTAAGTTAAAATTCAAGCAAAAAAGTGCAAAGACCTTAAGTTTGATAAAAGGCCTTACATTCTGGTAAAATGACAAATGTGTATGTATACATCCATCTAATAAGCACCACCCCACTGCGACCTAAAACATTTCTGTCAACACAGAAAGTTCCTGGGGATGGGGCAAAGCTCCGTGGTACAGGGCATGCTTAGCATGTGCAAGGTCTCAGGTTCAACCCCAGTGTCACCATTAAAATAATTAAAAAAATAAATAAAATAAAGATGAAAAAAATTATTTAAAAAAAGTAAAAAAGGGGGAAGTTCCCTAATGCCTCTCTTTTCATGCCCCTCGTTTATCCTTGATAATAACTCTTGTCTTCAAGTCTATTTTATTGGTATTTATTGATATTGATATAACCACAATGGTTTTCTTTCGCTTACGGTCTGCATTTAATATCCTCTTCCTCTCTCTTATTCTCAAGCCACCTCTGGCTTTATATGTAAGGTAATCTTCATAACCAGCATGTTGTTGGATCCTGGTATTTGATGCAACCTGACAACCTCCGCCCTTTAAATGGAATGTTCAGTCCCTTCACATTTAATGGATTCTCTAATATATTTGGTGTTTACTGATATTAGGCATACCATTTTGCTATTTGTTCCATTAAAAAAACAAAAACAAAAACAAACCTTTGTTCTTCCTTTCTTTTTGCATTAACTGAATACATTTTAGTACTTGACTTTAATGTATTAATTTGTCCACTGGTTTTTTAGCTATACTTTCTTGTATTACTTTTTAAGTGTCTGCTCCTGTACATATAATATACTCTTCTCACAGTTGACTCAGAATTTAAAATGCACCACCTCACGTAAAAGACCAGAATCTTGCGAGGGGCTAGCTCTCTTTATTCCACTGTGCTGCTGTCAGATGTTTTATGTCTACATATTACACCTATATATCTATACTGTAAGCCATACAATCTAATATCACAATTTTTGCATTAAATAGCCTGTAGCCGTTGAAGTAAGAAGAAAAAAGACGGCTATTTGTATTTACCATTTCTAGTGGTTATTCCTCGCTCTGGATCTGACTGACCATCTGGTGCCATTTCCCTTCAGCCTGGACAACGTTCTGGGATTGTGGCTGCTAAATCCTCTCAATTTTTGTTCTTCTAAAAGTGTCATTTCTTTGACTTCGTATTTGAAAGAATTTTGGCAGACTTTTTTTCTCTTTTTTTGCTTTCGGCACTTTAAAGACACCCTCCCGCGCACCCGCACCCCCCCCCCCCGGCGGCCTGGAGGGCCTGGAGGCCGCAGCGCTCACTGCGCTCGCTGGTGGTCCCTGTGTGCGATGTGTCTACACGCTCAGCTCTGATTTCAAGACTCTTCTCCCTAACTTTGGCTTTCAGCAGTTTGACTATGATGGACCCAGATAAGGTTTTCTCCGTACTTATGGGTTTGCTAAACTCTTAGATTTGCGTTGATACATTCCTTCAAATTTGGGAAATTTTCAGCCATATTTCTAGAAGCATCTTTTTTCCTGTCCCGCCCCCCTTCATAACTGCTGGGTCTCCAGCTACACATGTTAGACTGTTTGACTTCGTCCCTATGCTACTAAGACTATGTTCATAGTTTTCCACGCTTCCTCTGTCCTTCTGATTGGTTAAGTTGTTTTGTCACCTATCCAGTGGATTTTCCTTTTTCAGTATTACAGTTTTGAGTTTCAGCATTTCCGTCTGATTGTTAGTTGCCATCCTGTGCGAGATTCCCCATCTGTACTTAAGTAGAGGAGACTACTTTTCCTTTAAATCTCTGAACATATTTAGACTGTCTAGTTTCGGTCATCTTCGCTGAATTCAGTGTTAAAATCCTGGCTAATCACCCTGAGGCTGGTTTTACTCGTGGTTAGGGTGGACGGACTCAGGTCTGTCTTTAGTCCTAGGACGTGGTCTCTCCTCCTAAGACACAGGCCTTCTGAAGTTTCAAGGGAAGCCCAAGGTGAGTGCCAACCCCTCCCCATGGCAGGACTGAACTCCACAGCCTCCCCGGCCGGTGAGGGTCTCCGCTTGGCCTTGTACCGCCTCCAGCGGTGCTTTCTGCTGGGCTCCTTAGCACCTCTCCTGTGCAGCCATAATTTGGGGAGTTGAGAAAAGCCTTGAAGAGAATTTATAGGCAGATTTTGGGGGCTTCCTTCCTTGTCGGATCCATCTTCTCTGGGATTTGCCTCCTCTTTTTCCGGCTGCTCTCGCAACCTTAAACTCTGTCCTCAGGTTCCACAAGCTGGAAAGTCCCAGCTACCCTGCACTGCGAGGACGAGGGAGAGGCCTCTGGGGAAAAGCCACAAAATGCGAGCCTCACCCAGTGCTCTTGTCTTTTCCGTCTCTGACTGCATCTGGTTTCCTGGCAGTGCCTTCAGACAGTTGCCTTTTAATGTTTTGCCCAGAGTTCATATATAACTGTTAGCCTGTTACAAGCCATTCCACCATTACGAATCTCTTTCCATGTCCTTTTGGTGTAAAGAAAGAAGGTGGCAGCTTAAAAAGACACTCAGACGGTGTCAGCACATTTCTGTTCCCACTCTGGCTCTAGATCAGGGGTTGGCAAACTTTTTCTGGAAGGGACAAGACAGTAAATATTTTACGCTTTGTGGATTATATATCTCTGTCGCAACTACTCAGCTCTACCATGAAGGAGTAAACGTAGCCATAGACAATATGTAAACAAATAAGCATGGCTGTGTTCCAATAAAACTTTATTTATGAAAACAGGCAGCAAGCTGGGTTTGCCTTGCAGGCCACAGTGTTGACTCAGGCTCTAGACATTAAGCTACCTCTTCCTGATTTCAAATGTGAGAACCACTCCTTACATGGCCACTATGACAATGAACAAGTCCATGTCTTCCTGGTGCTCTGACCT
Organism: Vicugna pacos; assembly: GCF_048564905.1. NCBI lineage: Eukaryota > Metazoa > Chordata > Mammalia > Artiodactyla > Camelidae > Vicugna > Vicugna pacos. The sequence continues at coordinate 42,699,431 of NC_133005.1, read as the reverse complement.
CTAGAAACAGCCATCAGGAAAAACCACATTAAGATTCAGGGACATAAATCTTCAAGGACTGGATGCAGTGTCTAATAGACTTTGGTTAAGAAGCTTGCTCTTACATGATCACAGACAGCTGGCACGTATCTGAGATGCTGCTGCTACACTCCTTGTGCATTAATGACGCGGACCCGAGGTGCTTGTCTGTGCACGAGGCTGGGTCTGTCTCCATGCCACCACAGGGGTCCCTGTTAGTGAAGGATGACTGGTGGGCAAAGGTCACTTATAATGAATTCATTTAGGATAGCCAACAGGGATGAAGAGGTCTGACAAAGGCTCTATCTAAACAAAAAAATTATGAAAACAAGTTTCATTTTATCTGATGTTAGGAAAAAATTTAGGTTTACTATTGCAACAAGGAGCTAGCTTCCTGAGTGAACACAGAATCAAAGGTGATTGATCACTTGACCGTGATTCTTCTGATAAAACCATATGCTAGCACAATGTGGTATCTATCTTTCATTTCACGTTTGCCTCTCCTAGTCCTATCACAAAAAGGGAACTTCTACAAAATATTTGAGGACTCCATCGGTTTTCCCTAGGCCTCACAATCTTTTGATACACAAATCATTATCTTCTGAAGCACGTGTATCATCATCCTGATCAGTAGCTTTCCCTTCGTTTAATTTAACAGGATCCCTACCATCAGTGGCCTTGTGTGACATCTGTGAAGCTCTCCTAAGTTATTTTCATTGGCTTAACGAAATCGCTTTACAATCAATGTGACTGGACCATAGGAAAGACAACCCACATGTGAAAACTACACACAGCAACAAATGCCAGGGTCAAATGGGGATAAGGTCTGAACAGCCAGTTCATCATAAGGGTTGTCATTTTGTGTTGACTTTTGGTGCCGTAATACACCTTATTACTATAGAGAATTGAATAATGAATATGCAAATAGCAGAAATGTTTAACTTGAGGCATGCAATACTCACATGGTAAAAGCAGGCGGAGGATCTGGCCCTCCTTACCTATGCCAAAGTAGGGCTGGCCATCAACTGACATATATCCGCTGGCAATAATATTGTGCACCAGGGGCTAGGAGCACAGACATGAAGACACTCCCTGCCCCCAAGGAGCTCACAGTCTAACAAGATAAACAAACAAGGGGACAGATGACAAGCCCGTGGGTGAGGAAAGCACAAGGCTGTTCAGGACACACAAAATATGCTAATTGGTCCAACCAGTATCTGAGCAGCAGCTCTGGGCCAGGCCCTGTGCTGGTCCTGGCTCCTACAGTGGACTGTCCCTGGGGAGAGCATCAGGAGGAGTATTCCCAACTACGACTTGGAAGGAGGGTCCCGAGGAGACTGAATAAGGGGCAGTGGAATCAAAGGAGTTCAGGCTCAGGTCTGAGCAAGGTGGGCGTATGGCCCATGGTGACTTGTCTGAGAAAAGCGGGGCTGGTGAGGAAAGCCCCCGAGGAGACATTTGCCCATGCGTTTTCTAGGCTGACGGTGGGAGGGAGGGCACTCCAAGCAAAGGGGACAACAGGACGTGGTGTGAGGGTAGGGCTTGCACGGCGCATTGGAGAACTCTAAGCAGTTTGGTCCTAGAGGATAAACTGGTGGGAGGAGGAGGGATGGAGAGCCTGGCCGAAGTTGGCACAGCCAGGGCCCATCTTAAAGGCCTTACCCAGGACAAACCGGCAGGACAAGCTCACAGATGTGCCTGCCATGACCCTCACAGCATTTCAAACAGTTTGTGAGTAGCTGTCAGATGTTTAGCTCTCCTTAAACACTGATCTGGCAACCTTGGACGTGAACTTTTGTCTGGCAGCAACCAGCTGGAGCGAGGGCTCGCCGCTGGCGCCCTCTCCTGACTGTCCACCACGCGGGGTTCTGCCGGGCAGTTCTCGGGAGCCTGGCCAGCCTCGTGTGCATTCCCTGGGCGAGCCCCTGGAGGGTTAAGGGATGAGCTTCAAGTTGGGGTGAGGCAGATCTGCGTCTCCGAGCAACTGTTCCTGGTGCAGAACCAATTAGGAGCGGGGAAAGAAACAACAGGCAGGCAAACCAGCTAAGTACAAACCTTCACAGTATCCTGCTATTACTGTAGCAGGTAAGGGAGAGGCATAAGCCTCTGTTATTCTTCTTTTATGTTCCAGAAAGAAGAGATGTTATACATCACGTGTCTACCGGGAGGGACAGACTCTCATTCAAGCATAATGGAATCTATATCAGAGTATGATTCTTTATGATGAGGGTTTTACTGTATCATCAAATATATGGGAGGGGTAACGGACACGTGGGATTCAGTGAAAGGGCACAGATATTACTAGTGTGAAGAGCCACGAGTTCGTGGCTAACAGGACAGATGCCAGGGCTGGGTCTGCAGATAAATTCCGGAAGACTCTGGGAAGCAGCCCTCCTGAGGGATGGAGGAGTGA